>NC_092458.1:103790226-104414948 GCF_047495875.1 Pithys albifrons albifrons | reverse complement strand
CAGTTTTACCTACAAGGTCACATTCAATGCATGTGGCCTCGTGTACCTTTGCTTTAAGCCCAGATGCATTGAAAGCTTTTCATTATCATTACAAGAGAGATCTAGAAAATTGTTAACAAATACAGAATACAACAGAAGGATATTCAAATATTAAGTTGGAGAATGAAAGCTTGATGGTTTTTGTTTCTGAGAAATATGAAATACTTTCAGAATTTGAAATACTGTCAAAGTGCTAGTAGCACCTAAAGAAGGAAAAAAACCAAACAAAACCACCTTTTGAAGTGGGGAGACACGTTTGCACATATTCCCCACTGCTGTTTGTGCTGCATATCTGCACCCTAGTGGCTTGGTTTTGGTAGACAGGTTCACAGAAATCACTTAGGAACTCTAAAAGCCAAATGAAACCTGTACAGATTGCTGAACATAGACTCCAGTCTGCTGCCCTTCTTTCTCTTTAGAAATACCCTGAAATAATAATTTCTTAAATTTATCTTAGCTAATATCCTTTCCAAGTTATGCACAACAGGCTGTAAAATATTGGCTAGACTGTACATATTTACTAAGAACCACTTTCTTATAACCAACAGTGTGAAATTTATACCATCCTTATTATGTACCACAAATGAATATAATAGTTTAAAGTTACTATAGGTGCTAGTTTAGTTCAAATTGTGGAGGCTTATTTTTCTGTTCTTAATCTCATGTTTGTCATTATAAATATCCCCAAACAGATGTTTTTGCAACTGATACTCAAGCCAGTATAAGGCCAAAAAGAATTAAGGAAAAAGGTGACAAACTGCTTTATATAAACATGGCTTTGCTACCAGGTAAGAAGAAAAGCAGAAACATAGTTTGTAAATTGATTCCTTAAGGTCTCATCATTCGCAGTCCATAG
Source organism: Pithys albifrons albifrons (assembly GCF_047495875.1). Lineage (NCBI taxonomy): Eukaryota > Metazoa > Chordata > Aves > Passeriformes > Thamnophilidae > Pithys > Pithys albifrons. The sequence continues at coordinate 104,414,053 of NC_092458.1, read as the reverse complement.
CAAATTCTTATCCCTAGAAAATGGTAATTGTGGTTTAATGACTTGAGGAAACAGTGAAACAACTTTCAGAACAAAAATATTTTTAAATATATCTCATTTTTATACAATAAATAGGAAAAAAAACTCGTTAAAAGGAAATCTTTACTTTCTTTTAAAGACTATCTGAATGGGGAGGTGCCATTCAAAGTAAGAAACTGGTTTAAAAGAAAGAAAAATCAGAAATTATTTCTAAATATTACACAATGTGTATGTATGCTCATTGAGCTGCAAGCCCAACCAACAAACAAACCAAACCCCAAAACTTTAAACAATATCAAAAAGGAAACTAAACCTGTAATATTTCATTTTGACAGCTTTATTTTACAATCCCAGCAATACTAATAACCAAGTTATCTCATGCTGTTTGTGCAATGGTTTGTGTCTAAGGATGTGTTCCAGGCAAGAAGCAGATGGACACAACTTCAGGTGTTGAACACTAACAGTTCTCTGCTGACTTTAGTGGAAGATGTGTGCACTCTACAGCCCTGTAAATAGGCCACCTTTTCAGTACTTAGGCATTAATTAAATTCCTAGCTTTAGCTATTTAATGTAACAGCAAGAGCAGACTACCAAATAGAACATAAATTCCTTTTACTGTAAGATCTTCTATCTAAGACATGAGAAAATAATTCAAATACCAAATACAACATTTCAGGGTTAATACCTAGATTTCATCAGAAAAAAAATGTTCGCTGTACACACTACATAAGGTCACAGCTCTTGGCTGCAAACCAGCTAATCTATTTATCCCAAAGAGCAAAACTCTGAGGCATGATGTTCTCACTCAGCTGAATGCAGAAGAAGCCTGTGTGAATGAGTCTATCCACCTCAATCACTTATCTATCTGATTCATGAGGTTGCAAGAGTTCAGATTCCTCAAAACATAACCTCCTGAATGACAGCCAAATGCAAATAACAAGTCAGCACTGCTGTGCAACCACCCAGCAAGTGGGAGGAATCACTCGGCTCCTCCAGAGTATGACTGTTTCTTAAAGAGGTTTGAGGCAGAGCTTAGAGGTCATAATTACATATGAAATGTGGTGATTCTATTGACTGAGAAAGGAAGCTAATTAAAGAAAATTTATGTGTACAAAATGGAGAAGTTTCAACGCTAGCTAAGCAAAAAATAATTTTAGAGCATAATGTCAACCTAATGAGAAACTGAAGATTGCAAGTTGAAATACCCTTAGGAAGAAATAGGACATAGAGTTCTCCCACTCTGGATGGTAGCTCTTATGCCAAAATAGAGAAAGTACAAATGCACTGTTTTTTTCCAAAGGTAGACTGATCTTTCTTTTTTGTATTCTTGAAAAGTATTTTTTATATATTTTCCTAGGTTCTTTTCACAAATGACCAAATTTTGTCAAAATTTTTCAAGAGAGCAGTATTTTATTCTAAAGAATTTTGTTCCCTCCTATGTTCATTTTTTCAGTAAGAAACCTAAAAGTAAGATGTTATTAAAACACTTATGCAGTAGATATTTCATTAACGTTCCATGAATTTTCTTCATATTAGAAAGCTTCTTCCATTTTCTTCTAAAATTTTCTTTTTGCTAGAAAACTCCATCCTCATCTGCAGTCAGAATAAGAGGAGCATCATAAATTCTACCAATCACCCATTTCATTTATCTCTTTGAGTATAAGTAAGCAGAAGTATTTTTGTCTCACTCACTTGTTGCACAGATATTAATAAAAAAAAATAATACAAACTATTTTTTGGTGCATCATAAGAATTTAAAGAAGCGAAAATAGAAGAGTAAAAGATGTATGCAAATGAAATGGGTGAAGGTAAAATAAATAAGCAACTAAGCATTTATTCATTATCCTAGTGAATTTTACCTGATGTCACCCCTCTCTGAGAGGCTAATTTGAATCTAACCTAGGACCAGAAGGTCTACAGCCTCCACATTTCATTTCATCATCAGTCTTTTAAGAGAAGTGGATTAGGCTGTCTATTTTTTCCTAGTCTAGAAGCTATCTATGTTGGAAAACTAAACATGAATGGAGAGATGTTGCCACTCGACAAAAGGCAAGACACTGTTCACAAAGCAATGATGTCTATCCTGTTTCAATGCAGAATAATGGCTCGCAATTACTGATAACTTCACAACATACAAAGAAAGTAGAATTCTTAGTTGGTCTTAGCATTCCATCACAGCTCTCTGATCTCAGGTCTACCCTATACCTACTTACTGCTGCTCAGACTTTGCTAACAGTAGTATCATAATGCCACTAGCTCTTTTGATACCAGTTAGGAACAATATCTAAGTAATAATATATCATCATGAAGAGTGCAAACTATTCAGTTACACTATGTTATTCTGCAGTATTAAAGCATTCATTCAAATTTAAGTATTGATGTTTCCTTACTGTCACGAGTGATATTTGCCCTATTGGAAACATCCATGGGAGAGAGACATTAATAGTCATGTCTAAAGTAGATGATCAAAAAAAAAAATCCCAGCTGAATGAACTACAGAGGTTTCTTGCTGAGAAATAGGGCCTGGTATTAAGTTTGTATGAAAATATTCAAAAAAGGGGAAAGAAATGAGAGTCAAGAAGGCAACCTTTAAAGAGTCGAGAAACGTCTGAATTCTATGGAGCAAAATAAAAACCATAGAACTATGAAAGATTGTCTGTATGTGCCCCAGTCTCACAAATTGTATGTGGGGAATTCTCAAGGGTTTCATCTGTTCTATTCTGCTGTCAGACTCTTCAATAGCCTTTGTTTGCACTGTTTTGCTTTTTTATGTCAAGTATTCTTCTTAATCCTTGCCCTTCTACACCTTCCCTGATTTTTTTTTATTTTTTTTTTCTGGTGTAGACAAACAGCATTTCTTATGAGCAAAGGTGCTTCAAAAACTCTTGGGCCATTTTTATCTACTTTAGACAAAAATTTCATGAGTTTCAAATTCACACTCTTATGTTGGGAACATACAGATCAAGGTTAAAGCTAAAAACAAGCCCTGAAACATAAAGAGTGAATATGACAGCACATTTCACGGCTATAAATGAAATATATTAATGGTTCTTTAAAAATTAACTACACTATGAATAAAGCAAAAGACTAATGTACAAGTGCCATCAATGCTTGTGGGTGTTAGCAAAGCCACCCAACCTCCTGTCAGTCCCTCCAAATTCTAACTTTCATCATCTCATTGTTTTCTTCTTTTATTTCCACTCTTGAGCCAGTGATGATTATATGAATTGAATTATTTTCCCCATGGAGCCCTTGTTTGTGAGCAGCTGGCAAAGTGTTTTCCGTTACCTTGCCTACCAGAAGCTTTTCCATTTATCAGTGGCCATAGCTTAGATCAACCACAGTTGCACACAGCTCTGAATTCATTGTTTGCAGTATGTGAGAAGCACGACATCCATATCTTCAGCTTGTTACATATCCAGCACTGAGTAACTTACCCTTGGGGCTTTCAACAGCTACCTGGACAGCTTTAAAAAAATAAAACAAAAACAAATTACAATAGCTAGCTATAGTTGAATACTTGTAATGACGTTTGGATTCAAAAGCTGCAGTGGAAATATCTGATTTTATTAATTAAAAAAAAAATCCGAAAATTGTGAAGATTTCTACCTACAGTATATGGAACCACAGCAGAGTTTAATGTCAAGGTCCAGACCTAGATATTTAACAACACCAGTGCAATACAGGTTAGAGTTCTAACGTACACATCTCTACAACTCCTGCTTTATATTTTTTGCCCTAAGGACTTTTAAAATTATACTCAGTTGATCATTGAGAGTATACTAAAAATTTTCACTTTCGGAGTGAATTACAGTTGTCTTAAGCAGATATTGACCATTCTAGTAAAATGATTTAACTGCATTTGGTTCATTTCACACTCATGGGATGAAAAAATAAAGAAGGCCAAAACATGATCACATTTTAAAAAGAAGATGCTGAAATTAAAAAAAAAATGAAGTGGTTTAGATTAGTGGTTTTAATTTCTAACCTATGACTGTCACTAAAAAATTCTAAGAAGCTTGTGTTTATTCATGTCAGTTATACCAACCTACTACAGACAGCCTGTAAAGTTCATTTTCCTATAGAATATGCAATAGTTCTTTTAGTAGCAGCCCTTATCCCTGTCAGAGATTGTTGCTAAGCCCTATGAAATGTCCAAAATTAGTGTAAGTTTTTGTAGGATATTTTAAAGCATTTTAAAAAGAAAGATTAAAAACTAAACAGTTGCATTTCAATCAACTTTGTTAAAAGTTGAAGAATCAGTGATTTCATCTGTGAAAACTGTTCAAAATTCTTTAAAAATTGCAACTTCAGACACAACAGTTGCTCATCCAGCTACTACACAAATAAGGCAAAATACCTCCCCACATACTGTTGTCCCCACTTTACCATACAGTAATTAGGTAAGAAGTCTATACATTAAAGAGATCTGTCCCACCCATATAGTTCCAACAAATGTGGCCACAAATAAAATATACATTGCTTTTTCGTGTTCTTCTAATGGCACTTATAAACTAGTCAAGTAAACTTGGAGTGAAAATAGTAGTTATGCAGAGACTGGGTAAAGCATAAAAGTGTACACAACTGTTAAATCATAGGACTTCAGAAACACTTTGCTCTTTCCATCCTATAGAAAACTACTGAAATTGCTTCCCTGTTTGTCAGCTCAATGAATCCAAGTTACCTCTGCTTAGATACTGTTTCTTCTGGAAAAAACAAACAAACAAACAAAAAAACCCAAACAAAAAACAAAACCCTACCAGAGAAATCTCATACAAAACTGACTTCCATAGGGCCAAATTGGCTGCTGTGGAGACTGATCAAGGCAGAAAAGCCAAGTGCATCTGTTATTGTCACAGCAATTCCATTTGTTCAGGTTTCAGACCTAATTGAAAAGTTTCTGAGAAATTCCACATGTCATTCCCCTGGTTTTGAAGGGGGAGGGAAACCCAAACAACCCTACAAGTGCAGTTCGTTCCCTCAAGTGACGTAAGATGACAAGATACTTTAACCAATCAGGACAACATACTGTCACGGTAAAGAAGTGTTTAAAGTCAGGATTACTGGTAATTTTGGACTGTATTGTAAAAAATAGGACTTAAAAAATTAAAATTAAAAAATCAATTTATAAGATCAGTTAGAAAAGCATGTGGCCATAGTACTGTCTACTGACGGTTTTTACAAGTTTACAGTGTAAACCCTCCATACACTGAGTCCATGCAATTATAGAGGTAATTAAAATCACTAGTTAATTTTAACTAAAAAAAAAAATCCCAAACTCCATAGTTCATGTTTTTGTCTTGGTTACTAGTGATGTAGCTATTCTCCTTATGTCATTACACTTCTCTTAAAAAAATGAAAAGTTGTGGAAGGGGTTTTGGTGTGAATGATAAGGACCTCATATTCTCTCTTCTTTTTATTTTTTTAAATACAATAAAATCTATCAGGCACCATACTACTATGCCAATTTTTTCTAGACAAAGAAAACATTGTTGAAGATAATACAAATTTAAATGCCAGGAGTTTACTCTCAGTACTTTTGATCTAAATATAAAATCCAAGAAATAAAAAATGAGATTAATATTAGATTTCCTGAACTGTAGACATAACCCCATGGGTACGTGGAGATGACCTAGGAGAACAGGATTACAGGAACTTGCATGTCAAAGAAAAAAACCAATTATATGCATTAAAAGATATATTGGTATGAAGTGCAGGTGCTCTAATTTTCCCATGGAATTCCCTTCATCTCTCCATAAAACCTAAAAATAGAGTAACAATTTATAGGTATTAATACTCTGTAAAAAGAGGACAGAAAAGCATTTTATTGGCAATTCATTGTCCCGTACTAAATCTCAGTAGCAATTAACAGAAGGTTTTTAATATAAAGAACTCTGTCATAAACTGACCCAAACTGTTTCAATGAACTTCTTGTTTACAAATATACACCAAAAGGTGAGAATTTAGCTAGAATTATTAACCATTGGAACCACAGCCTAAGTAAGCAAGAATCTAATTTCCAGGCATTCTCCTCTTTATATATTCCAGACACAGATTTGGAGGTATTTTTGTCCATTTGAGCAATGTCAGGTAAGTATATCATGCACTGTTTGAAATGGCAGACACCAAACCAAGAATGAATGATTTCCTGGGAATACTCACCCAACATTACTCTGGCTATGGCCTGGGTCACAGTGCAGTACCTTATTGCCATGGAGAATGTTAAGACTGTCCTGTCCTTGAGAAATTCTACACTATAGCTATTTTTAAAGCTCTCAAACTCAACTGACCACAAATCTTCATGCCCTGAAATAGAAATCTTTCCCTTTTATCAATCTTACTCAAACAAATGACTGTATTTCCCTCCCAAATTAAGAAAGTTGCCTTTAATTTACAGCACTACATACAACACTACTTTCTTTACTTGTGGTAAAACATATGTGAGCAAAATTCACTTCTCAAAACGCACATTTGGAGTGAACAAACATTGATGTTAAAATCAGTAATCTACTCAGTAATCTTTACACCAATCATAAAATATCAAAGCATGTAGAAAAGGGCCTTGTTTTTAGGTTAGGATTTATGTGGCAAAAGCATTTGCGTTTGCCAAGGATACTCTGAAATGCTGAGAGACTCCACGTAAGATCACACTACTCCTGTTGACTAAGGCAGGGACTTCCCACTGATTGCCGGGATTTCTGGACCACAGCAGGAATGAGGCACAGAGACCGTTAAAAAAACATGCAACTCTGTAATTTAAGACACCATTGCAATGCTTACGTACAAAAAGACAAAATTAAATTTGAAGGGTATTAAGTGCCTTTTAAATGCTGAACCATATGGCAAATCAAAATGGACAACCAAAACCACAGGCACCTCTGCAGATCTTTGAAGATTTTCACTAACCTTCCTGGGTTATGCAATTATGAATATGCCACTACATTAAAATGACTGTAATTAGAGATAGTGAGAAACAAAATTGTGATTGATAGCACACTGTAATTCTCTGTATATTATATATTGGGTCTACTCCAACAGTCCTTACTCATGTAGGAGTCCAAATAAAGATCTATGGAATCAGATGAAAGGACAGCAAAATTTAACATTCATCTCAGTAGTATGAGTGTCTTTTAAATCCACACAGTCAGTGCTTTTATATTTATATACTGTGTAGGACAACTATAGGCTTATAGAAACAACAAAATTCAATATCTAGAAATAAAGCACCTAAAGCAAAGGAACAGAATAATAGTATTTACTGCCCAGATGATTCAACTTCCAGATTAGAGTTTCAGGACTTACATAGAATTGTTTTTATTTTTTCCCTCCAAAAGAAACTTGGTTATACATTGAAGCAGAGAAAAATCATGTCTCTTTCATGGCTGCACATTTTCAAAATCTAGAACTCAATGAATTGAATATCCAAAAAGTGTGTTTATATCACATGTATTTTCAGAGGAGAGACTTTAACACAGCCCCAAGAAAAGGAAAGAGATTTAAAATCTAAGCTAGTTTCTTAAGACTTGATTTTTTTTCTATTTTTAATGAGTATTCAATACTGAAGAGGGAAAAAAGATATTATTCAGGTAAATAATAATAACTGCAATTGCAGAGTACTTCCATTTAGTGGCACTAATTCCAATAAGTAGAAAGTATAAAGCAAGATAAAAAAGTGGTTTGGTGTCAAAAGATTCATGTCAGAATCACAGATGAAGTTTAAATATGACAAGCATTTCCCTAAAACAGATGATTTCCACAGAGAAAAATAATATAAAAACAATAAAAATACACAAAAATTGTAATTCTATTTATGACAGTATATTATTTTTATAATTTTAAAAATTGTTGTCTGACATAATAATTTCTTAGGAGTGCATGGAGACAGCATTTGTGGAATTTTAGTTTGTTCCCTGTTAATGTTTTCAGTAAGTGCTGTAATTTCTGTGCCAGCATGCATTTTTAACGACTAACAAATACATCAACGTACTATTCCTACATTTTGATTTTATCTGAGCAGAAGAGTTTGCATGTATGATTTTCTGGGTCTTAAAAGTGTCTAGAGAAAACATGTTTGTTCCCACCCATTTTAAAGAAAAACTTATAGCTAGCAGTCACATTGATCAAGAAATAGTTGACATCTCTCTGCACAGTTTAAAAAAAAAACAAAAAAGAAAGAAAAAGGAAAAGAAGATGTGATCTTGCTGAAATTCTCCTCTGTTGTATTTTAAAGAATGGAAGAGAGAGAAAAAAAATCTCATGCTAAAGGTATTATACAAAGATATATTTGAATTCAGGTTACTGATCCCACAAACCTACTGACAGATATTGAGGTCAGACAGGCTGCTTTTGAACCTTGCAGAACAGAGTGAGGCCCAGCCCACAGCAAGCCAATTCCATGATAGGCCTATAAAGAGACCCCCACTGATGGGGTGACCTACATCCCAACAACAAATGAGCTAATCCACCTTATGGCAGACTAGCAAAATCTCAAAAGCTTTAAATTGGACTGTAAAGACAGAAAGCACAAGCTTTTCTCTTACTTCCAACCTTCTGCAAACCTTCTGCTAACTGACTGTGTAGCAAAGAAAGTTCCCCATTGAGAAGGTTATTCCAAACCTGTCTGTTGGTGTGCCCTTTTCATGTCACTGTCTGTCAGACAAGTGGTTCAGTCAGCACTGCTGAATGCCTGAGCCAGACTGATGATCATCATGATCAGTCACTGCACTGAATTACATATGTAATTCATATTATATTCAGTTATTATTGATCAATTTTATTTTGTAAATTCTATTTGAAAGAGATACTGTAAGAAAAGTATAAAGGCAAAATTGGGTTCTTATGTGAGATCTCAACAGTAGCATCAGATCAGTGCAAGTGACAAATTTCAAGCACCCAGGGCACATGAAAATATCACATGACAATATTACTGGTGGTAGTAAGGAGATTTACATTGCACATTTCTGTTAATTCAGCTTATTATGGGCTTGACTCTTCCCATCTATTGCACCCCCTCTGGAACAGACAGTTCTGTAAAACTCTTAAAAGGAATAGCAAACAGAGCAAGTTAGATCAGTCTGGTTGTCAGGTCTTGCATCTGATAATAAAATACCAAGTTACCCTCACTGCTTCCTAGTACTTCCTGTTAAACACTCCCATACGATGCCAAGTCTTGCTATGAAACCTATTGGATTTTGGAAAAATATTCAGGTGGAAATTTTAGATATGAAGGATTCAACGGGGGAGGGGGGAGGGGGGGAGGAAAGAAAAAAGAAAATATTACTTCAAAAATGTCAACATTTGCTAGCAAAACCAGCATGGGAGCACAAAACCAATGATAACCAGTAGCTCTGCAGTGTTTCATATGGAAAAATACATACTTTTCCTAAAGTCCTAGAAAATGATTTCAATCAGGTATTGCACAGCTGACACAGAGGACAGAAAGCAAGGGGAAAACACATTTTTGCGTCAATATTATAAGTAGTGACACAAAGGCGCATGGCTCAAAGGACTCGTTTAGTTCCTAAGTGTCCCTCAGACCACCAGATGGCTCCTTTCAGGTGGGAGAAAGTTCCACTATTGGAGAAAAGTATAGGATTTTATTCTTACACAAACAGTAGAGGGAAAAAAAATAAATCTAGTGGTTATGGACTAAAAAGGATTTTTGAACACATCTAATTCAAATAGAAAATCTTAACTAGTGTGACAATTCACAACAATAATTAAACTGCCCTTCTCTTCTACAGCTGTTAGGGGTCATTTTCTTAGGCTGGTATTCTTACTATATTACATCTCTCCCCTTCTACTTCTGGTTCTGCTTTTATTTTATTTAACACACTTACTTATCTTTATTTCAAAGACATTTCTGGTTTGCCAGCAAAGTAAAGTCAACAGGGGAAGTGTAGATAACTTGCTGCCAGAACAGAGATAGCATGGGGTCACTATCTACAGGATCAGTCACTACAGCTGCCTATCTCTCCAGAAGTTCCCAGGTAAAGAAGTGTGTCTTTAAGGAAATGCACATAGAGAGGAATAAAGTAGCATTGGTTAGAGACGAGTAAAACAGTGTTCCTGGAGCCAGGTATCTGAGGAGGCTGGTAAGAATTAACATAGAAGAGGAATTCAAGGGACTGGTGTTTGCCCTGAGTACAGTGCAATAACTCCAAATCCACAGTTAAGGCGTGTATATTCATTTTAGTCACCTCATGTCCTAGTTGAGCAAGAGGGACCAGTTGACACTGTGTGGGGGTGATCAAAGCTGTGTATTCTACCCCCTCTATTCATTCCCCAAGGACAATGGGCCACTAGCAGCAGCTGCCCAGGGAGTCATTATCACCTTCACAGTCAGCCTGAGGGGGCAGAGCTGCTAATGGGCCATCAACAGTTCAATACCCCCTGGCTCCCAGAGCTAATCACCCATTGTGTGAGTCCCTGCCCAGGGGGGAGGGACTGGGTGCTCCCTGAGGGTACATAAGTGGTGGGAAAGATGACTTTGGTACCTTCTCGTTGGATCCAGAGGAGCAGCAGGACCTTGACAGGAGGAGATCCCCGCTCTCACCCAGACCACAGCCCTCGCCTGCACCAACAGGTTTTTCATTTCCTTTTGCTCTGGACTTGGCGGAGCCACAGGGGTCTCAGCACAAGGGCAAACAAACCCCCTTGGGTTTGTGCCCCAGGACACTGGGTTATACTGCTGGGGTTCTGTGAGCTGAAAGCAATTTCCCTTTTGTGTCAGTGTTTTTATTGTAATATTATTATTATTAAATTTTAGGTCTGACTTATAATCTCTCTCTCGTGGTGAGTTCATTTCCCCTACTGGTTCGCCTTTAAACCAGCACACCTCAATAAGGACTGTTTTAAGTCAGAGATAAGCAGACTGCAGCAACAACAAAGTCAGTTGGGTAACATTAAATTATGCTGTGATTTGCAAATCTTCTGACTCCTGTGAATGCACCTCCACCAGGAAAGCACTTGCTCGGCCAGTCATTATAGGGTAAATATTCTGTCTATAGATACATTCTGCTGAAATAAAACTCTTCAATGAATTCACTTTTCTGATGAAGCATCATGGAGGGCACCTTGAATTTAATGGCAGTTTGGTTGTGCTTGCAAAGTGTGAAGAAAGTGCAAGTCTCTGAGCTAATATAGCTCAAAGATTAATTTCTAGCCTTAATGATTTTGTGAAACTGCCTTTTGAAATCATTATGATCATACATATTATCTTTAAAGTCCTTCTAACAAGGTACCCCTCTTCAAAATACTTCTCAAGCTTCTAAGTCAATGAGGACTTATTTTTATTAATGTGTATTTTGATAAATGTATTAACAAAATCTTTGTTAATATTATACTTGTATGAATTTTACCAGACTGCAGCATTTCCAAGAGACTAAATTTAACAGTAATACAGTGTCTAAGGATCTGAAATACCACGCAAAAAAAAAGGAAAAAATGCTGAAGTATTCAAATACACATCCTTTACCTCTTTCTTTTCTGGTGTAAGGGGGTGAAAAATAGATTCAGCATATATTTAGCTTTACAGAAAGCTACATAAGATGCTGGAAATATAGAACTAGACTATTAAAGAAAAATGATATATGAGATATATGGGGATACTTGCAGTGACAGGGAATATAGAGAGCTGCTGTACTCATTTCTACAAGTATGAATTTATTTTCATATTTTACAATATGCATATGTATTCTTGAAAAACAGCACATTTTATGACACTTTCTACTTTTGGAAACATACTGGGCTATTTAGAGGATTTTAGTTTGGTTTTGCTACTTTTAAATGCTTCCCTTGCTCCTATAATGCATAAAGGTTAGAAACACACTTATTTGTGTACACATGCAACTACAATAAATGAAACACAGCATCTGGACACCTTTAATTCAGAAACCACTGAACCAAAGGAATCAGAAATCAGAGCCAAAAGAAGAGGCAACAGTAACTGTCATGCTCAGACAGGGAAAGCATCAACAACATACGCTGTGCTCCCCCCAAAACACAGTTAGACAAGGACAAAATCCTCACAGCATTTGGTAGGGGAGTACGCTTTGGGAACAGAGGTGTCTTTACACCCAATGTGGAAAGGCTGGTAGTGACCACAAAACTGACAACTTCCCTTAGATGATGGCTTGTGCCACAGGGCAGTGCTTGGGTGAGTCCTAGAGACCAGGACCAGTAACACCCACTACAGAGCTGTGGTACAACAGCCCCAGAAGCGCCTGTACCCAGCTGCCAATGGATTTCTACAAGATTAGAACACAATACTCAGCTGGCCAGAGAGAAACCTAACAAAGTTCAACAAAGGCAAGTGTAGGGTCCTGCACCTGGGGAGGAATAACACCAAGTACCAGTACAGGCTGGGGGCTGACCTACTAGAGAGCAGCTCTGCAGAAAAGGACCCAGGAGTCTTGGTGGATGAGTTGACCATGAACCAGCAGTGTGACCTTGTGTCCAAGAGGTCCAATAGGATCCTGGGTTGCATTAGGAAGAGTGCTGCTAGCAGGTCAGGGAGGTGATCCTCCCACTCTACTCAGCCCTAGTGAGGCCACACCTGGAGTATTGTGTGCAGTTCTGGTCTCCACAGCTCAAGAAAGACAAGCTACTAGAGAGGATCCAGCTGATGTTAAAAGATGAAGGGTTTGAAGCATCTCTCTTATGAGGAGACACTGTGGGACCTGGCCCTGGTTAGTCTAGAGAAGAGAAGACTGAGAAAGGAACTCAATGCATTATAAATATCTTCAACGTGGGTGCCAGGGGGATGGTGTCGGACTCTTTTCAGTGGTACCCAGTGAGAGGACAAGTAGCAATCGCCATAAAGTAAAACACAACCAGTTCCATCTCAACATGACGAAGAACTTCTTTCCATTGAGGGTAGCAGAGCATGGAATTCCCCAGGGAGGGTGTGGACTCTCCCTCTCTGGAGACATTCCAAAACCACCTGGACATGTTTCTGTGTCACCTGCTCCAGGTGACTCTGCCTTGGCAGGGAGGTTGGACTGGATGATCTTCAGTGTGTGAATCTGTGAATTTTGGTTGATACTCATTCTGCTGAGTTTAATGTAGTTATCCTTGGATTTTTAGTAACTTGTCTGTGATATCATTCCATCCTCTCTGCTGGAGACAGTTTTTGCTTGCTGTCTTGCCTGAGAACTTTTGGCAGAGATCAGCTGAAATTTCCAGTTAAAAGTCTAGTCTATTCCTGTTTTAGATAAAACTACTTTGCAATAGTTGGAATTTGAACTGAACTTGTCCTCAAGCACAAAAATCTAAAAGAATATTAGTCAAAATAAGGAAAAAAAAAGGAGACCATAAAGTATTCTTCCATTGCATAAGAAAAACTTTATATAGTGTCTGTGTGTCTATATATAAACATTTTTACTCATATATATAAGAAATCTTAAATATACAATTCACAACAGAGCTATTTTGTGAGCTACATCTGTTTTCAAGACTCTTACATGATTAATGCAGTATCTTAAAAAGTTCAATCTGAAATAATTTATGTGTCACAGTAACACAGTGGGGAGAATACACCAAAATTTACTGTGAATCAGTTACACTGGGTCTGGCTGGGAGGGGGTTAATTTTCTTCAGAGAAGCCAGTATGCTGTTGTCTTTTGGATTTGTGGCCAAAACAGTGCTGATAACACAGTAGTGTTGTAGCCAGTGCTGACACAATGTTTGCACAGCATCAAATCCCTCCCTGTTTCTCACTCTGCACCTCCAGTGAATATACAGGAAATGCACAAGAGGCTGGGAGGGGATTCAACCAGGCAGATGGCATGAATTAGCTGAAAAAATATAACATCAGTATCAATAATAGAAGGGGAAAAGAAGGGAATTTAGAGAGGTTAGCCATATTTTGCTTGGGAATTGGCTGGACACTGGTCTACCCATGGGAAGTGTTGGCAATTGCCTTTACATCACTTCTGTTTTATTTTTGTTCTGTCTTCTATTTTTCCTTCAATTATTGAGCCATTTTATCTTGACCAACCAGTTCTCTTGCTTTTAGTCTTTCTTTCCTCTTCGCCCATCCCTTTGGGCAGGAGGAAGAGTGAGAGAGCAGCTACCTGGTGCCTAGCTGCCTTCCAGGATAAACACGCAGCAATGGCTAATTAAAAATAAGTCTATTTTGCAACAAGTGGCATCATCAAAATTGTTATGCTCCCTAGTTTAATCAAACTAAAACATCAAATTCTACCTGATTTTCCACTATAAATTTGAGGTCTACAACTGGTTATTTTCTATTGAGTTTTCATTAAAAAAGTTTTGGTTTTGTTTTAAATCCTCTAATAATGCCAGTTTTTGAAAGGAACTATAGAATCATGGAATGGTTAGGGTTAGAAGGGAACTTAAAGATCATCTCATTCCAACCCTCCTTTTTTCCACCTCTTCCCACTAAGGCTGTGAAAGAAGTGCACAGGAAAGTTCTGCTGACATTTTTCAAGAAACTACAGATGTGCAATAAGGAACATGAAGTCTAAATATGTTTTCAGCTGGAGAAGGACATGCTGTCATTCCCATAGTTCTACTTAGCCAACATGAAAGTTTTGAAAATGACAGGGTGGACCGATCTATGGTATGAGATGTAACAAGGAGGTTATTTACACATTCACATCTGTGTTTTATACATGCATTTTTCAGAAGTTCATGTAGTTGTGTATGTTAAGTACTAAATGTATTTCTGTAATACATATGTGATACAGCTTAAACCTTACACATAATCATGAAGAAAGCAATTTGTAAATGTGAACCTTCAAATTTTTAAAACTCTGGCTGTTGCCTGAAGCACATTCCATTGACAGCAAATTTGTCTGAATTAGGTATTTGACTGTATAAGATGTATGAATTCCTTGATCTCTTTGAACTTGAGTCTTCCTCAAACATGGACTCTGACTTCAAGTGTCCAAACCTACAAAGGGTTTCTGCCATAGATCTGTTCAGACTTGCAGGAAAATAGTGTAGGTAAACATATTTATCTGTAAACCTCGTTATTCATAGTTGTAGTGAAACGGTTAGTGTCCACAGACACTAAAGGAGCTTCCTACATGGATTTCCACTCTTTGTACTTAAGCAAGCTGGTTTTTAACAGAGGTTGGGTGAAGCGTACATAAACCAAACCTTCACTATTCATTATTTTAAACTCAATCTTCAGTAAATATTTTTGATGTTTTTTTAAGAAACTTTTGGTTTGGATTTTTTGTTTGTTTGTTTCCTTTAATTAAGGAAGGGGTTTGGCATGTTTAGACACAAATCTCTTTCACCTACATTGAACAGAGCAAAGTAAATGTAAAAATGAACTAGTGTGAAGATTTATCTTCACATCCTCTCAGTTCCCTCTACTCCCCAAGTCTGCTGTCTGGATGTTTGTGTAATCCAGTCGTGAAGTAAGATTTTGGGCTTTGAAGTGTGGAGCTTTAAAATACCTTCATAGATACCGAACGAGAAGCAACAAAGTCCATCTACTATGAACTAATAGACTAATTTAATTTTTGTATGATAACCAGTTTATTCTTGTTCTACTGTTGTTCACACCTCACATGACTTTATTAAGTCTTATATGCTAAGAAGTGAATATTTCAGATTATTATGTCAGATTCTATTGTGTGGCATTTCAGAAGTCAAAGGATGCCATTGCTTCATTCTGCCAGTAGGAGAACAGCACTAAATTTAATGTTCACCTTTCCTATGAAAATTTTAGTTTAGGAAAACCAAGACACTGATTTTGTTTTAAAAATTTCAGACCATGTACCAAAACATTTTAAGAGGATAAGCATGAGTAAAAATCTCTTCAAAATTTCTTCCTTTAATTTATAAGACATAAGTGGACTTAGAAATTTTATGCTGGTTGCAGAAAGACACATGAAAGTCAATTCAAAGGAAAACTCACCGTTGTGTTTAGCACATACACCTTAAAATTTCTACAGTTTTATGTTTTCACTCTCATCTATTCTTTTACATTTTACAATATCATAACTTCATCAAAAATCAAATCCTTGTATAAGAAATACTATTGGTTTCAGTATATTTCCTTTTTTTCTTTCTTTTTTCTTTTTTTTTTTTAATGAATTACTGTAAACTCTTCTTCTGAAAGGTTTTCAGTCAACCATTCCAAGTTTTGATTTTCCCCTCTACTCACTCTGCACCTCTTCTTATTCAAGAAGGTATTTTACATTTAACACTACTTGCAGCTGACATTCCAAAACTCATTGTGCACTCAAGAATTTAGAATTCAGCAGACCAAAACCCTTGTAACACTGCAGTGCATACACACTCAGGACCATATGCCTGTAGGTGCAAAAGTATGTCAGTATAACAAAATAAAAAGCTCCCATACACACCACTAACACACACACTAACTCCAGGACAAGCACAGATCTTGAATTATAAGATTATTTACAGCTTTCTAAGGTTGTCTTCTGCATGGTGGCATGTCTTAAACAACTTCCGTAAAATACCTCATATGGTGTTATTTGCAAAGCACTGTTTTGAGGAATAGGTGGATTATTGACATTCCTTAGAAATGAGATCTTGTTTTTATACTCAGTCCAGAGACAGAGGCACAGGGTTATATTTGTCTTTGCTGGAAGGCTGACATCACTTTTAAATTCTTTATGTAGCACATGCAATTTAAAATACATTATTCACTGTGTAAGAAATAATTCAAAGTTGAAATAGAAATGATAAAAAAGGATGTATCTGAAAGAATGAAATTGAAGGGCTTTTTTCTCTCATTCAAGAACTTGTTTTCCCCAGTGAGTACTAGACACCATAAAATAACAATGTGAAAATTTATATTTATAATTAACCTCAGGTTTGGTAAATATGACTGTTTATTTCTGTTGGTTCAAACAAAACCCTTAAAAACTAGTAACTCACCCAAAACAAAACCAAGTCAACAGTCGAGTTTTTCAGGTTCCCTCTGTAAGGCTGATAACACAGGTGAAAGTCCCATTGAAAACAAAAATAAAAGAAACAGTAAATAGACAACATATTAGTGGCATGGGCAGACCTCAGATGTATGGTGTTTTCCACCTTTTCTAGAAAAATATTTGCTATCTCAAGCTACCACATTCGGTTCTTTCACAGGAAGCCACTTTTGACATTTAGAGATACAGTATGAGCTACAGAAATGAACTGTTCCTCTGCACTTCTCCCTGGCCTGACCAAGAATAGCCATCAAGCTGCTCACAAGCACTCTCTAACCTGTTATTTATTTGAGATAGCAGATTACTTAGACTTTGACTATTGACATATCTTTGCTAATGAACCAGCAGTGGCATAACAATTTCACATGAGATTATGTCAATTGAACTTCAGAAGAAGTAATTACCTTGTCCAGTGATGTACCTGTCCCTTCACCTGCTATGTTATGGCCATAAAGATTCTTTCAACACCTGTATCACTTCAGGAAGTGAAATTAGCTGAAACTCAGTGGGAATTGAGTTATTTCTTCTAAATTGGTATGTATGTGCTTCTCCAAACCAAATCTGTGTAAAAGTCACTGTATGCTTAGAAAAGTCCCTTATGTCAGAAATATTAAATATAAAGCTGACCTATTGTGATAAGAGATGAGAGGACTTAAAAAGCAGTAATGGTCAAAGGCAGTTTAAAAATAGGAGCCAGAGAAGATTTAGACTTCTGGCTATGTTATCTGTGAAACTACTTTGGGACTTCTGGTGCCTTAAGTTGAATCAGTGAAGCTGATATTCTGTCTCACTGGAACTAATGTAAGCCTGGGAGCCCTCAGCTGTACTTTCAGTCAATGACATTTCATTCATATTGGTCAAGACTTAACCTTTAATGATTTTCAGACTATACATGTGCTTGCTGAGTCACTGCTTTGGATAATGCTGAAGAAACATCTTGCAGAAAGAGTATAATGCCACAGAGATCATATCTGCCCTTTGGTTTCTTGTAACCCTTCCCTAACCTACTATTCTCTGTAGTGTTTAGCGATTTGTAGTCCAGCAATAGTCAAGTCTTCATTTACTTCATTCATATGCAGTAAATTAAGCTATTTCCCTCCCACCCATATGGTGGTCTGATATGCACAGATGTTATTGCAGAGTTCTGCGCCACATAAAATCCCAGCTGCGATATTAAAAAAAAAAAAGAAAAAAAAAGATAAAAAGCTCTTTTATTCATCTTCCAAAAAGACAAAACAATAGAAAATAAGCCCATAAGGAACTGGATAAACATAAACATACCCATACAACATCTGACATAGACACAGATCAGGGATTGAACATGGAAGACAAAAGAAAAGAAGGATTAGTATTAAATTATTTCAGACAGTGATAATAATTAATTAAAAAATGCTAATCTCTACAAAACAGTGGTTGACAAAATCCTTTTCACAGTCCTCTGAAACACAAGGAAGCTCTTATTTTGTAAGGTTTCTCAAAATCACAGGTTACCCATTTTTTTAAACTGAAGAAGTGTAAATATCAGAAAATATGTGTTCTATGGGGCAAAGTGATGGAGAAAAAAATGTCCTTTGCACAACCTTCCAGTATTTTGCAACTAACAAGTGCCTTTCCCTTTCTGATCAAACATCCATGCTCCTGTAAAATTGCAAATTAGTTCATTTCAGAGAAAATTAGTTTGCTCTTCAAAACTGATTTTAATTTTAGCACCTTGATATTTCCATCAAAGCTTGCAGTCCACTGCCTACAGTACCTGATAACCCAAAGAATCACACAGCATGCTAGATACCCAAAATTTACACTGGTCATCCATGCAATTTTCTGCCTAACGGACAATAGTACCAGTAGTTTGTAAGTGACAATAGTATCAGTACCTGTTGGGGGGGGGGGGGTTGTTTGTTTTTTGCTTGTTTGTCTGTTTGCTTTCTGGTTTCTTTGGAGCCCTAAAACTAAAGGTGTTCATTGGTTCATAATTAAAATTCTAATCATTGGATGAATATGACTTCAGCTGGCATGTGGTTACTGGACTTCGAGTTGACAAGACCAAAGTACCTACACCCCAGGTGTGAGTATGCAGACTTTTAGGGTACTTTTCCAGTGTCTTGTGCAGTATCAGCTTTTAGAGAACAGCAAAAATACCCACAAAGCTGGATCACCCACTGTCACAAGTCAATGTTTGGGGTAGCCCAAAGAATCACCAGCAAAGCTATCACCAAAACCAGGTTTAACACAAAAGTGAAAGTGTGACAAAGTTCATTAGCAAGGTTTACTCTGCTACTTACTGGGTAGTTAAAGCACACAGAGAAAAATCAGACTACAATCTAGAAACCAAAATCAACACAAAAACTGTCTTTGTGGAGGCTGTAAATGGAAAAGGGTAAGGATGAATAGGAATAAGGGAGATCATCCCATTGAGTCACAAGGTTCAGAATGGATCCCCTTGCCAGACTTAACCCCCGACTCAACCAATGGCTTGGGCCTCAAGGTTTAACATCACTTAATCAGTAGCCTAATTAAGAAAATGTGACAAAAGATTTGTATAGAATTTACTATAAACACAACACTAACTCACAGGCCTAATTTAGTGAAAAATCTAGCATATTTAAGAATCCCAAAGAGCAACATTGACAGTACATTTGCTGTGGCACGTTCACTCACACACACACAGACCCAAAGGAGTCTGTTCAAGGTATATCCCTGTGAAAAATTCCCCTCAAGGTCAGTGAAGTAGTCATGTTGGATGCCTTTGCATCTTCTCAACAGGTTAAGGGTTGAGCCTTGAGGAGTGGGGGTCTCAGCCATTGCAGGAGAGCTCAGCGGGTCTTACTCAGGACCACTGCTTACAGGGCCACAAAAGAGTTGGCTTTAGTTATAGTGATTTTCCATTCCAGACACAATTTGGATCAGTAACTGTTATGGGTTTAGCCAGGCCAAGATTTAGGTTTTAGTTTTAGAGTAGGCCTCACGTTATCAGGACTCGAGCTGGGTCAGGCTAGCTGACAGCTGACTTCTACTGGCCAATGATATTCCATACCATATTCTGACATCATCTTGAATGTAAATACAGTAGAGTAAGAGGAGTTCTCTCAGTTCCTGATGGGTGTGGTGCTAAGTGGATGTGCTCTTTGCTGCTCTGCTGATTAGACCCAGTACCACCTCCCTGCTATGTTACCTACAGGAAAGTAAAATGTTTATTTTAGTTTTCTCTACTTGGGTCTGTCCCTTGGGATTTTGAGTTCTCTTAGGTGGTTTTGTCGTTAGAATGGTGGGATCTGTGTTCAGAAGAGTTTAGTTTTCTGTTGAGTGGAGAGGTGAAAGAATTATTTGTTATATCTAACTTGTGTAGTTGTGTGTTATATTGTAGTTGTCTTTTAGTTTTCTCTTTTCTGTACAAATATAATAGCTAGTTAAGTTCAAGTGTCCAGAAGTTGGGGTTTTTTCTCCCCTTTCTAAGCAGGGTGGGGAGAAAACTTTTGTCCTTTAGTTTATACTTGGAATTTTGCCAAAGTATTCAAACCAAAACAGTAACTTTCTTTGAAGATTTGATAACAAAAATTTTATTCCACTTGGGTCGTTATTCAAGCAAAAAAATTAAGTTTCCAAGGCTGTTGATTAAAAATTAGGAGCTCCTTATAGCACTAGTTCTGTGAGCAGGTAGTGTTTCTGGTAACCTCCAGAAGAGCTGAGGACAAGGGCAGTTCATCAAGGCTAAGGACTAACCAACATTTCTGACACCACAGTGCTGTACAAGGTGAGGGAAAGGGATATGTACTTGTCATCCACATTGCTCAGGGGGTGGAGATGCCCCTAATCATCTGTGTGTCTGTGTATCTGCATATGTATGTGCGAGAGTCAGGGATTTGGGATTTGGGTGTTTGTTAACACCTTCTAAGTAGCCAGGACTGAAGTTTATTCAGACGACATAGCTCACTATTTGCCAGCTAATTGCATGTCATTAGTAAAATCAATAAAACCACTTTGATCCTGGTTTTCTTTAATTACATAAAATGAGCAGCTTTTCCCTGTGATAGCTGAGCTAACATATCTTATGGGGGATAAGTTAGGAAGATTCAAACAAAGATAAAATGGAAATTCAAACTGAGGCAAAAAGTCTAGACTAAGTATTTTGAGCACCTACATCACTGGGTTCCAAACAGATATTCTCCTTTTTCCTAGAAACATTTTGCTGCCTACTACTGGAGTAAAATGCTCTTCTTGTAGTCATAGAAGTCAGTGACCTAAACCAAAAGTTTACTCTTTAGTTGTGGAAAAAAACAAAACGAAACAAACACAAAACCATTTCTGAATTAATTATAGAATTATGGGGTCCTAATCTTGAAACTGCTACCCTTACTCCAAGTTAGAAAATGAAACAAACCAAACCAACCAAACAAAAAACCAAGCAGTAACGAAACCAAACCAAACCAGAAAACCTAAACAGAAGCAATAAACCTTACATCCAATGGTTACTAAGATCAAGATTTTTAAACTTCAAAGCGATTTAAGAAATTAGATTCCTGAAACAAAGGATGCATAGAACAAGGGGTGAGAAAGCAAAGTTGGGGGGTTGGAGCTGCAGAAATTCCAACCACAGTCCCACTCCATCTTCTGTTGCCAGGTGAAAGATGAACTGTTTCAGCTGAAGCCAAGCTAAGGAAAATCAAAAGTGAAAAATACTGCTGTAACGACACCATTTACCTCCAAACAACTGCCCCTGGACTTGTGGTTCCTTTATCACAAGGTAAAATAACTTTCTCTTGTGGCAAATTACTAAAATCTGTAAGGAATGCAGAAGTTATTCTTGTAATTTGGTATCATTTGTCAGAAGCTATCTAGGGAAGCTGAAAGGGGAAACCAAGAACAGATGTTCTCCAGTTCCTTCTTGAAATAACTGAGACCAACGCATCCATTGTGTTCACAGAGTGATGGGTGAACTGTCCAACTTCAGTAAATCCAAAATACTCTGTTCCAGGTACTACCAATAACAGAAAGTCAGGGAAGTTATTCTTCACAACTTCAGTAACAAGAAATTTGAAAAAAAAAAAAAAGAAAACTCACAGTGTGTGGCATAAAAAAGGAAAACCAAACCCAGAATCCATGAGTCTGAAAAGACCAACAAACAAGCCAAACAATAGTTTAATCCCCTTCCTTCATATTATGACCTTGAATTCAATGAAAAATATTCTGAATTAAGTATATTCAGTATCATAATTTCTCAATTGTACCCAAACATGATTGACTGAACAAACTAGGATAGCTTGAATGCTTTCATAAACCCAGTTTTAAATGTGCAAAAAGAGGCATAAGAGAATGATGTCCTCACTAAACTGATTCTCATAAGAATTTACAAAAGAGAAAGATTTTTCTGAAATACGAAATTAAGTGATCACTAAGAGACAGAACTTCTCAAAGTATACATTTTGCTCAGAAAAGAAAATTGATGTCTTCATAAGGGGAATAAAATAAAAAGAAAAGAAAAAGGCAACACCCCCCAACAAAGCAAACAAAAAACCCAAACAAAAAATCCAAACAAACATAAAAACCCTAATACAAAATAGAAAACTAGCTGGGTCAGGTGCTTCTCACAATACATTAAAACAAATTCAGAGACAGCAAACATAATTATATGGTTATCTCTTTCTGATACTTCCCTTCTCACTTTCATTTAAATACAAAACAGAAAATGAAAATTATGAGCCCAGCAATCCAATTGTATGATCAGAGCACTGCATGATATTTAGCATTTAAAAAGATATCTTCAATCTCTTCTAAAAACAGTACTTGGAATCTTTTGAAAGAAATGCTGGAACACAGACAAAAGAAATTAAAAAGGACCAGGGGAAAGATAGGAAAATTAATCTGATGAGAACATGGAAGACAGCAAACACAGCCTGGACCAGTCAATGAGATCAGTGAGGTGAAAGACAATCTCATTACAAATCCTTAGTCCCCAGTAAGGATTTATGTCAGATTTGGACAGGTTGCTTAAATAAGTCATGCCTCAGTACTCCACTCCTTAAATGAGAAAATAAATGCCTTCATTTCAGGGATTTAAAAAGTTAGGATAATATAATTAATACTGTGCAAGTACTTGGAAGCTACAAAGCGACCCAAAGTGTCTCTGTCTTTAAGAAGGCCATGGCAAGCAGCCTATCAGAATGCAAAACAAATTACTTATTGTGACAGTAGAAGAATAGGGAATAAAGAACACAAAACTGGGGCCAAACTCCTATGGGGATAAATAGGACGAAATCAGCTAAATAAATAATAATAAAAAGGAAATATAATTCAGTAAGCAAAGTGAGCACACACTTAGAGACATTAAAATACCACTACCCATGTATTCCTCCTCCCTCCCTCCAAAATAGTCCTAAAACACAGACACAAGGACATGTCCAATCATGAAGCAGGCACCCTGTATCTCATGACTACAACCTACTTATGGAAGTAAAAGCAAATAGCTGTACTTTACTTATTAGCATAGTACTTCCAGATTAAAATGCACTCAGATTTGTCAGAGAAATAGCATATCTTCCATTAGTCATAGAAAGCAAAGGTAGAATCAGTCTCACATGTATGTTGGCTTCTTTGTGCCACCCAGTGGTTTAGACTAATACACCTTTCAATGCAGGTGGAAAACCAGCTGTTGGTAAATGATTAAAAAATTGAGGTCTATTTGAAATAGGTAGATAGATAGATAGATAGATAGATAGATAGATAGATAACCTGAGAGACATAGTTACAAGTAACCTCAAGGCTGGAGGAGAGCTTATGTCATGTTGTATAAATATCCTAACTGTGTTGTCTCAGAAACAAAGGGCAGGTCAACATACCATCTCCAATCTGACATCTGACATCCTGACTATTCCATTTTTATTCCATAGTAAGTTGGGGAAAGTAAGTATGTCAAAAAAGCAAACTATGTTACAGATGTCTTTCATGCAGCACTTTCCATAGGCAGTTTGAGACAGCCTCTGGGCAGCAGAGATCTAGTGACAATAATGAAAACTATCAATTTTTTTTTCAAAAAGAAAAAAGTCCTAGTCTGTTAGTGCACATTATACTGCAAAGATTCATACAGCCATAGTTTAAAACTGAGTGTCAGATTTCCATATAGTGCTTTGGCCTACTTTCTAAAGAACTTTATCTGGCCATAAACAGACTGTGAGATTTGAACTGTCTTGAAAATCTGACTCAATATGGCTGTTTTTTAGAGAGAGAAATGTAAACATAATTATCTTATTTACAGTCTGAAATAAACTGCAATCAGATGCAAAGTGAGATTTATTCATTATAGTTGATCTGTATTCACTTTCATTGTATCTGAATTTACCTAATTGCTTGTATAATTCCATTGTTCAAAGATAAGCAGATTTAAAAGGTTGAAGTATGAGTATTAAGAAAGGCAAAGACTTTTATGCTAAAAATAAGAAAACTCCAAAGGAGGGCTACATAAGACTCAATTTTTCAAAACACATTTGAAAATAACTTTCATCTACTAAAAAAAAAAAGCTGATAATTTTGTTTCCTAATTATAGTTAGATAATGGTATAAAAGTTATGTTTCTTTGCTTTGCAATTATCATTGTTATAGTAAAAAAGTATTTCCTTAGGCAATATTGTATCTGTATCAGAACATATGAAAAGCACAGAATACCTCTTGGTTTTGCTATTTCAAATACCACTAACCTTAATAAACTCCAGTCACAATCTCAAGAAATAGTTGAAGCCAGTGCTTCTTTATTTGTGTGTTGTGGAAGAGTCTAACAGCTGATAAAGATACAGACAACAGGCCTAAGAAAGAAAAGTTACAATATAAGCTCACTATTTACACTCTAGAGAGTTTTAAAATATTTAACATATCTCATGTCATTATTTTTTGCAGAAATAGAAGCAACTGAAGTGGCAATAGAAGAGGGAACTCAGTGGTAGCATAAACAGAAACACAAACAAAGTATTAGATGTTACTAATATTCTATTGTTTTTAGTAATTTCAATTTTCGATGGATTTCAGGTCCATAATAGGCCCTATATTTCATAAACAGTTTGGCCCCAGCTCTAACTCTGAATGCAACCTATTTTTGTTGTTAAATCTATAGTCTATTCTTCTGCTAAAGGGAGAGTGAAGACACAAGTGAGTAGCCTTTGCACAGTTTAATTGAAGTAAATTTTTCTTAATTCAAGGACTCTGTCACAGCTGCACTAATTAACCCCAAAAACAGAAAGAAAGGAAAAGTGGAAAAAACAATGTGATGATGTGGAAGCTAAACAAACATGTTCCCTGCTTTTCCACTAAGCCCTATTTGTGTCTCTCTCTTCTGCTGTCTTTGCACCCTCTCTTGTCTGGGAGCCCAAGGGGGGTTTTTAGTCCAGCTGTCAGTGTGTAGGACTAGAGACAGTCACATTAACTTGTCAGGGCGAGTATCCACAGATTCCTCCAGCAGTAGGTTTTAAATGCCAACAGAACTCCTTTGATCTCTTGTTTAATCAATCAAACAGCAATACCAGTCAAGGCCAGATGTATCCCAGTTTCTTTTTTGATTAGTCCTAGTAGACATTTAAAGCAGAAAATCATGGAATCACTTTGGTTGGAATAGACCTTTTAATAAAAGCCATACGACAGAAGTTGATTTTAAAATGTCATATAAGGGATTGTGCAATTAATGTTTAGCATTGTCTCATTTAAACAAATGCTGCATCAAAATAGAAAATAGAGCAGACCCTGTGAGTTACTATACTGGAATATAATTGCACTTCTGTAAGGCTGATCTCGACTTACATGATGTAAGCTGTTACCAGTATAGCTTCAACTCAGAATTTTTTCCACTGACAAAGTATCAACCATCAAGTATACATTAATATTTTAAATTTTTCTTGCAACCTCTTACAAACTTACATGTGTTACTATAATCTGTGCTATCTTTGATTGCGGTACTCATCTTGGACTTAATGATTAATTATGTATAATAAGTAAGGTTATGTAAGTGCATGGTTACATACATGTTGTAACCGGAGCTAGTTGTTACCCTTCAGAGACAACCCCTTCAGAGGTTGTGACTCCTTTTCTTTAAACTTTTTCTGTTCTTTGCAGTGTATTTATCCTATTCTACTGAGTTCTATCTTTTGTCAAAAGCTGTGATATATTTAATTATTTCAGAATAATTCACTGCTAATTCTATAGTTTCTAGCTATAACTAGTTTCTAGTCAAGTTAAACCCTAGAGTTTTCATTCACTCTTACATTTAGGATATAATAAACAACCACATGGAATGCACATAAATGCCTTTATAAACTTAGTTCCTTGTTAGTGAGAACTGAAGCCTCAGGCAAAGCATGCACTTGTCTGTACTCCTAATCCAAAATGTATTTCAAATACCTTGAACAGTGAGTGGGACAAGTGTAGCAAGAGCTGAAATACCCTTTCTGTCACATAAACTGATTTGAAACCTTTTGCTGATATCTACTGTATCTTAAGGTATCTCTGAAGAATTGAATAATTAATAGAAATTAATAAATCACATTGATTTCTTCCTAAAAGCTTATGGACTCATATTAGTAGAAATTCTATAAATAGGTTCTCCCTCACATACTATCTCTTTCACAGGTTGATTAACTTATTGTCCTCTTCTCTACATAAAACTCTCACTTGAATTTTTAAGTTATTTTTTCTTGATTCTTACAGTCCCAGAAGTACCCATTACTCCACTACTGAAGGTTAAAATATTCTTTCTAAAATTTGTTAACACAGTAAATTGGGTTTTCACATTGCAAGAGGCCAGACTTCCTGGAATTGAAGCTTTTTGCTTTTGCCTTTTACTTTCCAGGAAGACAAATCATTACGCTGACTCGACATCCAGTACATTCCTTGCTCTTGTGCATTAGTGATGTTCTCTCCTAAATGGAGGCACAAAACTCCCATGATGGAAATTTCTACAAAGACTCATAGAAGGGAAATAGAGGGGCAAGTACTGATCTCTTCACTCTCACAACCAGTGACAGGACTCCAGGAAATGGCTTGAAGCAAAACCAAGTCAGGGAGGTTTAGGTTGGATACCAGGAAAATGTTGTTCACATGGAGGGTAGTTGGGCATTCCCCAGTTCATGGTCCCAAGGCAGTCTGAGTTCAAAAACCATTTGGACAATGCCCTCAGGCACATGGTGTGACTCTTGGTGTCCTGTGCAGGGCCAGAAGTTGGACTCAATGGTCTTCATGGGTCCCTTCCAACTCTGCACATTCTGTGATTCTGTGATTCTATGATTCAATGATATTTGCTGCTCCAGGGAGCAGCCATCATGCTGAGTCAGGTCCCACGGGGTGGCTGGGCTACCCTTTCCCTGAGCAGTGTTGAGCTGGATTCCCTAAGTTCCCTGTGGCTGAATGCCCATTGCCCAGCCTGTCTGATCTTCAGCTCTGGGAGTGCCACTGGGAAAGCTACTGCTGGACAAACATCCTCCAGAAATGCTGTGGATCTGCATGGCAGCAAACCCGCACTGTGTCTGGCTTTTGGTGCCTGTCATTGTCACCACACTGGTCCCACACCCCCGTCCCTGTTGGGAGAGGGCCCAGCTCAACCTGCATTAGGTCACCCTGGAGAATATTCCCACTCCCACTGCTCTCTGATGGTATCTTCCCAACCCAAGTATTTCTCTGCTTTCTCCCTTTCACCCCCTCAGTGCTCTGAGAAAACAATCCACTGTTCAATGCAGCTGCACATTTATAGAGATTAGAAGCTTTTACAAGTCCCAGCTATGGAGTGAGGCTCTTAGTTCAAGCTGTAGGGCAGCACTTCCCAAGATGGAGGTCATGGCAGTGACAAGTGGAGTCACCAGCCAGGCAGAAATTCAGTGGTTTATGTCAGCATTTCAGATTGCAGAGCTGATGAAAGTAGTAGGTGTAATAGAAGAGAAGGGAAATTGTTTCTCAGGAGTGTGATGGTTTTCACTCAGATGGTTCAAACCTGAGTCACAAGAAGAATGGCTGCTATTTTCACAAATACATGAAACAAGGTATTTCAGCCTCTAACATGTCTCCTTTCTAATCCATCCCTTAAAGGAAACCGAACTCCCCCACATAAGTAAAACTTTAGTCCACTTGGAGTAAGGGTCATGCACACTGGTCCCTAGTAGGTGAATCTATTTCCTTTCACCATATCAGTATTTTTGGTTACTCCAGGTTCAGCTTGCAAGCTTCATAAGTTTTATGTCATGACCACACTCAGCTCACAGGAAGAAATATTACTTAGAAAGGTATCTGTTGTGTTGAAGAGCTATAAATCTGCCACATTGTCACTGTGGGGTTTGGCGGTTTGGTTTAGGAGGTCTGATTATACCTTTCACGGAGACTGTCTTAGAGTGCTGCTGGTTTAAGTTATCATGCTGTAAGTGCTATTGGCCAACCTGGTGGTGCAAGACATCTCTTTGTATTAATCCCTTTACCATTGCTATTCACATGCTAACACAGATCTAGATCAGTCACAGACAGGCAGACATAAAAAGACATGAAGACATAACATAGGAATTCCTGGAGAACTAGAGGAAGGACTTAACATGGATGCTAGAAGAATCTTTATAATTAAAAAAAATTAACAGATGTGTATGCCTAAAGCAGATGCCTTCAAAAAAGGTAGTCTCATCCAGTGCAGTCATCTGGTATTTTAAGTTATTCACATCGAATTTAAGAAAACAACAGAACAGCGCCCAGAGCCTTGATTTCCCCTAAAAAAGGAAGTGACACGATCAAACTACTTGTTATTCTAGGTCTTCCTTTTTCCCATAAAAATTAAGAAATGTTTAGATTTGTCCAGTTATGGAAAGAATGGTGTCTGAAAACATGCAATGCCTTTTTCCATTTAGGATAAATACTTCCTGTCTCTGCCTCTGCAGGACATAATGAACTGTTTATATTCATAAAGGAGGTGACAAAAATTCTTAATGGGAAGATATTTAACTGCTGAGTAGCTAAACAGGATCTCAGATTCAGTAACTGGATTCTCTTACTATTTAAAGAAACATAGTTCATATCAAACATTATCTCAAAATATCATCAGTCCATTTGGCAATCAAGTTACCAAAAACACCTGAGTAGAAAATGCAGCACAACAAAGATACTTCAGTGCCTTATCTACAACACTCAATATTCCATTCAGACTCATGAGAAATTTGCGGAGATTTCAGCAGAGGTGGAATTTCACAGAAGTTCTGCCTAGACCTAATTCTTTTCTAGATCAGCTTTTATGGCTTGTTCAGTGAAGTGAGCGCTGCTCACTCTCTGAAGAGACTGGTTGTTTATTTGACGTTAAGCACATGCCTTTTATTCCTGAAGTGTAATGAATAATTGCCCTGGAGACAGAGATTATTCAAGAAATGGAATTTGGCACAGAAAATGTAATGAGAGTCTGCACTGTCCCACGATGTTTGTAGAAGTTGTTCGTATAGCTAATTCTCTAAGCAAACCTCTCAGTTTATAAATTTAGAACATTCCCATTTCCTCAGAATGTGCATACATCAATTTCTTTGGAGAGCATGATATTACTACAACATGTATTTTGTGTGAGTTTTTAATTGAAAATGTAATAGAAGTTTTAATATTCTGAATGCATAAAAATCTCAACATTAAAATGCAATCAGTGACACTTATAAGCCTCTGGCCAGAACGCTGTAGTCACATCCCTTCCTATCTTCCTTTCTCTTAATTTCTTTTCTTTCTCTTACAATGTAATGTATAGATAAGCTAATATTAATTTACAATGGAACATTTCTGTATTAGAGATCATTTGCATTAATTTTCTTTCCCTGATTTGTGTTCATGTCTTCTTGTACTTTATATCAATGGCCTTTATGGATCGTAACCACATTAAAAAAATGCATACAGTACAAAAGGGATAGGTGTCTGGCACATTAAAGACAAAATTATTCCTCTTGCTGTACCTATAGGTCAAAGGCAAGTAGGGAAAAGAAAGTGACATAGAATTAAATTGGAGTCAGGTAGAGGGCAGTCAGAAGCTACTGCAAAATTTTGCCACAGGAGGTGAAATATACTCCTTAAACTATCATTAAATAATACTTTTCAAGCCCATCCTACTGCGTACTTCACAGTATGTGCACTGAAACAAGAGTATGCTTAATTATGTCTGTCATCTTTCTTTAGGTCAACTAGTTTTTAATGGTATCCTTAACATTTCCAGTAATTTTACTGCACCCTCCTTTTTCAGGCTTTGTATATTATAGCTCTTCTCCTTGTAAAAGTTTAAAAGTTCAACAACAATTGCCTGCTGAATTACTTTAATTATTGCCTTATGTCCCTTCATTTTATGAAGTATTGACTTTCAATCAGAGGTTCAATTATAATATGATACTATGACATATTATGAAGTGAAAAAAGAAGGCTAAAATAAAATCCTTTTCTAGGAATTTACAAACTAATTTATGTTCATGGATTTGCACTTTCCTATTTTTCACCTTAAACAGAAGACATTTTGCTATTCACTGCTGAAAGCATGTCAGAGACAAAGATATTAGCAAGGTGGGTGTTGTTCTCTTCTCCCAGGTAACAAGTGATAAGACAAGGGGAAATGGCCTCAAGTTGCACCGGGGAGGTTTAGGTTGGATATTAGGAAAAATTTCTTCACCAAAAGGTTTTTCATTCTTTTTAAGAGGCTGCCCAGGGAAGTGGTGGAGTCACCATTCCTGGAGCATTTAATACATGTAGACATAGCACAGAGGGGGGATACAGCTTAACGGTGGGCTTGTCATTGCTCTATGAATAGATGAACTTGATGATCTTAAGAGGCCGTTTCCAACCTAAATGGTTCTATTATATTATTCTATGGTTCTCTGAACCACTCAGTGAGAGCAAAGCATTGCAGGAAAGAAAAAAAATCTTAGAAAAAGGAAAGATGTCAGTAGGATGTTAGGCATCTGAATGCCTTTGGGAGCCAGTTGATGTCACTCTACCAGAAAAGCTCCTGAAGATTCAGCGGTGTCACTTCAAATTGCTCCTGTGCCAGACTGTCTTCTCTGTTCCTGGTCAGAGACTACTGTCCATCACCCAACTGTGCCAGCTCCATTTCACAATTAACCTTAAAAAGCTCTTGGTACTTCTGGGATTACATTACAAGGCTTCTGGGATTACATTAGAAGTCAGAAATGTAATAAACTAAGAGATGGACAGGTATATCTGCCATGGAAACTAGTCCTCAACTTCACTACTGCTGCTCTGCCCCTGCCACAAGATATTTCTTCCTGTCACTTTCTCATGATACTCCAACCTACTTATGACTTGGCTTTCATGGTTTGCCTCTCTCAACTAATCCCTTGCAGTTTATTGAGAAGAAAGCCTGCAGACCTTGTGAATCACCAACACTGTGTTGGGTAAAAAGCACACTTTCATTAGTTTTATAGACTTTTTTTTATGTTCATCAAATTCTCTAGAGTGGAATATCCATATTTGCCAGATTAACCTAAGCTAATTCATGTACCTAGCAAGATTTGGATGGAGAATAGGACAAATTCAATCCAACAAAATGCAAAATTCAATAACTAATTCCCACATTCAGAATCAAATCAAGAAAAGAAGAATAATGAGGTTTACCTTTTTTAACTGATCTCCAGTATGTCTTTTGTATTTTACTGAGCTTAGGACTGACAAGGACAGTTCCATATTCTTAGACCTGCATGCCAATTTTTCAGAGTAGTGACTTCTTATGTAGTACAATTCCCAAATGAGAATCTCTAATTTGGAGAAACTTCCTTATGAACTCCTTCATATGGTGAGAATTCCACTGTGCATAAAGCACCCTGGGGACTTCTTGTAATTTAGAGTATTCATAATTTCTTTTAATTAGAATACTATCTTATGTTTCTTTTATGAATGTAAAGCTGTCTGCCATGGCATAGATTTTGCAGAGCAGAGAGGTTTCTGAAAAGCCATCTTAATCTTCAGAGGCCAAACACTGTTAGCACCCAACTAATTAGGCATCCACTCAGGCATAAAAATGAACCTTTTCTTGATAAATGTACTGCGGAAGAACTGTATCACATCTGATTTCATCTGAGTTAAAGGCTGATTTCTTTTCCATTTAGGTTTAGAACCAATTATATTGAAATTTCAAAGATAAGTGGAAAGACAACTTTTGTTTATTGGTGATTTACTAAATTCAACAGATAATAAGATAAGCCTGTTCAGAACCAGAACCAGAACCAGTGGTCTGTGGTGTTGAACACCTCCCTCACAGTAGGCATACCTGAAATGAAACACTGGAATAACATTTTTGAGGGATCACTATCACTGAGTTAAATCAAAGCACAGACAAGCCCTAGAGAGATTTTACCAAGTACCTGACTGCTAGCACTGCCAGTGATCCAACTCTAGACCTCCTCAGAGCAGACGTTTGTTATCAGCTAAATGGTGTCAATGTCTGGGGGGTTGTGTTGGAGATTAATTGAATCTGGATCTTTACAATCAAACTCACTTTCCCTTCAGTTGTTATCAGTACCACTGAAAGGCCAAGACACTTTCTCTGCTGTGTTACATATTGCCTGCTCTCTCCAAAGCAAAAGGTGAAATGATGTGAAGCTAGATCTTTAATACAATAGATATATTATCTGTACTTTAAGTTATGAAAAAGAAAATAGATGATACACCTGATTGCATAGATCAGGTTGTAATCAGCCATTTTCAGGATTTTTTAATTTGCTATGCAAACCCTATCATTTCCTCACCAAATAAGAAAGGCCTGTGCACTAAGGTGCAAGCTAAACAGCACACATTTCTGAGAAAATTTTTTCTTTAAGAGATCAAACTGTGTCAGTTGAAAGCAGTGTTTGCATAGATTATCTAAAGTGCAATTGTTCCGGAAGTTCCTGAGGTACATTTATGCTTACTTATGAAAGCATACACCTTCTTACTATAACAAAATAGGGAATACATTTTACCTTTTACTGGAATTGAACTTAAAACTTTAGACCCATGCATTATCCACCCAGAGGTCCCTGGGTTCCCTGTGCTCTTGTAAAAGAAACGAGTATGTAAGGCATCATTGATATTTATGATTCTGTAGATCATGCTAGATAGCATTAATATAATGCTCGATGGCTCTGATAGGATGAAATCTATAATTGGAACAAGGTGCAAAAAACATCAGCAGCGTAAATTCATCAGGAACCTGATGGAATGAAAAACAACTTAGGAGATACAGTTCTGACTTACATATACCTTGCTATAAAGAGGTGTCTCATCTTACGACTTCATGTCCCTGAGGAGGGCCTGGATACATACTTCTTAATTTGTTCTGGTGGAAGAACTTTTATTTTTGTAGTATTTAGCAGCTTCAGAAAGTTAAAGTGGCAGATTTGAAGTAAAATGACCAATAATTGTCACAGTTACATTTTTCTGCCCTGACAGGAAGGGATAGCAAATGTAAGTAAGGTCTTAAAGGATGTTCTAAGTGAAAATAAATATAGAAATACTGTTATGACAACTTATAATGACAGTGTGAGCCATAAATAAATTATTTTTAATTTTTATTTGCTGTTAGTGTGCAAGCTGAAGAGATGTTATTGAGCAAAATATTAGCAAGATATTTTTCTTTTCAGGTATAACATTGAAACCAACTGCTGGAAACAGAGAGGCAAACTGTGCTGACAGAAAACACACTTATTCCGTCTCTGCAGGGCAGACTGAGAGAGCTGGAAAGTGTCTACCACAGCACATGCAAACTGGGCCAGGATGTCACAAGCACACAAGATAGAATTTAGGAAGAGGCTGCTTTCTGTTAACTATAACTGGAGGATTCTGCAGATGAAATCATGCGACACATATAGTGAGGTAAGGACAGTGAGCAACTCTGTAACTATTCAGCCATTGCCCTGGCAATGTAACAGAGAAAAAAGCATATTTGCTGACTTCAAAATAAGAAGAAATTGCCATAATAGAGACAAAACACGCAAAATAGAGATCAATTTAGTTAATATACACAAAACAGTATTGAAATTTGTGGCAAACCACTTAAATCATTAAACTTGTAATTGCAAAAGCCTTACAAAAAGGAAAAGAATTATAGTAGCACAATACTTGCAAACAGTGGTGTACAACACCCTGATTGCAGAAGATAGAAAAGATGTGAATGTCGGGTTAAAACTCTCAGCAAACATATAAAATTTTATTAGGACATATATGGCAATGCATTCAGATCTCTAGTGGCAATCACGTCATCCAAGAAAGGATCAGGTATGATCATACAAAAATGATGTCACATTCATAACACATATATAATTATTTGGTGAAAATCTGACATGAGTGAAATTGAAGTCTACCAGACAGACAGTGACTCAATATCTTTCAGAACACTGTTGGAAAGAAGAAAAGTATGATTAAGTCTAGGGTTCTCCTATGGCACGTAGCCAAAATCTCATTTCTGTCTGAAAGTGGAAAGATGAAGATTTAAAAACATTCTTATGTCATTTATGCCCTTTAGTTTTTTTTCCCTACATCTGCTTTACAGGAAAGTGTCAGTGTACCCTTTTCTTTACTAAGAGCATGTCCCATACTAGAAAGCATTCAATACATCTGGCAAAGCAGAAAACTACTGAGAATTTCAGAAAGAGTTTTGGCACCATTTTATTCATACAAAAAAAAATAGGGTCCACCAAACAGAGGTAAACTGAAAAGAGATTTTTGGTATTAAAAACCATGTGGAAGATAATGTACAAAACAGTCAAAAGCACAGCATTTTTTGAACACATAATTTGTTTCAAAATGTTCACTCAGCATTAATTAGAACTCAAGCTGTTGGCTTCCAATCTGGAGTTCAGACTCCTGCTCTCCCTTTGCCACCCACTGGGCCCTGTTATTCCCATTAGAAACACCCATAAATCTCACCAAGTCTAATGGGCTTATTGCAGTCCTGCATATGCATCAAGGGGAGGATAAATGTCTCCACTTGTGCCTTCTGATACCCATAATTGTTTAGTAACATAATGAGATAATGTTTCTAAACCAGCAAAAATCAGTGGGTGTTTTTCTATGCCCTTTAACATGATTTAGAGAGCTTTTCAGCTAAAATCATTCTAGATTTCAATTGTGGTTAGTAATTTTTGCAGGAAAAGTAAAGGCAAACTCTACCTGAAGGCAGTAGAGGTAGGAAATAAGAGAGAGCATGTAAGAACTTTCTGCCTGTTCTGCTAAAGAACCGTGAAAAAAAAATAGTCTCTCACCAATAAAGTGAATGTATAAACGGATCAGTGAATTTGAAGAAGAAAAGGCATAGAATAGGTTGATCTAGAACAGATTCTTTTCCTCATGAAAGAAAAACAAAGAAACTTGTTTCATTAAATTAGGAAAGTGAAGGATGAGGAGGAATAGAATTGCTGTCTTTAGATACAACAAGGAAATAAACACAAGGGAGAGAAAATAACCAATTGAGCTAAAGGAGAACGCTGGCACTAGAACAAATAGACATAAGCTGAACATGAATGAATGTGGATGTAATTTAGAAATGGGCTCTGATCCTTCCTGCCTATCAGATTTGGAAATGGTCTTTCACTGAAAATAATGCAAAGAGAACCTGAATACTTATAAGAAAACTGACTAAATTTTTAAAAGAGCTGAATAGCATAGTGCTGCAAGAGACTGATTTAACAACCCAGAAACTTCCTCCCAATTTCTCTGTGTTCCTGTTGCTTCCCCTTTCTCTCCTCTCCAAAGAGAGCTCACAAAATGAGGATATAAACACAAAAAAAGGAAAAAAAAAAACAAACCCAAACAACCAGAACTTAGTGAGACACGCATTCGTTATGAGGGATAATGGCACCATTTATTTGCTTTAGAGGTGCTATAAATTAATAACATTTTGATTTAAACTGAATATAAATCTGAAAAAAACCCCAACAATTAAAATATGTATGTCTTGATACTTGTCTTGGTATCAATTTGCACTGTCTCATTGTCAGGCCATGGTAAACATTGTCCTGGTAATTAAAATTTTGCTTTAAAGGTCAATAAGATCTGATCCAGTGCTGTTAAAACAGCTCATGTATCTCTTTATACATTTATAAGCAGATCCAAATAAGCAGAGTGTTTTGGTGGCAGTACGTTCCACTACTGGATGTCATCAAATTGCTGATGTTTACCATGAAATTAATGACAGGAGTTTAAAGTGTTCTTTAAGTACTTAATGTTAGATCTATGCTATAGCTGCTTGAAAAGACACAAACACCATTAAAACCCACCAAATGAAGCTTTATAAATTACTGCTGAATGTAGAACAATGCTCAAGATAATTGACTTTGCATTTCAGCAAGCACTTTGTCAAGTAATTATTATTTATCTAACAATGGTTTCAATGCAAATTGATGATGCATATTTGCTAGTAATCTGAAGTCATTGCAAAATACAAACAACAATTACTTTCTGAAATTACCACAGAAAACAGAGAAAATAGTTTTTTTTCACTGGTTTCCCTATTTAATTTATAAAGCCCAACAAAGCAAAAAACCCTAACCCTAAATGCTACTGTTTCTCATCCTTCACTGGAAAATTGCTATATTAAAAAATAACAAAGCTAAACCAAAGACAGAAAATTTTTATGTGTGCACCTTGGCATGAAAACAGATACATCAAAGACCCATATGTGCTACAGTATCTTAGTGATCCCTCAGGTTTCTCAGGAATAATCCAGGGAAAGCTGCCAGATCTCAGAGTGTTGAAGTCCCTAGACAAGAGGACCACCAGACCTTGGAACACCAAAACTTATTCAGAGAAGGCAACTACATTTAGAATATTAATTGCTTCTATCTAGAGGATTACATTTAAGTTATGTGAGAGGAAGATTTAAAATGCCATTGGGAATGATTGGCTCATATTACTAAAATGTTTGCTGAGAGACTACATCCTATAATCACCTCTCATTGGACATAATCTTTCGATAGTAATAGAACTGAAACATAGACCTGGAGTACTTTGTCTATGCCCTTTGAACTACTGCAATTTTGTGAGCTACACCGATACCCAACAAAATGCAGCTGTAATTACATGCTAACCAAGAGTAAAATTTCAGTCAGAAGTTAGATTGAGAGAGAATAATGACTTGCAATTCAAAATAAGGAGTAGCAAGAGAAACCTCACTCTTAAAACAATGATATATGTAAATAACTTCACTACATTGTTATACTAGTTATATAGGGACATCACTAAAGTAAGATCAATGACCCAAACAAAAATTCTTGCAAATTCCTTTTGGTCTAGCCTAGGATAAGGAAGCAGGAGCAACAATGGTCAAACTCACACTGCTGTAAACATATAACAACTCAGAGGAAAGCAGTACCCAAAGATTCACCCATACTCAGTACCATGGGAGCATCGCCTCAGGACTGTGATCCTACCATCATTTTAGGTTAGTAAATTACATTTTCAGCACCTGGTCATGTGGAAAAGAGCAAACCCCTACTGACCCATTCACCACCAGGATTCTCTTTGAGCTAGGTCAGAAACTGTGTCTTGAGCCAACTCAGCGAAATGTCCCAGTGAAAATCTTTAATTCACTACTCATTTAGTCATTTATTTTCTGGTTAGCCATCAGCTGCCTTCCTTCTCAGTGCAACTGCTCTTACCTCACTCATCTCATATACACACTGAATGCTACAAGACTTCTTGTAAAACACAAGTTAAATTCCATCTTCCCCTTTATAGGAATCATTTTTAAACAGCTTGTTTTGGCACTTCTAAGTCTTTGTTACATTTATAGGATTTCTAACTTTCCTTAAACCTACCAGGAAAAAAACAAGCAACCACCACCACCAATAACCACAAAAAAAAAAAACCAAACCCCCAAAAAATCCCAAGCCCCTACTGCAAACAAACCAACAAACAAACAAAATCAAAACAAAACAAAACCAAACCACAACCCCCCCAAAAACCTATCTCATCTATGTCACCCCATTTGTAATTCCAGTTGTCTGATCAAATACCTACTTTTTCAATTGGCTGTAGCACCATGTGTGATATCTTCATGTTAGCTAGTCTGGAAAGGCATAGATTCATTTCACAATGCAGAAATCATCTCCAAGACAACATCCAAAAAGTTAAACTATTGAGGGATAGATAACTCAAGATATGTAGTGAAAGCTTAACCAAGCATTTCAGTCTACCAGATAAATCTATACAAGAAGAAAACAAAAAGGTGCACAGAGTCTTGAAGAGTCATTTATTTCTATCAATATATTCATAATGCATTATCAATTTGTGGTGCAAATCCTCCCGGGCATTACATAGCTGGAAGTAACTTTGAATTTTACTTCATCCAGCCAATTATACACAAATCAGGATGACTTCACCATTTCATACAAAATAAATAATTAACACAGAATAGGTATGCAAACAGAAGCATCCTTTCTGAGATAAAATAAGCATATTTTATGTCAACCACAGGAAACCAAAACTCCATCTGTGTGGGTATTCCAAGTGCTGTACTGTTCAA
Source organism: Pithys albifrons albifrons (assembly GCF_047495875.1). NCBI lineage: Eukaryota > Metazoa > Chordata > Aves > Passeriformes > Thamnophilidae > Pithys > Pithys albifrons. The sequence goes on along the minus strand of NC_092458.1, from coordinate 104,375,629 downwards.
GGTCATTCGTCCGTGGCAAATGGACCGTAGGACTTAAATGGTGGGGCCAGTTCTGCGCACGCTGTGTCTCACCTAAAACATCCACTGCACAGGTTGGAAGGGCACAGCCATGTGGGGGAAGCCCTTCCCAAATCTTTGTTTGCGAAGTCTGGCCATACATACATACATCCTGTTGGATATGAAAAGACTCATTCTACTACTGTTGGTTGTGCTGCTTTTAACCATTCTCTAAAACAAAAACCCAAGCCAGTAATGTCATATATGAATTCTATTAGACTTTTAGCTGGCATTTCAGACAAGATATTTATTCACCTCTTGTATTCTCCTTGAAATAACAGTTGAAGTCATCTCAGTATTAGTACTTCAGTAACATTGCTCATGAGTTGGCTAATTGAACGACAAGAGGGAACAAGAGGATGTTTCCCTCCCTTTCTCTAATGTCTATACGTGCAGGGTTGGGAGAAAATTCTGTTTGGACAAATGCTTCCACAAAGTGGAAATAGTTTCCCTTTTCTTGGTTTTTCGTGCTGTGAAGTATTTAGTACTAGTAATGTCACTCTAGGGTTAAAAAAAAAGAGTTGCTCTAATCAGGCAATCTTCAGATGATCATGCTTTGATACCTCAGCCAAACTCACTGCATGAAAAGCTTGGAAGACAAATTTGTTTTCTTCTACAAGTTATGGGGGGTTTTTGTTTGGTTGGTTTTGTTGTTGTTGTTTTTGTTGTGTTTTTTCCTGTACAGTTATTCAAATGGATGGCACTAACAAAAAGTGTTGACAATATGCCTGGCCTTAATACATATAATACCTACTTACCTATAATATGTTCATAAAATACTCAATCCAGATTAACATCTCCTATGCAGACCCTGGATATATTTCAGAATTGTAAAAAGAATTTTGATTCACATTGTGGCCCATTAGAGTTTGTAGGTATTATGAATCACATCATACCAAAGAAACAAGCATTTTTTTATGTAGTTACAAAGTTTAAAGTGTAAGTTCTCCTTTTGTATTGAAATTAATTTTGTGTCAGAGAAAATTATTTGAATTATTCTAGAGAAAAAACAGAATTATATAAATATATATAATTATGTTAAGTGCTGTCTAAATCCCGTTAAGATTGAAAAACTGGTTATAAACACTTAGTACTGGGATTTGACTTGCCCTGTGAAGCAACAAGGACTAATTTTTAATCATAACATAATTGGTGCTGTGTTGTTTGCATGGTTGAATTCAATAACAGCGTTATGGAGAGAGATTTGATTTGGAGATTTAAATTTTTCATGCTGCTCTTAGGAAGGTTTAAAAGAATGGGGACAAAAAGAAATGAGATTCTCTATCGGAATCTATTCCTGCATTCTGTTTAGAATTTGGGGTTTTTTTGCATCATTTGTAACAAGTGTATAAAGAGCACAATGGTGCAAAATGCAGTAACAGACTGTTGAGGTGGTATTATGAATAATCCCCACTATGCTTTTCTTTCAGTATTTCAGTCTTACTCTCCTGAGCATAACCCAGATTTCTGATTTGTTAATAGCAAGATTAAACCATGGGAATATTATCTGCAAAACTTAGGTGTTCAGATGTCCTTCTAAAGTTTCATAAACAGAGTATCTTTCAGTTTCTTAGTAATGGCAGTTCTGCTCCACAGTCACTCTCAAAGCAATCTCTATACTGTGTATAATAAAAATAGTATATCTCACCTGAGCTTGAGGTGAGCTAAATGATCATCAGTTGCTTGTGAAGCAGAAATTTCCTGACAGTACCTAAAGACAAATCCTGTGACTCTCTTCTAGCAGCAAATTTTTCATTCAGATATTATTTGGCAAATCCATTTGGTTAATCTTGGTTTTGTGAGTAGAGCTATTTTATGCTAAGAAAAGCTGAAATTATGTTAGGTGATTATATCTGGGTGGGTTGGTTTATTTGACTGTAAAAAACAACCATTGCTTTATCATATTTCCTTTCCACCTTCATTCTCAGGATGTGGTTGATAGTGATGGGCTAGATGACTTGCCAACAGTGAAAAATTCCTGTATAGTTTCAGATGCAACTCCCAGTGTAACAGCTCCCATATCAATTCTACCAGTTTTAGAGACTTCCAGCAAGTCTTTCTCGCCAGGGTACCCTGCACATGCTCTATATGTCTGTGATTGCAAAGAACTGAAGGCAGTCTTTACACATAGGTACTCATGGCTCCTGGTTTAGCACATAATCTCTCCCTCATATCAGGTTTTCCTGGAGTAAACACCTAAATATGTCTGAATGGAGCCATGTCAGGTGGCCATAAACTCCTCTAAAGGAACAATGAGAAATGGTGACTGTGGGTTTTATAAAGCTCTGTATGATAACTATTAGCATATCTTGTGTGCTCCAAATAAAAGTCATCCTCATCTCATGTTTCACTCCCTTTGGCCCAGCAGCACTAAATGGGAAAATATAATAACTTACGTATGTTTCTCTGACATGAAAAGTTTGTGAAGAGCCTGCACATTATGGTTCAGAAAATCCATAAATCATAATAGCAGTGAGACAGACATATGGCATAAGGCATGTGTTGGCTTTTTTCTTTAGAAATTTTTAATGTTAGCTTAAATTTGACTAGTAAAAGTACTCTTCCTATTGAGATAACATCTACTAGTTCCAGAAAAAAAAAATATGACAACAATATATAGGATGGTTATTTTATTATGCCGTGGTGTGCATAGATATACAAATACATACGAACATATATATATATATATATATATATACACACACACATTCATAAGAAAAAAATGCCAAAAAAGATATTCTTTTCTTGCCATCTTTCCCTCTGAAAAATATCTAAGAGCAGACAAGCATGGCCAGGAGTTCATCAAACCTGGGACATATTGGACCTGCAGAAGGAATGAATGAAGGGGAAACTAAAGCCTTAAGAACCATCCTGCTTACAGGAAACATCTAGGTTGTAGGCATGAGTGCCCTCACTGAGCTTAGCTGTCACGATGCTACAGGATAGTATTCAACATAACAAATTTTTTTCTGGAAGGCAAATTAGTTGTTTCTATATAGGAATCAAGCTGCTTTCTGGGTACAAATTTCATGATGTGTTCTCATCAGGACAAATAAAGTCAACCAATTGTAGGTGCCTTTTACCAGCATGAAGAAAAACTGTAGACTCAAGAAGCTTTTTGGGGTTTTTTGGGGTGGGGATTTTTTGTTGTTTTTTGTTTTGTTCTTTTTTTTTTTTTAATCAGAAAACCACTCTATGTAGCAGATGCTCTAGTAATCTAAACATCTTCTGTGGTTAAAAGTCATTCACCAAGATTTAAATTACAATGATACTGTTTGTATCCCTTTCAGATTCTTATACATCTGCATCATGGCAAGTTGCATATTTGTAATAATTCTAATTCAACCTGTCACACAACTGCTTAACTTCATTATATCCTGCACATTAAAGAAATGATCCCAGTCTCTAAGATTCAAAAGAGAAAATCAGATTCACCTGATTTGTGATCCTTTGTAACACAGTATCCATGGAAGCTCAGAAGTGAACCAGAATGCTGTTCAGTCCTCAGTCTTGTTTTTTGCTACTTCGTGAACAGTTTTTTCTTCAAGTTTTGAGTGATCTATGAAATCCCATAAAATTGGACAGAAGATACAGGTAAGTGGTATTCAGGTTTCTTTTCTAAATGGGGACTTTGCCCTTCTGTGAATCTGACAAATGTACCTCTCTGTCTGCCAGCCATTTTCTCTGGTAAAGCTTTTCAAAGGGCTTTTACCAATCACTGCTGACGTTCCTAGAAAAAAGAAAACTTCTGTGCAGCGTGAAGGGAAGCACCTGAATGTTTCAGTGGCATCGGCCTGAAGGGATTTGTCAAAAAAGAAATGCTCAAACAACAAGATTTATTAAAGTGAATGTCCAATTTCTACCACAGAAAGCTTGACATCCCTTAACCACAAATCATCTGGGAATATTCCCTTATTCTCTTTCACTCTCTTTTCTAAATCTGGATTTATATGTAGAAGGAAGGGATGATGACTAAGGTCTGATATGACATTTATCTTCACAAGTGAGGAGACTAATAAATCATCAATGACATTACGACAAGTGAGTTCTGAGGTCTCCCCACAAGTGAAGATAAATGACACATCAGACCTAAGCCAGCATATATTACATGAAATGCCTAATAAGTCTCACTCTCAGCATAGCTGCATTTGATGAATATGACTGAATTTATGTTGCATTTCAAATCTACCATCAATAGAATAAGAAATTAAATTTGCCAGACAAATAAAATCACCACTGAAACAACCTCAGAACACTTTAGCTTTTTGCCATGTCCTGCACATGGCAAGTGGCAACATGGTAGGAAAAATGAACTAAAAATGAAATTATGAAATACAGTATCATTAACTCAGTCTTCAGTGCATGGAACATACCTGACTTTCATGCCTTGGGCAATCTCACATGCTTATAAAACTTTACATCCATGTCTGTGTGTACATCTCCATGTTCCCGAAATATGAACAGATGGCTTTTATTTTAGGCTTCACAGAGGACTGTAACTTTTCACAACAGCTTGTGGCCTTCCGTAAGGTCATTGACAGCAGCTTTGTTGCAAAGCTGAAGGTTTTTATAATTTCTAATTAGTTAAAGGGTACTATAATCTTTCTAGACTGGGAGAACTACAACTGAGATACATCAAAAGCATGTCTGAACCAGCAGCAGATTTTTAGGCAAAGTGTATAATAAGAAATTGTGCATAAAGATTAATACTTCCTCTGGCTTTTGAACAATTGATGAGTAAGAGACTTCCTGAACTGGACACAATATCTGGACTATGATGGGAAGGAAGCAGATTGTTAATCTATATTATGGCATTTGAAAACCAAAGTCTAATGCTAATCCGAGCTTATTCTGGTGATCCTGCCAAAATTCTGCAGTGGAAAGAAGCTCATTTGAAGCAGATTTTTGTCGTGTGTGGATTTTTTCTGGTCTCAAATCTAGTTTCTGAAAAATTGAGATTAACACAGTTGTAGGTTCATGAAGAGTAACATTGCATAAATGTACATCTCAAGTCTTGTCTAGGTGCATAAATCATCATTCTTTTACCATTTCTAACACAATCCCTGTCCCACTTACAGACATTAAAATGTCTCAACATTTATTCTCAGGTTTTAACCTAGAAATCTCCCTGGGTAAGGCTACACTTAGAAATAATTTCTCTGCAATAATATTGTATTTTCCATTAATTTAGTGTACTTGCAATCAACTCCCCTCACAGTAGAAGATGGTCTGAGTGGCATAGCAACTAATGAAAACTGTGATTTTCACATTTCTCACAATGTATTACATTTTGGCTGTGTGCAAATTTCGTGAGAATTCAGGTAAGTGCTAATCAAGCCATTCAACAGCCTGCAAGGATAAGAACAACAGAAATTAAATAGCCTTATCAGTCTAGAAATCTTAGGCTTATAAGTCTAGAATTTAGGGTTTTTAAAGGTAATCAGAAAATAAGATTAATGTAAACATTTCTCCTTTGTTTTCCCAAAAGGGTTACAGAGACCTGAGTAATGGAACAAAATTTAAACCAGTTGCAAACAATGTTAGAGAAGATTTATCTGTTTTCATTACTGACGTTAAGAGACATGCAATTATCTGGTAAAGTAGAAAATACCTGAGAATTTAAAGTAATAATTTCATTGATAGTTCTGATTTCTAATGTTACTAAAAAAATTTAAATTGAACTTTTCCTTTTGGTAGCATTTGAAGTTCTCCTGGAGAGGAAAGGAAAACAAGGCTGTTTGCAAACAGTCAAAACTGGCTCATGAAAGCGTAAGTGGCTAATGTGAAGCATTAAAAATAAAATGAATTAATTAATAATAAAATGTCTAGATTTTTTTCTGTCAACTCTTTAACGCATTTTGTTCAGATTTTGAATTAAAATTTGATTTTTTAAGAGAAATTTGACAGTAAGACATGCACATAGAAAAAAAAGCTTTGAAAGACAAGAAATAGCAAAAGAATTGTTGCTTAAAATGAACAATGAGCAGTATTCAAAATTTCATTGGAAAATTACTAAATTTCTTCAGCTGAGATTTTCTCTGTATGTATAAATATTTGAATTAGCATATATTAGAATAAATTACTGTTTCTGCTATTGAAAGGAATGGTTTAACTTTCTGTTCTGAAAACAAACTAGTTGATAAATAGTTCTTAGGATTCCTCTGGAAGAATTATAAGAAAAAGGAGAAAAAGGGAGGTGTTCCGAAAATAGCCGTTGTTGTGAATGATAAAAGAGAAGGCCTAATGGGATTTCCAATATTTAAATAACAATTTACTATGTTCTACATCTTCTGGTAAAAGTAAACAGCATAAACTTAAAAATTTCTACTAAATAATTTCCCACCCTTCCTTACTTGTGGAGTTGTAGCATGTACAGAATTCAAAATACAAGAAAATAATTACTTTTAAAAAACCACTAAAATTTTAAATAGTTTTCCTGATATGTTTAACAAATTCATTAATCACAGAGTTATAGAATATCCTGAGTTGGAAGGGACCCACAAGGATCATTGAGTACAACTCCTGAAGAGAAAAGAGGGAAAACTTCACTCCTGTTTTGCTTTTAATGATTTGAAAACTTGTCGAAAAAAGCAGGATGGAGATCACTTCTTTTATATGGATGTAAAACATATGCATTTCATTAATTAGGATTATGTTTAACTACTCTAGGGACATTTCTTGCATATTACACTATTTCTTAGTCTCCATTCCATTTTTTTTTTTTTGTCTTATAGCATTTTTTTTTGTGGTACAATGTTTTGATGAACATGTTTTTGTTTAAGCCAAGCTCCAGCTAATTACTTATCTAAATAATGTTTACTAAATGGAGAACAGCAAAACAAAACAAGCAAATAACAAAGACACAACCAGAAAACGAACAAAAAAAACAAAACAAAACAAAAAACCCAACAACAACAACAAACCAGAGCAAAACAAAAAATACACAAAAAAGACCAAAGAGAATCCTTTCAGAAAACTGAACTTAATGTCCTTCAGGATTGTTTATTTTCCACTCTTTTCTTTCATCAAACACAAAGAACTGCTTTGCTACTGGAAGACTACATGTATAGACCAATGTTTGATTTCACACACACACACACACACACACATACACACACACTCATAGAGTTTGAGATTTAAAGCTTTTCATGCATTTTACTGTTTAAACAGTAAAACTGAAATTATTCAGTCAGAAAGCCATTCTAATGAGTCACCTATCTCAGCTCAGCACCGTAAAGGGGTTGATTTGGTGGCTTATACACATCGCCAGTGCCTGGTGTCTCGTCTAGCACTGAAAAATCCACTGCTGACAACTCTAAAACACGCCTTGGCAGACTATCCAACTGCCTAAGTATAGTCACAGTCAAAGGCTCCTTTTTGCTCCTGCTCCTAAACTTAAGTTTTCACAACCTGAAAGGAAACTGTCTGTTTAAATATATCCAATAGGATGATAAAATCTACTACTGACTTAATACCATCAAGCAATTCCTTACGTGGGAGCCTGGAAGAATGATGGAGAGGGACTATTAATGAAAGCATGTAGTGACAGGACAAAGGGGAATGGCTTCAAACTGAAAGACAGTAGGTTTAGATTAGATACTAGGAATAAATTCTTGATTGTGAGGGTGATGAGGCACTGGCACAGGTTGCCCAGAGAAGCTGTGGATGCCCCATTCCTGGAAGTGTTCAAGGCCAGGTTGGATGGAGCTTTAAGCAAACTGGTCTAGTGGAAGGTGTCCCTGCCCATGGCAGGGCAGTTGGAACAAGATGATCTTTTAAGTCCCTTTCCACTTAGGCTATACTATGATTCTGGACATATTTTATCTTCAAACTAATGACTTGTAATAAAGCAACAATGAAGCAGTATACACATATTACACCTGTACTTTTGAGACTTATATTATTAGCACTTAGCCAAAAGTTTTGATCAGTGTATTCTTGTCATTTAATAGTTCAGCTTTAATTCTCCTTCTTTAGATTACTATAAATATGTGAAGAAAGATTTTACCATGTACAAAAATGCTTTGAAAGAAAGATCTTTATACAATTTAGAGCACACTACATCATTTTTCTACAAATAATCCAAGGTATATGAGTCTACGTACCAAGCTAAGCATTAATGGGCTCACCACCACCTGAAAGACATCTGGTGATCCTCTACTGCCCAGGCTGATTTTGTCCAAGTGGGTGAGGATAAGCCACCACCACCCTGTGAAAAATATTGGCTCTTGATGCAGATACATATTACTTGCCTGTTTTTTTTTTCTTACTGGTTATGAGTGTTTTTTAAATAAGTGTTTACATTAGTGTGGAGGTTTTTTGTTTTGTTTGTTTGTTTGTTTTATTTCAAACTTTTCAAATAGCTGCTAGCTATTGTTTTACTCAATTGCCTGTCTAGGTTTCACTTTTCCTTATGTTGTGTGGCTCAGACATACCTCTCTTTCAACAATATCTTCATAAAACCACACCAAGGTCACAAAGTTGTGCTGCAACAAAGCAAACCCTGGATAACAGGCAATTCAATTCCTAGGCTGAAGGTTATAAGCTGTCAGCCTTTTAAAGCAGATTGTTTCATCCTAACTCATTCTCTTACATTTGCCATATGTAAAGAACAGCATGTCAGCACTTGTCATATCATGTACGATCTGCATTATAATAAACGTCACAGGTTATGATTAACTTTGGTCTGGTGATTTCTCATCTGTGACTCAATTAGCTGATGCTTTTCTCTTTTGATATGAAACATATCACTGTGAGTCTAACTTTTACTTCACCAGATTATTGCTGCATTTACTGCTTGCAGGTCATACCCCAAAATTAGGAAAATATTTCCTGCTGCCAAGACAGTACATATTGTCAGAAAGACAAGATCAGGCCTCCCGAGTCCTTAGAAAAAATTAGGTGTTAAATCTGAAAAGTTGAAGAAATTAAGTAAGGAAGTAGATCTTTTCAAAGACTCATGGAATTTTAGCCAGGAGCATGGAAGTTATCAACTAATTGTGGCTGGAAGGAAAAGTAGAGACATTTTTAACCTAACCCATACAATTCCACTTGTGGCCAAGTGCCCAACTGAATTTCTTATTAACACAGTCTCTAGAAAGCAATTAATCAGCATAAAAAACAACTTTATTGTTTAGAACAACTTCAATCCAATGTTGTCTTCTGCTTCTAAAACAAAATATCCAATTGCTCTTAAAGACTGTATTTCTTGCAAGCTCCCTTATACTCTTAAAAAATTATATTCATTTGAAATATGGTCCCTCTAGAAATAAAAATATCTTGGTGTTTGCAAACAGATGGAAGAGTTATTTAATATAATTGCTACATATTTGCTAATATTTCTTAATTTCCTTTAAAAGACCATGCTTCCAGTTACTTGTTAATTTGAGAACTTCTCCTCAAACACATACCTTTTCTCTTACTGAATCTCATGCTCACACAAGTGTGTTAGAAATTTCACACAGAAGAGTTTAACAATTTCATAGAAAAGAGGAACTTGCTGTTTATCCTGTCCATGCCTTTTGCAGCAGCTCTACCTCCCACATGGTTCTTCAATTTGGCATAATTCCCAGGCTGTCAAGAATTCCACTTGAGCATTTGACCTGTGTTTCAACACTCCCTGTTTCTGCCCCATTGCTGGAACACCCTGCAGGTCTATGTCCCATGAACAGGAGTACTACACCTTCTCCCCACATCTCATCACACACAGAGATAAATTAGAACCACAAGTTGGTGAGGTCAGAGAGAGGGAAGGAGAGAAACTGAGAAGTTGGCTGGGACAGAAAACACAGGTTGAACTCCAGCATTTATCTTTCCCTTTATTTATAGTCCTCTGGCCTTTTTAGTTGCATAAAGGGTACCTGGAGATAATTCCAACATTTCTAAATTTGCTTTAGTACTAAATTATGATGAAAATCACAACATCATTATTATGTGAACTATTCAGACGTATTTAGACTCAGAAAGTTATCCATAAGATGGAAATGTAATGCAAACTAATAGCATCCTGTATTCACCTGAGTATATGCAAGTCATGCAGGAACAAAATAAAACATTTTAATATTGCTGGAAAAGCATTTTGAACTGAAAATTATTGTCCCTTTAGTATGTCCCTATATAGGGGATTAAAATCTTCTCTTTACAGACAGTTCTCAAGTCTGCTGCCTTCAGCCTATTGTACTTAGTACAGCCTCTGGCTTCTTTCACTCAGGTTGCAAAGTCCTTCCTCCAGCAGAATTTCCTATTCATATGCTAGAAGGTTTATTGCCAGCTGGATGTTAACAGAGTACACAGAAAGGAACCGGCCAATTCCTTACAATATTTGCTCTAATCTTTATTCTCTCTTTCATATTATTTTCCCTCCTTCTGTTCTCTGCCTCTACACAATTCTAAATCTTCATACAGGTCTCAGTGTGTTGATAATGTGGAGTTATTATAAAGCATAAAATCCCCTTTCCCTAGCCTGCCCCTCCAAAGGAAATGACTGACTTAAAAACTCCTACATCTAAAAAAAACAACCTAAAACCTGACCCCAAAAAACCTAAGAAAACTAACCTTAAACTAACAAATGCACAAGAACTAGAGTTTGGAGTTTTCTATTTTGTTATTACAGATATTTTTTTTTCCTTAAAATTTGTTTTCAGAGCTTTTAATTCAATTTAAAATTATTAGCAGTACCTGGAGAGTTCAGAAATTGCTTCCTCTCTCTTTATTCTAACTTCTTGACTCAGGTTGTGAAGAACTGTAGCCTGAGGGGGAAAATAACAGCATTGAACATTTCAAATCATGAAAATGTATAAAAGCTCACAAAATTGAGCTGTTTCATTTTCTGAAAATGCCTATTTCTGTTGCTGTTGTCACTATCAAATATTTAGCACTTAGGTAATGTCTTGCAAGTATCAGGAAAATAAGTCATATTAGCATATTTTACATATTAGGAGTGGTTCAGAAGAAGAAAATTGGCTGAATGTGATTCAGCATGTGCACAGGTGGGCAAGAAGGCTGCTGGCATCCTGGCTTGGATCAGTAATAGAGCAGCCAGCAGGACCAGGGCAGTGACAGTCCCCCTGTATTCACCACACCTCAAATCCAGGGTCCAGTTCTGGGCCTCTCATGACCAGGAAGACACTGAGGGGCTGGAGCAAGTTCAGAAAAGGGCAATGGAGCTGGGGAAGGATCTGGAGCTCAAGTCTGATGAGGAGCAGCTGAGGGAACTGTTGGGGGCTTGAGCCTGGAGAAAAGGAGGCTCAGGGAGGACCTTCTCACTCTCTAAAACCACCTGAAAGGAGATTGGAATAAGGTGGATGTCAGACTCTGCTTCCAGGTAACAAGTGACCAGAAATGACCTCAAGTTGCACCAAGGGAGGTTAAGACTGGACATTAGGAAAACCTTCTTACTGAAGAGGATAACAAGTATTGGAACAGGGTGTCCAGGGAGGTGGTGGATTCACCATCCCTGGAGTGATTTAACAGACATGCAGATGTGGTACTGAGGGATACGGTTTAGTAATGGACTTGGCAGTGCTGTGTTAATAGCTGGGGTCAATGATCTTACAGGTCTTTTCCAACCTAAGTTTTTCTACAATTCTATGATTCTAAGAGCTAACTATTTGTAAGGGCTGCAGCTGTGACTAGTAGCGCAGGTGCAATGAGAAGAGGAGCCTGTTACACCTCAGTGTGCTTCTTGGAGGGGTGCAGTGAGCTCCTCTCACACATCCATCTCCAGCCTTCAGTGTACCCTGGTGCTGTAAATTCACCAGGCACATCGATCCACTAGTCCATAACAAGTGTCCTGGACATGCACAGGAAAGAGTAGATTTTCCACACATAACCAACCCATAGAGCCCAGTCTTTCCACACCTGTGACAGAGGCTGCTTCTGAACACACAGTAAATCTGTTTTCTTGCTCTACCACACACAAAAGAGGACTTCTTACCTTCAGTGTCCTCCAGTAACAGTGGTAAAAAATAATAATTCTTTGAGGCTAGAACTTGCAGCCTGCAATGCTAAAAGAACCTATAGCACAGGTACAGTTTTCAAATTAACTCAACTGGATCCATGTGAAAGTTTAGTCCCAGCACCTGTTGGTCTCCCTACAGAATTTAGAAAGAGTTTGAGGAGTTGCTGGTTCATTGAATTCCTGATCTGTGGCTGAAAGAGATCAGCACTTTTAAAGCTAAGAAGTTTGTATGGGAACAGAGGTGGAAAGAAGGAAGGTTGTGAATGTCATTCTGAGGGACTGTATAGATGAGGGTTCAAAGGTTTTTATAAAGTTGTTCTGTTTGTTTGGTTTTTTTTACTATTTATTAATAAAACATTGTTACAAAAAATTTAGGACTTACCAATGCCTGAGATATTTTTAGCTTCAAGAAAGATATAGCTGGTAGCATGTAGCTGCTGTAAGAAGCTTCTCATGCCTTTTGTTGAACTCTGGATAATGCAGGAAAAAATTGTGGGGTTTTTTTAATTTGTTTTTAGAATTGTGAATGTCAATGTTTTATGATGCAGAAGCTATTCTGCATGACTTATTTAAAGTTATGAGAGAAGTCCTTGTCAGTTTTAGTTTTTCATATTAAGTACTACTCCTCTCACGTTGTTTTATCTGCCTACCCTTCAGGAAAAAGAAAGAGGGTATAAAAATGAAAAACTATCACTCAAAATCTCCAGAACAACATTGTTGTTCTGTATTCATTTACTTTTCAGTTCTTGATTATCCTTAAGTGTAAGTTTCATTAAAATTGTGAAATCAGATTATTTTTTTTCTTCTGTAATTCTCTAAATAGTAATTCTGTGTTCTTGCCTTTTCCTTTTTTCAATGCACCCTTTTAGGTTTCCAGATAGTAGTTATTATAAGATATGAAATCATCAAATTTGTAAAGGAAACCTTTGACGTATCTGAATTTAAGCTTATGTAGCCTATAAATAATTAGATAACCAGATTGAGAGTGGAAAGGAAGGTAATGAGAGAAGGCTTAGAAATATGCATTTGCTGAAGAAGTTCACAAATGGCCATTAGTCTAAACAGTCCCATCTGGCAGAGATTTGTAGGTATTGCAGGAGAGATAGGTTTTAAGGAGGGATTTAAAAGAGGATAAAGTGATGTGATCTCCAGGATTATCAGTGACAGATGAAATAGGCAAGGATTAAAAGTGGAAGTTTTTAAGTACTCTGCACCTTTAAGTCCAAGACTCAGATTGTGAGATAACTAATTTATCTTCTTTAGTAATTTGAAAAGTTTTACATGTGTAGTAGGCTGGAGAGGTGGTGTTCTGGAGTTATATGTGGATGCATTATCTGTATAGCAGTTTCCTGTTTAGGTGAAAAATCAAATGTCTGAGCCCTAACAGTACAAGTTAAGGGCATGTGCTTGTCAGGCAAGTTCTTATCTATGTGTAGGTGATGAGGGTATTGCAGATGAGTGGTTTAGGTCACTTAAAAAATCATCATCAATGGTAAAGGCAGGCTTTGATATAAATTTGTGAAAGTGTGACAAAGAGCAAGGCTTGCTGTTTTACTTAGTGCATAAATAAAGCATACAAAGGAAAATTGTCTTAATATCATTTCAGAATTGCGTGCATTGAGAATGGGGATGCAAAGGACAAGGGAAACTCTTCCACATACTCATGAGGTTCGGAATAGACCCCCTTTGCTTTCTGAGCTCTTAACAGAGTCTAGATGCATCTGGCTCCAATCTTAGTCCCAGACCTGGTCAACATCTTATGTCTAAAGGACTTATTCAGCACTTGATTTTTGATAAATTGAATGCTTAGAAAGTAATTCAGTAGGATTTACTAGAATTGGGTCACTGTTGTAATTGTAGATTTGAAACAACAACATTGATATTACATTTTCTAGAGAATATATAAATCAATTCAATCTGGCAGATATATATCTATATAAATATATTAAAATATCTATCAGTTCTTCTCAACTTCAGTTCACTACTCATATTGGATGACTTTGTTGTTTTCATAAAGCAAAGGGTTGAGCCTTGAGGAGTGGGAGGGGGGGTATTGGCCCAGGTCCCATCATCAACTTCTGGCAATGGTTCTCCAAGTATCACAAACTTGTAAGTTGGTGAGTTTTGAGAAGTGTCCCACTCAGAGGGAGATGCTGCCACAGCCTGCCACTGTTCAGGAGAGCTTTTATTCATTAGTCAGTTTTTATCCAGGCAATGATCCAAGTTGCTAACCACTGCAGTTTTTCAAAAGTCTGATTGCAATGGTACTGCTCAACTTGGGCTATGATTCATGTAAGTAATGTTCCAAGACTGTCAGACGGTGACTGATCATCTCCTGTTCCCCACCTTAGTCAGACAACAGATGTCCCTGGTATGAACAGTGCAGCTTAGCCACGCAATGTGTGGTCAAGGATGGGGGAGAGAATCACAAGGGTAAAAATGAGAAAATTATTGGATTGAAATAAAGACAGTTTGATAGGAAAAGGTAAAACTGTACATGAAACAAACCAAAAAAAGAAATTCATTCACCATTTCCCATGGGCAGGTAGGTATTCAACCATCCCCAGGACAGCAGGGATCCATCACATGTAATGTTGAATTGGGAAGACAAATATCATCAGTCTGAGCGTCTCTCCTCCAGCCTTCTATTCCCCCAACATTTACATGCTAATCATTCCTCCATATGATACTGAATATCCGTTTGATCATTTGGGGTCAGCTGTCCTGGCTGTGTCGTCTCTCAACAACTTGTGCACCCATGGCCCACTTGCTGGTGGAACAGTATAAGCAGAAAAGGCCTTGACTCTGTGGAAGCCCTGCTCAGCAATAGCAAAATACACTGTTTCCAGCACAAATCCAAAGAGCAGCTCCCTACTAGATAACATGATGAAAATTACTTCTGTTCCAGCTAACACCAGCATACAACTCAGTTCTTCACTCTCTTCTTTGGAGTTGTAATGAATTAATTATCTAGAAAGAAGATCTGAAGAGAAATATTTATGTCACAGCAAAGTCAGAAAATACCCCCTAAGACAGTTTTGTTTAAAACCATATATGTCTGGATACTGGTCCGGTAGACAGCTATCTTTGTGATCTATTTCCAAATATCTCCTAATCATGCATAAATTTTAAGAGCGGGGTGTTAATTTGGGGCTTTTTTTGTTCTTTGCTCTCCTCTCTTGTTGAGAACACAGCTCTTACAGTCCTTCACTAAGTGTCTTATAGAGCTTAGTTTTCTCCAGAATTTGTTGCAGAACACTGCTTTGGGAGTAGCTTCTGCAGGAGTAGATTTTTGAATTAAAAATAGTGCAATAAAAACATTCTTCAAAATAGATTACAGAACTCAATGGTGTGCTTAAGGTAAGCGATGTCATTAAAAAGTCCAGCATGCTAAGGAGATTTTGAGAAGTGCTTAAGGCAAAAATATCTGCAATGAAAGCCTGTATAATCCAAAACCATTCTGATTTCTCCCTTTATATGTATGAACTGCAACAACTAGTTTGCTTTGGGCAACTTGTATGCAGAAGAAGAGGAAGCTGTATAACCAGAGCTGCTGGAAGTGCTTTCAGGGAGAGGTGGGTGGGTTATAGGTGTCAAGAAAGCTTTTTTTAAAAGAAAACTGAGGTTTTCTAATGGTGGAGCCCTGCCTGCCAGTATCCTGTTCACTCCTGTTCCCTTCAGTTTCCATTTTTGCTGGTTTTATGTTGACAGATCTGTGGTGCTTTTCTTCTGCAGTTCTGCTATCTCTCCCTTTAAACATCCTTGCAAGAAATTTCTGCAATGATTGTGCAATTCTGACCAGAAAACACAGGTCAGATACTAGGGAAAGAACAGGTAATGTACACCTGAAACCTAGCTGAAATAAAGAAGATCACAGATGGGGAAATATCATCATGATTCTCTGACAATACACAAAATGTTTCCATTCTCTGTTGTACTCTAATCAAAGAAACTGTACTCAGCAGACAGTATACAACAGGTTTTGAAATTATGCATCTTTCCAGTGAGTTTTATGTGAATTGTGCCTGCTTAATCAAGGCAAAATAAATGCCAGTAATCTTTTCTTGTATGTTCTACTGAGCAAACCTTGTATTAACTGTATCTATGTAACACGTGTGGTTATTTATGGATTCATACACACAAGTGTGGGTGTGTTTAAAAATGTCCTCTAAATGTCATGTTCTATAGGCTATTGATTAGACAAGAGTCTGTTATTAATGGGCCTTGACACTCACAGAAAGGGTTTGGAATAATTTCTCTAATTGGAACCATAGAATAACCCAGATAGAAGGGACTTCAGAAGATCATCTGGACCAACCTTCTGTGGGAAAGGAAACCTATATTAAATTATCCTGCACTTTTTGTCAAGTCACATCTTGAAAACATGCAATGACGAATGCATCGTATTTTTGTATTCCACAAAATATACAGTGATGAAACTCCATTGTATCCCAGGGAAGGTTATTACAGTGACAGACTTGTTTCTGTAACAACAAACAAGTACACTTCTTTCCTGTACTGAGATAAAACCTCTCCTGGTGCAACTTGTACCTCTTCCCCCTGCCTTCTCCACATGGCTCCCTGCGAAGAGAGAGCCTCTGCCCATTTTGTAGCTGCCTTTTAAGTATTGGAATGCTCTGATGAGGTCCTGCCTGAGTTTTTTCTTTTCCAAGGAGAAAAGATTAAACTCCACCAGCTTTTACTCATAGGATAGGTTCTCCTAGTCCTTTGAGCATCAAAAGGGTGCTTGACTGGAATGGAATTCTTGACAATACTCAAGATTATTACTACCCCTAAAATGTTTTTTTTTAATATATATTCCTGTTAAAAAAAAAAAAAAAAAAAAAAAAAAACACAGAAAAAAACAACAAAAAACCCCCAACCAAACAAAAAGAAACAGAACCCCAAACAAACAAACAAACAAACAAATAAAGAAAAACAAAGAAGAAACCAAACATGTAAATGCCTTGGCTTACATTTCCTCCATGATAGTTAAAGTTTAGTAAACTCTGACACATTCTATTGAAAGGTTCTTCACATTTAAATGTGCTCTTCACCTCTGAGTTCTTGATATGATAAAATCAGGGCATGTCCTACGATGGCTCATAAGTATGAATTACACTGATATTTCAATATATTAAAATAAAGAGGGGGGGAAAACCCACCTTACTCCTCTAGTCTTGATGCTCTGGGTGACTTCTAAAACCAAAAATGATATTTTTTTCTTCCCTTCTTTGTTAAGCTGCAAAACCATCATTTCCCCTTTCCATCCATTTATTAGCACTAAGGATGGAACACTGGAGGAAGTGCCACAGTTGACATTCATCCCCAGCATGGTTAGCTGCACTGAAGACAATAGTTGGCCTTAGACTTTCACACCTGTGAATCGTGAGCAATACCAACAATGCTGGGTGCTGGATTTTTTGGTTTTGCTTTTTGTAAAAATGATTATAGTGTATGGACTCCACATCCAAGTTTAGAGCTCCTTTTTTTGTTGTTGAGGTGATGTGCTATGACTCTTGCAGTAGAGAGATACAGATAAGCAGCACTCTTGTTGGCAGAAGGAGCTGTTCTTGCTCTCCTGTTGAATCTGTTCAGGCAGGGCAGAAAGCTTTAAAAATCTGTAAGGGCATCTGGAAAGAGTCAAGGATATGGAGTAATTTCAGCTTGGAGAAAGGAAAAAGCCCTTTGGTGGCTGAGGGGAGACCTCATTGTCTCTAAAACTACCTGACAGGAGATTGTAACCAGGGGTGGGTCAATCTCTTCACCCATGTAACAAGTGGCAGGATTAGAGGAAATGGTCTCAAATTGCTTCAATGAAGATTTACATTTGATATTAGGAAAAATTTCTTCCTGGAAATGGTTTTAAAACACTAGAGCAAAATGTCCAGGGAAGCTGAGAAGTCACCATCCCTGGAAGAGTTCAAAAATATGTGGATATGGTACTTGATGACATGGTGGTGGTGCCATGATATGACTGGACTTGATCTTAAAGGTCTTTTCCAAACATAATGGCTCTATGAGTCTATATTTGATGCATAATTCCAAATTCTTCTCTGCAACAAGGAAAGTATTTTATTTTTTAAAAGGAAGAATGATAGTCTTATCTTTGGGAGGCTAGAGTTTTGGTTTTTTGTTGGTTTGTTTTTAATTTTAACAAAAGTAAATTCAATTCCTGAAGTAAATAGTAGGTTTACTTGACAAACAAGAAAGGAATCATTTTCATGTACAGATTCATTGCTAAAATATATACAGAAATTCATGCATTAGGGCATATGGTATTAGGACAAAGTACTTGTTTATCGCAAGACCCAAAGGTCATGGTGAAATAAAATCTACAAGAACTTAGACATTTACTGGGAGTTCAGGCTTACTTTTAGACTCTTGAGCTTTTACAGTTGATATTGTGAACCCTCTTTATACACACAATATGTTTGAAATTTCCTTTTTTGAAAAGGGGATTTCTGGGTTACTTGTGTGATAGCAAAAACTTTTGCTTCAAGAAATATCAAATGAGCACTGATTCTATTACAGATTATGTAAACACTGGAGAAGTAATATAAGATACAATTGGAGAAGTTTGAATTTAAATCTTGAAGACCAGACTTGATTTGTATTAAAAGAATAGTTATAACTTCCTAGACTCTCCTACTTTTCCTATATGGTGTCTTGTTTCTTTTAAATGAAAATTCTTTTGATCTGAAGTATTGAACATGTATTAAGAAAAATCTTGAACAGTGACTCTCTGTGTGAAAAGAATTAACAGGGCGTAAATTCTTGTCGGATGGACAAGAGCATCTCAAGTTCCTGACCATTACCAGCCTTAAAGCTTCGACCACCAACAAGGATCCTGTTATCCTAAACAGCCTTAACTTTCGAGCCTGCTTTCCTTGAGAAAAGAAGTCTGTCTTTATTACTGCAAATCAGTTTTGGTTTACTTTTGACTGAGTTGGCAAATTCCAGACAGCACTCTGTACTCCTATTTCCTGACAGGAGGGGAACTGATGGTAGAAAGAGTACCTGTTTAGCATTGAACTGAAGCTCATTTTTTTTTCTGCTTTTTCTTTTTTTTCTGGTTTCACCACTTACTAGAACTTATCATGGTTTTGGGGTTCTTTTGTGTCTTTTTGTGGTTGGTTGTTGTTTCATGGGTTTGGGGTTTTTTTTCAGAAATATTTATAAATTATCTCTGTGAGGTTCTACGTAACTGTGAAAGCATGGCCATGTTTTCTGCAAAGCAGCAAACTTGCCACATTCTGGAAGTGCTGAACAGGTATTCCCACTTTCCTTTCTTCTGGTGAATTGCACAAAATAAGATGGGGTGCTATGTGTCAGGTGTGATGTGTGGTGTTTCATGCAGTCCTACTCTTCCAGTTGCCCCACCTCTGTTACAACATACAACACTACTCCAGCTTCCTTTTAAGGAAATCAAATCACATTAGGAAAGGTGGACATCTAGGTCTAGTATTGCCTGTTGGGTTTGAAAGAACATTCAAGGTTTTTACCTGTCTTTTAATGTGAGCAGAGTCAAAATGTACCTGCAATATTGATATTTATGTGAAATTATAATTTATTTTTTTGAGACAAATAACCCAGATATCTGAAAAATAGATGCCCGCTCCAAGGTGTCCTGAGTTTCCCTTATATCTCCCCAACAGTCAACAAGGGAAGATAATCAACTCAAGACACAGGAGGAAACTAAGAAACCTGCTTCAACTAAATCATTTGTTCTAACTATCCAATTAACTTTGACAGCTAATTTTAGGAGATTTAAGTCTCTTCCTCCTTGTCTGACAATTTTACTGAAGGTTTAGCAGGTATTTTATAAACCTCTGAAAATCTAGTGGAAGAAAAACCCGTCAGTCTGTGCAAACCTTTCAAGGAGGCTGATATAAAGTACTATATCTGAAATGTGTGGAGCTTGAAGACTGTCTCTGCATTGTATAATTGATAATCACAGTGCTGGCCTGGATTATTTTTAAACCACAGGTTTGGGGTGGTGCTCTGAAAGGTGATGAAGTGAAAAGTTGCCTTTTTGTTCCCTTAGTCTACTGCTCTGCTCCTTACCAGTCTCCAGCTTCTTTGAAAAGAGGTAACACAGATACACAGAGTTCATTTTCAGTTACTGTCATATTGGGGAAACTACTGTTTGCTGTCTAGTTTTTCTGCTATCACCAGTAGTCTGCTTTAGTGCAGGTTTGTGCTGGTAACTGTCTAGTGAAATACTGGAGTGGCCAAGGGGAGGAAAGATACCCATGTTGCTTCTTTGTGGCATATAAACATGGAATGGTTTGAGTTGGAAAGGAAGTTAAAGACCAGGCAAGTTCTGATACCCCTGCCATGGACAGGGACACTTTCCACTAGATCACCTTAAATAATTGCAGGGATGGGGTATCCACAGCTTCTCTGGGCACTGTGACAGTGTCTCACCACCCTCACAGTAAAGAATTTCTTCCTAGTATGCAACCTAAACCTACACTCTTTCAGTCTGAAGCCATTCCCCCTTGTCCTGTCACTACATGCCCTTGTAAATAGTTTCTCTGCTTCTTTCTTCAAGGTTCCCTTCAGGCATTAGAAGGCTCTAATTAGGTCACCCTGAAGCCTTCTCTAGGCATAAAGCTGTTCTAATACTTCCCAAGTTAATTTTTCCTTGACAAATTGCATGTAAAACTTAAAACAGGTTTGAATTGTGCTGTATCCTTTCCCATCTCTGGATGGGAACACCAGCATGTCTAGCAGGGTTAATAGAAGCAAGCATACTTCCATACTTACTGTGTGAGCAATCATGGCTTTTGCTCCCTTCAGAAGTAGCTTGCTTCTGATTCTGCTCATAGGATCTAAAGCTGGAAACAACACCAAGCCAAAGAACATTTCTGACTTCAGGGACTTCTCATGCAAGGCACTGGGGCTATATTGGAGCACTGTGCTTCTGAGGGTTTTCTCCTTTGAAATGTTCTGTCTTTGGCTCCACAGGAGGATTCAGTGTGGATCTGAACTGTTGTTGCCATCTTTTTCTAAAGCTCCTTAAGGAGAAGTGGGAGAAGCATCCACGTACTTTGTCATTATAGTGTAGTTCATTGCTTTTTCACAGAGGCAAAATACAGAGGTGAAAAAAGCTTCTGAATCCTCATGTATGCTGAAAACCTGCTGTTACATCTGTAGGTGAAATGGCAGGTGATCCCTTGAAAGCAATATCTTTATTCGTTCTGTTGCTGATTTGGTCTTTTATGTAGTGAAGGGGAAAAAAAAGCCAACAAAAAACCCCAAAGAACAAAACAACCAGTAGCTAAGAAGTATAGATGTACAGTCTAAGGTAGGCACCTGCAATGATTCATCCTCAGTTCTGCATTCCCACGGCACTTGGCTACCATCAACAGATAATTTTCACCAGAGTGCAGCTTCCTGTTGGGTAGAGAACAGGATAGTTGACAGAGGTGAGTGTGAAATACTGAAGAGAAATCAATAAAAGACATATCTCTGCTAAAGAAGGGAAAATGAAATAAAATAGGTCATTTATTCCTTAAAAAGGAGGAAAAAAAAGGGAAACTGAGAAAATTGACATCCTTTAGCCACAGATAGTTCAAAGGCCTCAGGGAAGGTCCAGCAGTGAAGAACGATTCCTGGCAAAAGGTAATGAACTATGATGTTAAGATTTGTGATAAGGGTAGTCCAACATCTGTAAACTTTAATCCTTACACATATGAATGATATCTATGGTCTTCTGAATAATGTCAGGAAGTATTCTGGGTGAGGTCTTAAAAAGTACCTACCTTGGAGGAAATGTGTATTTGCAGCTACAGTGCACCAGTGTTAGCAGCAGCACTTGCATGTGGGGATTTTTTATTACTGTGGTTTTAATATTTTGGGGTTTAAATTGGCAACATTCTCCTTGTTGCTTGCTCCAGACCCTGCATATCATTGCCCCTTTCCACTATGTCAGATCTAAGACAGAATTTCTTATTTCCAGAATGAGAAGTTAAAGGAGCAGGAATAGCCTGTGCACTGCCCAGCAACCTAATAAAGTATTTAGTACAGAAATAAGTGGTGGAAACAGTCAAAGACCTGTAGGAGTAAAACTACATAAAAGGACCTCAAATTTACCTCAAAGCACACTTCACTTGAGAGTGGATTTTCAGAAGAATATAAAATGAGCCTGTACAGTTGGCTCCTGGAGAAGACTGCTCAGCTACAGAGCTCAATTCTAATGCACAGTAGAGAGGAGGGGAAGAGGACAAAGACCTCAAGCAGAGGGCCAGAAGAAGGATAAGCTGATGAGAGAATATTGCTTTGAAGAAGTAGGTTAGCAAAAGGACATTGTCAACCTTTCCGTATGCTACAATTTTGTCGCATTTCACACCCTGCATGCAGATTGTGCTAAAGCCCTTACAGAAATAGAAGTATGCAGCATGTCCTGTATCCTGCACCCTCACTCTTCTGAGGGAAGAGTGACTTGGGGTCACAGTCCTTGCTGGCATCAGCAGGTTCAGCTTGCCTGGAGTCAGTGGAGCTGAACACCCACTCCTGGCAGCTGTAGTTTGTCCTTGTAGATTTATTCTTATTTTTCATAGCAGAACAACAACAATTAACAGTGTTACAATTGAGAATACATGTTTGAACAAGGTGATAATACACCATGTAACATTCTGGATGCATTATCTACTTATCTCTCTCTATATAAATTATGTTTATCACCTGATATGGAATAATATATTTAAGGGGAAGAAAACTACTTTTTTTTTCTTCTCTCAGAAAATAGTTTTCTAAATTTTTTGGAAGAAGAGCCTTTTTTCTCCTTCTGGGTAGAATAAACATTTTTTTTGTCTGAATGAATGATTTTCATTTTACTGTTACTGAGATTTCAGCTCTGCAAAAGCACGACTCCTGTGGATGCTAATAGGGATTATCTAGTGATTATTGCATAGAGGTGCATGCATAGAATATTTCAATAATATTAAGTCAAGTGCAGATGCTGCAAAAGCACAGCTTCTTGCCTTATTCTTTTCCTCCTTCTTTTCCTTTCTTATTCCCAAGCTATTGCCTATGTTAGGCTTACTGTATCCAAGAGTAGGTTGGGGTATGTGGAATAGCCACAGAGAAAAAACTTCTAAAGTAGCTATGAGATAATCATTCCAAAAATTTTAAATACACTATGTGTTCAGTTTATAAAAGTTCTCCTTTATTTTTTTGAATTGTGCTAGGCAAGCCAAGAAAATTCTGAGCAATGTGCCTTGATTTCAGATCAGGTAAGCGAACTGAAACAATTAATTCACATATGTACCACATTGAGGTCTGGCAGATAGAGATAGGCAGTTGACTTAGAGTTAGAAAAAGAGGCTGCAGCTCCTGTGCCATGCTGCCAAGTCTCAGATTAAGTCATAGTTCCATCTAGCAATTTAGCTTCTGGGAAGGTAGAGGAAAGAATTTGTTCTGTCCTACCTGGCTGTAACATAACCAAGGATGCCTTGGTTTGCGAAAGCCCTGCTGGGTTCCTGTTATGGTCAGTGAACAGATCTTCAAGGTGAGGCTCATCTTGATCTATTTTAGCATTTCTGTCTGGCATTATTTGTCATGCCCATGATAGGCCTGTTTCTATTCCCTAGTTATGTACCCTGTATGATTACATCACAGATCTCTGTGTGAGTTAAGGCATTGTCAGGCAGATGACTCCTCACCTGTCATGGTCTGACTGGGCATCAGAAACTGTGATTTGCCTGAGATTTGGCAGTATGTCAAAGTTTGAGTAAAGGTTGATACTGCTTAGGTAAGAGTGTTTCTTGTCTGCAAGTTAGGGTCAATAAATCCCACAATGACATGAGCATGGGTTAATTCTGCCCTTCTTGCATGCTTTTTGTCTGATACATGAATAGTTCTTTCTATGTGCCACTGCAAGTCAACTTTTTTTGCTGCCACATAATATTCATAGGCTTATAAAGAATGGACTTGATTAAAAAAAGAAAACCACAAACAACAAACATACCAAGCTGTAGTTTTTCCTGAATCAACAGCAAAATACAGAAATTACCACAGCAGATATAATAAACTAGAATTTCAAAGTTATGTTGGTAGAATTGTAAGTGTCCTTAACATGTAAAACCATTGATTTGCAGATGTACAGTAAATGCTTGCATTTTTAAATGAAACTTCCATAAATACCAGCAAAATGTTTGAATATCTAGATGAAATGTGTTTCAGGCTTTTAGGTATTTTTTGTTGTTGTTGTTGCTGTTGTTTTGTTTTGTTTTTTAATGAAACCATTTGGGAGAGTGGGGGATCATCTTCTTAAGCTTTAACACAAGTTATTCTGTAATGGTAATCTGTGTTAGAATTTTCTGAAAAAAATAAATATTAGGTTCAAGTACCAGTATCAAAGTGGAAAAACTTGTCAAGTGTTCTTCAGGGACTTTTATCCAAGTTTGTAAATCAGAGTTAAGACTTATTTACTTCAGCAGGTCATTTACATATCATCATCATAATTGCTTTGAAGGTAGGAGGGGGATATGGTGTTAATGACATTCTCAGCTTGTCATAAATTGAGAAGAGTTGGTAGTGCCAACTGAGATGATGATAACAAGGACACTTGCAGAAAGGCAACCCAAGTGACTTAAATGTAAACTAGAATGTAAAAAGGAGGCAAGAGATGAAAAACGTGCTGTAATAGGGATGCAGACTAATGGTGGACAGTAAAGCTTGATGAATTCTGAAAGAACTAATTCTTCAATAATTACCCCCTAAGGAAATGTCAGCACTTGCAGCTGGTTAACTATTTGGATGGTTCAAACAAACATCTAGAAATACATTTTCCCTACTCTGTAGTCACAAAAAATGGACTTAAGTCTCAATATGGAGGTTGTAAGTATCTAACACAGAGGTGTTCTATCATTCTAGAGCTCAGATGTACCAGGCACTGTAGTACCTATCCATTAATGAAAGAGACTTGGATAGAAGTGACGAAAAAGTCCTTGTAGAATTCAAGGAATTTCTTAACAGAGATTGAGTAGTAAGACCCAATACAGTCCTTTGAGACCAGTAGTTCCCAGCAATTTGCTGAGAAGCAATGCAGCAGTTTACAACTTCCCAAAGAGACTGCTGTGTCCCCTGTAATTAGGGAAGGGAATGCTTTAGCTGATAGAGCTGCAGAAGCTGTATCTTGCCAGCTTGTCATAAAGATCACAGCAGTTGCTTCAGACAGGAGCTTGTGGTCCAATGTTGACCACCCAAGAAAACTGTGAACTATATCACACAAATATAACAAGTGAGGAACAGTGAAGAAGATGGGAAACAGTAGAAGACGAAGAAGACAATATGGAAACCAGGTGGAAAACCTGTCTTACAGCAAAAAAATGACTGTAAGCAAATGGTTTCATGGTACAACTCATGCAGGAGTGGAAACAGTAGCTAATCAAGTACAGCAAATATGAGCAGCACTGGCTGTTTACATAGCCACTAAAAAATTACTGATTTCTGTCCTACCTTTCAGAAATTCTCAAATACAAAACCTATGGATGAATTGGGAAGTCAATTGTTTCTTCTCATTCTGATGATTGCATGTAAACTACACTGAGGTTTTTACAAAATGTGGATATAAATATTTTCTAGTGGTAGTAGACCAATTATAAGAATGGATGGAGGCTTTCCCAATAAGAAAAGCAGGCATAGGAAGATTAATAAAAGCTCTCCTTAAAGAAGTTATTCCTAAGTATGAAGTATAAGAACCTGAATCAGACGAAGGTCCTGTTTCACAGCAGGAATAATCAACCAACTTTCTAAAATTTCAGAACTAAAAGAAAGATTGCAAACCTCTATCATGCTCAAGCATTTGAGTAGGTAGAAGGGATGAACGGAATTATTAAAGAGAATACCTAAAATCTGCACACATGCAGGGTTAAAATGGCCAGAAGAATTAAATTTACCTTTGTGGGATATTTCAAATGCCCCAAGACAACCCTTAAAAATATTGCCTGCTGAAGTCCTTACTGGGATGCA
This sequence comes from Pithys albifrons albifrons, assembly GCF_047495875.1. Classification (NCBI taxonomy): domain Eukaryota; kingdom Metazoa; phylum Chordata; class Aves; order Passeriformes; family Thamnophilidae; genus Pithys; species Pithys albifrons. The sequence goes on along the minus strand of NC_092458.1, from coordinate 104,349,630 downwards.
TTTATCTGTGCTGGGGACTTATATTCCAGCCCAAACCAGCTTCTTGAATGCAGATGAGCATTTGACACAGTATGTTCTAACCATATAGGAAAGTTCTAAAGGGGTCATGATCAGTGGTAGTAACCCACACCTCTGGAAGTACAGGTACATGATTTGTAGCCTGGAGATAAAATTTTATTAAGAGTGTTTTCTCATAAATCTAAATTGGGAGGAGGGAGGAGTTTCAGACTGTCTTATTAATTTCTTACTTTGCTGTAAAAGTTAGAGGACAGGAATCTTGGATCCATCTCTTGCATGTTAAGTGGTTGTCAGAAGGGCTATTCAATGGGATGAACAGCAACTGGTGCAGGAAGAATCCACCATGGCCACTGTCTTAAAAAAATGAAATAATTTTTATTTCTTTTCCCGTGCTACTCAGATGTGAGCTTTCCTAGTGCCTGAGGAAATTAGGGAAATTCTACAGGTTGTTACTAACCTTTGTCATGCTTTTTACATGAGTAGAGGAAGTATCTACATTTATACAGCCTCATTGCATGGAGGGAAAAATCTTTATTTTAACGTATCACTAAACCATTGTCCAAGTTGATAATAAAACTAACTGTTGCATATGTACTCACCTTTCAAGCCACTCAGCTTAAGGCATTCCTCTGTTAGGGATTCGTGTGCTAAACAACATGTCATAGACTACTTTATGAACAAATGCTACTTTCTACCAAGATGACATGGACTTGCAACAGTAGGAGGCAAATATCCTAGAAGCAAAGAACAAATATGCCACATGTAAAACATATTGCTTGCCTCACTCAAGCTCCCTTGTGAGCAAACTTAATGATTGTAGCCAAATAACAGTAGTAAAAATAGCAGGAATACTTGGGGACTATTCCAGACACCTTGTCCCGCACCTGAGAGCAAACGGTGGTATGGAATATGTGGTAAGAGAGCTCATAAGACTTTAGCAGATTGGTTTGGAACTTGTGGCTTAGGAGTCTCAGTTTCCAATACTTGTGTTCTCAAATTTAGCTATGGTATCAGGATCATGGTACAAACATTTGTTCATTAAGACCAAATGTAGTAATTCACTAGAAGAAAGTTCAATCATGTTCCACTCCTTATGTTTTCTTATCTAATTGGGAGTGAGTGAATTAGAAATGGTCTCAGTTAACATTTCAGTGTCAGTAGAAACTTTAAACAATAATACTGCTGATGAAATTATGACATTCCAAGAAAAGGTTCGACAACCCTTCAAAAATAGCTGAAAATTAGACTATCATTAGATACTTTGTTAGCCTTGCAAGGGGAAGAGTGTACAATTATTAATACCAGTTGTTGCATGTTTGCTGACAGGAGTGGGAGGATTTTGAGTGGTGTTTGGAAGTTGTGGTAACAAGTAAAGTGAATGCATAAAATACAATTAGATATAAATACAGGATTCCAAGAAGAATGGTCTTGGGTCACGCCCTGTATATCAAATTTAAGGGCCTGGGCAAAATGAATTCTTTATGGGTTATTGATTTTTATAATAATCTTTGTAATACTTTATTTAACATTGTAGCATTTGGCGTATTCAACTTAGTTTACATCTTAGAGGCTACAAATATCCTATTCCCATATAATAAATAAGAGGAACATTAAAAAAAACAAAGGCAAGACTGTTCTGGAGAGGAGCATTGTATAACTAAAACTTAGCAATAGTATATTAACATTAGTACACAAAGTCTACAGGTTGTGATACATGAACTATAATAACCTTATTGCAGCATGCTGAAGAGCTAATGACAGAACCCACTGAAACCACCCTAAGAGGGTGTGAAACAGGGTAGAGAACTACTGCATTTTTATTCAACTGCCCAGTATTGGGACAACAAGCAAATCAAACCAAGATGTAAGACCCCATATCTTAATATTATTTTTGGTCCAAACTACTGCTTGAGGGGCAGAAACATTGAATTGTAGTGACACAACTGCACAGAAATTTCTTTGTTCAGGTTCCCTCTTTGGAGGTACTAGCTCAAACCATAGCACTATCAATAAAGAGAATTTTCCCACAAAAAAAAAAAAATCTCTTTTCATCTTCCTGACTCAGCAGGTTCTAGATTTGAGTCTTGTTGTGGAGGCATGCAAAATTTCCATAATGTGAGGCCAGTCTCATGATGTTTTGTGGGCATGTAGGCAGGCCAAGTGTCAAAAGGTTTATGCAGGCACAAGCAGTAGAATTAAGAAAGGAGAACTTTTGAGCTTTTTTTATCCCCTTTATATGTTTTTAAATGGAAAAAAACCCCAAACAACACCACCAAGAATAATTCCAAAGTATTTGAATTAAAGAAGGTCTTTCTTTCATTTAACTTGCTAGTCATGCTCTGGAAAAGCAAACTCTCCACCCAGAAAAGCAAGATCAAAACTCACATACCTTAAATCCATGAAAGCAGTCTGTATTTTCAGTTATGTATTCAAGCATGTCAGATCCTGGCTATAGATTTAATAATTAACTAGATAGCCCAATTACTAGAAAGCTTAATTTCCTGCATTTTCAACATGGGAAATGAGGCTTTCTCAGTTTAGTTTCTGTCTTGGTAATAAGTTTCTTGCTTGTGGTTTGGGGGGAGAGTGGGAAGCTGAGGATCTGTTTAAAGACTTTTTTTTTTTTAATTCACGAGATGAACTGTCTTTGCAGCCTTACTGCACAGTGTGGTATTTGAAGGTGATTAATTGAATCAAACCATCCAATAGGAGGTCATGGCTTAGATGTATACCTAAATCTGGAAAAAAAAAAAAAAGAAAAAAAGAAGGAAGAAAGTTTGAGTGGTTTCTTAAAAGGAAAACAAAAAGTAATGACATTGCTATGCTGTGTATCCAGGGCTTTTTTTTTTTATCAGAAAAAAAAGTGTGCAAGTTTAGACTCTGCTTATGCAAGCACTTTCACTCAATATTTGTTTAAAGAGTCTGTGAAGACACGTGTATTTAACACATTTCTACAAGTATGTATGAAAGGCAAAACATTAGCATGCAGCCTCTAATCCACGAGGTAGCCGTGTTTGAGTAAGGACCAGATTTCCCTGGTCATTTGGAAGCAGTAGTCTTTATTTCCCAGACTGTAACTCTTCAGTGACCTTCAGTAGCTGGAGGTTCTGTATTCAGGCTGAGCCCTGATCTTGGATCTGAGGTGTTCTTCCCCAGTAGAGTAGTGGTGGTGGAGGTGGTGTGGGAAATCCACAGTTCATCTACTAACACTTTTATTCTAAATTCACTCAACACTACATTTCTCTTATCTACGAAAGAAGTGAACAAACAAGAAAAAAAAAAGCCATAACACAGGCTGTGCTTTTCTCCCCTTACATGGAGTTCTGCTGAAACTTCCCAGCCTATATGACTTCTAAGGAGGTCAGCTGATGAGAATATACATAAGACATAACAATGATATTGCATATGCACAGAGTCTGAGATGACAGTGTATTTAGCTTTTCCTATAGCAGTGAGTTTCTGGGAAGGATGCACTTACAATCCAGTATGTGTTCCCTACATGTGTATGTACCTTCTATCTTTGCAAGCAAGAATGTGAATTTTTCAAAGCCAGAAAAATTATCTTCTGTTTGGTGTTCACACAAGTCTTGAAGCAGTATACATGTTCCCAAAGTTTATCTTGGGGTTGATGTCTACAGGCTGCTCCAGGCAGTGTGGTGAGGTGGTGAATGCAAGTTGCAGTATGCACTACTACTTTTAATATCAGGGTAATACCAAGAAGTGAAGGAATACATCTTGATCTACTAAGAGTGAAGAACTAAATAAACTGAGTTAAACCTTCAGAGTTAGAGAAGGTTTTGTGGAGACTTCATAGCACCTTCCAGTATCTGAAGGGGGCCTGCAAGGAAAGTGGAGATGGACTCTTCATCAGGAACTCTAGTGATAGGACAAGGAGTTCAAACTGAACAATCTGACAAGGTTCAAACCAAAAGAAGGGAAATTTGGGTTAGATACATGGAAGAAATTTTTTACTGTGAAGGTGGTGAGGCACTGGCAGAGCTTGCCCAGAGAAATCTTGGATACCCCATCCCTGGAAGTGTTCAACGTGAGGCTGGATGGGGCACTGAGCAACCTGGTCTGGTGGAAGGTGTTCCTGCCCACGAAAGGGGCTTGGAACAAGATGGCCTTTAAGATCCCTCACAAGGCTATTCTATGATTTTAAAGTCAGTACTGTACTGGAAGCATTTCATGTTCTTACACATGGCTTGAGTTTTGCAGTTAACAGTCAACAAGCAGAATTTTACAGGCCATTAGTCTATATGTGAATCATTGCCCCTGGGATTTGTAGAAATGTAAAACACTGTTTCATTTTAGAAATGCTCTTTGCAATTAAAATTTCATTATGATATTTAGACACGTGGATTTAGGACATGTGCCTAGTAACTGGATCAGCATTAAATACTTTAATATTGCTTTTGGAACAGGTGGTCTCAGGTTCTATAATCCACAAAATGAAAGAACTTAGACAAAGGATAGGAGATTCTATTGTCTGTAGTAGTAAATGCTTTTATGTAATTGATAAGTTTATCAAAATACATATACTCAAGAGCCCTGAAAGTATTTTAATCATATGTTGCAAAATTCAAGTTAACCAGTTAAATTGTGAATCTTTAAACAATCCTCAATATGAATCCAGCTATTGTGAGTCATTCATCTCTGCTATCCAGGGAGGCCAGAATGGCTGCCACTGAATGTCTGTTTCACAACCTTCTGAGACTGTGTAAAGTACAATTTATATATTAAAATTGGACAAGAGAGGAAAGCCACACTCAGAGCATACAAAACAAAGCAAACCACAAAAGCCAGAGCTTTTCAATTTAAATATGTAATCTAAAAGATGCACTTGCTTTTGAATTTGCAGAGGTTTGTCAGCATGTATCTGTGCTATAATGCCATTTAAATGCAGGTTTTTGTCTACATCAGCTTTCTGATTGAAACAAGATAAAAAGCTGTTTGAATTCATTATTCAGGTGTATTGTAGAGCAACAAGCTGTCCCACACAAGTGTCAAGCCAGATTTTTTTTCTTCATTCTATTTGGTTCATAAGATACAGAGATTGTGGTTTCTTTTAGGTTTAAGATGCAGAAAAATTCTTTCATTTAAAATTGACATTGTGAAGAAATCTCTTTCCTAACAGATATTTAATAGCATGGTTTTTTATTTTCTTTCAGAATGAAAAAATCTTTCTAGAAAGAATATTAAAGACAAGTATAGCAGAACTAATTCATGTCCCTATTAAAATTATATGATGGAATGTTACTATATAAGCATACAAACCTTAGTATGGAAAGTCTCTAAAGAGATCAATTCTTAACACATAAGTTGAGGCTTATCCAGCAGGTAGCTTGTCCATATGCCAGTGCTGAAGTACTATTACAAATAGTGAAATCTAGCTTGGAAATACCATCTTTAAGCACAGCTGCTTCTTTGAGTCACTAACACTTCAAACTGCCTTACAAACTGGACAAGCATGGTCTGTTTTCCTTTTTCAAAACACAGTCTCTTATTGCAAAATAGTTTTTCCTGGTTGCTTTGGCTTTTGGTTTTTCTGTTTGTTTTTTTTTTGTTTGTTTGTTGTTTTTTTTTACTTTTGTCCTTTCAATTATGAGCCTAAAGTGTTTGCTTGAAGCTTCTTTTCAGCTTCCATTTAACATACCTTTTCTTATACCCATTTCAACCCCTTTGTTTTCCCAAAGTTTGTGCTTCACTATATCTTTTCTGCTTGTGCAGAAATCACAGATTCCTCAAATTTATATTATTAGCACTATCTCATTATTTTTATTAACTTATTTCCTTCTATTCTCCTTCAACTTCTCTAATATTTTTTTCTTTGTAGGTTCTTATAAAATGTAAGGTTTGAAGTTCATGATTCTTCCTTAATAACCTTTGTTGGAAATCCCATGTCCATATGTGTATTACTTGCTAAATCTCTCTCAGTAACTTAACTCTGTGCTTCTGACCTCTCTTTTCTTCAGTCCTATATGTCCTATATCTATCACTGTAGAATGGTGGGTTTAAAGTGCTTATCCAGTGGTGGCTTCTTTATTAAAATAAGGTAGCAAAGAATACACATGCAATGACAAAAATGAGGTGGGGAAAAGCCATTTTCATTATTTTTCCCTTTGATTCCCTGTGTTTTGGAGTTAGGGTGGTAGTTGCTAAAGAGAGCAGAAAATAGTATTTGTCTAAGGGGATCAAAGAAGTACCTCGTATCCAATGTTTTTATTCCTGAATGGTTTTTTCTGTGGTGAACTAAATTTAGTTTAATTTTCTTTGCTTGCTTTCTCTTTTCATTTGTGTTACCTCTAGAATCACATTAAAAATCTCTGAGCTTAAATTCCTTAGAAAAGTAGACAATACCCAATTCCCAAACCTGGAGTTTTCTTTGCAATTTTGTTGATCAGGTAATATTTCTTTTTTTTTCCCTCCCTCTAGTAAAAAGACATTTTGTTTTAAAGCCTCAGAAATTTTAGAGGAAGGTGTTATATGAAGCCCTATTTTGGTGCCATTTGCATGTATCCAAGTCTTTCTAACAGAGGGAAAGGCATACAGTTCAAGAGTATTGAAGGTGACCTACTTGTGTAGGTCTCAAGTTATTAGAATATCTACTCAGTATCTTGCTAAAAATTGACACCAGTGGTAAGAGAGACAAATGTAATATGTAGACTGACAAGAAACAGAATTCCATGTCACACAGAATGGGTCAGGTTGGAAGAGACCACAGTCCAATCTCTCTGCTCAAGCAGGGTCATCCCAGAGCACATGGCACAGGACTGTGTTCAGAGAGTTCTCACATGTCTCTGGTGAGAGAAACTCCACACCGTCTCTGGGTGATCTGTTCCAGTGCTCCAGTAGAGTTCTTCCTCACTTTCAGGTGGAACTTCTTGACTGTAAGTTTATACCTGTTGCCTTTCATCCAACCCCTGTGGGTCCCAACTTCCATTTCCATGGCTCCTGCATTGTTCAAGGACCAGGTGGAAGAACTGAGGGTGAAGGAGGGAAGTTGAGACTGGAAAACAGGGAGGAAGATATTCTATTTTATTGGTTTTGTTTCTTGCTAAGCAACTCTTATTTTAATAGGCATTAAATTAGTTTTCCCCAAGTTGAGCCTGTTCTGCCTGTAGTGGTGACTGATAAGTTTTTCCTGTCTTTATCTCAGTCCATGAGCTCTTCCAGATCACTGTTCCCTTGCTGCCCTGTTGAGGAAGGGGAGTTGTGAGTGTCTGGGTGGAGTTTTGGCACTCAGCCGGCTGAGGTCAACCCACCACAGCATGAAAGCTTTGCTCTGTGAAGATGAGGGAGATCAACATAAAGGCTACATCAGTAGCCATGAAAGAGACGTAACTAGGACAGCTGTTCTAATAAATTAAACTTTTCCCTAGGCCCTTTCACACTCTCTTTTTCTTTAATATGTCAGTCACACCTTCCAGATGTGTCTCTTCTAGCTCTCCTCCCCCTGGCATAAAGGACAAACAGTATAATGGCAATATTATGTTGCTCCCTGTGTAGCTGCAAATGTCCTCAACAGCCTGGGGAAGGAAGGGAGGCAGGCTTGTGTAAGAAAACAGAATGACTTCCAGAACTTTAACTTGTATTATCAGGCCTGATATTTGAACATCACCAGGACCACTCCACTGATGGGATATGTGTAGCAATGGTACTGCATATGCATTTTAAAATAACTTTAGTAAGACTGTCTGGGCTTTTTTCAGTGGATGGTGGTGTTTGTTCGTTTTTCAGCTGGATGTAATGCTGAGGATGTAATACCCAAACCAGATTTTCATAATTATGATTGTTCATCAACCCTCTGGAGTCTGAAGGTTTTACTCTATCACTTTTGCTTATTTGGGCCAAACAATATAGTGTTTTCTGTACATGTACTGCCACATGCAAGCTTGAGGCAATTCCTTTTAAAAGCCTTTCTTTTTCTTTTCACTTTCACCTCTGCTTATCTAATAAGGTTGCAGTTATATCATAGTGTTCCAGAAACATGCAACAGCTATACCTGTCATTGCCCTGGTCTTTATCTGTGAGCTCCCTTGTCTGCCAGCCTGCTGAGCCATTGAGCAAGCTGCTACTATGAAGATTCTGAAATGATACACTTTTGACAATAGAAGAACATTTTATTCCCATTACTTGTAGCCTTAAGTATACACATTACTCATACCAATACTGTCATTTATTGACAGTGTTGAACTGTCAGTGATCTAGTTAGCACAGTTGGGTGCTGCAGCTTCAGTTGCTAGACAGAATGACATTTTGCTCAGGGAGGTTGTTATTACATTTTGATTTTATACATGGGATTAAAGCCAAAACACAGGCTGGTTTACAAGGAAAAAAAAATACAGCCAGGAATGGTTCACTGTTTACAGTGTTTCTCAGAATTTGGATATAGACCACAGCTTGTACCAAACTGGAGAGCTGAGTTCTGAGCGAGGTTTTTTGTTCTTTTAGGAAGGCTTAAATCTATGAATTTGAAACTGTTGAATATTGATGAACATAACCTAATGGAAGTATTAGATCATTTAAAGGACCCATGTTAGAATGGAATACAAGAGATTCCTAAGAAGAGTCTTCATTCTGAATTCAGATGGTAATTCTGTAGAGATTTTTAAGAGATTGAATATGAAGAATTTGTATGACCACATTCTGAAAGGCACTGTGCAAATATGTGTTTAAGAGTAGTTAAGAGTGGCTTGTGTTGGTAGTGGGTGACACTATTTCTAGGACACTGCTCCGAGGATGCTGTTCCTAGTAGTAAAATGGAAAAAATGTTGCCAGTATCAAGATGAGAAGGTCTGGCATCATGGTAGGACCACAGCTGAGGTGATTGGTCAACTGTTAAGAGAAACTCAAGACGCGTGGTGAGGACCTGACAATATTACATTTTCTGTATGTGAGGGTGGCCAAATCATTCAGATCCATTCACTGATGCTTGTAAATGCAAAAAGTCATTGTGATTAAAGATATAAATATAAAAACCCTTCCCTTAAAAAAGTCTTACACAAAGTTTTGCAATATATTTTTGCCATTCCAAGCTTTTATTATCTTGATGCTCCAGAAAGACATATTTGCCAACTGACTTTAATAATATACAAAAAATTTTAGAAACTGTAAGAAAATCACATATAACTTTTAACCTACTTTAGGTGTTTTGGCCTTGTTGTGGTTAACAAGTAAATATTTTCAGTATGTAATGCTCTAGTACTACAGTAATTTACCCATGTAACACTCTGAATATGTATTTTATGAAATATAGGAGAAATGCCTTCTACAAAAAATCCTGACCTAAAGTCCAGTATCATTACACTGCATTCATTTGACATTTATGCTGAGTCTAGGCAATTGAATTTCTACTCAACATCTCTCCCACCTTAAAATCTAAAAAAAAAATTAAGTCACATCTCCAAGGATACATCTCCTTTCTAAAATCAAAGTTCACTTTGTTAATTGTCTGGTTTCAGAATCATCTTACTATACTTGGATCATGATTTTGTCACATTCAGTAGTCTCCCAGTTAGCAAAGTGCAATGTTGGTTTTTTGTTCTGAAATACAAGTTCTTAATGGAAACACAAAATGCTGAGAGACAAATTGCACCTTCGTTTAGGAGTGTAAAGTAGAGATGCTTCTAAGTGCTATGGAAGAGTCACTTTGAGCCTCTTGTTGCATTACTGAGACTTGTGGCTTAGTCCATGAATAGACTATTTAAAATTAGGAAAATCTACATTTGTGTCTCTTTTCCTACTCTTCCTTTCCAATAAATTTAGGCAAGTTAGAGTAGTGCAGCCACTGTTTTTCACAATGTTCTTGGAGTTCTGCTGAGTGATACACATCTAAGACTTTTCCTGACTGTTTGGTGGGAAGGGACCTGAACACAGAACCCACAGTCTTCTCACATGTCAATATATTTGAAGAAGAAGACATTCCCATCATGTTTGTCATAGCAAACCATAAAGGCTGAATATATTTGCTCTTTTTATCACTGTCCAACAAAAAATTGCACAGGTGCAGTGGTCAAAGGATTTACAAGAGTTTATATATGTTCAGTGAGAAGCCTGTATAGTCTAATAAATATATCTTCCTGTCAGATCACCCTCCTCACACATGTCCTGTTTCTTCAGTGAGGATTCACACATAATGTAGGAACAGACACATCAAGTGGGATCCTGAGTTGGTGTTGCCTCAGCCTGTTCTGGGTACCACTTGTGCAGTCATCTGCCTTCCAGATACTGCCTTTTCAGCACAGGAGAGTCACCACAGACAGTACTGCTTTAACTCTGCACGGGTGAGAGTAGATAGATTTTAGAGCTTTATTTAGGAGTGGTATCTTGATTCTTCATTAACTTTAGCCATTATTTCTTTGCCTACAGTGGAGCAGTTAGCCTGCTCTTTCTCTTTTCAAAACTAACTTTTCTCCGCTGTCAATAATATACATTGAAAATAATAGTTAAAAATCCCACAAAAACCCCACCTAAAGTACTCCCTGAAAATCTGTGAGAACTTTGTGAGAAACCAGATAGCAAAAACTAAATAAGGAAGAGGAGACAGAAGAATTAGTGAATTGGACAGGGTAGTAATTAATAAATTCTAAGCTCCATTCAAGTCATGTCATTTTTATATTCCTTTTACTCTATTTCCATGCTGATAGTGCCTACTGTATACCATCAGGACCTTTAAAACTCTAAAAAATGTTAAGATATTGAAAAGCACAACAGACTATTTTTTTGGCAAGTTGTAATGTCACAACGTCCTTGGGCATCACACACTTGTGTTCCTTCCAGTTTTATAATGTGTTAGGGGGGGTTGTGCAAACTGCATTTTTTTTTAAAGCTCCAACACATCTGATAAAAAAGCTTTCATATTCTTTCCTTCTTTTCTGTGTTAGAGTAGGTTTTGCAGTTTGGAAAGTATGTTCTAACAACACAGTCAATCTTTGTAAGAATGTTTCCTGGCATGCATTTCCATCAGCTCTCCCTTTAAACATGTTAAATTAAGAGATCGGAGCCATAAATTAGCCATCTGGTAGCTGATGATTTATTTCTGTCCCTTAGAGATAGCAATTCTGCTTTGCTTTTCCTTAAAATCTGGGTATTCCGGTGCTCACAAGAGAATAAATTTTCAGGGGATTCATTGAGCTCAGGACGACTGTCCTCCTTGACACACTCTTTTGAAGAAGCACTGGTAGCGACAGGTGTTTCTAGGGCCAAATCGTTTCCATGTAAGAGTGAAACCATTGTGGTTTTCAGAAGCCATGGATCTCAAAGTACTCAGTGTCATCTCCTTGACAATATATAATTAAATTATGTTGAAACAGACCTGCAAAGAGTTCTTTTACCTGTTTGTACACACTTTCAAACACCTTATTTGTGAATAATGATGCTAATTCTTCCATTTTTTCTTGGTATTATTTTAAGCATGGGGAAAAAAATTAAGATAGTGCTTGAAAGGGTTTTACTTAGCTATATTCTCTCCCCTGTCCTGCCTGTTAGTCTTTGAGGAAATTAAATATGAATGAGGGAGGACTGATAAAAGATCATTTCTCAGTGTCTAGATGTCTTTATTTTACGTCAAAATGATGCCTTGTTATTTTAACACGGTTAGAATACTTTAAAAAAATTTAAAAACATAAATGTTATAGTTATGCATTTACAGAGGAACCTGATATTTGTATACTAAAAGGTGATAACTACTGAAGTTATAAATAGAAGATCTGGGAAGAGGGAGGAAGTGGTATAGTAATTAAGGTTGAGCTGTCCTTTAAGTTCGTCTCCATAAAATTTAAATGCATTCATTAACTCAATGTATAATTGGGAGGCATGCCATTAATGCAATAGTTCTGAATGTTTATCAAATTGCTTCCAATCATCAATGTATCTTGATGATGCCTGGCAATCCAGTGTGTGGACATCAATAAAATACTCATTGTGAATTACTAATTGTAATCACTCATAAGGTCTAAAAAGAAGTTTTGCTGTTTAAATTAAATTAAATTAATTTTATTGACTTAATTATTGAAGGATGATCTGTTCCAAGCTGTAAGATTCTGAACTGACATTTCAAATTACTTCCATACTTATAGTTAATGCCAATTCTTCTAAAAGCAAAGACCACAAACAAATAGACGCTGGAGATAATAGGTTATGCAAATTAACACGTGCTTGCTCACCAACTGTTGAAAGATAGTTTGTTTAAAAATAGGTTGTATGATATTATATTTTTTCAGTAGAGACAAAGAACCACAGAAGCTCTTTATCTCAAACTGTTTTCTAAGTAAGCCTCCTCTATTTGTCATGAAGTCAGATAAACTACAATTGCAATAGGAAGTGTTTGTCAACAGCTTTGGCAAAATATGTATATAGGTCACCACTTGATCTGATTATTTTTTCACTGTCTCCTTTCCTCTCTATAATCTCATTTCCCATTGTCTGGACTCACAACTAACCTAAATGCAATATAGCTAATCATAATTCTTTTCATTCATAAAGTCTATAGCAATAATAATAAAATTAATAATCTGTGTTGGTATCCAAAGCTTGAAGGTATTTAACTAATTCTAGATTTGGTTTCCACTACATTAGGAGGTTTTAACCTATGTTTGGCTTTCACTTGGAGTAATTAATTAATGAAGTATAGGCATGCTATAAACTTTATCAGGAGTTATTCACATTTAAATGATTACCTTATAAAATTATATATGCAAGCATATATAGTTTTATATTCAGAGCTTGAGTTTGTGTCATATAACAAAGAGTGACAAGGCTGTTTGGAGGGGGTCAGGTCATGTTCTGCCTTTGGCTGGGGTAGAGTTAATTTTCTTCCCAGAATCTAGTATGGAGCTGCATTTTGGATTTGTGCTGGAAACGCTATTGATACCACAAGGATGTTTTAGCCATTTCTGAGCAGCACTTTCACAGCATCAGATCCTTTTCTGTCTCTCATACCACCCCATCAGCAATTAGGCCAGGGGTGCACAAGATGCTGGGAGGGGTCACAGCCAGGACAGCTGATTCCAACTGACTGATGGGATAGCCCACACCATATGGTGTCATGCTCAGCTTATAAAGCTGTGTGAAGAAGAAGAAAGTGGGGATGTTTGGAGTGATGGTGTTTGTCTTCCCACATCAGTGTTACATGTGATGGGGCCCTGCTGTCCTGGGGATGGCTGAACACCTGGCTGCCCATGGGAAGTGGTGAATGAATTCCTTCTTTTGCTTTGCTTATGTGAACAGCTTTTGCTTTACCAGTTAAACTGTCTTTATCCCAACCCATGGATTTCCTACCTTTACCCTTGTGACTCTCCCCCACATCCCAACATGGGGGACTGAGTGAATGGCTGTGTGGGGTTCAGTTGTCAGCCAGGGTTAAACCGTGGCAGGCAGACATGGGAGTCACTGCTATGTAGATAGTTTTGGGGCTGTGGCAGGGGTTTAGTGCCTCACAGAAGTAAAGGCTGTTTACTGTGCAGAGTATGTGAAAGGCATATTGTTGGATTTCATTACACTTCCACAGGTATTGCATCTGTGAATATAAGAATAATCTGTTTTTCAGGTCAGGTCTTCTTTAGCACATAACTGAAAGCTAAGCTTTATTCTTAAAGACATACTAACTGGGACAGAACTAAGATACCTTAGGCATGCAAAAATCTAGGATTTGGCAGAAGGTGTGCTGGGATTAACTAAAACTGTATCTGTTCTGGAGTATTTTGGAGATGAGTGTATAACTTGAATTGTATATATCTAAATAACCTCAGACATCTTTAAATCTGTATCAAATACATTTCAAGTTCTCCAGGATTTCACCTATAAATATTAATAACTAATTGAAACTATTGTCATTGAGTTTTCATTATTTTGACATAATAAGGTGAAATTATATAGTAATGATTTCCAGATAAGGTCCAACCGTTACAAATGTGAAAGCAAAGCCTTAACTCTTGGTATACTTTCATTTTGTGAGAGTGACTACAACTGTGGAAGAACATATGTTATTCAGAGCCCCCCAAAAATATAAAAATCTTCAAAATCCTGTATTATTCAAGTGAAGCTAGTTAACTATATTTACTGTAAAACCTATTCTGATAAGAGCATACTTGTATGCAGAGCCAGAGGTGTGTAGGTTCATGTAATCAGAATTAAATTTTACAGCCTGGTATTGAAATTAGAAGCTGCTTTCAGACAGGATCAAAAGTTAGGTCAATGTTTGTTGAATTCAGTAGACTCAGCAAGGCCTTTACTTACAGAAATATAATACTTGAAAGGATAACTGCGAAATACGCAACCATCAAAGGAAAAAGGAGAATTGTTATTCCTGCCTCATTACTGGTAGAAGCTTATCAGAGTTGACTAAAAATTTTGCTTTTCTGGGTTTACAGGAAATTTCTTGGGACAATGTACTGTGAGGTGTTGGCCTTTATATTTCCCTGTTATATAATAATTACATAATATATCTTAATTTCCATAGATATGTAGCAACACTTACTCCATGTAAGTGTTTAAAACTGTTTTCACAGCCCAATCTCTTTTTCGCAAGTAGTTATTAATTAATCGTATTACTAAATTGTGCTTCTTTCATTTTCACAAAAGGTCCACTCCCCTGATATGGGAAGTTCTGCTGGATTATCCGCATTCTAAGAAATATTAATGGTTCAGACTGGAATGTTCCAGGTACTGGGAGCTAGTGCAAGAATTTTTAAATCTTTCTGTTATTCTTTTTTTTCCCTTTTTTTTCCCTGTCATTTAATTCATATATTTGTTTAGCCATGTTTTTAAATGGCTATTGATCCACAGATCATGGCTCAATTGTGGTTTAAGCCCAGCTCCTCCCTCTACATGCTTTGTCAATTAAAACTGGTTGGTGATATTAAGGGTAGCTTCCTTTTATGGACGACCTTACAGGAACTAGATGAGCATTGTCATCTAACTCTGGAAAAAACCAGCTATTTAGGCTGAAGTTAAGAGAGTAGGCAGCTAGGATTTTATTGTCTCCTGGCTGGTCTCAAGGTAGTTGGGGTGCTAATCTCTCCAGGGAAGCCTGGCTCCTTTGAGACGGGGAAAAAATGATGTAGCATGTGTGAATTACATTACTCAAGTCAGAATAGGGAAGACATGTGCAATCATGTAGAAAGAAATACTGCCTGAAAGGATCTTGGGGCTGTCACAAATCACAGGCCACATATGTAGGGGACAGAGCTGGAAGCAACAAGGCATTTGGTTGTATGGACAGAAAAACGGATGGAAGTATTTATGGTGCTCTGCTTGTGGTGTACCAGTGGGACTGAGGGAGGTGGAGAGGTGTGGATTTTGATATATACTTGAAATTTTGGGGTAGACCAAGACTTATGTAACCTAACAAAAGCACAGGAATGAAAATAATGTCTTTAGGTATCTTTTGATACTTTTAAAAGTTCCTAGTACTTTGTTTATAGTAAAGACCCTTTTGTGAACTTGTGTGACAGTTCTCTAGCTGTGTACCTCTGTGAAACATACTTCATCATACCTCAGTGACTTCACTAACACTAATATAACATGGCCTAGAGGAAAATTATAAATGGAGGGGTTTCAGAAAACTAACAGCTGATTTTGCTGATGAAAAATTGGAACTTAGTGCTCAGTGGCTTCTGAACAAAAGGTTTGCTGATCTTCAGTCCTTTTCTTCTCTCTGATTTAGTTTTTATTGGCATCCTTTGTTAACAAAATCCTTTACTGAACATTTGGATAGTTAAAATACCTATTTTGTTATAGCCAAAGTAGCTCTAAAATCACAGTAGAGTATATTTGGAAGACTGAGAGAGAAATGAAAACATACAATAGCCATGAATGTGCTGAGCGATGTCTACCTTGCAGCACGCAATCTTACTGCATTTTGTGTGTTATGGCATATGCAGTACATGAGCTGCAGAGATCTTGTCATGTTAGACTTTTTCTCTTAAAACACTAGACAGTTTCAAATACTTTTGCTTTAATCCTCTGTGACAGCATGTGAAAAATTGTTAATGAAACTTCATTCTCCTCTTATGAAAATTACTGGTTTAGGAAACAGTGAAGGTATTAATGATATGAGATGCATGAACTGTCAGTCAGAAAAAGAAAAGGCAAAATGAGCCAAACTTTGGATTGACACACCATAAACAAAAAAAGCTGTTCATATTTTATAGCAATGAGAGGCACTCATATTATGTCTTGAAAAACAGGAAGCTGAAGACTCACACCTACAGTAATTACTCCTTTCCTAGTGGAAATGTTGTGCCTGAAGAACAGGGTGGGAGTTTCAGAACACACCATTCTTCTCCTCCCAGGTTATGAACCAGACTTCTGGTCAAAAGCCTGTGGAGGGAGCTGTTGCTTTTAGAAAGCAGAGTTCACTGTGGGACAGAGGAAATAGCTGGGTTCTGACAATACTGGTAGCTGTGATGCTCATAAAACTATATTTTAGCATAATCTGCAGAAAAATTATTATCTTGGTGTTTCTTTTGCACAGTTCCTGTCCTTCTGCCTTATTCCTTGTCTGTCTTTTCCCTCACAGCAAGGCTCTTCCTTTCTTCTTCCTAGTCACACACCAGGAGGTTGACCACTAAGGCTGACTGAACACTATTTGGACTAACCCAGGAGGCTTTTGGCCTTGGCTGATAGCAGGATTCAACTTTATGTTCTTAGGAAGGCTGATGAAATTTAAAAGCTTGTTTTTGCACCTATTTCAGTTTCCATGGGAACACTGATAAAACATTTCACTTCTTCCATAATCTCTTCTCATTATCTTCCAGAAGATAAGTCATCTGCTACCTAATTTTCTGGGCACTTATTTCAAGTAATGTCTTCACATCCCCCCCCCCCCCCCCCCTTTTTTTTTTAATTAGGAAGCTGCTTGTGTGCCACTCATACAGTCACACTGTGACTGACTGTCACTAGCAAGAGCAAAGGATGGACAGAAATCATAGTTTGTGGGTATAAGTTATGGGACAAGGAAGAGTAGGACACAGAATAACAGAATCATTTAGGGTGGAAAATACTTTTGATAGGTTTAATACATTGGTATTCCTCCTGCCCTGGCCTGGGAATCATTTCCATCAGAGATGTGATATAAGAAACTGAAAGCAAGGGGTTGTTCATCTATTCAAAGGACAGAGAAGTCGAACCAAGGTCATGGTATATCTTGTCCTGACATGTCCTAGAATCTTACAGGATCTCAGAAACCACAAAAACTATGATGAGGTATGAAATGTCACTCAGTTCTATGTCAGAAGTTTTGTTTTATATGACCACACAAGGTGTAGCACAAAAGTTCTCCAGTGACAGTCCTATATCTCAGGAGTTAGTCATTCAAATAAATTTATTCAGTCAGGCAAGTGTCTGAGCATCTTGATGTATTGGTATTTCTTTATCTGAGAGTAGAACTGAACCAAAGAATGAGAACAGAAAAAAAGAATTTCTGAATACATACAGTGAGCTAAAGTGTTCTGGAGTGCTGCTAGAGTAAACTAAGAGGAAAAAAACAAACAAGCAAACAAAAAAAAAAACCACCAGGACCAAAGTCCATGTGAGATTCTTGTCTTTATAACACTGAGTACAGTCTAGAGAACATACTTTTTTCCAGTGTTCTGCAAATATGTGCTTATCTGCTCCTAGTGCATATTACTTTTTTAAGGTCCATGTCTCTTTGAAGGTGCAAAAGGTCCACAATTATCTTGGTCCAATCAATGTCAGAGCAGAATAATTATGGTATAAAATGCTGGAATAATATAGACAATGTAGGAAAGTAGTTGGAACACTGCCAACCTAATAAAAAACCTATGCATGAACTTTATTCATACTGAAATAATAAAAAGAACTTAATTTTTTTAGAAGCTCATTTGAGAATTTGCACCAACTTGCCAATTAACTCAAAATAGGGATTGTTCTATATGGTCACAGGGTATTTTAATTTGGAAGAAACTCCTCAAAAGTTGATGAAAAATTAAATCTCTATCTAGATAAGATCTTAAATATCTCTGACCTTCCAAATCTTTTCTTGACTTTGTAAAGGAAATATTGATAAATTAAATATAGAATAGAACATGTATTTTTTTATAATGATAACATTCAATTCTGAAAGCATCTTTGAATATTTAAAAGCACAAACTCTTTTACTGTTTTTGTCCTCATTTATTTTTATTTTTTGTCAATTATCTTCAACAATTATTTCTGTTCTCTTTTAAAAGATCAGTAATTCAAATCATCTATGTTGTGGTATCGCAGCTGCTTGCAATCAAAAATATAACTCATATATATAACTCATATGTATTTGTGTTTTGTTTACTTTTTATACTCAAATCTATAACTATCTACTATCTTCACTACTTTCATATTTTCTCCTCTTTTTTTTCCCTGGTTATAGCTCAAAACATTCACAAGTCCTTACAATTTACCCTGTCCCATTTTTTAAAAACATTAGCACTAGTAAATGCTGTGTTCCCTCCCTAGGATTCTTATCTGGCAGGAATTCCTAGAGCACTTCCAGGCAATACGCATCTAACTTTGAAAAGCTACTTTAGGAGCTTTGGATGTGGGAACATCCAATTCTCACTATTGATTACTGAAAAAAATAAGTAACAATAATAGAAAAAAATCTCAGTCTAAAGTGTATATATGGTGTATTTAAGTGTAGAAGGTGAGTGTCATAAATAGAATTGTGATTTTCACTGTGTATATATGGAGCCAAGGGATTATGCCCTTGTCTCAATCCATAAAATTCTACAAATTAGATCATATAAGTTATATAAGACCAGGAATTAAGTGACATGGTTTCTTCCTTTTTTTTTTTTTGTTTTGTTTTGAGAGAGAGAGAGAGAGCTTAGATCCAGTCCTTGAAGAAGTAGCTGGATGAATGCTGGGCTTCATACTACTCTAGAGTGAGGTCTGCCTTGGTCACATTCATCACAGTTGTTACATCTCAAAGGGTTGGTGGTCTCTGGGACAGAAAGAGCGCTCAAAGGATTCCACAAAAATCTCTGTAGTCTTTAAGTGCTGCCTAATCCATAGTTTGTGCTACCTATTTATTGCTCACAGGAAAACAATAAATTGAAAGTGGTCGCAGAGCTGAGTGATGTGTGATACTGCCTGAGGCAGTTGCTGATGTCAGTGAACCAGCAAAGATAAGGGTACACTTTACTGACGTTAGTCCCTCTGAAAGGTGTCATTAGGCTAATGGAGGCAACAAAAGTACCTTAACTTCACTTGCCTTTCAGCTTTCTATTATTTAAGGAAGTGGTTTAGAGTCTCTGGTAGATGTAGAAGTGTAACTCTAAGGGTTTGGGTTTTTTTTAAATAATTTCCATATTCTTAGATCACTGAGTATATCCACTGTATCATTTACTGTTAGATTATTAAGTCAGAACTCTAATTAAACCTTATATCTTAGTCATTTCATAGTTCTTTTTGATAAATAATTTTTGGGGGTTTGGAAGAGGAGGATTACTAAACAAAAGTAAGGGCGGGATTTTTAATTTATTTTATAAGTGTCTGTACTGGACAACAATAAATTTATCTGTGGAGCTACAGTTTGGAGGTGGGTGATATGTAATTTTTAAAAAAACTTCAGGCATAGTAGTAAAACCATGGAAGTCGAGATAAAAAAAAAAACAAACCTGTACTACTGTGCCACCCTTAATCTTTGAATAAAAATTAAAGGTAAGCTCTAGTTGATTTCTTCTTTCTGCAAAAATAGTTTTAATTTTTTCTGTCCAAACCCAGATGCAGATAAAATATCTACACATGTTGTTGTGTGTTGAGTTCCTTGTGAATTAAAGAAGACAGAAATTATACTGAGCAGGCAATAATTCCGTGTTTCATTAGCACAAGATCACAAGATGTAGAGTGACTCTTGCCTGGTCTACATAATTTGTGTCAGTTTTTGTGCATGGAAACCCATAAGAGAACTACCCTGACCTTTCCATGAGTAAAAAGCAGGCTTCCCTCCAGTGCTACCTCTCTTCCAAAGCGTACAGGGGATGTGGGGCTTGCAGAGGAATTGCTGTCAGAGTTTAACTGGAGCAGCTTCCACAAACCAAAAGACCCACTCATTCACAGCCATTGTAACAACATGTGAAGTGGAAATTCTACTGTTTTGATCAAAATTATCCCCACTACTCATGCTCCAGGTAGAGGTGATAGAAATACATCCAGTCTTTTACTGATGTTGCTCCACAGAGCTCAGAAATGTCAGTGATCTCCCTGAAGATGTGCAAGGTCTCAAATGATACAAATTTCCTTTGGCTTTTGTGAGAAAAACCATTATATGTGCAGAGAGTTGAGCTCTTTTGTTCTATTGTATGAAAAACTTTCACTTTGGGCAATATGCTTTGAGTGATAAACTGGCAGCAAAATATTTGTATTTCATCTGAGAAATGAGATGTCTACTCCAAATAATTTACAGAACAGACAACACTAGATCTACTATGACCTTATGCAAACAGCAAGACTGATCTTTCTGGGTAATTGTGCTACTTGCCCTCTCTGATTGTACATATAGCTCTATTGTTATGGGCTATTTCATGTTGGAATGTTTTTAGAAAATACTGATGCTTACAAACAATCTGTAATCTGGAGTCAAAGATTTATGAATCTCTCAGTAAATGTGAAGATAAACTAAGAAGATTTTAGAGTTATCTGCAATGTTGATGTATTGTTTATAAAGTGATGCAGAATGTATTTTTCAAAGGTATTGAAGCTCAAACTAGCAAACTTTAGAGGTAGGACTACACACTCAGGAACAATTCTCTTACTTATGTTTTGTAGCTTAACCTAAAGTCCAGAACCTGGAAACAGATCAATACTCCAAATTGCAATCAATTTCTTCATGGCATCTCTCCAAGGGTCCTATAGATATTTGGCAGCCATTAGGATGCATTGCTCCCATGGGTTTTAATTGTCTTTCCTGAGGATTTGACACATTGCTGGTTGCACCCTCCCTGTCAATTCAGAGAGAGATTTATCTCTGCCTTATGACTGGAGTGTCAGTTCCCATGAAATACATATCTGTTACATGCTTGAGGCAGTGGTAGGAAGTGCCTGAGCTGCCCAGGCCTGAGCCCCACTTCCCACCATGAGGAAGGAGTGAGGGACAGCAGTGGGAGACTCCCTGTTGAGTGAGATGGAGGTCCCTGTCTGCCAACCCAGTTTGCTGTCCAAAGTTTGCTACTCAGATAGCACATCATGGAGAGGCTGCTGAAGTTTATTCAGCCCTTACATGGTCCTAATGGGTATTTTGGAAAACCACAAAGATGATTCAGAGACTACAGCATCTCCCATATAAGGAAAGACTGACAAGGATGGAACTGCTCAGCCTGGAGAAATGAAGGCTCAGGGTGCTTGAATACCGAAAGGAGAATGAAAAGAAGGTGGAGTCAGGCTCTTTTCAGTGGTGCCTAGTGGCAGAACAAGAGGCAAAGGGTACAAAGTGAAATGTAGGGAGTTCCCTCTGAACTTGTGGAAACACTTTTATACTGTGATGATGACAGCACTGGAGCAGGTTGCCCGGAGAGACTGTAGAGTCACCCTCCCTGGTGACATTCTAAAGCTCTTTGGATACTGTTGTGAGTAACGGGCTCTAGATGACCCTGCTTGGGCAGGGGAGATAAATCGTACTTGAGCAGGGGAGATGACTTTCAGAGAGTCTTTCCATTCTAAACCATTCTGTGAGACTGCCATGTGTCTTAAATATATAGTCAAGTAGACTCACTGACTCTAAGGAACCAAAGTTATGGTTATGTAACTAGGTAAATGTCTGAACAAAAATAGTTTGCTTTTTATTTTTAAAGGTACAAAAACTTTTCCTGGAGTTGATAGATGCTTTTTCTCTCCTTCCCTCATGAATTTAAATAATATTTTTTTTAAAAATCAATCTTAAAAGGATTGTTTGTAGTCAGTTTTGGTAAAGCATTCTTCGTAGATCATTTAAGCAAATAAAAAAAATTAAAAAGTATGATAGGCATACGTTTTGATTTGTTCACAGACAAGTAGAAAATTAGTGGGTTTGAAAATCGTAAGCATGTAAAAATGTGTTACTTTGGATTCAAGAGCATACCTGTGTGGAAATTTATCTCATACGTTCTGACAGGGGACCCGAATATGGAAACACATTCAGAAAAATACAAAGGGGTTGGTAGGTCCTTTTTTATAAATAATGATTTTTTAAAAAGGAGATAGATAACAGAACAGTAGTGCTTCAGCTGAAAGGGGTATTTCGGATGAGATCAATATATTGTTCTGGAAAATTGTCATATCTGAGATTTTTTTTCCCCCTTTGGTTGTAGTGATATACTTAAGGTACTTTTACAATGTATCATAAGCCATGCAAAATTTTCATTATATAATTATCTCCAGGATACTGTACAATCACGAATTTTCAGGAATGTCTCATCATTCTCAGCTCAGAAGAACAGCAGATGGTGTTTGTTGTTGGGTTACCCCAGAGAACTCTTTTTTTTTCTTTTTCCCCCAAACTTGAGTTTATATCTGAATATATATAAATTCTATGATTCAATTTATATAAGCATGCAAGGCATAGAAGTGATAATAGCATTGACCTATAATAATATGTCACTTTAGTAGCCCTACATACTGTTATTCCAACTGAAATGTCCCACATCAAAAATGAAGGGTAGTGGTAAGGTGCAGAGTTAGGGGGGCATTTAAGTGAAAAAGAACCTTTATTTTTTTACTTGCCCCTTTCTTTCTTTCTTTCTTTCTTTCTTTCTTTCTTTCTTTCTTTCTTTCTTTCTTTCTTTCTTTCTTTCTTTCTTTCTTTCTTTCTTTCTTTCTTTCTTTCTTTCTTTCTTTCTTTCTTTCTTTCTTTCTTTCTTTCTCTTCTTCCTTTTTTTTTTTTTTTTTTTTTTTTCACTTAAGGGACTGTGATTAATATTGAAAATGCCACTGAGGAAACTGAAAACATATTTTGGATGCCAGATTGCAAGTGCTCCTAGGGGAAGTATGGAGGCAGTGCCTCTCTGCTGCAGCTGTCCCTCACTCTAGCAGCACAGTAGGGACTAACATCAGTACAGGCACCTGAAAAAGATGCTCCATTTCCATACTAATTTTCCACACTAATTGCTTTTTTCTATATCCTAAAGGTGGTGATCATTTCTAGGGTCAAAATGGTGCAGCTCAGATCCGAGAAGGACAAATGCTTAGAGAGACACCAACACTTGTCCCATTCTAAGGTCAATCTTCACAGTGTAAAAGTCCCTCGGGGGAGAATAACAAAGAAAACCCAACTCTCAGATAACACTCAGCTACATTTCCTAGAGAAGCTATCATATGGTTTAATAGTGCCCAAGTTAATAATTCTGATATCATGGAAAATAAAAGGAATTGATTAATATCACAAGTAGTGAAGAAACTGCTTTTGAAAAAAAAAATCTTTATTGCCTCAGAAGCTATTCAGAGAAGTGAAAGTATATCTGAAACACATCTTCACATTATTATGGCTGTTAATTATTTTTTTTCCTGGTGCCTTCTTTTACCTTTTTCCCATTGCCTGTTTTGCTTTCCTTCTCTCTCCTTTTTCCTATCTCTCTAAAAAATAGATAACACCAAAACTTAAAAATATTTTTAAATAACTCTGAAAGGAGTAAAAAATCTGTATGTAAAAAATAAATTAAGCACAGTAAATTATATAAGTGTAATTTCTTTTCAGGGGAAATCAGTGTTGGCATTAATGGGTAAAGCACAAATAAGATTAATGGCTTAGTTTAACTAGTATTTTGCCATTGGTATTATGGCATTTTTCCATTTATCCATGAAACAGATGTGTTAATGTGACATATCACCAGTTCAATTTTGTATTAATGGAACTACCTGCATGTACAAGAAAATAATGCAAAGATGTGTGCTGGCATACTTTGCTGTAATTTTCTTTAAAAGCTAAAAGGATTGTAAAATTTTCAGGAGTACTTGTTGGTATTTCCTTGTAATGACTGTCAATGACCTTATCGTGCTGTTTTTAATCTTCTTTTAGTGTTTTCTTAGTCTCCACATAAGATTTTCGAGTATAGAAATGAACTAAAAATGCATTATTAGTGAAAATGTCATGTTTTTAATATTCTTTCAAATATTTATTAGCATTTTACTATGTGCACCATCCACCTGTTATTAAACGTTAGAAGTTTTCACAAAATTGCTTCTACCACCTTAATTTTTAAAGAAATTGAAATATTAAATAATTGAGTATCCGAGTCTGCTGTTGCCTATATGCTACTGAAAACAGCTGGTGAATTGAACACAATGCACTGTAATGTACTATAATGTGTGAAGTCAGCTTTCATCGTGGGTTTTGCCCATTTTATAAAAACACAAGGGTAAATGTATGCTCATATCTCCTCTTTGTGTCTCATGCACATAGAGCCCACTCACAAATAAAATTACTAGTGAAAAATAATTGTTCTTTTCAAAGTGTTTTGAAGTTTTCTGACATCTAGGAGTTGTTTCTTCCTTGTAACATGCTGGGAGAAAAACCAAATTTTGGAAATAAGAAGACAAAAACCTCTGCAGCTAGCTCTGAGTTCTCTGTAGTCACTCAATATATTTTGATGAAAATAGATGCCACCACCAAATTCCTCCAGTTTAGTCATATGTTTAAAAGAAAAGTGTAAGGCAGGTATCCAAACCAAAAGCAAAAATAGCAGTATAAGTTAAAGGGCAGAAACCACACTGGGATCTGAATTAGTTTTACATATATTTGAGAGAACAGAAGGGTTAATAATTAGTTCCCTCTCCTGGCATTTCCTATTTCTCAATTCAATTCTCCATTGGTAAGTTGTTTATTCAATTTTTATCTTTTAGCTTTCAATCTTTTGTTTGAACTTGGCTTTTTTTTAGGGTGTTTCCTGCTGATTGTTCCAGTTCTTTTTGAGAAATAAGATAATTGAAAGCTAAATTGGTAATGTTTAAGACTGGTATGAATATGTGTGTATCTGGGCTGAAAAACTTGCTTCACTTGCTCTTAAAAGTTAGAGTATGTAACTGGTATTTACTGGCTTGTTTAGCCTCTTGTTTCATTGTCAGTGAGGCTTTTCCTGCTTATGGAGGAAATTAAGATGCATCTTAAAAAACACAGGACTAACTCTCAAGTCCATCAAATACAATATACTGAATTGGTTAAAAAATGTACTAATTCAAGCATTCAAGAATCTACATTCTTCAAGATCCAGCCAAAACAGTAAATGTCTTCCTATTTATCTGATGGTGCACACAAAATCAGACTGGGATTTCAAAGATGTTTTTAGCAGTGGACATCTGAATATGTTGATATGAAATAGAAGCTCCAACACAGATAGTGGTAGGAGGCCCTGTTTTCCTCAGCTTGGTTGTCACCAATCCAAAAATCACTTGATGGGGGTTAGATGTGGAAGAGAGGGGAAACCATGTCATTTCCTATTACTGACTGTAGGCCTGTTTCACTCATTTCATATCTCCAGTCGTTTCCCTCATAATGACTTCTATGATCAGAATCAAGTCTGCAATAAAACATGTCCCCATGGACAGTCTATCTTGGCAATAGTTGATTCTCATCTGTGATATTTCTTTGAGTCACAGAATGTCTAAGGTTGAAAGGAACCACTGAAGCTCATCTAGTCCAACCTCCCCTATAGCATGCTACTCAGAGTTGTGTCCAGACAGCTTTTGAATATCTCTGGTGATGGAGATTCCACAACCTCTCTGGGCAGCCTCTTTCAATGCTCAGTCACCCTTGCAGTAAAGAAGTTCTTCCTCATGTTCAGGTGCAACTTTCTGGATCCTGTACAGTCTAAATTCTTGGAGGTTTTCATGAGCTGGCTGGCAAAAGCCCTGAGCATCCAGGTCTGACTCCACAGCTGATACAGTTTTGGGCAGGAATTTGGATCAGGTACCTCCTGAGGAGCTTTCAATCCTAAGTCTCAATATGTAAGAAACCCTGAGAAGATGCAATTTCCTAACAAATAAGCTATGAACAAGTGGTATTGAAGATATGAACTCAGGGAATGAAAATGAAAAACATAAGCCTAAAAATTAGATTTTATGATTTTGCTATGTCAAGATAAGCATGCCAAAGGTTTTGTATTTCCAAAAGCACACGGGATTAATTTGGCAGGGTGATGGGGGAGAAGCTACTTTTGTTTATTATATTTTTTAAGCCTGTAGTAAAAGTACTTGTCTTCAGTTGGGGTAGCCTGATATTTTTCTGTCAAATTCCAAAATGTGGCCATGAAATACAGAATTCAGCTTCTACTCATGCTTCAAAAGGACTTCACTAGTTTTACTAAATCACATAACATGGTATCTGTGCCTGTCAATTATTTCTCTCAATGCCTGTGAACTCAAAGGAAAAAGAAGTATCACAGATATTGATCATCCACAAATTTCATTTAAACAGAAGAAAAAGCTTGTAAGTGGATATTTTCTCCTCCCCTCATGACATGGCAGAATCCTTTGTTTGTTATGAGGGAATTAACCCACACCAAGTGCTCTTAGAAATGCTCTTCATTTATGATAAGCTCTGATCATAACTTGGACAGTTCTTAAAATCAATTGACTGCAAGACATAAATCAATAGGAATTATTATCCTTTTATTCTAGCACTTGCTTAGAAGCTTATTTCATTGTTCCAGTAAGATTTACGATGGCAACTGTATGTGAACATTTTAAACATTGCAAAAGTAAATGTCAGTATGCAACATCCTGTTGTAGCAGGAGGGAAAGCAGAAAAAACTCTGCATGCAGAACTTTAAAGGCAATTCTAAAGCCAAAAATTATAATTTTAGCTGCATGTCTTGTGGTTGCTGTATTTTATTGTTCAGCTTTATAAATAGGTCTTTTTCTACAAACACTATGGAGTATGTATTATCCCTACAAAAAGTATCTGTGGTATATAAAATTTAAAAAAGGGTTTTATTTGCTTTTCAAGGGGAATTGCCTGTAGAAAAAAGTTTTCTTTAGTTAGTCTGTACATTTCAAATAGAAGACAAATAGATCAGATTATTTATCTTGGTATTTGTTAATAAAAGCTGATCCCTTTTACAAACTTTTTCTGCAGGACCATTTGGTATCTTTCAATGCAATATTATTTCCAAAAATTCCAATTTAGAGAATAAATAAAAAAAAATAAAGTAGAGGTTATTCAATGACAAGACATAGCCTGGAAAAGTGACTCTTCCCATCAGCTTCATTTAGAAGTTTAGAAGAAAATAGCTGATGTTGGATGTGGTAACCTGCAACATTCTTATCAACAGTAGTGCTAGCTAGTCTGTGGGAATGTGTTGCTGAAGAAGGTTCTGAGATCGGAGTATATTCTTCATACGTTCTGAGAATAAAGTTATATATAGTCCTTACTCTTTAGTGATGTCCTTATTACATCAATACATAAAATCATAGAATGGTCTGGGGGGGAAGTGATGTTAAAGACCACCTAGTACCGATCCCCCTGCCACGGGCAGGGACACCTTCCACTAGACCAGGTTGCTCAAAGCCCCATTCAGCTGGGCTTTGAGTACTTCCAGGGATGGGACAGCCACAGCTTCTCTGGGAAACCTGAGCCAGTTCCTCCTCATCTTCACAGTAAAGAATTTCTTTCAATATCTCATCTAACCCTACTGTTTTTCAGTTTAAAGGCATGCCCCTTCTCCTCTCACTACATGCCATTGTGAAAAGACCCTCTTGAGCTTCCTTTGGACCATCTTTAGGTACTGGAAGGTGCTATAAGGTCTCCTGGGAGCCTACTTTTTTCTTGGCTTAACATCCCCAATTCTCTCAGCCTGCCTTCGTATACTTTTGCACATAGCACATATTTGGCTTTTGTTGGTACAAAAAAATCAAAGGTGAGCAATTCAGATCTATATAGACCCTGTGAGACTGAAAGCAGATATCAGCTAAGAAGCAGCAAGGCCACAGCTGCTGTTGGTCATTAAAGGAGTTCTTAGCAACTCCCCAGAAGTTTCTCATGAGAACTCCTCAGGTTTCCCAGAGGACTCCGGAGGTGTTCCTGAAAACAGTCAGGATGATTTGACCAAAACACTGGACTTGTAAGATATGGATTATAACCAATTGGGATTTGCAGTTAAATGGTGTGAGGTTCAATTTAGCCAATTGAACATAGCTTTAACCCTGTATAAACCGTATGCAGTGTGTAATAAATGGCATTCACTTGATCACATTGGTCTGGTGCATGGTGTCCTTATTCCTCCATGTATTCATTGTTTACTTTAGGCTTTAGCCTGCTTTTCCCAAATCCCCATCTCCTCTTGACTTCAATTGAATATAAAAGATCCAGCCTGTTTGGAAATCATGGCTGTAATAAATTCTGTAGAGAAAACACAGATTTTAACTCCACCATCAAACAATCCTCAAAATTACCCAATTATTTTTCTCTGAATTCAAAAATCACAAAAGTGAAAAATATTTATTTTTCTCTCCTCTTCAATACATCAGTCAGAAGTATCTTGGGTTTGCTGATTTTTGGAAGAGCCAAATCTATTCTAAATTCAGGATTATTGGTTATCTCCTATAGAAATGGGAAGACAGTAGGCATCAATAATATCAAATTTACCATATGATATGCTGAAGATTAGTGTGTCAAAAGGCTATGTATTTACATCATTTTGACAGTAAGAGAAAACATTAAGATATTAACCATAGATTTGCCATCACCCTAATTTCTATAAGTTATACAGCCAATAAAAATAAGATTTAATTAAAAAGTCATGTAAAAATAAAAATAAAGTGATAAATTGAAATAATGGAGCAATTTGTTTGGACTCTAAAGCAAATAAAAATAATATTTTTTTCACAATCCTGCTGTTTCTTCTCCAGAATTGTAATTACTTGCAACACAGAAGAAAGCTTTTCCTGCAAAAGTTTTTAAGAGCAGATTTCTGGAAGTGGAAATAAAATAGGATAAAGGAATTATTTATTATCTTTCGTAATCTGAGAGTTATTTTTCTATATCTCTTTTATGTGCCCCTCAAATAAGTTCTCAAGCAAACTTATATCACACCACGATAGGGATAGAAGGAAATTTCTTTTTACGTTTCTCATTCCCCCAAGTTGCAATAAAGGTCTGTACTATAAATGACCTTTGAAATAAAACATCCACAGCAATGTTCCATAGCTCTCGTAAACTCTAATTAGTTGGATTGTGGTTTTTTTTTTTTCTGGAGGGATGTGTAAAAGGGCACAATAAGTAGAATTGTACTTGTGCTGCTCATACCTGTGAGTATTCAATGTTTAATTCAGTAGCCTGGGTATTCAAACCCACAGAAAGTGAAGTGTGTCACTCTGTTCATGCAGCTTAGCCCTGTCTGGCTTTTTTAGTGTATACTCAGCTGAAAGGTACCTTCTACAATTCTTTTATAAGATTTTTAGGCCTTCTAAATAAATCTAATGATAAGGAAAAGAGCTGCTCTGCTACTCCCACCATTGAGAGCTATAGTAAAGGTTTGCTTGATGCTGCTTTTATTCAGATACATCTTCTGGAACAGTATAGCCTGCAATATTTGTAATTAGGCAAAAATAAAATCCTGTTGCATACCCCAATAAACAACTGGAGTTGTTCATTGCCTGAGGTGTTTGGCCTAGGCAGCCTTTGTCCTTACTAAAGGACTGCTTATCTGTAGCCCTGGGGCTACTGACTGCAATTGCACAATGGTTCTTGCTGCCTTTTTGGCAGCAGAGCTTTTGGGGAAGCACAGGCTGTGCAGGGGAGTGTATAGGGGGTGTAAGCCACAGACTTCACAAGTCACTCTGAGGAACCCAGGAAAAGACATGCAGGTCAAATTAATACCCAATTCCTTCCAGTGTCATTTTAGAAATTATATTAACACTGAAAGTTTGCATTATTATTGTTTCTTGTCTATCTGTTCTCCTCAAAACTTCAGAGCCTTCTATCAAGGCTTTCATTCCTAAACCTTCATTAAATTTGGAAGAGGCAAAATAATACAGATGGTGACATGCAAAGATACGTGTAAATGTTGCATTTGATATAGACTACCAGCACACATCAGCAGCACTGGATTTCTGCCAGAACTTGGTTAGGCTGTTAAGAGTTTCCTTGGGTAGGATTTTCTGGGATTGATTTTTTATTTGAGTTTTGAAGTTCTATTTTATCATGAGTTAATAAAAGAAATTATAGGCTTGGAGACATTTTTCCTAGAAAGACACTTTGTATAACAGGGTTGTGCAAACAGTAAATAATTTGTGTAGTAAAATTCCTTTTTAATTTTGCTTCTGCCTTGCAAGATAAAATACACTGAGCACCACCCATCTCTGTTCTGGTAGGAGAGCTTGAGGCAAGTTGCTGCCACCAGTGGAGTGGGAGTGCAGCTGTGTGAGGTGGACCTGAATGTTCTGATGCACTGTGACCTCTGCTGATACTGGGTAGTATGAGTTTTTGTTTCTTTTTAAACTACATCTCTATTTCTTTATTTCTGGACTTCATTTTATGCAAGTCAGAGCTTGTGTTCAACTAAATATGCAAGAAAGTGGATAAACAAACAGAAATGGTTTTGATATGGGATTTTTTGGGATGGGAATGAATATGCTTTAAGAGTAAAATATACTTCTCAATTTTACTTTGTTTTTAAAGCTGATCTAATTGATATAACCAGAATCTTTCAATATGACATAGGAAAGTATTTTTCATAGAAGAAAAAGGACTAAACTTTTCACAGAGATTAGTCTAAATTTCACTGTAGTGACAGCTCAAAATAAAAGGCACTGTAGGTAGTGTATTTGTGCTGTAAGTAGTGTATGATGGGACTAATTCTTAGCTTTCTTCTCAAGTTAAGAATTTACTTATCCAGTGAAATCTAGGCATGTCAAACGTTTTTCCAGTCCCACGGTGGGACAATTTTGGAGACAGAAATTCGAATATGAATATCCCATGTCTCAGCTGAGGGGTTTTGATCACTTTTGAAGAATAACTCCCAAGAGAGATTGAGTTCCATGGGAGAATAGCAAATTAGCAAGTAGTTTCTCAGTTTCTTCCCCTTATTTCTTCCCTAACCCTCTCTTTTGATCAGAAATTCTTTGTCAAGCAACTTTTCCCAATACAAAAGTTTTTATGAAAATATCTTTTCAGTGGAAAAAACCCTCTGACAGCATTGTAAAAATATTTCTGGAGATCAGAGTATCACAAAACTCTTATTTTTAAGTACAGGCATAATTAGATTGTCAAAAACAGTGAAATTGTCTAATAATTTCAAAGTTAATAAAATTATATGCAACATTCTCCACAACCAAGGACATACACCGAAATTCTGAGCCTAAAGAAGTTAGTGAAAATATTTTCTAAATATTTTTGCCATTGAAACAAGATTTTATCTTCTTAAAAATTTTAATGGGGAAGGAGGAAGCACAATTGTATGTATGTAAAGACAAGAATTTGTTGTCAACAGAATAGAAATCTTAAATTCAGTCTTTTTTAATCCAGATGTAATTGTTACAGGAAGAAAAATAATTCAGTTACAATTGTTAAACGTACATTTCTTATCTGCCTTATCTCCTGGATCAGTGATCACCCTTCTGTGGTTTACCTGAGGTGGGTCTTTCATGCTGGTGCTGAGAGGGGGTGTATGTTGCAGTGGTCCTCAGCATCTGCAGTCCTTTACTGGTGGGAGTATGATGCTGATTGTTGCTTCTTCCTTGATATAGAATCCACTTTGTGGGGTTTTTTATAGATTTTGTAACACAATTTTACACCTTTCTGCTTCTTCGCTGTCATAATGGGGCTGTGTTTCCTTACACTGTGTTTTTGTGTTAGTCATAGATATCTTGTTCTGCACAGAAAAAGCACAGTTGAATCACACAAAGACACACAAAAGTAGGACAAATTAGCCATGTATACCTAGTTAGACAAAGTGCTGCCACAGCAAAAGCAACTCAAATCAAGCTGCAGCCAGGTCAAGAAAAGTTCACACAGAGCAGGACTGATAAACCTCACTGCTGAGGCCTTGCAAACTCAGTACAGTGCTTATTGTTCTTTACCAGTGATGGCAATGCCATGCCACAGCACTGCAGTCCTTAGGGGTAAGGAAAAACTGACATAATGTCTGTGACAGGGGATTATCCTCACAGTCTGCTGTAATGTGTTTTCTGTGGTACTAGAAGAAATTACTGGTGAACCAAGGGTGGTCTCAGGATACCTAACAGCCAGTTCAGTGCACAGATTCCAGGGATACTCTGTTGTGAGGACTGATTTTCAGGAAATTGCAGAGATGTAGTCCATTACACAAAAATGGATAA
Source organism: Pithys albifrons albifrons (assembly GCF_047495875.1). Taxonomy (NCBI): domain Eukaryota; kingdom Metazoa; phylum Chordata; class Aves; order Passeriformes; family Thamnophilidae; genus Pithys; species Pithys albifrons. The sequence goes on along the minus strand of NC_092458.1, from coordinate 104,317,368 downwards.
AAGCCATGGAGCAGAATCCAATAATGCCTTCCTTGCCTCTAATGCTTTCCTTGCTCAGTTACCTTCTAATTACCAGTGGCTTGGACGCAATCTTCAAAAACCACAAGAAGACTATAGACCCTGAGGCTTGCAGACTCCTCCAGAAGAATTTTTGAATCTGGCATTGTTGGAGAGGAAGTCAAAAGTGGTCAACAGACTCAGATTCTGTTTAATTAACACTTACATTCTTTATCCTTTTCCAGGTGAAAGACCAGTAAGTAGCTGTGCTGTCTCACAATTGAAATAGCAGTTGCTATCCCTTGTGGGTGAGGGTGCCAAAGGCAAAGCAATTAAATCCTTGTTACATTATACCTGTTGACAAAGTTAACCGTTCACAAGTATCTTCCTGCCTGCAGCTTGAATAATGAGGCATAGAACACGTACAAGTCAGGGCAATAAAACAGACATGGCAGTAGTTCCATTCAGCTCTCCTCTCTGAAGATCAGAGGGTTCATTGAATTGGCCACATGTATAGTGCTACAACCATGGAAAAACATGTGAATCACTGAAAGTATCATATGGAATCACATATTTGTCTATAAAAACACATACATTCAGCTGCTCAGAGAAAATTGAGTTTTGTTTTACTTATAGATCTATAGGAAATTTTGTTTTGTTTTGTTTTCTTTCTGCATTTCCTTTCTGTGTTTTCTAAAGACATCAAAATAATGAAAAAAAATTGATGAGCAGCGCATAAAACAATTCAATAATAAATTACACAGAGATAATATGCTCACAGGTGACATTATTGAGTGCTGTACACAAAGTATATAATCAATTTTAAATTATCATAATAATTGCTATTTTTACAGTACCTTTCAGGCTCTTTTAAACTCCAGGTACCCCAGTGCTTCCTTGACTTCTATATAGTTCCTGGTGTAAATAGAAATTCTTGTTTGTTAAGGAAAATGATGGGCATGTTTTTGTTAAGGATATTACCTCTTGGCAAAGACAATGTCCTTTCCTTTAACAAGCATAAGTGAAGCTGTGTGGTATGAGGGAAAGAGACATCCTGTAGAATTAATATGCCATTTTTTATCCTAACTTGATGTTTTCTAGAGTACTTTCACATAACATTTTACTTTCACATTTTATAGATCATTATTCTATTATTTTCAATCCAAATTTAATCCTAAATAATGTCAGTTCCAAATTTTCTTCTATTACTTATTTTAGAAAATATATTTTTCTGAATTTCCTTTGACAGTGGCTGCACACCCTCTGTGAGATAAGCAGCATTGGTCAAGCCTTCCTCTAGAAAAACAGAGCATTGGAAGCCTGAAGACTGAGATTTCTAGAACAGCTTCTAGAAAACTCTCTTATCCAAATACTCCAAGAAAAATAAAGCAATAAAAATATAAGAGTAGTTATAATATGCTGGATGTAGGATGGACTGAAGAAGCTTTTCTCAGTGTAGTCCAAAGCTGATGGCCAGTGTGAGAGAGCCCATAAGCTCTGCTTTTGCCCCCTCGTCATTTATTCCGTTGGAGAGTTTAGCATGCCATTGTTATCTCGCCTTTCACTAGGATATTTTCAATCTATTATGACTTGTCGCTTCGGGTTTTTTTCTCTTCCTACCTTTAAGCACACAGAAAGTAATTCTTGTTTATATTTATTTAATGATATACAGCAAAACCATGTCAGGAAATCTATGTCAAAATGTGTTTTCTACATTGTATCCTCAGGCCAGCAAGATTTCTGGTTGCTCTGGGCTCCAGTGCAAATGAGTTATCCTGCTGCAGACCTGATGCTGACGAGCTTTTACTGGGAATGTTTTAATTCTAAGATTCCACTGCTTGAAGTGAAAATTCAGTACTGGGCATGGAAAAATGTAATATGAGTTTACCTGACAATATTAAGCTGATAAAATTCCACAATCTTTATTCAGATTGTTATATTGTCTCTTGCCAAATCAAAATCATAAATGAAAATTTATGGCTGACCTACTTTGAATGTTGTACGATTTATGTTACAGTGGCCTGAAGCGCTTTCTTTCCAGATTCAGATTACTCTCAACCAGACAGGCACCCAGCAACATGTAATATGAAGGAAGTGATGATTCGTTGTCAGAATCCAGCAAAATAAAATAACTCTATCTCCTTGAACTATCCAGCTAATGTGTTTTTTAGGTTGCATAATGCATTATTCATTATTAAATTCTTACTAAGTCAGCTGATGGGAATTCAGATTCTGACGAGTGTACGACTATCAGCTGCCTGAAATCGTTCTGCTCAGTCAGAAGCTGGTGATATTCAGGGCAAGTTATTGTTCAGCATTTTACTTGTCCTTTTATCAGTTCAGACTTCTAAATAGAAAATATGCAAGTGTTTATATTTTGTAGGCAAAGAAAAAAAATCCTAGATACTTTGTTGGGGTTGGGATTTTTAAGGAAAGAAGCATAGAATAATTATCTATAGAACAGATATACAGCAAGATCTAGAGAAGGTCCTTTATGGCTTAATAAAACTCATGTGTGCTGTCATCATGTTTCCCTTTTTTCTCTCCTTTCACAGCTTTCTAATGGAAAAATTTCACCCCTCAAAGAAGAAAAAGAAAACTCCTTGGGCCTTTCTGTGGTATTTATGGATGGTCTAAACCAGAAGGATAATTTAGTGGCTTTGAGATCCCTGCGTCCTTAACCTTTTCAATGTTGAGAAGAAAGGAGCAAGGAATGAGCTGTAATTGCAGGCTACAACTTACTGCAGCCACCTCTATCCAAAAAATTATGGCGACAGATATCTAATGCCGTTATGCTTAAGATCCTGTCAACACTGGCATTGTAAATCCCATTTGACTGCTCCTTGGAACTTGGCCATAAAAATGTGCTTCAAATTGAACCTTACTCTGCACGGCTTTAGACTAACAGCTTTTCTTTTTGCTTCATACATATTTTAAATTAAATGGATTTTTCAAGTAAGTAAGTATAAGAGAAAGCTATACTTAAGAAAATAATAGTTCTCATGTTAGTTCATTTATTTTGTCTTTATTACTGAGCCACTAAAGAAGAAATAGATGAGATAAAAGCATTAATTTTATTTCTTTCATATCCTGTTTCTGCCCACATAGGTTTATTTATCACTACCAACATTTAGGCAACATTCATTCCCTTTCCTACCTGATGTCTGTTTCATCTGTATTTTTGGTTTGTTTTCTTTTATCTACATTTTCTCAAGTCTTTCTAAGGTCTTCCAAAAGGCTTCCTGGGTGTATTCTGTTACAATTATACTGCTGTTGCAATGCAGAGCCTATGACAGATCTTTAACTGCTTCAACCACCGCTTTCTATCTTACCTATGTTTCTTTATTCCTACAGTATTTCTTACTTCATCTGACTTTTACATTCTCACCTTTTTGCTTTTCATTAACATTGCTAAGGCTGATGACTGAAACGTGAATGAGAAATGCTGGTGTTTATCTATATCTATCTATATTTTTGTCTGTTTCTCTACCTTATTTTTAGATGTAGATAAGCAGTTATTGAAACAGAACTTTTCCTCTCTGTTTTTTTTTCTTTCCTGAAGTGTTTTTGGTTTTGTTTTTGCATTTTTTTTTTTGTCGTTGATTTGTTTTTAGTGTTGGTTTGGTTTTTTTCCCCATTAATGATACACTATCTGCTTCTGTAAAAGCTTAGGTTTGCACTGGAATAAATCAAAACATCTCAGATTACAAACAGTATTTTCTTTTCCTCACTTCTCCCAGTAAAAGACCCAACTCTCAAGGAGGTTCCAGAATACTGCTGAGTCTTTTCTAAATCCATCCTTACAGTATGAACATACATCACAGTGGGCAACAGATAAAAGAAGGAAAAAAGTATATATTTTTTAACCAAAAAATACAGAAATGAAACAGTAAACTTAAAATGACAACAGAAAATCTATTTATATGTGAGGTGAAAATTTTGCTTAGTTGTTGACACTGAAAAATACCATAACACAGAAGAATTGCTTTTGTCCATGAATCCTTACATTTTACACAGGAATTAGAAGAAAAAGGGTTTCAAAGCTGAGACATCTTTAGTTGAATTAGGACTGATTAGTCACAGTATGCACTAACACTGAGGCCTTTCATATCTTGGGTACACTGTAGAGGGAAAAAAAGGTAACTACAGAAATATGTCCAGGGTGGCAATAATTGAGTATTACCATATTAGCACTGTGATATCACAGAAGTTCTGGGACCCGTCAGTGAACTTTATCGACTGTAATGGAATTTTTTATTCATGTTTTCACATCTGGGAAGAGAGAGGAAATGTATAATATTTTTAAAAAATGATCTAAAGCTCTGTGATTTAAAAATACAACTATACTCAAGAAGATAAAGAGGAAAAAATACTAAATTGAACTGAGCTCTCTTGATTAACTGCATACATTTGAACAAATTCATAGTGTGTTAATAAGGTTAAGTGAATAAAAATATTCTTAAGATATCCTATATTTTAAAGTGTCTTATTTATCCTTCTAATCCAAGTGTTTGATAGTATGCTCTTGCTCACTGTTATAATTAATATTCAGGTTTTTGTGAGAAGGTTTTACATGTAAATCCAATACTTCCAATGATTTTCATAGGGGTCCCTTGTTATTTTTATCACCTTTATTTTATAAAAATCACAAACTCAGAGATATTTAGTGAATTGCTATTTACATTTTTCATCCATAATGTATTTTTTCTGTTTTTGTTTTAGCATGTAAATACACTAGCTGAATAATTGTTAGAGATTAATATGTAATCTGAACAGTTTTTCATTCTTTCTTACAATTATATCTATGAAATGAAGTAATTTTGACTACTGACAGGACTAGTTACTAACCTGATATTTCAGGCAGTACATTTTATTTAAAGTATTTCCCTAAGTGAGCTTCATTTCAGTGATCATAATCTTGGCATCTCTGGTACACTTAATGCATTTTGCTAGCCAAAATCTCCAGTTCTAAGGTCAATTATGAGTAACAGTACTGTATAATATCACCACAAATTAATACCATCTGTCAACATGATAAGTATCAAGCTGGGTTTTTGAAATAGTCAGCTTTTCTCTCATTAAACTATGTGCAAAGAATAAGCTTTCTGAAAGTGAAAGGAGGAGGCTGACTTACTAACAGAGTTATCATCATGAATAAAAATGGCAGAACAGGATTCTGCGTCCAGCAGATAACACAATAGTATAAATAAAATAATGCACTGTCTGCCTCTATAGATTTTTTCTTTTAAAAAATAACTACTGCTTAGAATTGTTACAATGACTTTGTGTTTAGTAAAGGTCAGTTGTGCACCTGTCCACTTATGGCTCTTGAATGGCCTTTCAATGGTTGTATTTGGTGTCTATCCAATTTTTTTTTTTCTGAAAGCAAGGGAAAACTAACTATTGGTCACCAACTGTCTTACTTATTGTTCTGCCTTATCTATTTTTCTGCCTTATCAAAGGATTGTTTTTTCTCAGCTGTGATGGTGCAAAGAGGAATGACCAGATAGCTCTCTGTCAACATCTGTACTTGGTCTTGCTCAGGCAAAGTACAGAATTGCAAAATATGCTGAGAAAAAGACTTACAAAAATTATCTTCTATACAGATGGAGTTATAAGGAAGATATTTAGGTCTGATCCTGCCATTGTGCACACAACCATTTTCTTTTTACTCTCTCTGTTTTATTGAACTCAATACTCAGATGGTAGAAGTGACTTCTTTGTTTCTGGAACTTTAATCTATGCCTGTCACTATGGTGGGTAACTCCTACGTCCTGTGACACTGGGCTTTTACCAATAGGAACAAAAATGAAGTCATTGTGCTTGAGAACCAGGCCAAGAACTCTCAAATCATCCTTGCCCTCTATACTTGAACAAACACCTCAGTTTTGTATTTTTCAGTTAGGGCTAGGATAGAGCCCTAAAGTTGTTATATGATGTTGTGCTGAATGTTGTTTGTGAGTAATAAAATGTACTAAACTTTTTTGCTGTGCTTTAATATCACTATACTACCTTAAATAAACACACACTACAAAGAAAATAATTCTGGCTTGTTTTTTTTTCCCCAAAATACTTGGTAATAGAAAAGGTCAGATATATATTGCTTAGTCTGGTTGGTAATGGAAATGAAAATAGCATGTTTCCATGTGGTGGTAGAAAGCAAAAAAAATAAGCACTTCAAGAAAGGAGATGATTTCTTCAGAGTTCTGCATTTGTCCCATAGGGACAAACTAGAATAGAAGAGAAAATGCTATAATACTCCTATCATGAAGCTAATCTTTGCATGTCTTTGAAATGTGAAAGAATTTTTTTTCTTATTTGAATTGTGAATGTTGCCAAAACAGGTACTGTCAAATTAATTGAGTACAGTATTTGCCAGTTGTGATGTCCAGGGAGACCTCCAAAATTTATGTGAAGGAGTAATCACTGGGAAATTGCCAAGTTCTCAAAACATTTTTCTTCTTAACCTCATAAGCAATTGTCATCTCATGTCTTACTTTTTAGCTACAGTTTGCCATTTCACAGATGAAATGATTAGTGATATCATGCATCATTAACTATGTGGCTTAAGTTTAAGACCCAGACAGAGTGAGCCAAATTAACTTTTAGTGTAGAACTACAGACTCCAGTGTGTTACTTCTGGAGCCAGCAGAACTGAAATCACATAGAAAGTATTGATTTTAGATCCTCCAACAATGGTGTGTCTCATGTAATTCTACTGTTATCACCTGCTGACTCATCAGAAATGGCTTTCACAGAGGTCAGCCTTTTTGGAAGAAGATAGTTTTTGATGTAGGGGCAATTACATATGTAGGTATTTATAGTATGCCCACAACCATATTACCTCAATGTTTGAATCAAATCACTCACTAGAATGTTCTCATTCTTTTCTTATTTTGTAATCCGAAGCAAATGAAGGTATTTGGATACACTATCTATGAAATAATTTGAGATAAGTATTACATTAATATTGGCCAAAATGTCTTTGTGATTTTTTTAAAAAATGCACATTTTTCTGTTCTGAAATTAAAGGATATCCTGCCAAAAGACAATAAATCTTCAAAATACTTTGAATTTGTCATCATTCCAATTTTTCAGCTCTTCTTTGAACTTCTATTTTAAATTAAAAGCTTAAAACTGACTTGTTGGGTCATTGTTAGTTGAACTACAGTATTTATCATTGAGCGGAGTCAGATGAATAAAATAACCTGGAGATTTGATATATCCTGACTTATGGGTAAAAAATTCACAGACTATGGAGACTGTGTGCAAATCAGCTCCTGTGAATTGCTCATTAGACTTACATTTGTAGTGCAAGGAAAACAGGTTGAATCATTTATATTTGTGGCCATGGTTACGTTTTTTCTTTTGGCTGGACCCATTATTACTCACTTTCATAAATTACCTCAGGGGACAGTTCCTAACTGACTTCTTTTCTTTGAACAAAACTCCTTTAAGCTCCTTGACATTCATTGATGAAATAGCTATTTCTATGCTATAATGTCCTTGATTTTAATGATACATTAATTGTACTTACTCGTTAATGATACCTCTATTATGCCTCTCCGCACATTCTCCTTATTATCTTGTTATCCCCTTATGTCACAGCTAATGTTAAGATAAGATCCCAAGGCTTCAATTGGAATAATACCTCTAAAAAAAATTTCAGGAGCCCCACACAAGTCAGAAGACTCTCACCCAATGATTTTAGCATTTTTAAAGAAATTGGTATTTAACAACTTAGTAATTAAATATAAATAAAACGTAAGCAAATTCAAGGTACAGCTTAAAAGAAATTTGACTTGATCAAAAGAAAACATTTCAGTACTATGATAGTTTAAATTATTTTTTGTCTTCTCATAAATATTAACCTTACCACAGAATTTTCTGAAAAGCTAGACTTTGGCTGCATTATTGGCAAAATATATATTAAATTTATAATCCAATTTTAAGTTGATATTCAAGTTTTGTGCTAAATACTACAAGATATTTCATTCAAATACTATTAGAAGGGAACAGAATTAAATACCTTTTTAATTAAATTCCAGCTTTTACTTTTCATTTTTATTCTCAACCTATGCATTTATTAAATTGTGTCAGACACAACCTGAATGGTTGGGTTTCTTTTTTCTATAACTTTATTTATGTTTTCCTATACAGGGATAAAAGTACTTTAAATATTTGATCATTAACTTTCTGTGAATTCTTCTGTTCACAGAAAAAAATCAATTAACTGCACATGCCCCTGTTTCTGTTAATTAGATGCAAAACCCAAGAGCAATCAGACTGTTTTATTAAAAAATGAGTGCAATTGTACTCTCCTCAGTATTACATAAAATATTACTTATATGGTGTCTGCTGTCTAATGTCACTCACATCATCTTAAGCATTTTTCAAGACCCAAGCAAAGGTTTGGTTATTACACAGCAGAGCCTACAACCAGAAGCAAATTTCAACATCCCCAAGTGTTGGGTGAGAGGAGGTGAGGTGTAAAAATGAAGTGAGATAATGTTGTCTCTCAGCTTCCCAGCCTATACATAAAGTCCTATAAACACATGTTTTCCAAACTGAAGTAGAAGTTATCATTTGTAACATCCTGGGTCATGGATGTTTAAGAAAAAAAAAAGGTAATGGAATTAGAGAGAGAAAAAAATCAGAGCAAGTTGGGGGCTTTAATGCATTTGTAAACATTGGGAAAGCAAGGATGAAGAAGAGGGAAAAAGGGAATAACTTAGAAGAATAAATTTGTTACTGGTACTTTGGTAATTAACACTTAAAAAGAACTTTCAATTGTCTGATATTTTATGTTGCACAGTGGTGATGACTTCAGGAAATTCTACTTTGTGAGCTTTAAATTTTATAACTTTTCAGCCACTGGCATGTTTTGGGATGGTATGAGGGTACAGAGCTATAATGGGACTTTGGGAAGTGGATCACATGTTGTCTTTGCTTCACTGTATCTGCAAACAAGAATTAATTGTGACCTTACACATCTGCTAGGATTCACATAACTTTAAGATCTTCTGGGTTCCTTCCATGTGCATCATATTTCCTTGCTTTCCCAGAGGAACCCAATCTACCCACTAACGGAAAAATGTAGCAGAGACTCCCTAATTGTAATTGAGATTTTAATTGGCCAGGGAAAAGTCTGAGCAGAGCTGACAAACACGTTCTTAAGGCAGTTGGAAGGGTTCAGTTGTGGAAGTCTCTCAGTGCTGCCCTATAGATTTTGAAGTTGTTGATGAGGTAAATGTGTATTTATTTGCTGAAAGCAAACCTATCATTGTTTAACTAGATTCTTTGCTTGCTTCCTACAGACCTTTCCAGTAGATTCTTGCCGCTTGGGGAACTTTAAGAACTGAAATTTGAAGATGAGAACGAAGACTTCCAAATATAACAGTCTATCAAGTATATTTGAAATATAAACGTAAATGTGTTTGTGACTTTTTATAAAATTTCCGAGTCTGATTTTGTGCCGTTCTGCTGATGAAGCAACTGGAGTGTTCACCTGGCCTAAGTGCATGTTCTCAGAGCACTTTTCTGAAAAATGATAACTTTGAGTCCAGTTCACTTGGAGTTATCACCACATTTGTTAGCAAATGGATATGGTGAAGTCAGTAGAAAAAGAAAATGTGGAGAAGAGCAACCCAATTTTGAAGTCTCAAGAGTTCTTTTACTGTGAAAAGCTCTCCAATACAATTTTTTAAAGTTCCTTGGGAAGTGTCCACAAACAGTTGCAGTGTAAAAGCTGAAGTTGTCACCTATTTACCCAAATCCAGATGATCTTAAGAGCAGACTTCTAAATAAGAACATCTAAGGATAGACTAGATTCAAAACTGTCAAAGCATAGATATTATCTTTTCAAACCCAGTCTCTTCTCCTTACAGAGTTGCTCATGTAATGTGAATATTCAAGTTTCAGTTAATAACATTCATCACTTTTTTTTTTTTAATCTGCCTGTTTGAATGACACACTTCTGGTGTTAGGAGCCTACAGCAGTTGTTAAAAAAAAGAAATAAAAAGAAAAAAAAGGCAATTTTAAAAGCACAAGACAAATCTATAAGCATAAAATATGTACAGAGCAAACCCAGTAAAATGTTTCTGGAAGGACATCTATGTATTAGGAAATTGTTGCCTTTTTTTAACCTAGAAATTATTAAAAATGCATATTAAAACCACTCAAAATCCTGTTACAGCCCAGCTAGTATTGCAGGTTTAGAGTCCAGGTATATATTAATCCTAGCAGTGGTTACTATGAAAAGAAATTGATAGTAATTTCCTTGTTATTTGTGCCTTTTGGTGTTTTTGCTTGTCTCTCCCTGCACCCACTCCCAGCCCACAGTCTATCTGGCCTTTCACTGGAAAGAGAAAAGACTGGGGAGGGGGTTGGAACCAACATACTCCTCCATTGCTCCTTTCCACAGCCACAGCTTAGCTGAACTGATCAAAAAGAGAAAAACAGGCCTGCCATTATCTAATCATTGTAAACTGAATGAATTTCATAATAAAGAATTGCTTTTCCTTTCTCTGATTTTCTTTCAGTCTTGCTGATTTACTTTTATGCATCTCTTATCAAGCCATTAAATAGTAGAATAGATTTTCTTTTATTGTGGAGAGGTATTACTAGGTTTGGAGAGGAAGAGACTCCCTCTTTTCTAATTGATGCCATAAAATATAGTAAACAGGATGATGAATTAAACTTTTTTTTTTGTGAGAGAAAGATCTTCTTTATGAATTATGCATTAGGTTTTATTTAAAGCATATAGATTTTATTTGCTTTTTATTAACTTACTACATTTGACACTGCTTCTGTGTTTTCCCACCCCTTTTCCCCAGGAATGTCTTCTAATAAGGCATTTCATAAAACTTATGATTTTTTCTCCCCCCCCCCCCTTCAGTAGCTCTAAAGCAAGGCAAAAGCTTTGTTATTTCAGAAGTAGTTTCTTTGCATCCCCTGGGTGGGAACTGCTTGCTATGGAATATTTTAAATTCATTTGTATCTGTATATGAAAAATCTTCCTATAATTAAAACTTCAGGCCTGACTTGTAAAACTTATTGCTGTACATCATATTTTCTGTTTTCTGGGCCCCTCTCTAGAGTTATTTATGTATATATGGTCAATTGTGCACATGATTGTAATGAAAGGACATGGAGGAGGAGATCCTTTGTCACATGTGCACCTTTGAAAATAGCTGTTGTTATTAGCTTTATTTTTGTCCAGTGGTGGCCTTTGAGGTAACCATTGTTAGGCCTGTCTATGCTTTTCATAAAATCATAGAATGGCCTGGGTTGGAAGGGACCTTAAAGATCCTCTCACTCCAACCACCTGCCAGAGGCAGGGACACCTTCCACTAGACCAGGTTGCTCAGAGCTTTATCCAACCTGGTCTTGAACACTTCCAGGGACAAGAAATCCACAGCTACTCTGGGAAACCTCTTCCAGTGCCTCACCACCCTCATGGTAAAGAATTTCTTCCTAATATCCAATCTAAACTTAGTCTCTTTCAGTTTGAAGTCACTTCCTGCTGACCTGTCACTACACACTCTTAATAAACAGTCTCTCTCTGTGTTTCTTGTAGTCTCCCTTCAGGTACTGGAAGGCCACAATTAGGTCGCTCTGAAGCCTTCTCTTTTCCAGGCTGGGCAATCCCAATTTTCTATGTCATTTGTCTGTACTGCCTGAACAGTTCAGTCATTGATGGATTTTACTGTCACTATCTGTTGTGAGGATGGGATAGGCTTCCTCCACTTTACAGATATAATTATTTTAATGAAGGTCACAGAGGCTTGTGGTTGAGCCAGGAACTAAAATCCTTCTCAGATAGTTCCAGATTGCACTGATGGAAGAACCACCTCTGTTTAGGTGTATGAACTATCTATGGTATATCATAAGAATATATGGCAGCTATATGAACCATAGGAAACTTCTTTCTGTTCATGCAATTTACTGCTTGGAAGGAAGCAACCTGTCACCTGCCAGAGGGGTATCAAGTCTGCTTTCAAACTATTACTGCCTGTTATGACTGTGATTCTCTTTATCACTGTTTTAGCCCTCCTCAATTTGTCCATCAGAATATTCTTCTTTTAGCAGCTGTAGTCAATCTAATTGCTTCTGTTGCTTCTGAGTAAAGAGATCCAAAAAGCCCCAGGGATGGCCACTGAAGCAACTGCAACTGTTTAACAGTGTTTCAGAGTTTTTCTCTTCTTGACAATATACAGACCTGATCATGTGTTCATCTACTCTGTCAAATACCAATTAAATAGTTATATAACTCAGCCAGTTTCTTTGAATTCCTCAGTATCTGGATCTTTCCATGGATTCTTTGCCAAATATTTTCATCATCAGGCCTGTAATGAAGATATCAATGTGGGAAATAAACAAACACTACACAATCTAATGAGAAAACAGGAAATTCAAATCCTTGAGTCAGGAAATAAATGTAGCACTAAATATATAATTGCGCCAATTTCAATAACATATTTCTGTGACTGGTACAGTATTTGGGCATAGTGTTTTTCAAAGAAGACTAGTGTTAAGTCCAACTTTGCAGCTATTGGAATGAATAATTACAAATGCATAGCTCATAGCATATGTTTAGCATACCACTTACAGATCGAGCAGCATTGGTTGCAACATGGAATTGAATTGGAAATGTCTTTCTGTGTTTTCAGTAGCTCTGCAGTTGGCCCACAACTCAGTTGACATCAAGAAAATCATAAACATCTGTCACTGAAGCCAGTTGCTCTTGGTGTTCTTATGCTCGCGGAACAAACGTACTTCTGGGACACAACAGATATTGTATCATGGTCTAACAGTGACTCCTTCATGTCACTGGTTATAAAGGCAGCCTTAGGGTGGATAGTTCAGAGACTGATGTCATAGAAGCCCAAAAAATCAGAGGGCTGATGTGTATGTCTCAATACATGTGAAATGCTGATAGCTGGATAGCTTGGATCCAAACAAGGACTGTTGGTAACAACAGCCAAGGATTGTTGGTAATAACACACTGTGAGAAAAAAAATAACAGAATGTGGCTGGAGAAGGGGCAATAATACTTTGCCTGTTCTTTTTCACCACTGTCTATAACTTCATCTCTCTCTCTTTGGTTTCAAACATCTCCCTTTATGGTTTCTTCTTCATGTTTGCCCTTTTGGGGAAGATTAGGCACTTAAGTGTATCAATTTGTTGAGCAATAGTGTAACCCTGGAGAAAACTGGAGTATTGGATACCAGTCAAGGCTCTGTGGCAGTATATGATTTCTTGTCTTTCCAGCCAAGAAAATGTGCAAAGACAAATAAAATACACACTGATAATGAGCTTCCAAAATGAAACTATGAAAACAAAGACAACTCTAAGATTTAGTTCTAGGGTCTGAGGTTTTTTGTTAATTTTTAAGTTTTATTTTCCTTTCTTATAGACCACAGCAAGAAGAGAGAAAAGAAAGTTAAAAAAAAAAAAAAGAACAAAAAGGTAAAAAAGAACAAGTAAGGACAGGAGAAGGGTGATTGTTTCCTGATAGGAAGAGATCCCTAAATGCATGTAGATCCATGATACAGATAGCAATTTTTATTCAATTTATCTCAATAACCCAAACAAGCCAAAATAGATTTTCAATATTTCCTGAGCTGGTTAACACTTGCAGCTTGCTTTATTTTTTTTTCCTAAAATCAAAAAAATAGCAGAAATTATGCATTTATTTTCCTAAATGGAATCTTTAGAGTGTACCTGAGGAAATGCATGTTTTGTATAATATATTAGTGAGAAAGCTGTCATTGCAATGATGAATTTGTTTTAGTTTTTATCACTGCAGAATATAGTTGTTTCGTGCATCTGTGTCCAAAGTTCATAAATACAGCAGGACCTTATATGCTAGTTATATTATATTCTGACACAGAGCAGTCAACAAAAAAATGTCATTAACCTTGCAGTGATACTTGGAGAAAGATAATACTTTTTGCTTTAAGGTTTCATAATTCTAACACATTTCTCATACTTGTTTTAGAGGGCTGTTAGTGCTGAATAATTTGCTTATATAGAGAGTGATTTGCACCCTTTTAGACTTGCTCTCAGCCATGTATTTCAGTGTAAAATCCACCATCAGAACAACCTTAAAAGGTTTATAATTGTACCTATATGAAAGCATATGAATCAAGATACAGAAAGGTTATGACATGCCCAAGATTATGCAAGTCAATCTGAAGAGCAGGAACAGAACTCAACTGGTAACACAGTCAGCCTTGTCTCTCATTTTCTTCCCTGCTGTGTCCCAGCTGTCCAAACATTTTAGCTAAATTGGCACCTGGAAGAAACCCAGGGAGCTCAGGCTGAATATGAGTAAGTTGTGGTGGATATAGAGAAGGCAAATAGTTCGAGGAGCAAGCTGAAATTATGGCTTTATTTTCAACAGAGGACAGCCACCTTCTGAATCTTAAGAAAATGTCTTTATTTTTCATTGCTTCTTTAGAAAGCAAAACAAAGCATCTAGAGGAACTTTTCTCAGCCCTCATTTGAGTGATGGAGCTTTGTCTTCTGTCTTTCTGATAAGTTCATGGCTGAAGAAACACTAAAAATGGGCCAAAAATTAGCAAGAAAGGCAAAACTTCTTTGCCTCATGTTATATTCCCTCTTATGGGAGGACAACCTCTTTAATTATGCTTGGGAAAATGGATGCATTGCTGCAGCCTCAGAGGAAAGTTCTTATCATTGTCTTCAGGAACTGCCATGAATCCACAAAAATCAGTCCTGCATCTGGTTGGTGTCCTGGGAGATGCAGGTCTGAAAAATTCTCTTTTTCACAAGGGTTATTTTTCCCTGCTTGTCTCTTCATCTACCTTCCCAACAGTTTCAATCTCCGAGGGAAAGGCACTGGGTTTGTTTCTCCTAGTTTTGTCTGGGAGCTCTGTAGCTGGAACCCTCCTCATGTTAGTGTCCATGAGTGCAAATTCTGAGCATTTTCTTGTCCAAAGAAAACTGCTATGCTGTTCAAAAAATGTCTTATCTCTCCTTACCGAGGTAACAGAAATCTTGCAGTGAGCTTGAGCTGGACCAACACTTGACTTCCAGCTCCAATAAGATGTTAGGCAGGTGTGCTCTGTGATGCACCCAGCAGTCTTACTTCCAGAGTCCATCCTTGCAGGAGTCTGCAGTTTGTCTCCAATTTAAACAAAAATTGGGGAGGAAAAGGAGGATGGAGTGTTTTCTGACAAGGTACAATAAAGACACACCTCAATGTGTGCCTGGACTCAGCAGGTGTTCCTATGTACTGCAGTTTAGGAGTACAAATAGTGAAGAATATAAAGGAGAAAATACTGGCACAAATCTATAGTTTGAATTTATCAAGAAGCATATTTATGAAGTAGACATGAATTCTGAATGCTGCAGTTGGTTTTCATTCTTTTTAGGTATCCATGAGGCTGTCTACATGTTGTGATTTTCTGCTGAAAAGATAAGATTAAATTAGTAGCCATTACTAGTGGAAAGTGAGAAATATTCTTGATTCCAAAGCCTGGAATCAGACTTCATTTGATAATTTTGTAATTTAGATAATTTGAAAAAATTCTGAATGCTCAGACTGGTAAGAAAAGAGGAATATACTGGGGATGAATTAGCAGTAATTTAATCTTCTCTGAAGGTAATAGATTTTAATGCAAATGAAGTATGAACTGCCATGGTAGGGTTAAAATAACATTAATAAGAATAAGTAAAGACTGTGACAGCCAGGACAGTACTATAAATAGAGAAAGTCAAGAAGTCAAAATGCTGATGATAATATATCAGAGCTCTATAAATTGTTCTACTCAATAAATAGATTGATTTGCTAAATAAAATACTATTATTACATCATCCTTGCTTCATTTTTGGTTTGTCTTCTTCCCTCCTAGAAATGAATTGCTATCTTGGGTTATAATTTGCAGTGCCACTGGCAAATGTAAAGAGTCTTTGCAAAGACTGAGGAGATCTGGTAATAGGTGTTATGACCTACCTTTTATGAAATATTTTCCTTCTTTGGTGCAAAAAATCTTGTACAACCCTTTATTTTGCAAGAACATGGGATTTTCATTCAACTTTGATGCCTACAAAATTATTGTTTTAAAGCGCCTGTCATGTTAGAAAATAGTTCTGCATGAGGAAAGCAATGATCTGTAGGCTGCAGATAAAAAGTGGTGATATGCAGGTAATGACAATGTTAAGCAGCTGCACTATCCTGTCAAATAGAGTCATACAACTGCAATTATTTTGGGTGTCATATTATGATATGCATTTGTTGCATGTTATTATTTGAGTTTAACATCCACACAAAGTCTGCATTGGTGCTCTTTGTATGCTAATGAAAACAAACCAGAACATAATAAACTGTGGACTGTAGAATTAAATCTTCAGAGATGAGGAGAAGGAGGTTCATTGTCATTTCTGTTCATTTAACTGACAACTAGGAGAAAGAAAACAGATTGAAGCTTCATATAACTACATGAGGGAATACAGCTGGAAATTCAGATGAAAGTTTTCTTATTTTCCCCCATCTTAGAGTTTGTGGGGTAGAAGGTTATTGTTGGTTGGTTTTGTTGATATCTTTTTCCATTTCTCAAGTGGAAAAGAATCCAGCAGTTTTGCTCCCCATTCCATGGCAGGAGGAGTGACTGAAGCAATGTGACTCAATTTAATTTTCCACTTTACAAAAATAGCCATCATTGAGGTTATGGTCTTCATCTAAACAAATTATTTTACTGTTATTTTACTACACTCCCAGTGAAACTGTAAAAGATAAGTAAGTCCTACTTCTTATGTAGATTTAATTGGCAAATCAAACCAGACTGTATAGTTTGTCATATTAGGTTACATTCTGGATTAACATTCCACTGTATAATTGGACATTTGTATATTTGACATTTTTAAGGCTGAGTTTTCATAGAAGTCTACACGGGTTTTGGCATCTGAGTGTAAAGTGGGCTTTCACAAAGGACCCAAGAAAACACTTATTGAAAGGAACTTGGTGAAGTATTGAAATCATAGGTTTTGTTTGAGAGTGGTGAGGCAATTTTAACAACATAGGTAACAAAGGAAATATGTGTGGTTTTCTAGCTCAGAACCTTATAAATAATAACAAATAATATATTATTATTCTGTTTTCTTCTGGTATAAAAATAGATGTGCCTTGTTTTTCATACAGACTGGGCTTGAGAAATCAAGAAATCCTTCTCAATGGGAAATTAAGTATTTGGGAAAATATCACTTTTAAAAATAGTTTCAGAAAGTTTTATCAAGTTTTGAAGAATATATAGCTAAAGAACAAGGCGAGAATTAAGAACAGGCTTTTTGTTTTCTGACAAAGTATGCAATTGATACAGTTCACTCCTGCTTTGCAATAAGGTTCAAAGCATTTTGAGTTACATTTCTACTGGAAGGTACCATGTCCTGATATAAATAGTAACTTGGTAAAACTGGTCATGGTGATCACTTAGTAAAGCAAACAGACTTTCTAGTCACAAACCATTTATGAACAGTGTAATGATTTCAGAACTGTCAGCCTAAGAGGAGTGTGGCTGAGAGGGAGGATGTGATGAGCTGTCATTCTGCTGTTCAGTGCTTGCTATTGGCACATCATTATGTACTGTCAGTCACCTAAATCTCATGTCATTGTTCTGCTTACCGAATTATTGAGTCAAGAAATTCTGCAACTAAAGTATGATGAGAATTCCTATTGCCAAAGGGGCAACATGTTTCATATGGTAGTAGGGATAGTTTTACTTAATAGCAGGGGGTTTTTTATTAAAACCTTGTGCAAGCAGTAATCCATTCACTCAAATGCTTTCAAATAGCAAGGAATAAAGGTCATAAATTAATCAAATTTCCATGTGGTTTTCAAGTACATTTTATTTTTCAGTGTTCTCATCTTGAGGATCACTAGTCCAAATTTTGTAATTTATTTGCCCTCTGCCACTGCTAAATTGTTTATGACTCAAATTCTAGAAGTGCTGTGAAAACTAAACTGCAGCTCTTATTGACTTAGGAAGCTGTGCATGCCCAGGTCCCTGAGCCTCCCCCATACCTAACTATAGCTGTAAAATGAAGGTGATAATTCTTAACTTTCCAGAGGCTGAGGTAATGAACAAGCTATTAATATTAGATGCAGATATGAGAATGTGCAAATCTGCCTAGATACCAGATTTTGTGAAGGGAAGGAATAAAAAATCTCCAATCTGGCATCTCTTTAAATGCACCTTCTTGGTTCAGTAGATAAGACACTGTAAAAAGTACTTCAGAGATACAGTAGAATAATTGAGGTACAGAAGTTAAGTACTTTAGGTTTGATATACTGAAAGTGTTCCAAATAGTGATAGTAATAGTTTTGCTTGTCCCCTTTACTCTCTGTGCACACTGTCAAAAGCTGAAGAAGATAATTGTTTTCCTATGACAGAAATTTGGATAAACCTGAGCCAAATACAGCTTCTATGCGGAACATTTTTTGCAGTCTTTGCTGTGTCTCTGGATTCTAGTCCATGTTGTGCTTGCAGAAGAGCTTCTTGGACTATTTCACATACAGATGCATCAGGTATCAAGTGTAGTAAAACTCTGAAAATGCCATTACACTTTCAAAAACTTATTTGCTTAAATTTTAACTTATATTTGATTTTTTAAAGAAACTGGACTGTAGCATTTTGTCTTTTCAACTATACTTCACATTTTTCTCTAGTTCTGTAATTCAGTGCTACAAGCACTGGCCAGAACTTGTGCTGTCTATAGTAATACCCATCTCTCAAAATATAAATGGATGAAAATTTTTACACTTTCAGCTTCTGGTCTTTTAAAAATTTATTTTAGTGGATATTAAGTCATCACAGAAAGTTGAATTACTCACCTTGAATAGTGCTAGAGACCTCTATCAGAACTTCTGTTGTTTTGGTAGAGCTAAACTAAGGAACAAAGATACACAGGTAATCCTTGAATCATAGAATGGTTTGGGTTGGAAGCTTATCCAGGTCCACCCTCCTGACATGGGCAGAGATACCTTCCACTAGACCAGGTTGCTCAGAGCTCCATCCAACCCAGATTTGACATGTACCTAAGTTCTCACTGTCTTAATTTCACAATGGATACAGACCTCCATATGGATTTTTTTCATATGAACAGGCATGTTGCTTTGTTGATAGATCCTTGAATATAACAGACTAAAATTTTGGTTCCTTACAAACAGTGCAACTACTTTCTGTAGGGAAGAATAGACTTGTTATGGAGCTAATAAAGACACAACTTCTGAATGTCACTTCCCCATTCTGCATATCAACAAACTTGCTTCTTGAAGCTGTTTTATGAAAAAGATACTTGATATCTTTGTTTATATGAAGGTGTTACAAAAGTAAGCTTGTATCTCTATGTTTTCTTAGCCTGGTTTTAATAAGAAAGCCAGTTCTGACAAGTTCTGGCATGAGCAGGTTAACAAGGAGCTACCAAAGGAGTCCAGTCTGTTTCCCTCTTGGCTGCTTTTGTGGTTTATCCCCTTCTGAGAACCATGGGATATAACTGTAGACGTTGCTGATGCTGTTCACTCTTAGGGAACTGATTGCTTGACATCATCTGAGAATGGACCTTGTGACTATGTCTTCCTAACATTTTCCTGCTGAAAATCTATCAACTGTTTCTCAACTTTCACACTGTAAACTCTATTACAGGTAGAATGACGGATGATGTCTTGTTACAAACACACAATTAGATATTTTATCCCGAGGCAAATCTTCATGTTGACATTCTTACTATAACTCAAGGTTTTGTGACCTTTAAAGCTCTGGCTGGACCACAACCCTGTTAGTGCAGCTGAGATAAGCAGCAAGAAAGCACCTGTCCATGTCTCAGTTTGAGTATGCCATTCAGAGTGCTGCCCCTGGAATCTGCCTCCTTTGGCAGTTTATCAGAACTCAAATCTAGTGACCTTAAGATTTAAAAAAATAATAAAAAACCCAAACCAAACCAACCAACCAACCAAACAAACAAACAAAAAAAAAAAACCAAACGAAACAAAAAAAACAAAAACAAACAAACCAAAACCAACCAACCAACTAACCAAAAAAAGGTTAATTAAATGCTAAACCTTTAAAAGAAAGCAGCCATATCTGTTTTTTATTTCTGGTGTTTTTCGTTCAACACTTGACTCCTGGAACAAAGGCCAGAGCTGAGAGTCACATAAATACAAAGACCCTCCTCCCTCAGGATTATTTCTTTTGAATGTCTTTTCAAAACCTAAATGGCTGTATAGAACAAGGTATCATGAAGAATTTTAGTTCATCTAAACACGATGTTAATTAACTTTTTTTCCCAGTGGCTTTGTACTTTTTTCCAGGGTCTGAATGTGTTGTTTCATCTGTTTCCCCAGTAGGAGAACAGCACGTGTATTTTAATATATTGTATCATTAGTGCCAGTCAGAATGTATCTCTTAAATAGCACTAGAGAGGACATAGTTCTTGCTTTCCTTGGGATTTGGTTACTGAATAATACATGCCAATAATTAATGAATGACCAAGTTACTTCGTTACTTCTGGGAATTTTTGACTATTTCATTTGTATTTTTCACTGCAAGTTTATCACATTTATTGATAGTTTCAGTGGTCAAAAAGGTTGAAACATCAGAGAAAAAAAAAAAGGCCAAAACCACCCCCAAACCCATTACACTATCACAGCAAAGCTTATAGTAAATATTTGTAACATATGCACTTTTGAAAACATAAAGCAAGAGCAGAAAATATCGTGTAAGTCTTGGGACCCAAATAAGTTCTAATTCAAACTGTTAAACTGTCAACTGCTTTGTGGCCTGAAGTTTGTATGCATGAAATGTTTTAAGGCTACTGGAAAAGGTCAGAGTCCTTAAAAAAGAAAACACAAGACACACATCAGATTTATCTCCTTCTTAGAAAAGTAAAAGGATGGTAAAGGAGGGGTTCTTTTGTCCTTGGGGCTTTGGAAAAACTCTAAGGGTACAGCACATTTATAGTAATAAGATCCTGAAGTCTTTTATGCAGTCAGATCACCTCTTGCTTTTGACAATGGTCCCTGAAAAGCTACTTCAGCTTCCTCTGAGTCAGTGGAAAGCCTTCTAGTGATTCAAGAGAATTGGATGAGCTTTTAAATGCAGTTATCCAGCTGCACAATTAACAGCCAGAAAAGCACATTCTATAAATTATTTCACTATTTAGGGATACATTTAGCATGTCCTAGCAATATCAATTAACCAGGAGAAGAATGACTCATCCAAGCCTTCTCCAGATCCATTAAGTCAATATCTGACTCACTTTTTGTGGTATGAAAAATGTTCTGTTCACTAAATTCACTCTTGATTTTTATCAGATCATCCAAACTATATTAAACTGAACTGCAATCAAGGCAAAAAAAATGTGCCCAGAAAGTTCCAAGTTACAGTAGAAAAACCAGAGGTTAATCTGCCATTCTGACAGGTTTTGCCATTTGGCTGAAGACACCTTGACCCCAAGCTGCTTTGGAAGTCTTATTTTGCTGTTATTTCTTTAATATGGACATGAAGAATCAACTATTCCCTTCCTTGTGGAAGCAACATTTGCAGATCTGAAAACAAACATAGTATTTCTGTTTTTCCTTTCCTTTTCTTCTCTTGTTTGCTTATGAACCCCATTCCAGACATTATTTGTTATTAGTATCCTCACTGATTTCCTTTGAATAAATTTTAATGGGTCTATTTTTCCTTGGCCTTCGGAAACCAAAAACTTAAACATTTTTACCTATTCCAATTCTACTTCATGTTCTGAGATTCTACTGATGGAAAATAAAGGAGTATTAATACAAGTTTACATATCTGATAGCCTGTGTTCTTTTTTATTGTCCCTAGTCTTTATTTTCCCAAGCAGCTTGAGAGTGCTGATTATTAATTGGAACTGTAAATCCTCAGCTTTTCTCCTAGAAAGCAGGAAGCTTGTACTCAAGTACCATATTCTTTTAGCTGAAAAATTTATTATTGTTGTTGTTATTATTATTATTATTTATTTATTCATTCATGCATTCATTCATTCGTGCATTCATTCATTTCTTTGCTATATATTTATTTATTTATTTATTTATTTCTCTATTTATTTATTTAGTTGGTTGGTTGGTTGGTTAGTTAGTTAGTTAGTTAGTCAGTCAGTTAGTCAGTTAGTCAGTTAGTTAGTTTATTTTATTTTATTTCCATTATTTTTTCTACTATTTCCTTTATGGACCTCTTCTTCAGTTTGCCAAAATCCTCTTGAATTCTAATGCAAATGCCCAAAATTTGCAACACCTTCACAAAACAGTTTTTAACTTGAGATCATGTTCCACCTTGGTATGGAAAATGCCACAGAATGCCACAGAATGCCCTGAAATTGAGGCCATGGTTTGTATAAAATGAAGATGAGGAAATTCATTCTTTGCCTTCAGGCAGAGCAATTTGCAGCCTGTCCGTGTAGCAGCAGCAGCAGCATTATTCTCAATCTGGCCATTATCTGATCTGTAGTAGCATGTGGTTCTGTCTGCACTTCCTTTCCATCAGAAGCATCACAGGTATATGTGGAGCATCATATATTTTTATGTGTGTTAATATATTTATACAAGTGTAGCTATGTATATGAATACACAGACGAGTCTCAAGCCATGCATCAGATGCTCCCAGTTCTCTTCAGCTCATTAAAACTCCACAGAAGCTTGCAGCAAAGCATTTTTCTGGGAGCTAGAATGAAGGTGGCACACATGTCAGTCTGGCTACCACTTTATTATTTGGCAAGCAGAGAAATATGAATGTAAGCCATAAATTGGTCTGCTAACATTTCTATGAAAATAAGCTCCAACTGCTCTGAAACAGATTCTGTTTGTAAACAGGACTTGCTACTGTTTGGATGCAGATTGTTCTAGTCCATCCACTCCATCCACTTCTCCCCCCTCCCCCCCTTTTTTTTCTGAGTTGTGTTTCATTGGTAAAGAACTGTGAGTGCTGAAACTCACAACATGCTCCAG
This sequence comes from Pithys albifrons albifrons, assembly GCF_047495875.1. Lineage (NCBI taxonomy): Eukaryota > Metazoa > Chordata > Aves > Passeriformes > Thamnophilidae > Pithys > Pithys albifrons. The sequence continues at coordinate 104,294,383 of NC_092458.1, read as the reverse complement.
CAATATTTAAATGCCAGACTTCCTGTACATGGTATGTTTTCCCTTATATAATACAAATTATTAACACATAAAATTCAGTGCTGCACCAGATACCCTGGCCTTCAGGTTTATGATAGTTATTAGGTAATGCATCAAAACAAAACAAACTAGTACTATTTCACTACCTTTAACATACACATTCTTTATTCATTGAAGAGATCATTAGCTCCTGAGTTCTGAATATAAGTTACATTGTAATCATTCCAATGTATTACTTGCCTTGCCAGTATTAAATATTAATATCCCCATTCCGGATCAGTCTCAGAATTAAAAGAATACTTGCAGGCTTAAATTACAAACACTCTTAGAATTTAATTTATTTAATAAAAAATGAAAATCTAAAATTCTTCCACTTGAGAAAATATAGGGTAAAAAAGTAATCCCTTTTCTTTAATCATCCTGGGTTCCAAAGTGGTGCTTTCAAGATTTCTGGAAAATAATATATATATATATATATATAAATTATTACAGATAAGGACATAAAAATGCTTGAAAAAATATCTCCAGCAAAGATGTTTTAATCCAAATGGAAAAGAAATCTGGTGCTATGATTAAGGAATGGATCTTTTAAAGTGCCTTGAAGGAAGGTAGAATTGGATTTCTGTGATTAATGTTTGTTCTGCCCCCTTGTGGTTATGGAGTCCATTAGGGCTTAGGTATGACCAGTTTTTAAATATTTGTAAGTAATTAAAAAAGTAGGCCTTCTGTATAGTTCAAGTGATGCACTTTATACAGAATCTGTATGAACCAATAACACAAAGATAAAAGACTCTTCAAATATGAACAATGGGTAATGATTATAATTTAAAGAAGTTTTCCAAAAGTGTGTGTTTTTTATGTTTTGAAAGGAAGCTCAGAGATTTTAAATATACACAATAATTTATTCAGAAATTAATAAAGGATAACTTCAGCTTTAAATATGGCTTTTCAGTCTGGGTTTCCTGATACAACTCAGTATGAGGGATGCTTTCCTTTTCCAAAAGAAGAAAAAACAAATTTCTTTGCAGTTTAATTCACCCAAAGCCAAACCCTATTACATTTGTAAGAGTGTACTTATATATGCCAAGTTTTCATTTATTTAGTCAAATTCTGGAAATATCTTGCTTAATCTTTAAAAGTTCCTAGAGTTAGTTTGCTACAGATTAATTCTTACACAGCAGCTCAGATTTTTAAATCAAGAGATCACATAGCAAATCAGTGACTCTCTTGTCAATAATGACTTATTTTCACTTAAAGACTAAAGATTAGTTGATATTAAAGATATTTTTTCTTAGCCTTTTCTGATTTCTGCTACATAGAGAAGATAATATGATATTACTAGTCAATTTACATTCAAACTTTCACTAGAAAATATGTTAAAATGCTTTACTTTTATAGGGTTCTAAATGGTCAATCCCAGTTTACAAAGCCAATCATTAAATGCTATTCTTCAAGTTTCATTGCAAGTAATAAATTAAATATTGTTATTAGTCTTTAATATTTCATAAAAAACTATGCCCTGTTGCCCTAAACCCCATGTTTTGTTTCAATACATCTTCAAAATAACTAAATCTAGGGGGTTTGAATTGGTGTTTTGGTTTGGTTTGGTTTTTTAATGGTGTTATAAATTCTATGATTCTATGTAAAAACAATTTCAGTACACACAGAAAGTTAAACCAAGCCTCTCTTATCCATAACCACACATGCACAGGACATATAAAGTTAAAGTTTGCATAACTGATTTTTTTAATGAGACATATGTCTGTATTTTTTAATACAAATCAAATCCTACTTCGTAGAACTATAAATGGCACTGTAGCAACTGAACTTTTTGTATACAAAAAGCATTGGATGGACAAGTATCACAGGTATCTGTAAACTGACTAAGCTCAAGCACCAACACCCATTATGTTTGCAGCTGGATTGCCAAGACAGAAGTGTCTTCTGGGATCAAATTGTTACTCTCTTGTGTCCCCTTCAACCCAAGTTATGAATATATTGGCTTAATACATTTACAGTTGTCTGGAGCAAGAAGTTTTAGAGGTATTCAAGTGTGCAAAAAAATAGACAGTCTGACCAAATGAGAGATTTCTGTTGATGTCATAACTGTCAGAAAAGTTACCACATGATCTAGTATGTCATGAGACTGGATAGTCTGTCTTGTTCGGAACGCAGAAGGATGTGAAATGCTGAGGTTTAATCACAGAATATTCCCATGATCTTTTCTACAGAATAGACCTCCTCAAGATCCTTACTCCAGAAATGGTTGCACATGATGTCAGAACCTCTAAATAGACCAATTTGCAAAAAGTACCACTGTCATAACCCATGGAGACAGCTTTTGGCATTGTGAGACACTAAGGCTTTACAGTGACTTGGAAATGTGTCTTTGTATTTTCTACTACTGATTTTTAATACACTGTCTAATGTTAGAGAACTTCCATAAAGAAAAAGAGTAGGCCAGCAGGATAAACACATCCTGAAGAGTCACAAGTTCACTGTTAATAGCTTTTATTAGCCCAAGTGCTAACAAGATATTTTGCATAACATCAAAGAATGTCTGCTGCTAATGGAAATAGCACTCACATTGGCACCAAAGTACTCCGTGGGAGGTTATAAAGTACATGCAGAAACAGCAGAAAAAGTTAGACTGCCCCAGATAAAAAAGTTAATTGTTATGAAATGTGAATGTGGTGGAAATGAGACCTCAACTGTTTCTCATCTCACAGAGGCTGTAATTTCGTACCATAGAATCACCGGTATTTAAGGTTGGAAAGACCACTGGACGACGTCTAGTCCAACATCCATGCTCAGCCAAGGTTCCCTAGGGCACAGTTCTCAGGAGTGTGTCCAGACATATGCATCATCTGCACCTTAGACGTTAAAAGGGCATTCCTTGGAATAACTCTCCAGATAAACCACATTGCTGCATGACTCACAAAGCATCTGCAATAAGGAGATTAGGGATTTTTGGAAACAAGTGGAGTCTAGAGACATTTGTGTAACACAAATGCATTTATAATTCGAACTGCTGATGAATCGGTGCGGAGAGGGCAATTTATGGATTATATTTTACAATATGGTGCTTTTCTATCTTTCCCACAGAAAGTGATTTGAGGTTATGAGGTTTCATAGCCATTGCAACCATTAGGATTCTGTGAGGCTCATGAAATCAGCTGTACAGCTTTCTTTTCTAACTGCTCATCTGACACCATAGATACAATGGTCCCAGGTTTTTTACAGAGCATGTAGTTATTATTTGTACAGTATCATATTCATCTGATCCAGTGCATTCTAATGAACTCTTCACGGTAAAATTGGTGCTTTCTTGAATATGGAAAGAGTAATTCCTTGGAATCCCTGTCTACTTTTCAGACTAAATGAAGACCATGTGCACTAAACATTTGTATTCATGAACATTTAAGCATATTTATTTCTTGTATTGATTTTGTATAATGCCTTTAGGTGTTCCCCAGCAGGACTCCCTATGTAAACCTAAGTGAATGACTTATGGTGGGGCAGGGCTTGATTAGGAAAACAATAAATATGCATTTATATAAGTAAGGGGGAGTCAGTGTGTTAACATTTCATCTCCTTGCTTTGCTTTCATTCTTTTTTTTCCAAATCCTTATGTTAAACAAATACTAGAGTTCTTTTCTTCGTGTTCTTGAACAGTGATCTAGTCTTAAAGATATTTAATGTTCTACACTTCATAAAATACTCTTTATTCTTATTATTTTAAATCCTCTTTTGAAAACTATCAATGGAGGGCTTTTGTTGTGGGTTTGTTTGTTTGTTTGTTGGGTTTTTTGCTTTTGGAGTTTTTCTTCTGATTTATTAATCTGTTCTTTTTATTGAGGGTTAATCTTGTAAGATGTTTTAAGAACTGTCTGTACAGTAGCACCTACCATACACTCTCAATTTCTTGGCTAGAATCGGGGACTGAAAAGCAGCTTCTTCCGCTCTAGTGCTGAGGTAGTTATGTTGCTAGCTCTATGTTATGCTTTCATCTGGAATTAATAGCTTATATTCATATTTTAGTTATTACATAAGATAACTTTATTACATTCCTGTTCATGGTAAATATTGGTGAGACATACAATGTTATCTGTAGGTGTGAGATATCAAGATATTCTGGGTCCTTCATGCAATGTGCATACTGTAAGAGAGCCAATTTGCAAGCATTTTATTTCCTTTGGTTACCATAGAGTTTCCATTGATGTGCTGGGTGGATTCAGCAAATCATTTTAACAGATGGTAAAATGGAGGTTTGTGCTCTCGTGTCACTGTATGTGATGAGTGTTTAGCTGTGTCTCAGCATCACCTAACAGATGCTCTAGGAACAGCTGGCAAGAAAGAATCAGTGAAACAGAGAAACACTGCAATGTTATATTGTACTTGCTTGATTAGTAGGGGCAATGGAATGCAACAAGTGTGGCCAGCAGGACCAGGGCAGCGATTGTCCCCCTGTGCTGGGCACTGATGAGGCTCTACCTCAAATCCTGTGACCGGTTGTGGGCCCCTCACTCCAAGAAAGACATTGAGAGGCTAGAAAATGTCCAGAGAAGGACAACAAAACTGGAGAAGAGTCTAGAGTACAAGTCCTGTGAGGAGCAGCAGCAGGAGTTAGGGGTATTCAGCCTGTAGAAAAGGAGGCTCAGTGGGGACCTTCTTCCTTTCTGCAACTACCTGCAAAGAGAGTGTAGCCTATGTCTTTCAGTCAATGATTGACAGGATGAAAGGACACAGCCTTAAACTGTACCAGGGGAGATTCAGGTGGGACATCAGGAGGAATTGCTTCACTGAAATGGTTGCTAAACATTGGAATGTACTGCCCAGGGAGGTGGTGGAATCACTATCTCTGGAAGTGTTTAAGAAATTACTGGAGATGGCACATAGCATTACAGTTGAGTTGACAAGGTGGTGTTTGGTCAAAAGTTGGACTCGATGACCTCAGAGGTCTTTTCCAATCTAGATAATTCTGTGATTCTATAATTTCCAGATGATATGTATTTAAACACATCATTCCCAAGTCTCTGAAGCCTAATCTCAGATAAAACTCAAGGAAAATAGCTCCTCCAGCTTCACTGCTTGCTAACAGAAGTGGTGGAAATTATTTTTACAAGGTTGAACTGTCAGGGGTGTCACCAGTGGCCACACACAGTTCCTCCCCAAGTAGCATACCTGAAAATCCCTGAATTAACTTTCACTATCTTACTTTCTGGAAAGATAACAGCTTACTTTCTCTTCTTGCCTTCACTACTGAATGAAAATATAGAGTATCTGAAAAAACCTCAGGATTGTTTATTTTTGTATCTTGCCTAGACTAATATTACTGAGATGCCTTTCAACTACATGTTCAAAAGAAAGATGAGAATAAGAATCAGATTTACAAACACTTAGGAAATCTGGTCAACTCTATTTGCTAAAATAACCCGTTGAAAAACATCACATGGCCTCTGCTACAAGGAGTAGGAAATGATTCAGTGCAGATAATAACAAACAAAGACCATCTTCATTCACGAATACTTTCAGACCTTCCTTATCCTTGAAGTCTGTATCCTAACTAAAGTTTTAAGAAACAGAATTTGACATTACAGTATTTTCTATCGAAGAAGTGTCACTTTCACTGAATTTACTAGGCCTAGTGCTGTATTTATGTCTAATAATTGATGATGATGAAACCATAGAGAAGTTCAAATTTTCTTAGGCAGTCATGAGAACCATTTCCCATGTTTAAAATCAGTGTTTTCTGAGCTGTGTTTGGAATGAGCTAACTTTGGACTACCTCTTCACACTATCCACATTATGTTGCCACTAGAAGGTTAATCAAGAGTCACAACTTATGACTTACACCCACCACATCTTTCCAGACTGAGCTATGATCCCTTCTACTGAATTGTAATGATTTCCCAGTATGTGGATACTTAGGGAACAGCAGCTGAAGGATCTGGTGGCTATTTTAATCCTATATGCAGCTAAGATAAAAATATTCCTCACCTCCTTAGATACACATCATCTCCACCATTTATTTAATGAAATTTCATTACAGAATTTGAGTCATCCTCCCTTAATTCTTTTTCTTTTAAAATTCTTCTTCTAGTGACAATGCACTGGCCTCACTTGAATCATAAATATATTGTCATTTTCTGTAGCAAAACTGCATTTTTAATTTGAACTTTCAATGTTTAAATTGCCCATAAAAGCTGGGAAGAGTGTTTTTATGTACTACACTCAGCACTAAATCCAATGGGCACAGATTGTCATCAGCTGATCTCAGTGAACAACTTAGTACATAAAAATTGACTCAATGCATAACATTTGCAAAGTCAGGGCCTTACATCTGAAAGGTTCCTGCAGATGTAGGATTATGAAACTCTACTCATTAGTTTCCTGAGAGTTTCACCTTTTATAATGTATTTTAAACTCCATTAAAAATAAAGTGTTGCAAGCATCTAGCAAAATAATCTAGTAGGCTTTCTTCATCAGTAATTTCTGTGATTCTGTTAACTGAGATAATGTGGCTAATTATGTAATTTTAAACTCATTAAACCTGTAAACATTCCCTTCTCAAAGAGCTTTTACACTCTGACAAATTAAACAATCTACTGATAATAGAAAATTAACCAGCTACATAAGTAAATCTACTCTTATATGTTTTATTCAACAATTATACCAGCATTTCCTCAAATTAGACCAAAATTTACATGAACATTTCAGGTTTCGAAAAGGACACTTTTTTTTGTTTTGTTTCTGAACTTTGGGAGGGTTCTGCTGGTATTGATGTGTTAGAGAAAAAAAATTATCTTTTAGGTTAGATATCAGCACACTATCTCAAAATCCAGCACAGTGTATCATAATCTAGAGAGCTCAGCATATTATTTCCATAAGAATTACAACTAGATAGAAAGCAAAGTTCCTTCCTAGAGAAAGAATTGTAAAAGAAATGCATCTGAGATGGATTTAGATTGACCTTATCGCCCAGAAAATTTGCATCTTTAGCCCCTTAGAGGGAAATATTTGCTCATATCTGCCCATAGTCCATAGTGTTCTCAGTATTGAAAGAGACCGAGAATAAATGGGGTGCCTTAAGAAGTCCATACCATTTTCTTTACAATGTACACTACTTTCAAGACAGCTTTAATTTAGGATAAAATGTGGTGAGAGTTGAAATCCAGATGGTTTCTAAGAAAGTCTGTTTCCCAAAGCTGACTGTATTTTGGATATTAGTTCATAATTTATGTTTTATTTGGCTGCTTATTTATTGTTAATCTTCTCTTGATACTTGCATTGATTAAAGGTGATTTTATCACTTTAGTACCATCTAAAAAGATAGTTTTCATGTAAACCTTATATTAAACGTTTCTAAAGCCTTTAAATTTAGTCTATGTTTTATGCTCAAGAGTAAATATATTACTTTATTTCACACTATAATTTTAAGCAAAATTATATACACTCTAATTTTACGTAGAGTAACACACTTTTTGAGATTGAATATCATACATCTGACTAAAGCTTCAGAGACTTTCTCAGAATATGTTTAAAGTTCATTCAAAATGATTGTCAGTATTGAACATTTTAAATACCTAATCACAAGACGACTGAGGCAGGAAGGCATCATATATTTGAACCCCCATGTTCAAAGTAGGGTCAGACAGAGCAAGTTCCTTATGATCGTGTCTATGCAGGTTGTGAATACCTAGAGATGGAGAGCCAAGAAGTTTCCTGGGCACTCTGCTACAATGTTGGACCACCCTCACAATAAAAGTTGTGCTTAATTTTAAATGGAATTTAAAATTTCCAGACAGAGGGTTAAAAAGCTGTGCCATTTCTTCCTGTCCAGGTGCAGGATATTGTTCTTCTCACTGTTGATTATCACAAGGCTTCCATTAGACCATTACTCCAGCCTGTCAAGGTTCCTCTCAATTGTAACACAACCTGTTGTATCAGTGACTCCTCCAAGTTTTACATGATCTGAAAACTTGCTGAGGATACACAATTTCCCATCAACTGGATTAACAACAATGTTAAACAGGATTGACTCCAATATTAACCCTTGAGGTATATCACTAGGGATCATGTTCCAGCCTGACTTTGTGCGGCTCATCAAGGCAAATTTTCAATTCACTTTGTTGTCCACTTCTCTAGCCCATGCTTCATCAGGTTGCCTATGAGGATATTATGAAAGACATTACCAAAAGCCTTACTAAGGTGAAGATAAATAACATTGGATTCTCTCCCCTCATCCACCAAACCCAACATCTCATTATAGAACCCTATCAGGTTTGGCATGCATGACTTTCTCTTCATAAATCCATGCTGACTACTCCCACTCACCTTCTTGCCCTTTGTGTGTTTGCAAATAGTTACCAGGATTATTTACTGTACCACCTTCCTGGGGACTGAGGTGAGGTTCACTAGCCTGCAGTTCCCTGGCCCTGCCCTTCTTCATGGTAAAGGTGATATTCCGGTTCTTCCAGTCTTCAGCATCTTCCCAGGATTACCACAGTCTTCCACAGATAACTGAGAATGAATCATAGAATCTATTGGGTTGCAAAACACCTCCAAGATCATCAAGTGCAATCCTTGGTCCAACTGCAGTCCATTTACTAGATCATGGCACTCAGTGCCACACCCAATCTCAGTTTAAAAACCTCCAGGGATGGTGAATCTACCACTTCTCTGGGCAGACCTTTCCAATGCCTGATTACTCTCTCTGTAAAGACTTTTTTTTTCTGATATCCAACTTAAATTTCCCCTGGCAGACCTTGAGCCTGTGCCCCCTTGTCCTATTGCTGAGTGCCTGGGAGAAGAGACCAACCCCCACCTGGTTAGAACTTCCCTTCAGGTAGCTATAGACAGTGATGAGGTCACGTCTAAGCCTCCTCTTCTCCAGTCTAAACAACCCCAGCTCCTTCAGCCTCTCCCCCTAGGACTTGGGAGACTTGGGTGTGTTCAATCAGTTCAAATGTTTCCTAACTTGATCTTCTTTTCACAGGCGGTAAGTTGTCTTTATTCTACGACTTTCCATTAACCTCAGGGCCTGAAATGCCCAAAGAAGTTATTGAGTACCTCAGCCTTCTCCATGTCTTTTGTCACCTTTGGACACTGCTCCATTCAGCAGTGGGTCCACTTTGTCCCTAATTTTCCTTTTCTTAGCGATGTACCCAGAGAAGCCCTTCTTATATTTTTGCATCTCTTGTTTAGCTGTGATACCAAAGAGGTTTTTGTTTTTTTGATTTTTTTCATTTTTATAGATTCTAGAAGTACTTGTAACTGTAGTAAAAAGCAAATTTAGTGAGCTAATATTTCTAACACCTTAAGTTCAATTTTTATACATGCCAACCTATGCCACATATCAGTAGCTCACATTCTTTTAGTTGTTTAGACTCTTCAAGGCAGAAAACTGAAGACTATCAGAAAGGCCAGCAGAATGAAACATAAACATGAGCCAACAGCCTTGGGTCTAAGAACACCGGAAAAGCTCCAAGAGCCCTATGTGTGCTGAAGAAGAGGAAAATGATGAAGAGAGGGTCCCACTGACCCCTAACTCAAATCCTGAGGAGGTGTGACCAGTGGCTGAACTGAGAGATGTGTGAACTGCGGATTGGATGGACCATATTATAAAAACCATAGAAACCAGTGTTCGGGGTGTGTGTTGATATGTATTCCCGTGGGCCCTAGGCCTGATATTAAAGGACTTTCACTTTTTATCTTATCCCACACTAATTTGACTCAGAGTCCTGCTTTGTTGTGGTCTTTCATGGCATCAGATGGGTCAAGAAGCTCAAGGCAACAGTGTACTCCAGAAACCCATTCAAGGTACTAACACACTCCAGAAACCTGCTGGACTGCTGAAGCTTTGCTGTCTTGCCCATCAGCAGTCACCAGGATAGTTCGAAATCCACAAAAAGGCCAGGGCCCGTGAACATCACGTTTCTTCCAAATGTCTGTAGAAGGCTTGAGTTGCTTCTTCCTGAACAGGCAGTCGTTAGCAGACATCCATGACAGTGCCACTCATGTTGACCTGCCCTGTAGCCCAACTCATCAGTTCTCAGCTGGCTTATCACCACAGAAAAGGCAACTTCCCCTCCTCACCGTACTTGTCTAAGAAGCTGTTTATATCCATGGCAGCACTCCATTTGTGTAAACCATCCTACCACATTGCTGTCATGCCCATCACGAAATAGACCTGCATGTGCATCTCTAATTCCTTCTGTTTGTACTTCACTCTGCATCCATGAGTGTACAGGCAATTCAGAGGACTATTCATTTGCACCAGTTGAAAGAAAAGGCACAAACAATTCCTGCATCATGTTTTTCCCCCAGCACTGATTTATACACATGAAACTGGGTCTGTTTCAAACCTCATGTGTTGTTTTTAGAGTTTCTGTTTTCCATATGAGATAGTTTCTTTCACTTCCCCACTTGAACTTGGGTGTTCATCTCCCACCCTCATAATTTCTATCTTAAAGTTCTCCTGAGCAGGTTGGTGGCCCTTTTGGCAAAAATCATTTGCCCCATCAGGCTAGGTCGATCCCATCTCTTTCTCAGTCCTCCACCCCCCGAGAGGGTCATATGCTCATAAAAAGAGAAACCTCTGTAATCAAGACCGTCTGAACACCAAGGCATTCACCTGGAAAATGTGCTAATTAGTCCTCAAGACCCTATGCCTCACTGGCAGGATCAAGAAGACAACAGAGCTGTGCAGTTATGCTTGATAATACTGTAGGTTTTCTCCAGCTATACACTACCCACATGGAAAAGCAGTAGGAGCAACTGAGTGAGAGCTGGATGAGCCTCAGAAGCCTCTCCATGACATCCCAGCTCCAATATAAGCAGCAAGCCTTCCTGGAGAGCAGGCTACTTAGCAGTAAGGGGCCTCTGTCCCCTCCAGAAGTGAGTCCTCAGTGCATCTTCTGGGGCTGCAGCCTCAGGCATTCCATGGGATGCAGTTTCCAGTCCCTCATCTGCAACCCAGGGAGAACTGGAACTGTCCTGGTGCTAAGCTTTTCAGGTTCTGCAGTCAGGGAAACTCCATTGTCGAAGGAGACCCAGGGTTTATACAGTGGCAAAAATACTACAAGAGATGGATAGATGAGGACGCCGAAGTCCAGGAACCCGGCTCCCCGAATATGGAAGCTCTGCGAGAGATTTATAAGGACTCTAATAAGCTCACACCCTATATTGATGCTTCCCCAGTCTAAATGTTATACCTTTAATGTGGCTACCGTGGTTATTTTTCCCTTAGTTGTTCCTTATCCAAGTTTCCTCTTCCCACAAAACCCTCCGGGTCGCAGCCCCCTGTCCTGGCCTGACCCGGCCATGGGGGCGGTTGCTGGCGGGGCCACCCACGAGGCGCTGCTGGAGCCCGGGCGGGGGCTGTCCCTGCCTCGGAGTGCTGGAAGCCCTACAGTAGACTTTCCCCGCCCATCTCATTCTCCCATTGGTCCTTTTGCCGCTCCTCCCCTCCCTCCTTCTCTTCGTTTGCATGCACCCAATGAAGTGCGTTACTCCGCCCTATCTCCGCCCCTCTTCCCCGCCTACATCCGGGGAATTCCCATGCTCTCCTTATATGCGATCGCGCAGCAATAAACTTGGCTTTTCCTCGTGGACTCCTGGCAAGTGCGGACTTGTTCCATTCGGGGCTGTCGCCGGGCCGGGGGCGGGAGGAGCCGACCTCGCTTCTAAGGGGCCTGATCCTAGGGGAGCCCTGCTTGCCGCTTTCCTAGCCTTGCTCCTCGAAGCAGAAACCTCTCCACCTTATCGGTGGGCTATTTTTAATCCGCTGATACTCCATCTCCCAATCTCATAAGCACAAGCATACCTCACTCTGTGGGTACACTGAGATTGAGACACCTCCCACTTGCATGTTCTCAAAGAAGATGGACATCAGGTGAAAGTCCCTCTGCTCAGTGCCACCCCTGGTGCTGTGCAAGCTGCTGCCTTCCTCCTGCAGCACCTCCACCAAGGGACAGAAATCCCCTGCCAGCAATTGCATCTTGGAGGCAAGGACACATCTTCTCCACGCTCAGGAAGAGAGCAATGTCACCTTTGAGAGTGTTTGTGTCCCTGCCACATTCTTTATTTGCTGATGACTACTAGCAAGATTTGTAATAGATGTCTCTGGTCACTCAAAGTGGATTTGGGGAAGACAGATAACAACACAATAGCCAAGTGCTAATTGAAGCAATGCCCCGACCTAACCATGGTGCTGGTCAAGGTCCAACTCATGACAGATTTGGAATACACCAACCTCTATAGTCACAATGCAAGTAATTGACCATGAGTCAATTTTCCTACTCCATGAATAGTGGACAGCCCAAGACATGTTGAACTCTCCTGCCCGGCAGTGGGCTGCTTGCCAGGATCCAGTCTTGAGCAGAGATGCTTCTCAAGGTTACTCCTCAAGGTTCAGAGATTCCTTATCGAATCAGATGCTCAGTAAGTGAATGGGCAATGAGTGCACTGAAACTCTGAAATCTTATCTAAATGATACAAAGGCTTGACTGTGCACATGTAATCCTTTAGACATAAAGCATTGACTGAGTCTTAGACTAAGTAAATAGTGCTGCTTCTCTCTTACTAGTGGAGTTCATCACTCCATCCACAAAGTTCCCACAGTCCCAAATCTGCAGAGGTGCATCCTGTCTCAGAGCTATGTTGAGCTGAGTCCCTCAACTCATTATGGGGCCAGGGTACAGGGTGCTGGGGCTCTGCCCTACAGGGACTCACCACCGCTGCTGTATGGACAGACATGGGGGCACTGTTCTCTACAGAACTTTATCCTCATTTCCATGCCCACTTCAATGTGCCCAGCACCACAAACTGCTGTTTGTTTTGGCTCCCTCTGCTAGCAATAAAAAGCATTTTAGAGAACTATATGGTTTGTTTGGATGTGGTGTTGAAAGCTACTTCAGGTGTTAAGCTTTTACACAAAGCCAAAAAATCTGTACTTTACTTCTTCACACTAGTTCAAGCTTGGATTCTAAGTCCCAGCCATAATTTCACAAGGCTTCAGCAATGTGGCTTCAAACTACTTCATGCCATTTTCATTATAGTTCTCCACTAACATGTTTTATTAGAAATATTTCAACAGTAGTAGTAAAAAGTGTTCAGGATCTGATAATTTTACTATAGAAAATGTAGTGACAGAAAGGAATTCTGAGGGTCTCTTATTAAAGCAGGAAGTAAAACAAAACTAAAGTAAAACAAAATCAGGACTAACTCCCAAGTGCGTCACAGAACTGCATATATATCCAATTTACTAATGTTTCTGGAAGAAAATAATTCCTTTACCAAATGGTTTGGACTTGCCAAAATTGTCTCATTCCAAAAAAAATGGAGAAAGATCAAGCGAAAACTGGAAAGTCTGCTTACTATTCCCCTTTCATATGACTGTGGTTGAACCTTATGACATGTGGCTGTATACTTTCACAACCATATAACATTTGCAAAATGCAAATTATCTAATTAGGGAAAATCTACAAAATCAATTTATTATGGGTAAGGGGAAAATTCTTAGAAATGAATAGATACTCCAGCTCTTCATTGTTTTCATTCCACCTATAAAACTAAATATAATTTTGTCATAATCATTTGTTTACCCAGATCAAGGGAATCCTGAAATAAATTATATTTACACAACAATTTCTTTTACTATTTGTTGTCGTTTGGAACGATAATGTAAATTCCCTCCCTGCCACTAACCCTCCATGCCATTAGTTAACAAAAGAAGTAGTCAAGTGCTACCAGTTCCTTCTTGATCATTTTGGATGGGGGCAGACTGGGGGAAGGTGTGCAAGGAACGGGTTTACACTGTCTCTTTTGTTTTAGGGGACATCTTACAGCTCTAGGGGAAGGTTGCAGCTGTGTGTGTTGTCTGTTGGAGAGAAACTGTTCGGCTGCTCCTTGCAGCTCCTGTGGAGTAAGCTAGTTTTTTCTTGCCACTGCTGTTTCTCCTGGTTTCGGCACTGGGGCCCCGGTCACCGATCCGGCCTCACCATCGCCTGCAGTGTTGCGGACGCCCATCCCATCCGGCAGTGACCCGAGAAAGAGGAGTCACAGCTGCCTTTCGGGACACGCTGCAGCTCTCCACTCCCAGCTTTCCTTCTTCGTTTGGGATTAAAGGACAAGGAGAGAGAAAGAATTCATCTGAGTGCTCACTGATGTCTCTGCCTTGCTGGGAAAAGATTGAGAACTCACCCTGCAGCTAGCCAAGGTGTGACACACTCTGTCCATAAATATAGCTGCTCCAGGAAGAGCCTGCTGTTTTGGGGGTTGATCTCTTTTGTTTTTGCTTGTGGTGCTGGGGGAGTAGTTTACTCTGGTCTGTTTACAGTTATATCTATAGCTACATATATATATGTATGTATGTATGGCCAAACTTCGCGAACGAAGATTTGGGAAGGGCTGTCCCCACGTGGGTGTGCCCTTCCAGCCTGCGCAGTGGATTTTAGGTGAGGCTCAGCATGTGCAGAACTGGCCCCACTGTTTAAGTCCTGAGGTTCATCTGCCACGGCCGAGCGAGCTTGGACGGTGCCAGTGAAGTCCTCAGGACTAGAACCTACAGCACCCGGCATTTCCCAGGAGGTCTCCCATCCAAGTACTAATCTGGGGCTGACCCTGCTTAGCTTCCGAGATCTGACGGGATCGGATGTCAGGGAGGCATTTAACTGCCCCATATATATATATATATATATATATATATATATATATATATATAAAGAACAGTTATTCTTCTTATATCCCTTTTCTAATTAAAGTTCCTTTTCTTAAATTTAATAATGAGTGACATGATTATTGTGGAGGAATCCTCTCCTCTGCTTTTTTGGTAAACATTTTGGGTTTTTTCCCTCAAACCAAGGTACTATTTCCATACTCTGATTCAATCTTGTGACCATGCATGAAATTGCTTTGTTCTCATTCACTACTAGAAAACTTTGGATATTCAAACCACTGTAAACCTCAAGGAAGGTGATTTTTTTTTACTAAAAATTTGGATTTAAAATTTTATTTTTATACTTGTTTCTCCATGTTTGTTGGTGAACAATATTTTAATAACATTTTCTGACTATCTCTGGGGTTACAAAAAGTGCATTTTTACTGCATTTAAGTTGTTTTGCTACTCAGGCTGTTTTAAGTATAATTGCTTTACAAGCTTTTTTAATTCCTGTCTTCTGCCACTATTCATTTTTGCTTCCTTTTAATATTTTGTGACTGAACAGAACATCCTTCTCTTGTCAAGCATAGTGAAAAGATCAGTACCCAATACTGATGTTTGCAGTATCACACTTGTCACATACATCCATTTTCACCTGTTCCTTCTCACTTATGCTATTTGTCTTTACTCCTCAAGATAGCCCTTTATCCTCATAAACTGCTTATATCTCCTCCAGTACCAGATGACCTTGCTAAAAGTCATCTTTGGGTGGTCATGTAATATGAGAGATTTTATTGTTTTAAGGCTGTACATTCTGTCCAAAATTCCTCTGACAAATCCTGTGTATTACTTTCTCATATATAACTTAGGTTTGACACCAAGATCTTTTGTGAAACCATCCTGATAAGCCTTAAACAATGTTCTTGTTCATTCTTCTGTTCTATCTTTACTCAACATTATCTTGTTTTCTTTATACAACTCAAGACTTTGATGTGTGTTATTTGAGGTTCTTTTAATGATTACTTCTTATTACAAAGTTCACACCTTCTTATATATTGGTTTCCCCCCCATTTTATATTAGCTCCTGTTGATTTTAGTGTCTTTCTTAGATGTGTTTCCTTCTTCAAATTGTTCTGTTTTTTTCCTCGTGTAATGCTATGCTCCTTCAGGTTTTTGCTCATGCTCTGATGTGGTGGGTTTCCCTGTTTTTAGTTATCTCCTCAGCCTTTTTTTCCCTCCTTAGAGAATGCTGAAGTAACAGTTCATGTAAATAGCTCATGGTGACAGTCACCTGCACCAATAAATTATCCTTACTGTCTCTTGAAGGGTTACTCACTGCAAGAGACTCCCTTTCTCCTTAATGTTGCTTCAGTAATATTATTTCATTCTTGGCATCACATTTCCTTAAAATTGTTGGTTTTTTGGTTTGGGGTATTTTTTTCATTCCTTTGGCCACATTCTATAAACACACCCTCCTTTGTTGTGTTTGAAGTGTTTTGTGTTTTATGTTTCACACTTTATTCTTTCTATATTAAAATGGTACCCTTACACTTCTGTAATACCTTTTATGTGAAGACTTATATGCTTTATAATAACTAATGAGTTAAGCTCTGCTATGGAAATTGCACATACTAACCACTGTAGCAGGGTTTGACTCCAGGTTTCTGCCTAAGCCAAAAGACAGATTCCTTTATGAAAGTACTTTTTATTAATAGTGCTACAGTGTGAGGGGAACCTCATACAAAAAATTCCTGAGTAATTATGTCCTCACAGTCTGAGTTCCTCACTGCAAATATGATTGTTTGGACCAACAGTAATATTAAGATCTAGGGTGTCCTTGTCTTTTTTTGGTTTGATTTGTTTGCCATTTGGTTACTAAGTAGTTGATAAGTGGTCATTTCTTATACATCCTATCAGGTCACTTTCTGTAGTCAGCCATTCAGCATGTTGTAATACTTTGTTACAGTTCATATACCACAGTCTGCAGGTTTGACTACTCAAGTTATCGATGTTCAAGCTGCTACCCGTGCCTACGCTAGCTATTATTAATCTTTAAGTTTCTAGCTCTGAGTTTCAATTAACTTTTTCTACAACATGTCTCAATATGTTCTAAGAAGAAATGCCCGTCAAGTCCATATTAGCAGAAGGAAACTGAGGCACTGGAGCAAGACAACTGACTTCTTGGAGATAAATTCTAAGTCTCAGTCAAGTTGTAAGAGATGTAATTTTGTTCCATAGGGGTTTTTGGGGTTTAGTTCTTTGGGTTTTTTGACTGTTTATCTCAATATGCTTCTCTCACAAATGAAGTTTGACTATAATTACTATTTCCTTTTCATTCACTGATAGTAGTCCCTATGACTAATATATGCCTTGCCATTAAACCTTGCAAACCTATCAGAAAAGAGCACTATTAGAAGCTCTTTCAAGCTCTTTATATTGTGACCTTTCTCATATCTAGCATAACAGCACATCTAGTACAAGATGGTGTTCTATGTTGTTTTTCTCTATTTTTTCACAAATTAAAAATTCATAGTCTAGAAATAATAATTGATACTGTACTACTTTCTGTGCATGTATGTTTTACATTTGAATTTTTAATTTTGTCATGGCAATAACATTTCAAGGTTGTAATGTAGGCATATGCAGCACTGCCAGACTGGCATTCAAATAGTTACCCCTAAAATGCTTGTCTTGATGATGTGTCTAATATAAAAGTTTCTGAGTAGAGACCACCATACTAAAACATTAATTCAGGTGACAGGTTGATAGCCTGACACTAATATGTATGTTTTGGCCTTGTAGAAATATGTAGGTCCTCTGCCTCCATTTTTTTTTTTAAATTTTTATGTTCACCATTGTTTAAGTCGATTTTGTGCTTCTTATGCTGTGTGTCTGTGGTGGTTTTGATGGGGCTAGAGAGTTTTTATTCCAAATTAGCTTGTATGGGACTGATTTGGATTTGTGCTCAAAATTGTTGACAGGCATGTTTTAGCTATTGTTGAGCAGTGCTTGCTCAGTGTCAGGGTTGGGGGCACACTGGGAGTTAGAAGGGGGCACAGCCAGGACAGCTGAGCCCAATGATAGATGGGATATCACAGACCATATGGTTTCATGGCTGACATAAAAAAATGGGTGAAGACGGAAAAGAGGAGGATATTTGGAACGATGGCATTTTGTCTTCCCAAGTCACCATTAAGCATGATGGAGCTTTGGGGATGTCTGAACACCTGCCTGCCCATAGGAAGTTACTAATGAATTCCTGGTTTTGTTTTGCTTATGCATGCACAACTTTTGCTTCCCCTGTTAAACTGTCTACATCTCAACCTCCAAGTTTCCTCATCTTTGCTCTTCTAGTTCTTCCCTCCATCCCACCAAGGGGAATGTGTACCAGTGACTGTGTGGGGCTTAGTTCCTGGCTGGGGTTAAACCAAGACAGTCCCTTTTGGTACCAAACATGGAGCTCAAAGACTTTGAGATAACAAAGTTTGATTGGAATGTGCCAGATTGAATATACAGCTGCCATTGCTATTTAGCTTTTAATCGGCAGGCTTCTGTGTTTGCCATGGGGCTTTCTTGCCTTATTGTGTATCACAGTCTAGTGCTCATTAGTGGCTCTGCTTTTGCTGCTTGCTGTAGTGCTCTACTGCTTATCATCTTACTGTGCTCTGCCTGGGAACATTTTAGTAGGAGCACTGGCCGTGCATCTGGGCTGGCAGATGGCCAGGGCATTGCTGCTGTTTCTGTGCTGCTGCACTGAGCAGGCTGGAACTCCAGTGTGAACCTGAGTCAAGAGCACTGTAACCTGTGGATGAGCAGGATACCTTGAAGCATCTGTGGCTGTGAATAAGAACACACTAGAGAAGGTATATCTTACAGTGTCTGTGCCACAGCAGCTACACCTCTGAAAGAACTGTAGCCTAAGGATAAGTTCACATTGGAGAAGGTACAACTTGAAGTACCTGCAGCTGTGCATGAGGTCATGGTGCAGCACCTTGAAGCATGTGGCTGTGGGTAAGACCATGACCGAGCAGGGACTGTAGCCATTGGGAAGGTCCTGTTGGAGGCTGTATATATATTAATTCATATATTTTTACATATATATATCTGAAGGCATTATTGTCCATGGAGAAGGCCAGGCTGAAACAGATGCACCTCCAAGTGCCTGTGGTTGTGGATAAGCCTATGCTGCTACACCTATAACTCTGCAGATACTGTGGCTCACAGATAAGGCTCCCCTTGGAGCAGCTACACCTCTAATGGACTGCAGTCTGTTGATAAGTTCCAGCTGAAGCAGAGGGAAGAGTTCATTGCAATGTTAAACCCTATAGTCTGGCCCAAATGGACCAGGGGTGGAGATTATAACTTTAAATTGTTGCAATCCAGGTTTAGAGTTTCATGTTATGGAAATCAGAGTTATGCAGGAACCCTTTGTTGCAATCAGGCTTGGATGTAAGCAGGGGAGTTCATTGTAATAGTAAAGCCTATGGTCTGGCCCAAAGGGGCCAGGGATAGAGACTGTAGTGGAGATACCTTTAAATTCTTGTAATATGTGTTTTGAGTGGATTTTTGTAGGAATTACTTTATCAGAAACCACCTGAGTAAGTGGAAGACAAGTCTTAAAAGAAGCAGTTCAAGTGCAGCGGTAACCTGACCTTGTTGCCCAATGGCGCCTTATAGCAAATTGTCCCTTTGGTATCTAGAACAAATTTTCATCACTCCCCTGCTCTCTTTATTGTCACTTATTGAGCAATGGAGATTTTACCCAACATGTACTTTTCTTCCCAAGATCCTCCTGATTTCTGCATGCTTTCACAAATGCCAGTTCTATTCAATTATGAAACATGATTCTATTTTCTGCCAATTCTGTGATGTCTTTGGAGACCCATACTTCCATATTCTTAATGTAGTCAATGCCTGTCTCCATGTCATAAAACACTGCATTGTGCACATCTGATCTGGTCTTCTCAGTAATAAAGTTTATTTTTTCCTTTCATTTGCCTGAGAAAAGTGCCCTTCATTTTTGGCAACAAATATTGCTCTCTCAAAATTGTTTTTATGAAAATGTTTCCTTTGGAGAAGCAAGTGTGAGGGAAAGGAAAGAAAAACAAGTTATTTTGTTGTTTGTGTGAGTTCTCACAACCAAAGCCTCACCGTGCCATATCATGAAATAAAACTCCAAACAGAATAACAATCCCAGACCCAAGGTGTTTATGATTAGCAAATATAGAGGCTTGATTTTGTCATCCCTATGGAAGGGACTTTCACTTTCCTGCACTGAGAGTCTAATCAAAACCCACATAAGTATAGCTGTACCTCAGGATGAATCAAAGCAGTAAAATGTAACTCAGTTCTTTCGTTTCCAAAGACCTTCTTAAAAGATGACAAGAAGAGATGAAGCAAATGCTTTTCTAGAGATATATCTAATTTTAGTGGTGTATCTGACTGAATAGTCATCTCTAACTACTAATTGAATAGCTGGATTCAGCTGAAGAAATAGGGTGGAGGTACTCAATGCAGGGTTATAGTATTCTCAGTGTAGCTCTTCAGCTGTCAAAACATACAGGGGATGTGAATTGCACAGAGATAATACATGTTGTTGGTGTATACTTATGTAGTGCAGACTTAAACGTGTGCAAATACATTAAAACTTAAATGTGAAGTCTGCAAAAAGGAGAGAAAGAGAAGTTGCAAGGCTTTGTCCTCATTTTCCCATCTATATTAGCTAGCAGTATTCCCTTAAGCTTGAAAGATAAATTGTAATAAACACTGTCTGCTATAAAACCAGAGGAAAATACAATAACCCATAGAATGGAAAAAGAAATATGGGCTATAAAAGATAAAAGAACTTATTAATGTTTAATCATGTCCATTCTGAAAGAGTCAATACTTTTTCCAGATGCTAGAGCTGTTTTTTCTTGTCCACTAAAACTATTAACAAATTTCTTAAAGACAACATAGCAGATCAAAACCCAGGGAAGGTCTGTAATCTACAGCTAAGTTTTAATGTGAGTACAGACTTTATACACTAAGGATAGATCTGATTGTGACCTTTGCTGCAGAAAATATTTCAAGCTCTCTTATTGTGCCTAAGTTTGACTCTTGAGCAAGAATCTCATGCCATCTAATTCTTTGCCACACCAGGGCTGGTGTTCCTCAAGGCCACTGATCTTGACAAGCTTTTCCCAAAGAGCTCCTAGTCTTGAATTATGAATGTTTTTTGCACTGTACCTCTTTGAGGATGGCTCTTTACTTCTCTTCGAGTTGGTTTGCACCAGTGTCTCTCCTGTTATGGTTGTCTATCTTTCCTGATTAAAAAGAAATGCGGGGCAAGTCTGCCTCAACTTCTCTACAGGCACCTCTGATCAAAACACTGTTCCTGAAAAGCCCTGTCTCTTTTAGTGAGGATATACCAGTCTTAGGAAAAATGCTTGATTTGTGTTCTTCCTTTTGAGAATTAGAAGGGCAGTATGGAGGAAATATTTCTATTACATACTCAAAATTAATCACTCTGTCCTGTAACAGAGTACACAAAAGAGTATCCAAACATGTTTTGCCTTTCCCCCCCCCCACTACTCTTTCCACTTTTTCTCAAACTTACTTCAATTCAGATTTTTACTGCAAAGAGGAAATTAAAGAAAATGTGATCTTCATGGAGTGTAGTTTCTCTTTCAGCCTGTGAACACTTTACAGCTTTTAATATTTCCATGCCTTTGGCAACCACCTGCTTTGTTTGTGTGTTAAAGCCTAAGATAATTCTAAGAAATAAACATTCATCACATATTTCAGGGAATTCAACACATTGTTCCTATAACTGATAATTGAAGAGT
Organism: Pithys albifrons albifrons; assembly: GCF_047495875.1. NCBI lineage: Eukaryota > Metazoa > Chordata > Aves > Passeriformes > Thamnophilidae > Pithys > Pithys albifrons. Next base: position 104,272,876 of record NC_092458.1, on the reverse strand, counting down.
GTCCTTAAAACAGGGTGTGAATACTATGTGTGGCAGAAAACAACACTGGACTGAATGACCAGGGAGTCTTCCTGAACATGACCCTACAGTCACAGGTCCACTTTTCTGATTCAAGAGTTTGATTCCAAACATCTTGTGGCAGTTTCTTTTTCTCCTTCTCGCCCCCAGTAATCTGAGGTTTGATTAAATTGATTGTTTTATGTTTCATTACTCCCTTGGATTAGAGGAATATAGCAGAGCAGTTGCGTTACTCACATATGTGCTGGTATGGGTAGTTAACTTCAATTACAGGGCATGCAGTTCCTGATGAGCAGGCCCGGCACAAACAGAAGAATTTGGTTTTAATGGACTATTTTATGCTTTCCTCTTGTTTCTTTCATTTTAGAGAATAAAACTATCCTGGAAAATTTAACCACAGTCTCTAGGCTGGAAGTTGCAGCAAGAAAAAAAACACTTTTATTAGAGTATTCCTCAGCATAAATGTAGTAATTATAAATACAGCCACACACAAACAGAATTCCAAACAGAATTCTCCCAAACCTATCCATTGCACAATTCTTTTTTTTCTTCCAAATTTTCTTTTTTTTTTTCACTTGATATTAATTAATATTCTGGGAACTTAAGTAAGCACCCATTTGTACTAATTTCAGTAGGGCAATAGCCATTTGGCAAGTCATATATAAGCCCTGAAGTCATGTAGGGTTGGCTTCAACATTTCCACAGGGCAATCCTAATTTTTTTGGCCAAAGTGTGTGTGTCTTATAATTTTTTAAAGGCGTGAGATCTTTGATGGACATTGTTAATTGAAATGAACTATGCTTATTTTGATTTCGTATCTGTTATAGTGAAACATCTCTCTTAAGTCAATTTTTTGGGCAAAGTTAATCCAGTGTAAAACATTTGCAAATATGTTTATTTTTACCCTTATATTTTTTCAGCTATAAAAACTGTTTTTCTCCATTAAAAAATTAAAAACAAACAAACAAAATCCAAACAAACCTCTGGCTAAGGCTTAGTTGCATTTAAAAAACAAACAAACAAAACTTTTATTGTATAATGGAAAAAAGTAATTTGTGGTAATGGCAAATCTTCATATCATTAGAGAACTCCTTCTTGAAGGTATCAACAACTTATCATAAAAAAAGGATCTATCCTAGTGTAAGACACAATGAAAATAGTAGTTTCAAAATGACAGCAAGAATTAGAAACTTACAGATGAAAACAGAAATCAAGTTTAAGTCTTAAAATTATGAGAAAAAAATAAATAGAAACAGACATAATAATATACTATTACCTCAAATACCTCAAGTTTGATCCAGTTGAAACTACTGTCAAAATATGTTAATATCTCAAGAATTCTTCTCTGTAGATATAGATGTGGATGTGAATGATGCCGTGTGAGCATCTTGTTTTTTCTTTGTTTTCACCAGAAATAGTGCCCAGTGTCCTGGTGCAGTATATGAAAGCAGAAACAGACTGTGGCAGACTATTTGACCTTATGAAATTTGAAACTGGGGGTACAGATCTCTGTTATAGCAGTCAAGGGGATAAGAGGTTGTCATTTCTTCTGTGATCAGAACTCTGGAGTCCTTAGTTCTGTTTTTCAAACTGTTGTTCCTCCAGATATCCTCTAAATAATCATAATTATTGAGTAACAATTTCATAACACGAGGCATTGTTTTGTGTATGTGACTATTTTATCATTAAGCATACCTTGCATTTTTCTTAGGACAATTTACAGCTGCAATACTTTCAGACAAGAGAAAGAATATAGTCCTTGCATTGCTTAATATATACATTATGAAGGAAGGCAGTATAAATGACACTGATGCCATTTACATATGGATTAAGTGATACACAAATTCACGAATGAATGAATAAAGAGAATCCTTTCTTACACAACTTTGTCAAACTAGTTGACATAAAGCTTTGCTAAAGATGGAAACTTAACAAGATTTTTTAAAAGAATGAATCTTTCCTATAAACATGAATATCTGTAATTATCAGTTATTGCTTTTGGAAAATTTTAGATGTATGTCAGACTATCTGCTGCTGGTTGGGAGGTGTTTTTGAGCCATCCATTGAGTTAGCCACTGGTGCATAAATAGAACTGGAGAGTAAAAAATTCTGTTCTGTTTTTACATCAAACAATGATTTAGATGTCTCTAAATTCACTGTTGTTTGAGAAAAACAACAAAAATATTCAAAATGTTTGCACCTAATTCAGAGCACATCAGCTATTGCTGATTCTCTATAGAATAAACTACAAATTCATTGTACACCACTTGTATTTGCTACTCATGAGAATGGTAAGTCCTCTGTAGCCTTCATAAAGCACTGAGTAATCCAATTTATTTTTTTATCCTTTTTTAAGTAGAAAAGGAAAGACTACATGACCCCCAGAGGTCCTTTGCAACCTACATGGTTTATGACTTCCATAATTTGCAAATGTATTTCAGATAAATCACGACACCATTGTCCAAGCTAGAAATGATCAAAAATACATTAAGTGGAACTATCTGATGAACCAGGTCTAGACTATGATACTCTGTATTCCAGAATAGAACTCTTAAAAAGGTAGACAACAACAGGAATCAATTTCAAAACTCATTTTCTTGGTTAGGAGTTCAAGGATACCTTCTTCCTAAGTGTGAATGTGCACCTCCATCTATTAGCCTTCAAGGAGAAGAGCATTTCTTCCCCCCATAAAGCTTTTCAGACACTAAGACAGTAAGTACTTACACTCGGTCATTTAAGAGTCATTGGCCTCAGTGTATAACTCGCAGGACACACAAGGAAGTGAAATACTCACTTTGCTTGAATTGTTGTCTCTTAAGTGAAAATATTGCAACTGTTGTGAACATATATAAAACCTTAATTTTCTGGAGGCCTTGACTCTCTACTTACTTTTGAGAAAATACTCTCTTCTCTAGATTACTATTTTTTCTCTTTTTGAATGCTGATATTCTATCATTTTGGTATTTAATGTGGTAGAGCTATAAAAATACAGATATACAACTTCTCACTTCAATTGATTACATATTTTCAACACTAAAATAAACTACATGAAGAATATGGCTTGGATTTCTCCCCCCTTTTTCTTTTCCCTTTTTTTTTAATGAAAAAGCTTATAAACAAAAAAACAAAACCAATACAAACAAACAAACAACTAAGCATACTACCAGTACCTAGAGAAAAAGGAATACTGTGTAAGAAATATATAAAACTCCAAGAGAGTGTTCAAAGGAGGGCAACCAAAATGGTGAAGGGCCTTGAGGGGAAGCTATATGAGGAGCATCTGAGGTCACTTGGTCTGTTCAGCCTGGAGAAGACTGAGGGGAGACTTCACTACAGTTACAACTTCCTTGTGAGAGGAAGAGGAGGGGCAGGCACTGATCCTGCTCTGTGCTGACCAGAGACAGAACCTGAAGCTGTGTCAGGAGAGCTTTAGGTTGAATATTAGGAAAAAGTTCTTCCCCCAGAAGGGTTGTTGGGCACTGAAACAAGCTCACCAGGGAAGTGGTCACAGCACCACGCCTGACAGAGTTCAAGAAGCTCTAGGGCAGACAATGTGACTCTTGGGTCTGTTCTATACAAGGCCAGGAGCTGGACTTTGATCATCCTTGTGGGACTCTTCCAACTCAGGATATTCTATCATTCTATGACTGTTTCACATTGGAGTCTTTGTAACTCATTAATGTATATCTTCTGGCTATTAAAGCTGAACCAAAAGGAAATCTCCAACATTTTTCCTCTCTTTCCTTCAAAAGGCTAATAATGACTGATGAACGTTCAGAGAATAGCTTGTCTGTTAACTTTCATGGAAGAGTTATTTAGGAAAAGATACCCTCTCAGCCATGTAAATTTTAAATTCTTTGAGAATAGGAAAAACATTTGAAACCACATTCAACACCACAGGATGCTTTGCCTGATCACAGAAACAAAAATCCGGATCCATATTTCCAAATCACATTGTGCTGGTTTGAAGGTGAACCAGCAGGGGAAATGAACTCACCACGAGAGAGATTATAAGTCAGACCTAAAATTTAATAATAATATTACAATAACAACACTGACACACAAGGGAAATTGCTTTCAACTCACAAAACCCCAGCAGTATAACCCAGTGTCCTGGGGCACAAACCCAAGGGGGTTTGTTTGCCCTTGTGCTGAGACCCCTGTGGTTCCCCCAAGTCCAGAGCAAAAGGAAAAGAAAAACCTGTTGGTGCAGGCAGGGGCTGTGGTCTGGGCGAGAGCGGTGATCTCCTCCTGTCGAGGTCCTGCTGCTGCTCTGGATCCGACGAGAAGTTCCCGAGGTCTTCTTACCCACCACTTATGTACCCTCAGGGAGCACTCAGTCCCTCCCCCTGGGCAGGGACTCACACAATGGGTGATTAACTCTGGGAGCCAGGGGGTGTTGAACTGTTGATGGCCCATTAGCAGCTCCGCCCCCCTCAGGCTGGGTGTGAAGGTGATAATGGCGCCCTGGGCAGCTGCTGCTAATGGCCCATTGACCTTGGGGAATGAATAGAGGGGGTAGAATACACAGCTTTGATCACCCCCACACAGGGTTAGCTGGTCCCTCCTGCTGAACTAGGACACACATTTAGACAGCAATAAAACAGTGATCCAAAATAATTTCATCAAGTCATGACAAGGCAAGGGGAAATGGCTTCAAACTGAAAAAGAGTTGATTTAGATTAAATAGTAGGAAAAAAATTACTGTGAAGGTTATGATGCTCTGGAATATGTTGCCCAAAGAAGTTGTGGTTGCCCCGACCCTGGAAGTGTTCAGTTTGGATGGAGCTCTGAGCAAGCTGGTCTTCAGTGAGTGATGTCACCGTCAATGACAGAGGTGTGGGAATGAGATGATTCCTAAGGTCACTTCCAACCCAAATCATTCTGTGATTCAATGGCTCCCAAGTAGAAATGCTGCAAGAAAGGGCAATAAATAATCAGGAAAGGTTCAGTGTCACTGGACCATATATTACTGTCTGTCAGTTTGTCATTTTTGAGACAGTATAAATAAATGATGTGTGAGAAATAGAAAGTTTGGCTTCAAGTCATATGTACCATTAATAAGAGTTTGGCAAATATAGTTGAAATATTTACTAAAATACCTTGAAAATTGTTAACATTTTGGCCATTTAAGACTTCTAGAATCCTTTTTGTCTTTTCTTATGCTAGAGAACATGTGAACTGGAGCTGTACTGTGAATCACCATGCCATCTTATATACATGTCAGTTTTGCAAGCTGACTGATGTTTCAAAGGAGAGTAAGAACATACTTCTTGCATCCTCAGGCCATCAGAAAGTTTTTCAAGAGAGCATGCTCCAGTTCAGTAGCTATGTTAGCACTGTGGATCATGACTTGAAGCAAAAAAATATTTTGAGTACCCAGCTAATGTGAAGGTTTGGCCAAAATTTGATCTGCAGAAGTACAAAAATAAAGAGCAAGCATAAACGGCAATCATAAATAGAAGGAAAATTATATTTTTATTGGTATCAGAGGATGCTAAGGCAACAGAATTGGAATAGGGACTATTAAAGAAAAATGCCAAGAGAACAATAAGCAACTCATTTAAAGACTGTTAAAAAAAAAAAGAAAAAAAGAGAAAATGGAAGGATAACACATAGGATTCATGAAAATAGACTGAGATATGGGCATCTGTGGTCAAAACTGAGTGTATTAGCTCTTATCAAAGAATCACCCTGAAAGAGGTTTGTTGTGCAGTAACATATAATACAGGGTAAAGCTGATTGCCTTACCCCTAAATCTGGAGTTAACCACTGCTTAGATTAGAGACATCTCATGATAGCAAACAAAAGTTAATGGATAGTGACTCCTCTATCTCATAATTCTCCATAGCAAATAAAAGTTAATAGATAGTGATTCCACTATCTCATAATTCTCCATAAGACTCTCCCAAAATTATTTTACTACTGGACCTCCAGACAGCCTGAGCTGTTAAGGGTAACTTTTTAAGTGACATTTCTAACACATTTTTTTCTGAATCAAAGAGTAATTTCTTCTATTTATTCCTCTTTACTTGTTCTTTTTTTTTTAATAATTATGAGTTTTCCTGGAGCTTATTAATACTTACTATTATTATTTAAATTCATCACACATATAAAAGGCAACTCAAGAGTTCATACTGATCGTTATTTATGACTGCTTGAAATTTCACAATAAGGAAGCTATTAAGAATTAAAAAGAGAAGAGAGACTTTCATGTTTCCCTTGCTTAAATGTTTTCAAGTACAGATTTACTTGTCAATTAATGTAAATGAAAAACTGAACACCTAACACCCTCTCTGTCTGCTATCTGTGGCATCATAGAAGTCACTCAATAGGAGAAAAGGTTCTTGAGAGCAATCAGGATGCTGAGAGAAAATACTACAGATTTAGAGAATTCTCTCTTTTTCATCTTGAGAGTCATACAACAGTGACATACTTGCAGAAGCACTGAGGCAGGAAGGTGTCTCTTAAGTCCCCTAGTCCAACACCTCTGTTCAGGCAGGGTCAGCCAAAGCAGGTTGACCAGTACTATGTTTAGTCAGGTTGTGAATTTCTTCAAGGACAGAGACTCAACAATCTCTGTGAGAAACTATCCCAAATAAGAGATTTATCTTAATTTTAAACAATGTTTCCTGTATTTTCGTTTGTGCCCATTGTCTCTTGCCCTTTTACTGGGCAGTGCCAAGAATAATCTGGTTTCATCTTCTTTCATGCCCCAACACATATTTTTACACATTTATAGAATCCCCCCAAAAATTCACTTTCCAGGATGAATAATCCCAGTTCTCTCAGCCTCACCTTGTGTATTGGATGCTCCAAGCCCTTAATCATCCTTATGTCCTGTGCTGGACTCACTCCAGTAGATCTCTCTTTCTCTTACACTGGGAACCTAACACTGGATCCAGCACTCCAAATGTGCCCCATTTGCCATCTTTTGTGATCTTTTCCACCAATATGGATACTCCAAAAAAAAAATTTTTACTTCAGTAAGTACCCTGGGTTCAAAGCAGACAATGCCACAGAGATTCTAATCTGTATTTCCAAACCTCCTCATTAGGTATCCCCTACAAATCTGTGAGCAAAGGGAACAATCCAGTCCTAAACCAGTTTGGGATGCTTTCTACAGGATTTTTTTTGTGATTTGTTGAGTTCCCGATTTTAACAAACAAACAGAAATTTCTCAATAAGAAAGTATTAAAAATAATATTTTTATAAGTCCCTTATGCAATATTTTCCTTTTTAACTCTCCTTCTGACAAATATTGATCCTTCTCAACCCTCCACCCTTTCTTTTTCCTATGAAGTACCAGTTAGCACAGCAATATACACAATATACTGATCTCTCTTGCTTGTCAAATATATAACTGATGATTTCATCAGTGTTATTGGCACAGTTGTTGCAGGAAAAAAAAAAGATTTCTTAGCTTGTTTTCCCTGATCTTGCTTCTTCTGCAGTAATGTAAATATTCTGCAGCATCGTGCTTATCTGTGACAACTCTGAGATTTTAAAACATCCCTTTTGTTTTCAAATAATGTATCTAGAGTTTGGAGGCTCTTACTTACAAAGTTGTAAGAGAGATTTCTTATAATTTGAAAATATTGTTAAATATTGGGTTTAAGTTAAAGCAGAAACTGCCAGAGGGATGACCTTAATGCTCAGCTTAATGCTGAGTAGTGATCTCATTTACTGTGCTTTCAGCTCTTCTGGGGAATAAGTAAACTAAAACTGTTGGACAGTCCAAGTTTAAAGTGCCTGAATATATGCATAGACATCATATATGCCTGAAAACAGGACCTGAATCACCTTAAAACTCAGTCTTTGAGGACCTCATTTCTACAGGTATCTGCTTTCTTAGGCTCTGAGAAGGTTGAGGTCTGCTCATATAAAAGAGTCAGGAAAAGTTAGAATTTCATATATTTAAAAGGGGTTTTTTCCAGCTATATTTTTTCAAGTTTTCAGCTTGTTACACACAGATCTACAGAACAAGTTTCCCTGTGTAATAAAATTCCCAAATGTAATGCTCCCAAATAATTTTAAATCAATTATTCATGTAATTTTAAAATTGCATTCAAATTTTAATTCTGTTAAAAATGGTGTAAAAAGTCTCTTTCAAATGTATTTTTCACATCTCATTTCTTATTATTTAATTACAAAATTGTTCTTCACAAAAGAAAATTAATCATAAAAAGTCATAAGCAAATGTGTTGCAAATGCAACCATTACTATTTTAGATAAGTTTAATTTCAGTATGTTTCTCACCAAATGTGTAAGTGGTGTTGGTTGTTTGCTTCCATATTGTAAGTTAAATATCTTTTCAAGAGAGCTTTTTTCTTGACAATATGATTTTTAGTGCCCTACAAGATTTTCTGCTCCATAACTATTGTTCTTGGTATACCACACTTTGTTAATGTGGGTAAAAAATTATAAATCTTAAATGGCTGAAAACAACCTCTAGAAAGTTATGTATCTCCAAAGAGAAATCCTATTTTGTGATTTTATGTACTTTTCATAACATAGTTTTGCTTAAATAAATACAGGATTTCTACACCACCACCCCTTCCTTTTTAAGACAAATGTCATAACATCCTGACATTTACCAGCTCAAATGATTATTTATTAGAAAACATTCATTATTTACTTTGAAAGTCTCAACAAGAAAGAAGTGAAAAAGGAGATTTCTGTTCTACTTAAGGATCTTGTAAATGTATTTAAAATTTTTACATAATGACAATTTGATTTCTCTTTTTCTCTTTGTAAGTCATGGAAGTATGTGCAGTTTGATAATCTGGTTTGAAATCAGTTGAAAGGTGACTGCTTTCAAAAAACCCCATTATCTGTGGGTGTAAAGTATTTTTTTATAATTTAGGAGTTTGTTCTCATCTGTAGTACTGTGCTGGATTTCTTGCCGTACTAAAAGTTGTAACAGATATTGAAGGATAATGAAAAACATATTATAAAGACAGGAAGAAAAACAGGTGAGATGAATAAATTAGTATCACTCCACTTTGAAAATGTGTAGGAGAATGTTTATTCTTTTAAAACAGCATCTAAAGAAACCAAACTGAGTACTCTTATCTTTCAAAAATCATCAGATGTAAAACCAATGAAAGAAAATGCTGTGACATGACTAACCTTTGAAACTGCTTGCTGTATCAATATGTTAGAAGATATCAAGAGATCAGAATATTTCATTAAAGGAGCAGATGTCTCCTCAGAATAAGAGCTTAAGATGTAGGTCTGAAACTAAATGAAATGATAAGTGTGGGTATAAACTATGGGATTTAGTTCACATGCATTCATAACAGTGTTGGTAAAAATCCCACGTTCTTTTGAATATTCAGCCATTATTTATTTGTTAATCTTTTCCTGAAACCTCATCGGAGCATTTCCATCATGACCATGTTGAGAACTGGATCTATGGAGAGTGCTTTTATCACTTGGACAAACAAATATACTCAGAAATTATGTGTTCTGTTTTTCCCAGTCTCATTTACTTGTATGAATAAAGACTTATTTCTAGGTCCTCCACAAAGGTTTCACTGACCGTTGACAGTCCTTGCTCATTTGTATCATTTGTAAGTCAAAAATTACCAAGTGACAATGAAAACTGGAACAGTGATGTGGATTGGGGTAGTCAGATAGCTCTGAATTCCAGATGATCTAATTTATGCAACACCTAAAATATACAGCACTATTCATAGAATCTGTCCAAGCTGAGCAGCTGGGACCAGTTTATTACTGTGTGGGTGTAACCAAAGCTGTGTATTCTACACCCTCAATGTAATTTCTCATGAACTGTTAATAATGGATCATTTGCAGCAGCTGCCCCGGGCACATCTGACACCTCAGGCTACAAACTGGGTGTTAGAGAACCCTGGGAAACAGGGTCTTTCCTTCTTTTCACACCAATTTATGATAACTTCCCTCCTGGGAGGCATTGGCACCTTCACACTCAGCTGGAGGGGTCATGTCTGCTAATGGACTATCAAGGAGTCCAAAAATATCCCATAAGCCACAGAGTAAATCACCTACTGTTAAACTCCTCACCTGGGGAAGGCATTGGACAATCCCATCGGAACCTAAGCATTTATAATCTTGGGGTTTGGGGACTTCTGGTACCACTCATCGGGTCCAGAGGAGGACTAGAACATCAACAGGACTGCAACTGCCACTCTCAACCAGACTGCAACCATCATCCTCACCAAGAGGTTAACCCTTTCTTTTACTTTGTACTGGGGGGAACCACGTGGCTCTTAGCACAGAGGCTAATGAACACCATTCTGTTCATGCCCCAGTGCGCTGGGTCATATGTCTGGGTTTTGTGGGTTAAAAATCAATTCTTTCTCAGTATAATTGTATTTATTGCAATCTTTTTATTAAATTGTAACTCTGATTTGTAATCTCTTTTTGAATTGGGTTCATTTCTCCTACCGGTTTACCTTTAAATCAGCACAGAATCATAGAATGGCCTGGATTGGAAGGAACCTGAAAGATCATTTAGTTCCAATTCTCCTGCCATAGGCAGGGGCACTTTTCACTAGATCAGTTTGCTCAGAGCTCCATCCAATCTGGCCTTTAACACTTCCAGGGATGGGGCATCCAGAGGTTCCCTGGGCAACCTGGGCCAGGGCTTCACCACCTCACAGGAAATAATTTCTTCCTAATGTCTCATCTAAACCTACTCTCTGTCAGTTTGAAGTCATTCCCCCTTCTCTTATCACTACACACTCTTGTAAAAAGTTCCTCTCCATCTTCCTTGTAGGCTCCCTTCAGGTACTGGAAAGCTGCAATTAGGTCACCCCAAAGCCTCCTCTTCTCCAGTTGGGAGAAACAATCCCAATTCTCTCAGGCTTGCATCATAGCAGAGGTGCTCCAACCCTCTAATCACCTTGATCGTCTCCTCTGGACTGACTCCAACAGGTCCATGCCCTTCCTGTGCTGGGACCCCAGAGCTGAAGACAGCACTGCAGGTGGGGTCTCACCAGAGCAGAGCAGAGGGGCAGAATCCTCTCCCTCCCCTGCTGCCCACATTTCCTTGGATGCAGCCTGGGATAAGGTTGGATTTCTGACTGCAAGCACACATTGTGCAGTCTCTGGTCCATCAGGAACACGATATAGAACTGTGAGACAAAGGTAACTATAAACTTCCTCTTCTATAGGACACATTGCTTTTTTTTGGTCTTCAGTTTTGTATATTTTTAGTATTTGCTGTTAATGAAAATGTGGATGGCTCCATAAGCATGATTTACATTTTTTTCTGCATGCCTTGGAAATTCATCGTGATTCAAACACTGCAGGGAACAAGTTTCATAGTCACAGAACAGCAGCTGAAGAAGGTCTGTGTTTTGCACACACAGCCACTTTAAAGACACCTATTCTTCAAATTTTCACCATGTGTCATCCATTCTTTCCTATTCCACATGCTGCAATAACTTCTGCACATCTCGGCTGAGGCCTGCAAATCTTGTTGTTTCTTCTTCAGTGCTGCAGTAACAAAATATTCTTGAAGATCCCTTCAATTAAATTAACTGATATTGTACAAACCCAGTTTTTAGTACTTCCATGATCTGGTAATACTGTTCATGGAGGAATAATTTTTATCTAAGACATGGTAACAAATGACTGGTGGGACTTCAGTAACCAAAAGCAAGTGTTTACACTTGTCAGGCATAGAGGTGACACTTCCAATGAGTTAAAGAAATGTAGTAAATTATGAAACAGTGTTTGGTAGCATCCACAATACTCCCTGGTATTAAAAAAAAAAAGGCATTTTTGCTCTGGAAATTGTATGAAATAAACCCCAGCTAACTAATAGGAAAGAAGGGAACCTCCATGAAAAATAGGTGTATAAGGTGGCTTATAAGTATCCATAAAAGAGGCAAAGTACACACCTGCCATGTTGCTGAATATGTAAGCAGTTATGTTTGAGCCACCTGGAACATCTCAACAATGACAGTATCATTCTCAGGTAAAATAAATAATATGTCCATAATCCTGCTCAAATATCTGTAGCTGATAGTGATGGAATAGTAATTGTTGAGAGTTCATGTTTATTGAGTGAGTGATCTGAAAAGAGGAACAGAGTCACACATCCAGAAGTGTGGTAACCTGGAACATATGGAAATCTCTCTTTAGAGTTCAGACAAGTTAACTTGTTTCATCTCTCAAATGCTACTTTTGCTGCACCAGACACAGGCATGTACAACGCTCTCTTCAGACATATAAATCCAATTTATTGATTTCTTTTGTCAGCACAATTTTATATTGTAACCAAATTAGCACACTGTACTTCAAGCAACCTTGCTATCTTCAAAAATTAGGCAGTTGTCTTTATCTGAACAGAATTATTTTACACATGCCTCTATCATTATTCAGTCCCAGAAATGATACACAGAATTATCCTCCCTGCATACAGTCTGTGAGTCTCCTCTTACTAGCCAAATAATTTCAAGACTGTCTTAAGTTTCTCTAGCAGAAAGACTTCTTATTTAAAGTGACTTGAAACAATAATTTTGCCTCTTTCTCATAAAATGTTTATCCAAAAAGATAGTAATTTTTGATCTTTATGAAAGTTAGATCTTCATGAGAGTGTCTATGAGATGTTAAGAACTTGAAACATAATACTGGGGTAAACATTTATGAAACTCTTTTGTTCATTGTGCATCATTTCCTCACAACAATAATGCTGTTGTTCACTATTGTATAATTTATCTTAGTGCCATTTTAATTGTGTTTTCAGTTTTCATAAGAAAGCATCCCATTTGGGATAATTACTCACTTTGGAGACGATCAGCTATTTGGTACATGAGCACCTCTGTAAATTACCCTGTCTACAGAAGGCATTTTGCTGCAAGGGCAACATACTGTGCTAGAAAGAGGGGGTATTTGCCTTATCTCTTTTCCTTTCATGTCTCCTTTCCTGTCCCCCAAGCATTTGATAATTGCTCTATGACATGGCAATTTCCTTACAGCTCCTCATCAGTTATTTCCAGATACATGATCTCTCTGTGGGGTTTTTTGTTTGTGTTTTTTTTTTTTTTGTTGTTGTTGTTGTTGTTTTTGTTTTTTTTTTTTGTAACTGCACCATTACCATAAGTTCCCCTAAAATTCTCACCTAATTTTAGAGTGCACCCTTAACATTTCAGTTTCTGTAAGACATGTAAGCAAATCCAGCTGGATCTCTTGGCAACTTGGGTGTCCATAGGGAAACAAGTATCTCAGTATAAATATCCATTATCAAATCATCATCAGGATTTCAGTTTCTATATTTAATTACATTTACATTGAGCATGCAATCATCAATCAATTTAAAAATAAAGTAATCCTCGCCAAAGCACCACGGAGATGTTTCTTGACAAGTTCAGGCACAGCAAGTTTACAGATTCTCAGTTCTTCTAAACTGACTCAAATGCATTGATGAGAACTGTCTTGGGTTGAGCTGGCAAAATGCTAAGTGTCTAAGACAGAGAGAAAGGGTTCCTCCTCCCCCCAGCCAGCCAACGGAAAAAGAAGAGGGAGAGAGGAAAAAAACACTTTAAACTAGGTTTATGCTGAAACAAACTACATGTATTTATACAGAAAAGAGAAAATTGAGAGAAAACTACAATATAACACACACTTACACAAGTTATGTATACATAACAAGAAATAACTTCTCACTCTCCAATTAATACAAAGTCTAGATCTATAAGACTCTAAAAGACACCTAGCAAGAAACATAAAGAGTAACAACAAAATATTTCTACTTCCCTGACCTCAAATAAAATACGATGTAGGGGCAGCAGGAACAGGGCCTAACAAGAGAACAACTGCAGCATATCTTCTCTGTACTCCAGCCATAATGGAACTGACCAAGCCACTACCACACACTGGATTTTACACCCTTTGAGATGATGTAGTATGGTATGGAATACAATATTATTGGCTAGAAGAAGTCAGCTCTTAGCTAGCTCAGCCCAGCTCAAGTTAGCTGACAATTTCAGGCCTAGTCTGAACTTTAAAACCTAAATTTAGGCCCACCTGGCCAAACCCATAACAAGAGCTTAAAATGGTTCCATTATCAGAGCCTAATTCTGCCACTTTTATTTATATGAGAGGATAGTCTACTGTATAAAGAATCTCACTGAGCAAAACAAGTAAGTAACATGGGACAAAATTAATCCTTGCTGTCTTTTTCCTAACTTCCCAGTAGTAAATCTTTGTGGGAGAAAAGCCGCATAAGATAGCACAGTAGTGAAAGTTAGAGCCTACTGTATGGAAGACAGGGAACTTACAGGTATATCCACTACGATTCTGAGTGTGATATTCCCAAAAGATCTAAGGGACTAATCAGACATGTGTGTAACATTAAATAATATTTTCCTTTCTTATCTCCTGAGATGTTTCTGGCAAAAGTTTTCAGTCACTAGACTTGCGTTTTAATTGTTTTGAGAATCTATCAAAGTTGACTTCCTTACCTTTGAAACAACTGCCCCAGCAGAATCATATACTTCCTGGTACTGAACCTCTTAGCAGTTCACACGTGATAATACTCACTGTAGTTTATTTCTAGTCCTAGTTTTAAAACTCCCTAACATGAAAATGTGTTTGTTTTCTACCAGCATACTTTTATACATGTGTTATATAGAAATCAGGTTTTCTAATTCCCTAGTCCAAGTACAGCCGTTAAACTCCATCTTAGGCTTTCTCTCAGTAAACAGCACACTCTTTAAAGAAAAATATTGCTAGGCAAAGAATGGCAAATACTACAGGTGTTATGTTATTGATACCAATTGGTGTTTTACAGCACTTTGAAATGTTCATCTTTTGGTTCATTTAATGTACGGTCATGAACATCAACAGTCATATAGATACAGATGGCAGAAAAGTTGAGCCCTATTTCTAATCCCCATTTGCATGACTTCAATGTGATTTGCTGTTGTGGTTTGCTATGAGACACTTTTTAATGAATATTTCTTCTATAACGTATAAGTTGTTTCATAAGCAGCAGAAACAACAAAGCCCTGCACATTTGCCTACTTTGTCCTTTCCTCTCTCTCCTCTCTGTTCCTCCACTGCATGTTCTCAGGATCTGCATACGCCTTTTAGGTAGTATTTGTGACAGAGTACTTTGAGCTACATGTCTACTGGTGAGCAAACCAGCTGCTGCCTCTTCCTTCAGTGAGGTCTCTGTATTTCACAGTCATACTACAAGAATGGGATTATCTTTGAGGTTTATATTCATCTTTTGTTGGTTTCCTCCATTGACTCAGAGCAGCAAAGTGTGTGTTCCTCTTTTGCTGGAGAAGCTGGACTGAAAACAGATTTCTCCAAATCCTGTAGCCAGACATGTCTATGTGCTGGGCTCTGATGACTGCTTCAGGCAAGTAATGAGGCAGACCTCTCAGGACAAGGAATCCTGTTTGGAAGCAGAGCATTCTCATCCCATTTCAAATGAGCAAGAGCTGTGGGAGAATGCAACTGGCAGCAGCACTATCTGTAGAACAAACTGCACCAGAAACCCTGATGAGACTGAGGACTTTTACCACAGAAGTTTAGTTTGTTGAGTTTATTGCACCGTTTCCAGTTTTGCAAGTTTATTGTTACTCCTGTTTGCGGTTTTCCCCTCATGCTATTCCTCCTATGTTTTTCCCCTTATAGTCCTTATCCCAGTTTGTCCTCCATGTTGCCTTCTTCCCCCTCTACCCTTTTTCTGCCTTTGCCCTGATCACTAGATTCCTATTGGTTAGCTTTCCTGCCTTTGCCCAATGTTTTCCCATTGGCCTTTGGTGAATCGTTGTTCCATTTGCTATCTGGTTTCCCTAGTTACACACTCTGTTCCTGCTTTTACCCAGTCCCATCCAAGTTCCAGAACCTTCCCCCCAGAACCCTTTATAACCCCGAGTTTCCCTTAATAAATTGCTATTGGTGCCTTCACAGATGTAGTGTTCTGGAAATCATTTAATTTTTTGTTCTCCTTCAGTCAACAGCCATCAAGAGCTAGCCACTCAGATCTGAGACTGGTGGTGAAATTCTCATCATATTCATAATTTCTAATCAGCAAACTTGTGATAGCATCATCCTTTCTGTTGTGTTTAATTCTTGTGGGGCAAGGAACTTCCTGCTGGCTTCTTTATTGTGTTGTGGTGGGGCATCTTACTGTATGTGGGTTCCATTCCTTGCACCTGTGCACCTCTGCCAATCAAGGTGCTTCTGGCCCTGACTGTAATAGATGCTAAGGTATGTGTTCAAGTTATTTGGTTTTATTTATTAACCCGGCTTTTATTTTCTCTATTGATTTCACTTCTGCTGGAAGGAAATGTTACAAGACATTAAAACCAAAGATAAATTTGATAAATTTGGCATCTTATCCACTTCAAAGTGAAGGTTTCTTGTGTTTTGTCCCAGTAAGGTCCATATTTCTTTTTAAGGTTTTTATCTAATATTTGTTTCTATCATCTTTATGTATTAGTTTATTAATCATGGCTATTTCTGTAGCTGGGTACTAGGGCTGATGGAACCTTCTTACCTGGGAAAAGTCCTTCATCAAAAATGTTCTTTATTGTGCTTTCCTGAACCTACACTGAAGGCCCCTGCCAAAGGTTTCTGAAATCAAAGAACTCTCACGACATTCAGAAGCAAAGCAGCTCCTAAATATAAATCCAGTTCTCACCTGTAAGGCTTTTAAGCTGCCATATTTTGGATTTCCAAAACTGTATGAGGAATAACAGTTCAATTCCCACTTAAATATATATGAATCTGTTCATTTTATACTAGGTTACAAAAATCTTTATTTCAGAGCAGGACCATGTGGTGTGTAGATGAGCAATATGGTTCTGATTTATGTGATATTGATTAACCAACCAAAGGCACAAAGCTCTCAGCCTCCCTTTTACCAGCATTTTCTGTACATGTTCCCAAGTGTCCTACATCATCCTCTGGGGGAGGACTTAGGGTTTTATCACCTATCTGTTCTTCCCACAAAGTTCTGACTACATCATTTCTTCTTCCCATATTTCATAATTTTGTAAGACTACAGTGCAGAGTCAAGTGGAAGATACCTATCATGTCATTCATATTAGTTTGCTGCAAAGGGACTTCTCTACGTCTTCCTCCTCAAATCCACTTGAAAAGGGCAAAGGAAGGGTTAGAAAAACATGTTAGGAATGTGTTAATTTGGATTAATCCTGTATTAACTACTGTCATTGCTGCTTCACATTAATATAAATCCACTTCTATCTCCTTCCATGTATCATACAGGTGGTAAAGCGACAGATTTACGAAAGCTGCTTAGGAGACCATTGCTTAATTAACCCCTCTCAAAAAAACTACCTCTTAAAAGTTAAGCTGGACAAAAAAAACACAACCAACCAACCAACCAGCCAACCAACCAACCAGCCAACCAACCAACCAGCCAACCAACCAAACCCCAAACCCAAACACCTCTTTATGCATGTTGTGGTTTTTTTTTTCCCTTACAATGCAAGATCGTCAGCGAGACAGCACCGAGGCATCAAAACGGTAAGCAATTTATTTTTATCAGTTTTATTTCACACAGCCGGGAATGGCAAAGGTGTTTTTTCCCCTCTGGACTAATAACTGAAGCCAAAGCAAGTGAATTCCTAGACAAGTGAATGAACAGGCACAAACCCATCGGGGATTAGTTACAGGCGCACCCGTACGGGCGATTCTCGGCGGTACCGCTTCCCACGGGCGCTGCGGCGCGTCACCGCCCGCGGGCAGAGTTGGGGGCACCGCCGCGCCCTGCGCAGCCCCCAGGAAGGCTGCGGACCGGCCGCTCCCGCGGGAAAAGGGGATACTAATGCCAGGGACACCCCAGCCCCCTGGCGCGTCCCTCCCTCGTGCACGCAGCCGAAGCGCCGCTCTCGGGTTCTCCCGGCCCGGGATGCTGGAGGCTTCCCAGTGGGATTCTCCGCCAAGACGCCGGCTCTCCGTTGCCGGCTGTGTCCCTTCAGCGATAAGCGAGCGGAGCAGGCTCCGAGGGGCCGCAGTGGCGAGGCGATGGAACTGCCTTACCCCGCTGGGGGGCTGCGGACGGGAGGGCGGAGGTGCAGGGAGGGATGCAGGGAGTAGTGCGGAAAAGGATGCTCTGAGCCTTCTGACGCCTCTCAGAGTGGCGGAGGAATCTCGGCACTGCCGCTCGTCGGTGATGTGAAGCTCCGAGTGCGGCGGAGGGATCGGCTGGCCCGCCGAGCTCCCGCCCCCTGCGCGGCGGCGCGGCCCGGCCCCGCCGATATAGCGCGGCGCGGGGAGGCGCGGCCATCACTTGGCGAGCGGCGCTCCGCGGGTGCGGGGCTGTGCGGGCGGCAACGGCAGCAGCAGCAGCGGAGTTTGCCTGGGCTGACCGAGCATCCTGCAACTTGGAACTGTCCGCCGGCGCGAGCTCCTGAACATGAGCCTCCTGCCTCTCTACCTGCTCGGATTGCTCCTCACTGGCGGGCAAGGTAGGAGCGGGGCCACTTTTTTCCTTCCTTTTTTTTTTTTTTTTAAATTTCCTTTTTTAATTAATTATTTTTCTTACCTATGCTGTCCGCTCGCTCCGATTAACGGCAAAGAAATATAGAAAAAAAAATAAAGCAATGCATTTTCCTGGAACCAAATTAAGAAAATTAAGAAGAACCTAAAACTTGCTTCATCGCCCGCCTTCTTTTTTTTTTTTTTTTTTAAGACTTCAAGAGGTGTCATTTATGAGGAAAAAGAGGAAAAAAGCTGCAAGGTGTTAAGTGTACTTAGATGCTTGGCATGGGGCTCAGCCCCTTTTTTTTTGCGCGATAAATGTGGGAGGGACGTGAAGCGTTTTTAAAAAAATGTAGCTACCAGAGACCGTGGTTTTAAATCCGCGGCTGTCCGCGGGGAAGGCAGCGCGGACTTCGTTTATAGGAGCAGGGAGAAGTGCTGGCGGTAGAGCCCATGAGAAACCTGACCTTAAGTCTACCTGTCGGGATTCCTCCTCTCCCGAAGACGCTTCCCGGCGCTCTGCCGGGACACCGAGCCGGGGGGCTCGGGGTGGGCGCTGGCGGGGCTGTGCGCGGGTGCGGAGCGGGGACAGCTGTGTGCGGGCACGGGGCGCGCCGGGTTGGCGCCTCCGGGCACAGTTCGCCCTTTGCATACACATGTACATATATATATATGTATATACATATACACACACATACAGTCCTTCGAGAACCGCGGACTCGACGGTTGCAGTGCAAACGAGGGTTTTTCGCTTGTTTTTTTTTTTTTTTCTTTTTTGGCGGGGCTGAAATATCTATGTATCTATTTATGTATTTGCTTATTTTGGATGTCACCTACGTGATTACTTGAGGAGACGGAGAGGGGAAGAGCCGCCAGGAGGGGCGAAGCCCCTCGGTGAGGGATAACCATCGCCGTGTTTGGAAACTGTTCGGGCAAGTTCCCGGCGCTCGCCCGGGGCTCTGAGCCGCACCTGGCCCCGTTCCCCCCGCGCCAGGTGCCCGGAGCGAGGCTACATTCCCTGCACCTGAGGGGGTGGGCGGCGGCCCGTCTTCCTAGGGAGGTTTTAGCGGAGTAGTCAAAGCCTCCCAAAGCCGAACCCCCCAGCCGGGTGTCCGCGGGAGCGGCGGGGACCGGCCCCGGGCCGCCGTGCCGCCGCCGGGCGCCAGGGGGCGGCAGAGCTCCACGGCGGCTCCGCGCAGAGCCCCGGGACGGGGCGGACTCGCCCCCGCCGCGGGTCTCGGGGTGGGCCGGAAGGGGCTGGAGGTGGCACCTGGGGGCTGCACGTGTCACCCAGGCCCTACACGGTGTCTTGTGACTGGGCAGTGTGATCTATTGCGCTTGAGGACGGGATGAAGGGGGCGGGCGTTATGTCTTGGGGTATTAAGGCTGTAGCTGGGAAGGTCTCCCTCAATGCGTTCAGGGCTAAAGCTCGTACCGTCCAGGTGTTTTCTCTCGGAGATAAGTAGAGAAGAGCCACCAGATGCTCTCAATTTCTCTATAAATGCTTCCCGTGCCTTTGCCGTTTTGGGGTGTGCTCTAGAGGTGTCTCGGTGAGCAGCGATCTAGAAACAGTTCGGAGGCTTTTTAGCATAGCCAGTGCTGGGATGGCAGAGAAGGAACGGGAAAGCTTCCTCCAGGTTTTGCATTGATCTACCTGTGTGTAATAATGTGCGTGGAGATGTGCTCTGTACCTCCTCCAACAGAGAAACGGTGGAAAGCGACTCTGTGAAGTGTGATTGCTGTATCGTAGGAGGATTGCATAGTTTTGGTATCTTACTATCACAAATGTCAGGAGATAAATAATGGAGTGAAATTATAGATGCTATTAAGATGAGCTTTCAGAATTATAGGAGGATAGATACAGGGGGGGAGGGAATGGAAAGAAGAGGAAATCTGAATAATGTAATACTGATAGTAACTTGCTCTCAATTTTAAGAAACTGCTTATTTTAATTTCGGTTTTATTAGAGGGAGCAAATTCTATTGGCAGGGGAAGAGTGAGATTTTTGAACTGGCTGTAGAAATAGGAACGTGCAGCCTTCATCCACAGCAGGGCATAGTAAATGTGAGAGGGAGAACATCTGCATATGGAAAATATCCCCATTTACGTTGCTAGGAGAGAGGAAAATTCTCAAGTGGTGGGAGTGTGTGTGTGTTATTATTTTTACTAGGTATCATTGTGGTAAGTGGTTTATTGTACTTTTTTACTAATTTTCAATACCTCCTTGGAGTAATCTAGAGAATTTCTTGAAGTGAATCAAATTATTTGAGAGGCTATTCCATAAACTCTTGGGATTTATCTATTTTGTGGGAATGCAGTGGTGGGGAACACTTACATCATCAATTGAAGATTGTGGTGTTTTTGAAGGTTGCCTTTTTTTTAAGAAAAGCATTATTATGCAAGTATTAAATGATAATTAGGACTTTTTGATGTTAAATAGAAATAGTGTGGATCATTAGGAAGAAGCCAGTAATCAGATTTGGCTCATTTGCTTTGGAAATGTGGAAAGTCTTAGGTTGAGGATTTATATTTTGAAGAATAGAGCTTGCAGTAGTTTTTATGAAGAATGACTAAAGCATTTTCTTTGGAAATGCTGGTGTTTAAGACTGGAGAGAGGGCATGGTGCTGTATTTTTTTCCATCCCAGAAAATCAGAGCAGTTTGAAAATAAGCTGCAGACATGTACTCCCTGCCCCAACCCCTTCACTTAAGAGCTTATGAATGTCATAATTATCTACCAGTGCCAAATATTCCCTCTCTTCATTTCATCACTGGGGAGGAGTTTAACTGACAATGTTATTACACTAAAACAAAAGGATTTTTTCTTAACCTTTCAAAACTGTCCAGACAGTTCATCCAGTGTGGAGGCTCAAATTTAATTAGCTTTGCTTTAATAAAAAAAAAGAAACAAAACATACCCACAGGACCCCCCTTCCCCCCCACACATACCCCAAACCAATAGAAAATCATACTCCACTCTGTAAATCTGCCTTTTAAGATAAGTGGAGATACAACACTCAGAAAAAGCTTCATTGGTTTTTACCAGTGTCTGGGGACACTGACTTAAAGTGGATGAAATGGACATTTTCCCAGACTGCAGAATCCTATTTCTTTCATCAGTCTGCATAATACACATTTTGTTAAGTTGACAAATTTTTAAGTTGTAGTAGGATATGTTTTGCTTGTAGAATTTAATCTATTTTGTGCTCATCCAGGAGATTCAGAGGAGTGAGCACTTGTTCAGTTGTTGTGCTTTAAGTTTCCTCTTTTCACTGCTTTGATACTGAGCTTCTTCTTGTTTTTCCTGAAGAGTTTCTCTGTACAAGTGCTTATAAGAGACTGTTTGTTAATAAGGAACATCCCCCAAGGGAGATGCCAGCATGTGTGTCTTATTCACCACAGTGCAGTCTGGAATCCTGCCTCTTTCTGCTTTTTGCATACTGAATCCATGAAATTTGGAACTTTTGAAAATAGTGAGTTTCTCTACTAGATTAAGTGAAACTAATATTTTACTCTGATCATATACTGAAATCTGAAACGTATCCTGAGACTTCAGCTAACCATTGTTTTCTGCTACCAGTTGATTTATACAACTGCATTAAGATTAAAATATGTCTACTTTCTTCCCTTCTTTCCACCCTTCAAAACAAAACAAAAAAACCCCAACAAAGAAACAAAACAACAATTCATGCACAAAAGAAATGTTTGATTTTCTGTTTTAGGCTACGTTACACCTCTTCAGGTGAATATGAAATTCAAACTGTCTGAAAATACACGTTGACTGATGAGGTGTTCTGAAACATTGACTTAAGAAGAGCTAGTTGAGAAATATGTAGAGAGTTTTGTTTCATGCAGTCCCAGACAAAATGGAGCTAGAGATATTTTTATCATTTGCAGTGGCTCTAAATCATGAAATACGTGAATGATAAAGGCATAGATATAGAGCTTTAAAGTCTTTTCTAGGAGGTTGAGTACCATTATTTGGACTTTCTCTTACAGTACAAAACATTTTAGTTCTCTTTTTTTTAATGTATGGAAATGACTGGTTTGTTAGGACTAGTTTATGTAGGATTTACCTTTTATGGCCATCTTCTCCACAAGTATATTGAGAACAAATACTGTATTTGTTTGGCCTTTCACTGACCTTTGCTTTGAGGCACCTTTCCCAAGTGATTCATGTTTACTTACTGATTTTCTTTCACTTTACTCCAGTAATCCCCCACTTACATTTGGCACATGCCATTTGATTCTAGTGCAATTGAGTCTAGTTAATATGACATTTTGGGAAACACATTTTAGCTACACTGTAATTTGTGTCTGTGAGTTGAAAATCTGTTGTGGAAAGGGTAGGACGTAGACTTCTTCAGGTAAAGAATCTGGATAATACTCAATAATATTTTAAATAGTTTACACCAACTAAAGTCAGATATTTTATTTGGTCTTTTTTTTTTCTTTTTAACACTCACATTTGCATTATAAAATAAGGGCAATACACTTAATGAAGTGTATCCTGAAGTTCTCCATGTCACAGGTCATTTGAGTCTTATCTTTAATGTCTCTTGAAATTCGGAAATAGGAGAGAAAACTTACTGATATCCTGACATGCTCAAATCCGGAGGCTCATTGGAGTCCGATAGATTAGAGCCAGGCCTATTGGTATCTGTTATATCTCATCATCACTTTTTATTTTGACCTAAGCAATTAATAATGACCTAATTCTGACCTGGTATTTAGCTTTTCCCCTTAGTGTATTTAATTCCTTTCTAGTTTAGATATTTGGCTACAATTCAATTTTTGGTAACTAGCTGAAAACTCAGAATAGATTTTAATATTAAATAGACCATTCAGAGCACTACTTGCTGTTACTTCAAGAATCTGAGGATGTCCAGCTTCAGTGAAATAAATCTGTGTTCTTTAGTAAAATCTTTTTTACTGCTTTTGTAGCTCCATTTCTCTTAATACTGTGTTTGTATGGATTTGTATAAATTTTAAAGGGGATCATGAAAATAAAGAGTTACTTTAAAATAGCCAGGTACTCTTCAGCTGCTTTGTGTTATGCCATAACATCTTGAATTGGATGTCCTCAATAATAAGGGTACCAAGGTATTTGCTATGTGGCTAATTTTTTTATATTATTTATCTCGACTGGTGATATTAATTGGAGAAGATGTTTTCTGATTTGTTCTGCTGTAGATGAGCTTAGAATCTACCTCTTATTGAATGAAAGGAATAGAAGAAGGCAATAGAAAAAGAACAAAACCATGGAGAGTAATTTTGTCTGGTTACAGCTGTTTGTGGTGACAGCTTTTGATATTAAAATCCTGGAAAAGAAACCGTGTAAGTGCTACTTTAAAGTTACAGGGAAAGGAAACAAAGGAGATGTGTGTGTACACAGGTCTACATTTTAGAAAACCTTGTCTAAGCAGACCCCAAAGCCTTTGAATGACCTGCATTTGAGTAGTTCTGTGGAAGCACTGTTAGCTGCACTAATCCAGACGCTCACACTGAGCAGGAATCAGTTGACTTCAGTGTGTTCAGTGGAGTATGGGAAAACATCTCTTCAAATGGCAGGAGGTAATCAGCTTTCATTTTTGAAATAGCGTGAGATGGGCAATACTGTTCATTTATGCTGCTGTTATGACTTACGAAATTATGATTAACAGAATTTTTCTTTGCTTTTGTGTGTTAGCACCTGGATCATTAATGAATGCATTGGAGTAATAGCTTGAACTACAAATCCAAATTTAAGATCTACTACAGAAGGAGATAATTATAATTTAATTCTTAAACATGAAGGCTATGAGCATTGTCATTGGTGAAGCACTGGAACAAAGGTTTCCCAGAGAAGTTGTGGATGCCCCATCCCTGGAAGTGTTCAAGGCTGGGTTGGATAGGGATCATGCAGCCTTGTGGAAGGTGTCCCTCTCCACAGTGGGGGGTTGTTGAAATTTGATGATCTTTAAGGTCCCTTCCAAACCAAACCATTCTATGATTGTAATAAAACTGTACTAATTCTTGTCAGAAGAGAATTTCCATTGACTTAAGTTTGTATTTGCATGAGACAAACGGAACTAGTTCTTTAAAAGCAATTATTTTACTGTCTCAAGTATGTTAATTTTGGAAGGAAACAGAGAAGTGCATCAACTAAAAATTCATTACATAGTTTTTGCCTGTTTAGGAACACTGCTAAAAAAAGTTAAACCAAATACCTGCTGAAATGTTTTACCTACTTTCTGCCTCTTTCGGAAAAGAAAAAGAAATACAGTAATTTGGTTTCACCCATTCTTTAATGTGTTATATAAGGAGTATTGCAAATAGATGAAATAATCAAGTCTTTTAAAAACCTATTTGAACAAATAATTTGGATAAGTCTGGATATCTATTAACCAGTGGTGTTATTTGCTGCAGTTTCCATGATCCAAACAAAATATTACCTGAAATGGCCAGTTTGAGGATGGATAGCATCCAGATAAAATTGTGAAACAACATGTAGTAGTACTATGGAAGTTTAGTCAGCTTCTTCAGTAGCCCTGCCTATCATTACTGAAATAAATTTCCTCTTATCCAAGTACTATACAACTTCCTTAAAGAACCAGGTTTCCATAAAAAGCATAGATCATTGATATGTTAATTTATGTTCATTTAAGATGTAGTGGCTCTCTTTGAGGGGGGGGAAAAAAAAGAAATGAGAAGGAAGTACAAGTGGCTTGTTTTCCTTTTACCCAGCTGTATTTTTACTCCTACTTAATTTTTTCTTGTGACTTTTGAGTGTGCAATTGTTTTTATTTGATGTTCCAATTACCTGAGTAGTTTTGCTAAACAGCAGACAAAGGCTGATGAATAACTTTGGAATTCAGCAATGTTCAGCCCTTTAGCACATTAATAACTTACAAGGATATGAATGAAATGTTTCTTTTCAAAATGACCTTTCCAGTTAGCTAATGTTTACATTGCAGTTGTAGCCTAAGTAACAATACCAGTTGTTTGGTAAGATCTGAAATTCATGCTTGGAAATCATACAAGAAGTTTCTGTCCTCATCGCTTTGCCCAAGAGATGCCATTTGGAGCATACTATGGATTCAGTTTTAAAACACTCATTGCCATCAATTTTCTTGCTACTAAAACACGTTGCACCAGATTCAGTCAAGCTGCAAGCAATTTCAAACACATTAACTTTGTAGACCTTTGTACTGCAGCTGAATTTGGCTTGCATGAATTCAGGTCTGTGCTTAAAATAATGAAGTATTTAAACCCAGAAACACATAAAACAGTGTATGGATGTGCCACAGATAGATATAAACCAGAGGGGAGAGGTAATTTTGCTTCTTGCTATGAGTAGTTTTTTGTACTAACAACAGAATGAATTTTTTTCTCTATTATAACAGGAAATATATGAGCAAACTGCAATAGTGTAATGTTAATATTATGTCACTGATATTTTAATTAGTCAAAGGAAAACAAACTACAGATCCAGCATTTGGGGAAGAGAGTAGAAAAGGAGGACATGTTACATGTACCAAAGGTCAGTTATCAGTAGTAACATCACATAGCATTTTTAAAATGTTCTTGAACATATCATAAACTATTGAGCATACTGGATGAGAAAAGAGATTGATGTACTCCAGTGACCTCAACAGAGACTCAAAGCAGGAGTCACAAGGATACAGAATGAGAAAAGTGTGATACTTCTGTCAGTGCACCTACAAGGA
Organism: Pithys albifrons albifrons; assembly: GCF_047495875.1. NCBI lineage: Eukaryota > Metazoa > Chordata > Aves > Passeriformes > Thamnophilidae > Pithys > Pithys albifrons. Next base: position 104,246,694 of record NC_092458.1, on the reverse strand, counting down.
TCAGGGATATATTGGACCTGTGTGATCTTCCTTAATGATTTTGGCAGATCTTTGTGGCATGAATTTGTTCTTAAATATGCTGATACTTTGATCTACTTGGTGTATTGTATCAACAGATTACACAAAAGAAAAAGAATTCTGAAAAAAGAAATCTTGTTCAGACCCTTAATTACTATGTTGTAAGTAATGGAGTAGTTCCTTACTTGAGTCTTCCATAACATTCATAATTGCGTGCAACAGAGAAGTTGCCTGTCTCGTATGTGACAGACTCTGAGCTACATGATATTTTCATGGGCTTTTGAGTGATTTAATTACACTTTTTTTGTTTTGTGTTCGGTTCCTTAATTTTTTTAAGCATTTTATTTCCCAAGCCTTTTGGTAATGGTTATCATAATTTAGCAAATGGTCATCATAAGACCTTGAATTTTAAGCTAATCTGCATCAGGCCAGTAGTAAAATACCCTCCTTGTTCCTAAGTATCTCTTTTGCACTGTAATCAGTGTGGTAAGTTCTGCCTTGCAAGGGGATGAGAGTTAAACTGTTTGAACAGGTACCCTGGTGAAGTAAATGCTGAGAGAGAGTTTGATTGCTAGAAAGATGATTGCCAGGGATGAACACATAGGGAGTGCAGAGGTACTTGAAAGGATGATGTATGAGTGATGGGTTACAAAAAAACCTGTCAGGATGAAAATTAATTTCTGGCCAAAAAGGTAGTGACTCTGGAGCATAAGAACAAGGGGGAGGAAATATTATTATTTTTAGGAGGTTCTTTATTAATTTATTAAAGATTTATAGTTAATGGGTGCCTAAACCCTAACCCAGGAAGTCCCTTCAAGCAATGTGCTTCTAAGACATTCTACATATAAAGGCCATCAAGATATTGGGGGAAAATAATCTTCAAATTACCGAATTATGTGTTCTGGAAAATATAACTACATTTCTCATTCATTGATGGTGTCAGACAGCAGACACTCATAGAATATCCTGAGTTGGAAGGGACCCACAATGGTCATTGAGTCCAGCTCCTGGCACAGAACAGCCTCCAGAATCACACCACGTGCCTGAGAGCATTGTCCAAATGCTTCTTGAACTCTGTCAGGCTTCATGCTATGACCACTGCCTTGGGGAACGTGTTGCACCTTCTGGGTGAAGAACCTCTTCCTAATATCCAACCTAAACCTCCCCTGACACAACGTGAGGCCATTCCCTCGGGTCCTGTTGCTGGTCTCCACAGAGAAGAAATCAGTGCCTGCCCCTCCTCTTCCCCTCAGGAGGATGTCATAACTGCAGTGAAGTCTCCCCTCAGTCTCCTCCAGGCTGAACAGATCAAGTGACCTCAGCTGCTCCTCATATGGCTTCCCCTCAAGGTCTTTCTCCATCTTTGCTGCCCTGCTTTAGATGCTCCCTGATGAAATGTAATTGTGATATTGTGGCACCCAAAACTACTTACAGTACTTGAAGTGAGGCCACATCAGTTCTTAAAAAATTCAGCCCTAAGTGATTACTTTGCATTTATTTGGTATATTTTTTTTTTATAGCTATAGTGAGAATTACAAAGACAACATTGCACAATGTTGAAACCTTGTGGGTTTTTTGCTAAGGACTTGAATGATTTTTCTATGAGGCATCTGTATTTCACAATAGTCTTTGGTTTGGTTTCTTTCTATTTTGTGTTTTTACTTTTTTTGTTTCTGAATTCAAATTTTGTAAATCTTGTCTTATCTTGAAATCTAAAGTGAGTTATACTCAACTGGGCCATGTCATCAGGAATACATAATGCAATTTTTCATGTCCTCTTGTGCTTTCTGTATATGGGAATAACTCTCTAACTTCAGAGCTAAACAAAAACTAGTGACTTTCACAGTGAACACTGTCTGTGGCATAATATGAATGCTACATCTCCAGACTTATGTTTTCTTTTATTTTAAGAAAACAGTGTTACCTGAGATGAGTTCTGCTGGCAGAACTGTGCACACCCTGCAGCCATGGAACTCCCATTGGAGTCGATGGGAGTCCCATGTGCCAGGAGTACTGTTTCAGGGGTTGTACTTGATTGCACCTTTCAGGGTCTGATTGAAGCTTTCAGGAGTTGTATAACTCCCACATGAGTATGTGGGAATTCTGATTTAGTGAAGAATAGAAAATCAGGCTCTACCTCCATGTATATTTAAGTAGTGGGTATGTTTATAAAGTAGTGCTGAAAAAGTGTGGGACTAATGCAAGAGCATGGAAGAACTGGAAACTAAAAGGATGTTCTGGTGTGTCAGGTTAAGATAGCACAAGAGATGAAAAGGATATTTTTCTGTGTTCTCTAACAATAAATCCAAAGACACATTGTAATATTGTAAGCTGCTGATTTCATTTTCTCCCTCTGGGAACATATGCAAAAGTTGTGATCAATCTTTATGGTCACTTAGTTGTTGCAGCTCAGTTTGTAGCTGTGTTTAACATTCAGTATAAAATTTCGTTGATTCAGTTTTATTTGCCTTTTAGAGAGTTTTGATTTACTTATGTGTTCTTTGTCTGTGGCTTTGTGACACTGGTCAAAATTGTTCTTCAGACGTTCAGTATTCAGGTCATGCCGGCAGGTCTGTAAGTGTGCTGTCTGAGTGATGAGATGTTCAAAGGATTTGTGCCAGTTTATGGCAGTTCCACACACTGGGTTCAATAGCTTTTAGCATTTAGTCAAAATATTCCCCCCCAGCACCTCTGCATTACATTTTTATGAATGTCTTTGGGTTATACAGCCTGTGTACATACTTGAATATATGTTGCTGAGTTTGAGAACTCTAAAGTGGTGCTTTTTGTACAGTTCTCCAAAACGCATGGTTGACTTAATCTGATTTTACCATTCCTTCAAGTAAATTTACAGATGTCTGTTTAGTGTCATGGTAATGGGCTTCAATTCTTAATGCCTGATTTTCTTACATGCTGCTAATTTTTAAAACAATTTTATTCCTATATTCACTTTTTCTGTATGGTTTGCAAACATGAGTATAAGTCAAAAGAATCTTATCTGTATTCTAAAACCTCAGGGATCACCTGCTTCATTCTGTGCAGCCCTTTATGTGCCACACTCTGATAGCCTTTTCTTTTTTAATTTCAGTCCTAGGTGCATGAATGAACACTTTATCTGCTACATAAAAGATCAGATCTGGTTGGGGAAACCATTGTTTCCTGTAAAAATAGTAATGAAAAGAAATACTTTCCTATGAATCATGTATTTTGCATTTCTAGCTACTCAAGATCTCAGTAAAAAAGAAAAACAAAATAACTACAATTAAACAAACTCAGAAATACTCCTTTTCAAGAGAAAAGTCTTTTTGCTGTTAGATGGAATTCTGATATCTGTTTTCCTGTACCTGCTTTAAAACAGGATAGCTAACTGAAGCCATTGACTTTAGTATCATGTAAATACTATAAAAGTTATTTTGAATAAATCTTACCTTATTGAATGTTGCTATTGCTTTATTGCACCTTAAATACATGTGTGGCAGATTTTCCAGATTCTGAAGCTCACTGAATAGCATCCTGGAAGGTTTTTCCACAATCTGTTTACACTTAAGTCAATGAAAGACTGAAAATGAAGAAAAAACTTCCCTGTTCATAACTACACATGTAACCTGCAAGTATTAAAGGAGTACATCTTTATCTGTCAAACTATAGAAAAGCCCATTTCTGCTCTATTTTTACCTAGGAAAATGACATAATGAGTTTTCTAACTACGTTCATGAATGTTTGATCAGAAAAAATCCCAGTATTGTAATGGGGAAAGAGGGGAAACTACAGCAGCAGGAAGGAGGAACATCAAGTATTTGTTGATGGTGCATGTTTTCCTCAAAGAAAAATTCCTTCTTGGTCTTTTTTTTTTTGTGGTGGTGGTTTTTTTGTTTGTTTTGTTTTTTATCGTTTTCAGGTTTTGTCTCTATTTTTTTGGCTTTTTTTTTAATGGTGGGTGGAGCTGTTAAAAACATAAAAATCTGGTTTCGTAGTCCAGGGTGTTCCAATTGAATCATAGAATGGTAAAGATGGTTCGACTCAATGATCCTAAAGGTCTTTTACATCAACCCTGCACCATCACCACATTTACCACTAAACCGTGTCCTTAGGTGTCACATCCACATGTTTTTTTGAATTCTTCCAGGCATGGTAACTCCACCACTTCCCTAGGAAGTCTATTCCAATGCTTTGCAACCATTCCCATGGAAAATTTCTTTGCTAAGGAAAGCATCACACAAAGTTTCACTGGAAGACAAGCCATACTCTTAAAGTTCTGTTACCTGAGATTTTTCTGAAATTCAGTCCTAAAAAAAGCTGTACATGCACAAAGAATTACTGAAACAGGAAAAAAGAATGAGAATATGAGCTTTCTAAGCAGTTTTTAGGGAAAACTGCATAGTGAAGCAAAAGCTAGTTTTCACAGTAAACTCTTCTGGACAAACCCCCACATTTGTATTGTCAGTCTGAGTTTAATTGTTCATGTAATATCTTTGTGTAAGGTTTAATTCCTAACTAGCTGAAGATCTGTTGGCTTGTTTTGTTTTATGTTTTATTTATTCGTTTTTGATTCTCCTGTCTTACAAGAAGTAAAATATGAGTTAATTTGCACAGATTCATTGAGTTAACTCTGAGTTTTTGCCTGACACCCTTCTGGCAGAATTTCTTTTCTTTAGTAATGTTTCCCTTCATGTGTGTTGTGCAACGTAACTGTGTTATCTAAACTGAAGTTTTGAGGTATGATGATACAGAGGAAAATATTTCTATGGTAAAACTCTCAATTCCAGTCTCTTACATGTGCTAACACAGGTGGTCAGTTTACAACTTGGAAAAAAAAAAGGGCTGTTTCAATTGAAAAATTCAGTATGTGATTTGGTGGTGATTACAAGTAGAAAGAAAAGAAAAAAATAAATTGTTGTTTTAATTGTTGGTTTGGGGGTTTTGTTTGTTTTGCTTTTTGTTATTACAGTATCTGCTATTTTTAAAAGTCGTGCTATTCAATGTCAGATGTATAAGCAGTCACATCACAACATCTGTTACAACTGATAGAAGTGGCATCTTTGTTAGCCTAGAGAGTGAGACTAAAGAAGGGCAGAAGGGAATGGAGACTTTCTAGTTTTTACTTCAGAAATAGTTTCTGCAGATCAGAGAATATCATTCTTTTCATCCTCTACAAAAAATGCATTCTCCATAATTATCTGTTCAGTGTTATTGAGGAAGTCGAAAATTGTTTCTGTATACTTGTCTTTGGAAGATGTCTGAGGAATTCTCAGCATGAAATGTAGTAATCCTCAGAACACCTTCAAAATCACCATTGGAGAAGCAGGGAATTAACTTAGCAGGTATGTCCCCTTGTTCTTTCCTAGGCAGATGCAAACTCTCCTTTCACATATTGCCAGTTAACTAAAGGCAGAGTAGTTCCAAATCAAGAACTGGAAGTGTCATTGTGACAGTGCTTGATAATGGCTTATTAACATTACCATGGTGTTGTGGTAATTAAAGATGCACTTGCCATTAGGTTGCATCTGCCCATCTCAGAGTGTGCATCTGCCTTCCAAAGACAGTGTTGGCATGCACACAGCAAGATAAAGGCAGAATGGTGCAGAGATCCTCAGGTTAAAAAGAGCCTGGACCAGGGAATCTAAATGGCACAGCATCACTCTTGTGGCACTGATTGTCCACTCCTGTCAGAGGAGGATTTCTGACTCCAAGTAAATAGTTTTATTTGCCACAGGCACTATGTTGACATATGTGTATTGTTTCCAGACTTAAGCTGAGTCTCCACATCATAGTTACTCATCTTTCTGCTACTGATGTAATTGGCATAGTTAGCTTGGTCCCCAGCTACTCATGTATGAGCCAATTAGGGGAGCTGTCACACAGAGCAATTTGATTAAGTCTCCTGGGTTGGATGGTACCCTAAAAGCTGAACCATCTTTTCAGACACTCAGTGTTATTTCATAAATTATCGGAAGCCATACTGACCTCTATTCCAGGTTTAGTAGGTGTCATTAACATGGCATGGTGTTCTGAGAGTGCCCACATGGTTTATATTCATGATGTGAGAGTCAAACATTATTCTTTTGGAAGACAGTTCAGTTAATTTAAAAGTCACTGGTTTATGTTCAGTCAAACTGTATATTTTTGTTCTTTGGAATACCAACCATTTCTAGGCAATAGAGTAGGTATCTGTTCAAACAGTGTAGAACAATTTGATGAAGAAGTCAACAGGTTGTCATTTTCTTGCTGGAACCTTGCTAGCAGGCAGGAAATCTGTGTTCTCTGGTTGTGAAGTTTTGTGACTTGATACATATGACTTTGTTTGTGCCTCAGGGATTTTACCTTTCAATATGGCCCAATAAACACTCTGAATCAACTAATTCAGGCAGCAGAAACAAAAGGGATATATTAATATTGCATCTTAGACATTAACCTTTACTAAATATATTAGATTTTTGTTTAGCTCTGTTCTAGTATGTGAAATGGAATTACCCGAATCTTACTGTCTTGGTTTTTCTAAAAACTGTATTTGTGTTAAAGACCAAGATGTGATGTGAAGTATTTCTTTAAAAACTGAGAGAAGTCATGCCCCTGTGGATGTTTTCATCCTTAACTAATGTGAAATGAAATTTAAACTTGAGAAAACTTAGAGTCCATTGTGAATCCGGGATGGAATCATCTGTCCTGATTTCATTCCAGTGCTTTAGCAGTCACCCTGCTTTTATTTTATGATATGATATGGAATCAAAACTGACATGAAAATGTGCACTGATGGTAAATGGATTTCGCTGTTGTTCTTTAGTGTTGTGTTCTTTAGTGCACGTTGATTCCAGAAGCTCTGTGTTAAATGGACCTTATTTGAGGCTAGAGTGTTTGGTGGGTTTCATGATTTGGCAATCCTTCAGGATCCTAATGAGTATCCCCAGACATCTTTATTTAAATCTGGAGATTAGCAACTAGAGTTCTTGCTAGTTCTTTTTAAGAAGTCAAAGAAACAAAGTAGAAATGTGCTTTTTTTGGTGGGAAACTAGAGTTAGGGAGGGGGGACAAAACCATACAACCTCCCCCCGCCAACACAAAGCCAAATCCCACTTCAGATTCTGTAAGATCTGTATTTAAGTGTTTGTGTTCTACACTCACTATTCTGACACTGCAGCAGAAATTAGTTTTTGTAGTTTTGAAATGAGAGATGTCAGTGTTTATCTCTTTTAAGAAGGGAATTGAATAACTAACCTTCTGTGGTCAAACAGCTTGTTTTGGTGTTCCAGGCTGGTTGTGAATGCTGGACTGGTAGGATGAAATGGGGTGAGAAAAATGCTGTCAGTATTGACAGACTCAGAACTTGATCAAATTTCTTCTTTCCTGCAAACTCCTCTTACTAAACTTGCCAGACTGGACATCTGTAGTGTTGGGGTTTTATATCTGTCTTGGGAATGAAGATGAACCTACTTGTGTCTTCCTGAGTTTTGTGTCCTTTCATACCCAAGTGACATGGTGTTACATAGCTGTCTTTCTATGATCCACAAACACATTGAAACACTAGTACAATTGGTAATATTAGTTTACAACATAAAAATAGCAGAATAATTACATCAGTTATATCAACTTCTAACACTTAAAAAGGCAATAATGTTACTTAGGCAAGTACTTTGAATGAGCATTTTGCCAGTCACCAAATACTGGTACAACTTGTGTAGATTCTTTAATCCCTGCAGTAGAAATGAGGAAGGCTCTGGAATGCAGATTGGAACGCATCTTCCCTGATCCCTTAGCTCAACTGAGAACAGAGTAATTAGAGGGGCAAAATTTATGTGCTCTCTGCATTGTTTGTACACACAAGAGGTTATCTAATGCTGTAAATTGGATTAGCTGTATAAACAGCAGCATAATTTATTTAAAGTCAGGTCCCAAAGACTTGAAAAAGAATAGTTGGAAGAACAAGAAGAGGATTGTGAAGAGGAGAGGTACAGAGAATGCAGCTGTACTTTTGTACAAGTATCTGATGTAACTTGTATATAATGATGTATTCTAATACAGTGGAGTTTCTCTGTTTTAACCACTGAGAATGTAGACAGCTTGAGACTCAGCATTTCAGTAGAAGCTTAAAATCTGTATGTAAGGGCTGTTGAAAATGCATATTTTAAACGAGTCATGTTTCATAAATTCATAAAATCAATCACCACCTCCTTCTGAGTATCTATGAATATTCATCCAGTCTTCTTCCCCACATGAAGAAATGATGATGCGCCCTCGAAATAGATATATATAGTTGTTTCTTCAAAGTCAATAACATATCTTCTATTTAACTTTCCCAGTGCTTGGATGTTATTTAGTGTATTCTTAGGTACTGAAAGAAATGTTTTGGGCAGCTTCCCTGCCTCCAGCTGTGGTGATGCCATGAGAGGCACAGACAGGTGCCTTTGCATTACTTCTGCAGAGCTCCTTTTAGTGGTCTGAGATGCTCCGCTTTTGGGTTCTGCAGGGTTAAAGTAAGACTATGTTTCTGTCTTTCTGTAGGGACTTCTCAGATAAAACTATAACTTCTACTAAACTCTACAATTTCAATTAGATTTAAAATTGAGAGCATTTACCACTGCAGTAATTCCATACAGAAAGACACTGCTACTTAGTCAGAGATACAAGGACATCTTTTTGTGAGTGGAGAGTAGTTTTGTTTTCTCTAATCATCTTGATTTTTAATTTTTTTTTAATTGATATTTTCTCTTTAATTAACATTTAGTCCATTGGGGTTCATTATAATTTTGGGGAAACACACAATACTATAAGCATTTATGGTTTTTATATTATTTAAATATTTACTGAAAATTATGTATCTTAGTGAAAAAGTACCCTTTTTGTTACTTAAATGAAAATGTGGTGACTTTTTTTTCCATGTTTAAATAGACTTCTTGACAAGACCAGTTAGACGTTAGTTTGTTGCATGTAATATCTACCTTGATTTTCTACTCTTGATTGCTGATTTTAAGACTATATCTGTCATTTTGGTAAACAAGATGTTTTATTTAATCTCCAGTCTTTAATGTAGCCTTCTGAAAGAGGGATCTTTTTGAGTGCAAAGTTCGTTGTAATGTTGCTAGTGTGTGTTTGTGACCAGAATGCAAAGTAGCTTGAATCCATACATTCTTTTTTCCTGTACTGGGATAGCTGCCAAATCTATGTCAGCGATTAACTTCTGAATGTGTCAGCTGTAACAAATACAGTTCATTGTTTCTTGACTAGTTAACAGCTAGTTTAAAAGGCTGGAACAGTTTAAATGAAAGGGAAGTGCTGCACATTTTGTATCTAAAATCATCAGGCTGTTAAAACCACTGAGAGAAAGGAAATCAGTTCTTGAAGGGAGTTTTATGTAGACAAAATACTTAGTTGATTCTTCAAATCAAAATATGCCATATAACTGGATAATGAAGTTATCTGGTCAAGTTATGGCCAGTTACAGATAACTTTCAATAAAGAATCATATAGTTGAATATCTAAGTCCCAGTTTCACTTGTGTAAAGCAAAATGGCAGCACCCCCCTTCTGATTTGTCCCCCCCAAAAAAAGAAACCCTGCAAGAAATCTCTCTTGAAGTATTAGGATAATGTTTGAGATATTGATGAGAAAAAAAAATACCACAGAAAAGAAAAAGGCCTTAATTTATTTAGAGAACCAGACAGTATGAAAATTATTAACTACAGTGAAATGCAAAATTAGAGTTTAGAGGGAAGAGAGTTAATGATACTCTTCCTCATCAAAACCTAATAATTCAAATTATTAATATTGGGGGTTTTTTTGGTTGTGTTTTTTTTTGTGTGTGGGTTTTTTTGGTTGGTTTGTTTGTTTGTTTTTTCAGACTGTTTGCACCTAGTCACAGTAATGTAACATTCATGGTTTTCCTGTATTGTTTTTGGCAAATTTTCCTCTGCAGGCAAAATGTGAATGGTTTGTTGTGAACATTTAAAACTCACTGTGTATTGAATTAGCTTTTCAAGTTTCATGTAGACATCTTTTTTTTATTTTCATTAATTTTAGATCAGTTGCTCCAGCAGAAAAGTTTTGCAATTCAAACTGCAATTTTACTATGTGTATGATTTTTTTCTATAATTCTGTCTTAAAAGGTGTATTTTTGTGTATACCATCTTGCTGAGCTTAGTGTGAAAATAATGGTAGTAAAAGGATACAAAAGAGGCTGTTGTAAGAGGTGTCATATTTAATCTCTTTCATAAGAGGGCAGATTCAGTTGTTTTCCTAAAATGGTGACAAGTGATAGAGCTCTGCACAGATGCAGAGGTTTTTTTTGTGTTTTTTTTCTTGACTAGTTCATTTGAGCCCTGTTATTTTCAAGTTGCATCAAGTGAAAGGTTTGAATCTCCTATTAGGCAGAGCATGCAGGAAGCCATGCAATAAAATGTCAGTAATCTAACAAGAGGAGGAAATTGATACTGTTATGTATAAAATAAAGAAAACAAACAAACAAAAAAACCCATGAACACACCAAACAGTAACACCCTCTGGAAAACACAGACTGGGATCATTCTGAATATGTGCTTTGAGTCAGATGAGGAACTTCAATGATTGACAGCAAGATACACTGATGGGTGAATTTTTAAATGCAAAGAAAGTCATGGAAAAATAAAATTTCTTAGCTTCTATTTTGAAATAGGGTTCGTATGTAATGAGTCTGAAGGAGGGAGGGAAATGGTCCTTGCATAGCTAGAAATCCTAGACTTTCTGTCTAGATTTGTGGAATGAAATGTTACCTCTCAACACATTGACAGTGGTGCAGCTTGTGTGGAGTCTGCTGTTTAGACCTAATGTGCAGACTGTGAATACCAGTCCTTCAGCACTTGTTCCTTCTGCCCTATGCCACCCCTACACTCATTCCTGTAGTTTCCTTCTTACACGGGAATGGTGTTTCATTTAAAAGGGGACTGCAGACAGTGCTTCCCTCTAGACATGAGTCAGAATGTTTTATGCTTCTAATGTATAATTCTCCTTATTTGTAGTATAGTGGTTGTGAGTCATGAGCAGGATTTGTCTACCCTAAACTTAGTGTGCATGGTAAGACACAGGAGTGGTACTCTTGGTTTTGTTTTTTTTTCCTCACTCTCTTCCTTTCTCTTCTGGTGGAAGATCTATGACCTTTAGGAGGCAAAGCAATTTGAGACATCCAAGTCAAGAAATTTAGTAATTCCTCTCTGTTATACAAACCATCTTTAAACTCAGGTTTTACAGTTGCCACTCAGATATTTCTGAAACCTCCAACCCTTCCATTATAATTCCCTGTTGTTGCTTTTTGTGACACTTCTTGAGCATGCTGGTGACTGTGGAGCACATTTTGAGTTTATCCTGTGCATTCTTGAATCCAAAACATTCTAAATTAGTCATTCCAATGCCAAGATTTGGTATGGAGAAGGAGGTATTAAAGAGGGAAAAGAAAAACTGAATGGCAAGACATAATGAGAGCAAGAATTTGGCATTGGAAGTTGAAGCCGGAATGAATGAGCGGGGAAATTACATCCTACGATCTCAAATGAAATTTAGGATTTGCTGGGAAATGCTTTATTTTTGTTTAAAAGGTAAAATAAAGGTCTCTGACCAGTACAACTTGCTGCTGTAACACAAATTGTTATGCAAGGCTATGTATGTAAATAGATAGATATCTCAAATACCTTAAAAATGTAAATAATTGTGTTTAGTTGTGCCATTTTCCCATGTTCCAATGAAATCTGTTCTTTTAGTATTCTGTACCAGTCTGGTAAATCCTTTTTCAAGAATAGGTGTTTGTGCAAGGTGAGAGAGAGTATCAGGGCATGGGAGAAATTGGGCTTGTTTACTTTAGAGTGGAGAAGGGATATATTTGTAGTCTCTAACAATTCCAGAGTGGTACATGGAAGGAAAGAGACTTCTTTATTTAACTAAAAGTATGTTGTTGGTGCAGGAGTAAAGGAATTTGAGCTGACTGAACAACCTTAGTCTGAAAATGTAAAGATTATTTTCATCCATAAGAGTGAAGAAATTTGAAACAGCCTTTAAAAACATGGTGGTATAAAACAAGGTGATTTTTAAGAAGGGGGTAGACAGATTTGAGGGGAATGTTGCAAAGCTTTGCCTACAGGAGGACATGAGGATCTTTTACCCTAAAACTGCTGTTCTCCTGAATTCTTGGCTAAGTTATTTTTGGAATTAAATCCTGAAATTTCTCCTTTAAGTTTGTATTTAGTAAATTAAAAGATATGTCAAATGTGCTAGTTAGGATTAATTAGGACTCAGTTTTAGTAGGCCTTGGTAGGTGCTACACAGATTAGAAGGGACGGGTGTAACCTGACTTAAGCAACCAAAAAAATATTTCATACCAGGTGACATAAACTCAAGTATAAACCCGGTGGTGGAGGAGATGCTTTCTTCTTCTCATGGCTGTGATTTGAAGTGGACATGCTGTGACTGCTCTGGGATAACTGGACCTCACTGCTGCTTACCACTATTATCTCGGGGAACTAAATATTTTATTGTGAGCTTCTCCTTTTCCTGGCTGGGTGTGTCTCAGGAGGTGCCTCTTGGGGTGCTTTGTGTGGCTGGAGGGGTGGAATCTACCATTTGGTTGGAGGTGGAGAATTGTTCGTTGTCTTTTACCTTTGTATGTATGTATGGCTTGCTTGGCTTTGCAAAGATTTGGGAAAGTCTCTACCCACGTGGGTGTGTCCTTGGAGCCTGTGCAGTGGATTTTTTAGGTTAGGCACAGCATGCACAGAACTGGCCCCACCCTTTAACTCCTAAGGTTCATCTGCCACAGCCGAGAGAGCTTGGACGGTGACAGTGAAGTCCTCAGGATTAGAACCTACAGCCCCCAGTGTTCCCAGGGGGTGTCCCATCCAAGTATAACCAGACCTGACCCTGCTTATCTTCCTAAATCTGTGCTTTGTATATGTGTTATATTGCATTTTCCTTTTCATTTTCCCTTTTCTCTGTAAATACATAAACCTTTACATTTCAAGTTCAGTTTCAGGGGTTTTTTTTCTCCCGGGGAGGGCAGGCAGGGGGGGAGGGCAGGCAGGGCTCTGAGTTGCTGTGGTCAACACTTGGCATTTTGCCAGATCAACCCTTAACACTAATTATTTAACATCTTAAAAAATCCATTCTGAAGAGTAACATGTTTGTTCTGGAAATTGCTTCTAGAACTTTCAGGTGTTTGAAACCTGTGCAACGATGAGAATTAACTCTCTTTTCACTTCCATTGCGATCTCATGGATTAGTGATGGTTGAGTCCAAAACTGGAGATTGAAAGTAGATAGCATTTCACTAGTACTTGGAGATATGACTGTACAACCTACTCATTTACACCAAAATAAGTGCTTTCTAATTGCTTTGACTTCACAAAATAAATAGCAGTTCTCAAACAGCGGAAAAAAAAATAGAAATTATGGCCATTAGAAACACAGAAGCATTAATTATTTTTTGTGGAACTGACAGAAACTGTTTTGGGTACGTTTAAAGAAAAATCTGGTATTTAGAGAAGTCATAGCCAAGTAAGTTTCACCGGGCTGTTACTGAAAACATGAAATGAAATGATCAGTATTTGTATTTTCTGCAGATATGATCTGAGAAAGTGACTCATCTTGAACAGAAGAATTTTATGTCTGTTTTTAAGCAATTAATGACAAGACAAATTTATGCCTGGTCAATATGGTTATGTGACTTATTTTTTCAATTTTCATTTTTCCTGAGCTTTCCAGGCAGAAAAAAACCAAACTCGTCAGCCAGAAGATAGGGAAGTGTTCTCCTAAATGTGCTCTATTTATGGTTTCAGTTAATGCCAAAGAAGCAACTTCGCCTAAGAAAAAAAAAGAATCAGTGCCAGCAAATAACATACATTCAAAATGCCAAAGTCTAGTTACACACATTCCTTGAAAAGAAAGGACAAATGGAAATAGTCTGGAATGTTTCATATCCTCTCTTATGAAACAGCAGTATGCTTGGCAGCATGTACTCTTAAAATCTTGTAACTTGACAAACATTTCTTTCTTTCATTTATAAGTATTCTACTCATGCACATCAAAGATGATTAGGCTTTAGTTTAAAATTGCATTATGCTGTCATTTATATTTTGAGGTTTGACACCAAAAAACCCCCGAGAAATCCCAAAATCGTATGATGTTGGCCACATTTTTCTAATGAGATACATTTGATGAGTGTCACTAATGGAGGAAAGGAATTTATGCCACTACCAAAGTTCATATGATTTGGGAGTATAGCAAGTTATCCTTGTATATGTTAAAGTACATAATTCATTTGTACTTACAGTTTGTGGCAGAAGACATTTTCTAGTTTTATTTTCAATCCTCTTAAATCCTGTTTGCCATCTAATAACTCCTTGAATATTGTTATGCCTGAGCATTAGCCTTGTACTCTGGTATGCCATAGGAAAACACGAATGGTGGTTTGTGTGGTAGACAAGCTCTTGCAAGTTAGAAGATGTGAATTTCTTACTGTTCCTATGAAACTGCTCTTGCAACCCTATGTACTTATTATTCTAGTATTTAATGCAGCCTGGTTGTTCTCAAGTTTCTGGAAACACCTGATTTCTAGTTCTGGTCCATATTAAAATGCTTTTCCAGGGTCTACATCATTAAATGGCATCATAACTCCAATTTAATGTGTCCTTAGTTGATACATTTCATGTATGATTTCTTATTAGAACAGAATCTTCAGCTTTTTGCAAAACACTAGCTACAGGATTTCCCCCTGTATTCCCTAAACAGGCTTGGTTAAGTGTAATTTAGTGAGAGACTTGTAATGTAGAAATAATGTGTTGCTTTTAAAAACACCTCTGAAACAGAAATACAGTCTTCACTTTGCCACTATTCTTCATTTTATGACATAGTAAAACTTGTATCAAAGGAATACAGTGCAAATATTTTAAGTTAATTCGTTTGGATTTTTTCTTTGCTTGCAATGTCTTAATTCTATATTTTAAAAAAGATAACCAATATAACTAAAATATTTCATATCTCATTATTTCAATATTTTATATACTGTGCTCTCTACACAGAGAGGAAATCCTATATAAAAATTAAATCAAAAAGAACATTGTCAAATACATATGATGAAAAATTACAAGAACCACATAAAGCAGGTGCTTTCAAGGCAGTCACATATAAATATGACATCATTATTTTTAAAAGTCCTGAAGGACTAAACCAAATCAAAAGTGTAATGAATAGAGAATGACCTTCTAGATATGAAGAAAAGAATGCTTACTTTTAGTTTAAATATCTAAAAATGTAGGTATTAACAAGCCTTTTTCAGAGGAGAAACCGTCTCCTCCTTGGCTTTGCGATGCAATTTATGCTAAAGCTAAATGGAGGTCTGGTGCTTGTAATTTTGTTTTGACATGGAGCGAATTATGAACTTCTCCACCAATCTATGTCCATATAATCTTCCTGATTGCAAGTTTACAGGTGTCTGCCTTTGGAAAAGGGGGAAGTTTACATAGGAGATGACATGTTCTAGGAACTGCAGAGTCTTTGACTGGAAAAGAAAGTCCTGAGGGCCAAATGCTCATGTGGTGTCTTCATTGTTTCTCAGCCATCTTTTCTCCATTATTTACATCCACCAAGGACTTAAGGGTGAAAGAATTGCTTCCTCTGCCTGTTAAATAAAACAGAGAGGTGCTGCTGAGTGGGTGGCACTGCTGGTGTAGAATGCTCTACCAAAGCATTCAAATTTTATAGTTCCTCATGCTTGTTTTTTAGGGCTGTTTGTATTCCCCTAAAACTACATATTGTATTATGAAGCAAGGTGGTGCAACGGAAATGACAGAACCTGCAGGAAATAATGGGCTGTCCCATGTAACAATGTATCGGTCTGTGAAGGGAGCAGCCAGGTATTGCCTTTGACAATTGGGGCTTTTTAATACTCTCACTTAAAACATACACTTTTCTGGTGTCTGTTGGATCTGTTAGAGAAGCAGCAGTTCTGTTGAATGATCCCATGACCCAGTGGCATCAAATTACTTTGTCTTTTGTTTCTGGTTAGCAGTTATTCACACACAGAGGAGAAATAGTGTAACGCTGCGGGATTTCATTTGAACCGTTTCTTTGGTTTATGACTGCTGCTGAGCCTTGGTAATGAATTTATGCATGTTCTGAATTGTCAAGAGCAAATCTGTAAAGATCTTCCAGAATATTTGTCGAGTTTTGACCTCTGTATATGCTAATACTAGCAATAGATACAAAGAATGTGTCTAAGTTAAGTAGTTTAATTCAAGGGGTTTTTTTTCATTGATTGGTTAATTTACAATAACCATTTTATATTATGAAATTCCACCCACTGTCTCTATACATAAATAGGAAGTTTCTTATTAAATTATCTCCACCTGGTGGCAGTATCTCATAGCTAGCAACGGAGTAACAAGCAGAACTGGAGCACCTTTTTAATTTAACAGAAACATAACGGTAAACTGGTTAAATCAGACGAGTAATTTATTGCTTAAAAAACCCTGTAAATGTGCATGAAATATTTTATAGCTGAACTGTGGTATCTTGTATGTAATTGGATGTAAGCACTAGATGAGTATCCCATGCCTTCAGAGTGCACATTGATTGCCCAGAGCTCCATTGGTTTAACTCTATTAATGCCTGAACTGTTTCCCTTAAAAAGAACAATGAAGGTATTTTGATGGGGAAAGACAACATTCAGGAGTGTTTTGCATATATATTCCACTTATTCCTGTAGCTATAAAATATGGATTAAGTTGTGCAGAGTTTATAGAATGTGTTTTCTTTGAGCATGTTTTTGTAGTCTGTGGCAAAGAAATGCTCTTTGCTGAAGTGCTGAATTGCCAATTTTCCTCAGTGAAGAAAGAAAGCATTTTCACAACAATAAGCACAGTATCAACCAATGTGATCAAAACCTGTTTTTAAGAACTTACCTCAAGACTTTTCATGTCACAGTTGTCTGAACAAGGTTTACATTTGAAGGTATATAAGTGATCCTCTATGGTTTTTAAGAAGTACTATGCATTATTCAGATTTATACAGAAGAACTTAATTTCTTTGATATCCACAGCTGAGTGGTTATTTTGTCTTGCAAATAAAGGAATCTCTTAAGTGTCACACTTTTATATCTCTATCTAAAATTTCAGGAGTATTCCAGAGTGAATCTGGATGTTCAGTTGAGAAGGAAATTAGAAATTATTCTGTATTTTCAAGAATTCCTATAACCCCCCAAAGAAAACTACAGTGTTCCTGAATGATGTAAAGTGCTTTGACCAGCTTAATTCTTGTATGAAAGATGTCTTTTACTTTGGGAGAGATTTTTCCATTAGTGGTTATAGTTTTTGCAGTGGAAGAGTTAGGATTTGGATCAAATACCAAACACATTGATATTTAATAGACCCTGAAACTACAATGGTCATGAAAATAACACTTGGTTGATTTTTTTTTGCCTGCATTAAAATATTTACTACATATACTGACTTACAATTGAGTTCTTTGGTGGTTTAAACACAGGTGTAAAGAACCAAAACCTTGAGAACTTCATGTGGAAAAGCTGAAAAGAGTTTTGATTTTGGCTGGGGGGTTTTTTGAGGTTTTTTTAAGAGGAAAGTTAAAAAGCAAAAAATAGGTGGATACCAAATTAAGAGAAGTTTGTATCTTTGTGGCAAAATCCATGCTCTCAGACCTTGATATGTGCTTGCGTGTGTGTCTGTGGGGTCTTTATGGATAATATGGCACTTATATAATCCTTCTTTGTGAGAACTACAGAATTTACCTTTGCTGAAGTAATTTTAGGCTTAATGGGCCACAGAAATGGTTGTCTATAAGCACTAAATAAAAAAAATAAGGGACACAAGTAGTTAAGTACTCATCGAAAGCATTTTTTATATGCATTGAGTCTTGAAATGGTTGGTTGTGCTCACCTCATTTTACTGTTTTGTGAGGTGCTTAAAATATGAATGCGGGGAAGGAAGGACATAGAATTCTAACCAAGAAATTTTATTTACATATCTGAACAGCCAATGTCCTTTATAAGCCATAAATATGGGAATATGATGTTGATTTATCATAACTGCATTCATCTAATAAAATTGGCTGAGGCAAACTTTCAATTGTGTTGTTTTTTTCTTTGTATATTAACATTTAGTGTGGAAAAAGGTTTCCATTTTTATTTCATCTAGCAAGGAGTTTATAGGCTGACAATATATCTCTGAATTTAATAACAAATTGCTAGTTATTACTGAGGCGCTATAAAAATGAAATTCATCTGAAGAAGAGATTAGTGCTGATTTGATCTTCTTTTTTGGTTTATTTTGCAATGTATTTCAGTCTGCAGCTGTTCAGCTGACCAGCTTTAATTGAGATCATCAGGTAGTATAAATTACAACGTAGTCATTATGAAAAAAGTGTCATTAAATAAAGTGTAATTTAAGCAATGACATATTTCCTGCTTTATTGTTCACATTTTTAAATTATAAAACACTATCACTATTTCAGCTTTTGCAGTCTTATAACATTGATAAAATAAGAAGCACCAAAGGCTTTGTGAAAGGTTTGATGTGCCTGATAGAACTCCAGCTGGAAACTTAGGGTCCAGGCCAGGTACTAAGATGTCCTTGTACTGCTTCAGACATTCAGAGCATCAGACTCCCAGTTGCTGATTTTCTTTCTGAAAATTTTACCACGTTGTTGTTCTTTCGGGAAGGCAAGAAATCTTCCCATGTGCTGTGTTCATTCCCTTTTGCTTGTCCCCCCACCTTGGGGTGAAGGGACATATAAGCCTTGAGGAGCCTGGGTTCTCCTTCCCTTTCCATGTACCTTCTCTTACAGGAAGTCTACTTATTTCTTCATCACAGATCAACATTTTGAGCCACTTTCATGGCTTGGTAGAGTTTATTTTGGCAGAATCAGTGTTCTGTGGCATGGATTGGTGTGCAGGTTTTTTTGTTGGTGTTTTGGCATGTGATTGGTAGGGTGGGTTTTGTGTGTGAATTCACAGTTCTTGAAGATACCAGGACTTTCTTGATTTGATTTTGCTTCTTGTTGTTTTGAGGGGGTAAAAAACAAACAAAGAGACTTTGAAGGGACAGTTGTCAAAGTAGACA
Organism: Pithys albifrons albifrons; assembly: GCF_047495875.1. Taxonomy (NCBI): domain Eukaryota; kingdom Metazoa; phylum Chordata; class Aves; order Passeriformes; family Thamnophilidae; genus Pithys; species Pithys albifrons. The sequence goes on along the minus strand of NC_092458.1, from coordinate 104,227,596 downwards.
ATAATAGACTTCATAAAATATTCGAAATTTTTTTAATGTAAGCTAAAAATTATTAGATTAACACTTCATCAAAAATGGTAGGTAATAAATACTTATTCTCTAGTACTTATGACTTACTGCATCTTGAAAAATGACTAATAGTCCATTCTGCAACTGTTGTAAGGACATATAGTAGAAATGCAAATAGCAGAATTAAGAGTATTTAAATTCATTTCTTTACTGTAGACAAAAAATTCCTCCTAGTAGTGTATATTTGGAGCTTGTGAACTCCTTATGAAATGTAAAAAGAAAAAAGTAGCCCTTTTGAAACTGGCTTGGGAATCTCATTATGTAATTCTTCAGTAGCCATGTAATTCAGTACTTTCTGCCACTTCTTTCTCTCTAACGTCTGATTGCTATGACTTGCACCGACTCCTGTACTCTTTTCTTAGAAATTTTGTTAGTGTTCAGAGTAAAGGTGATGGATAACTTCTGCAGAGTCTTTGAAAACTGATTTCTCCTGAAGTACCTTATTTGTAATTTTTTTCCCCTTTATTTTACAGAAAGGATTATTTTTTTTTTTAGGATAAGAACAACAAATTAAGCTAAACAACTGTATTGCTTGTCCTTACTTCTCCTGCACAGGGTTTATGTGTTCAACTGAGCTGGTAGAGAAGCTCATTCTATAAACTGATATCTAATCCCTAAAAAAATTGTCTTTATTGCTGCAAGTAGACAGTGGACACTCTCTGTAGAGGAGTGTATAAAATTACTTCTAATAAAAATTCTTGTGCTGTGGCATGAAGTTTGAATATTTTTTATCACCATTCATTTTAACATTAAAAAATTCAGAAAATCCAAACAGCTGAGTGTTTGTAAGGTGATACACATTTCTCTGTTCACCTTCAAAAAGAGCTGTATAATCACATTTGTGCAAGATATCTTAGAGTGATGTGTCCTATGGTTTAAGAGTTACAGGATATCACCACATCCCTGTTGATGTTAAGGAATTATTTTTACTTGTATGGTAGTTAAGTCTGGTTCATAGATTTGTGCTAATAAAGGAAACCTGTGCAAAATACAAGTGTAGTAACCAACTCCTTCCCCCCCCCTCCCCTTTTTATGTTTCTTACCATGGTATATCCTATCTGGCACTCTTTGTGTACATCCCAGTATGTAATATTTTCTTACAGAGGAAGATCTTTATGAGTAAATGTAATATTTCGTAACCAATTATGGTTTTGTAGCACCATTGTAAATACATACTGCATTTTTCATACCTTTTCTGCCCTCTAAGTCTAAACAGAGCAATGAGGTAAAACTTTACATTTTCATTTATTTACTGATGGAGTGAAACTAGAATTGCTGGTTTATTGCTGAGGTTGCCAGGACATTTTCATTTGGGGGAGACTGAATCCATACTATGTCAGAAAGACAGATGACCTCTTAAACACTCAATTGCTTTTCTGGTGGTTCTCAACCTTGGAGTTCATCCAAGTGTATTTCATGGTGTGTCTCAGTACAGTGCTGGTACATTCATGCTTTGTGTTGAAACATAGGTTTTGTTACTTTCTGTAATAATACTGCTATTAATGTGAAGCACTGGGGTTTTTTTCCTAATTTTCTATTCTTAAAAAGCTATATAAACATTTTGCTTTGTCAGTTTCATTAAGAATATATACAGTGTTGAAGTTAAGTAGTTGAACTACTTTAGAGAATTAATAAGACTGAAATTTCAACTGCTGAAGCCCCAATGTACTTCTGGAAAAGTCAGAAACTGTTGCTATTTTAACAGAAGTCAGTGATGTGCAACTTGTCAATTTAAATGGATATTTTGGGGATTACACCGAATACTTAGGTCTAGTGTTTGTGTTCCATGTTCATTATGAAATCATATCTGTATAGTTTGCATATGAAAAGCTGCTGTTTGAATTTGTTCCCCTTTTGCTTCTGTACACCAATTACAGTCATATTTGTGATTTAGTAAAATTAAAAATGGCTTAAAATTAAAGCTGCAGCTCAGTCTGGATCGTTTTATCACTTACTGATCCTTACTGAAGTTCTGTGTAGTCTTGTGAAATTCTGTGTGTGTGGTTTTCTTTTCTGCTTTTTAAGACATATACAGTACAGTTATTTTACGTTGTAGTGACATGAAGGTTTTAGAAACAAAGTAATTTGTCTTGAAACCTTTAATGGATTGTAACAGGAATGTGATCGTATTAAGATAGATATTTTGGGGCAAAAGCTAAATTGCTGATTTCCAGCTGTCTGTAAATTTTTGCTGCATACAGAAGAAAAGAGAGAATAAATCTTACCTTTACAAATAGCAGGAAGTGATTATATTTCCAGTCTGTGTGTATGATCACTTTGGGGATTAAAAATATTCATGTACCAATCTCTAGCTTGGAAATGAGCAGTAGTCAGTTGAATATTCAAATAAGGTCTTTCTTTAATGTACTCAAAAGGTTTTAATCCTCTGTCAGTCACAAAAATGGAAAAATAGAATGGGTCTAAGAGTATGAAGTATGGTAGATTTTTATATCTCTGGATAGATCTGAGATAATACAGCTGAAAGAAGTTTATAGATTAAGACGAAGACTTTTCAGTACAGAAAGTAAGTTTGTTGTATGTGACAAATATAAGGATCAGCTGTACAGAAGGAAAAAAAAATAGGCAACTCTGAAAAAGTTCATGTTCCATTTCCCTGCCATGATGAAGGCTCAAACCTTCATCCTTAGTTCTTGCAGGTTCCTGAACCCCACACATTGCAATGCTGAACAATTATGTTGGGAACGTGTGGCTTTTCTCTCATGCCTGTTGCTTTGGCATTCCTTTTGAGAAAATCAGACTGGCTCAGACCTGCTGTTTTTGTTGGGAATCATGGTTATCTTGGTGATCTGTGGACAACCAGTCTCAGTTCTTAGATAGTCTGATACATTCCTATGCAAGGGTAGGTGCTGGATTCAATGATCCTTGTGGGTCCCTTGCATCTCAACTTATTCTGTGATTTCATGAGATTGTAGAATATCCAAGGTTGGAAGGGACCCACATGAATTGTTGAAGTCCAGCTCCTGGCCCTGCACGGGACAGCCATAATAATCCCACCATGTGCCTGAGAATTGTCCAAACTCTTCTTGAACTCTGTCAGGCTTGGTGCTGTGACCACTTCCTGGGGGAGCCTGTTCCACTGTCCAGCCATCCTCTGGGTGAAGAATCTTTTCCAAATACTGAACCTAAAGCTGCCCTGACATAGCTTCATGCCTTCATTTCTTTGGGCCACCAGAGAGAAGAGGTCAGTTATTCTGGTAGGCTTTGTTTCCTTGACTGTGAATCACCTTGGTGGAGTCCTCTGGACTCACTCCAACAGGTCCATGCCCTTCTCATGCTGGGGACCTCAGAGCTGGAGGTGCGGTCTCACCAGAGGGAGAATTGCCTCACTTGACCTGGTTAAGAGGCTTAAATGGGGAGATTTTTAAAAATATTTATTTTTTGTTATTCAGTGACTAGAGAAGGATCTGGAAAGGAGGGAGCTTATATAGTAGATAAGTTATAGTAGTAAACATGAGACCCAACAGCAGTGAGAGGCTGTATTGGAAACTTAAATCCTAAAACTAAAAATAGTGAATTGTCTAACAGTATTTCTTATTGATTTCCTTTAAATCCTGGGCTCTACAGTGTCACATAGTTCTGCTTTTAAAGAGTTTGATAAAAATATTAAAAAAATAAGTGCAAAGAGCATGGAAAAGATACAATTCAGTTTGATGCTGTGAGAGACCCCAAAAAGCAGACTCCATGCCAAGTTAGTGTGGGATAAGATAAAAAGCCAGATTCTTTAATGTCTCGGCTTAGGGCTTTTAGGAATACATGATGACATGCCCGCTGTGAACACTGATTTCCATGGTTTTTATAATAATGTCTACCCAATCCCCAGTTCACACATCTCTTGGTCTAGCCCTGTCGTGCCCCTGGTCATACCTCCTCAGGATTTGAGTCTGAGGTCAGTGGGACCCTCTGTTCGTCATTTTGGTCTTCCTCAGCACACATAGGTTTTTGGCTTATGTTTATGTCTTGTTCTGCAGGGTTTTTTTGCTATTCTTCAGCCTTCCGCCTTGAAAAGACGTCTAAACAGTAAAAGAATTTGAGCTACTGATACGTGGTAGGGGTTGGGACACATAAACAATGAACCTAAGCTGCCAGTAATATTAACACACTAAATTTGCCTTTTTACTACAGTTACAAGTACTTCTAATATCTATAAAAATGAAAAAAAATCAAAAACCCCATAGGCATCAAGTTTCTTACCCTGTTGTAATTCAAGGCATCATGCCATAGGAAGTTAAGAGCAAAACTCTTCTTCTTCCGGTCGGGATATGAAAAATACAACTTCCAACAGCAAGAAACTGATAACCCTAAACAGCAAACCTTGGTCAGCAAAGGTGAAGGAAATTCCATCACCAAAGACAGAAAGAGCCTTGTTTTGCTGGTCTTGCAGATAAGCTGTATCCTGCCTTCAGATAAGAAAGGGTCCTAGAATGAATGTTATCAGACAATGCTGTAACCCCCTTGCTCTCTTCCCCCCGTAAATCCCTGAAATGACAGGGATTGACAGTGACTGTTTTCCCTGACTTAGCAAAAGTATTAACATAAGCTCCTCCTTCTTAGCATGTGCTTCCCTGAAACCTTAAATTGGGTGTTGCGTGTTCAATAAAGCATTCCAGTTTTTACCTCCATAACTGGGATCGTTTAGTTTTGTCTGACCTCCACATCTTCTGGGTTTTTTTTCTGGATGATCCAGAGTAGTCTTACTACTTCTTCTTCTTTCCATTTATTTTTCTGTGCACTGGTGAGATGGAGTAGCACCTGCCAGAGGAGTTCCATGTCTGTTCTGCTTACAAATGATGCTCTAAAGACAACCTCAGTGTCTCTCTCAGTACAACAAGAGGTCCCAGGGTAGAAATACTACACTCATTTACTCACTACATTTTATCACATTCTAAAAAGTAATAAACCCCCAAACATTTTAATTTCATTGTCTCTTTAATTAATTAATACACCACCATCATAACAATTCCTAGAGGACTACATGTTGTAGTTGAGAACATGAACAAAAATAAGCTTAACTAGTCAAATATGCTTATACCTAGATCATTTACATGGCAAAAGGTTCTTTTCATGTATCCAGTACAAGTATTTAGTTCTGAAATTTATGCAATGTTCTTGCAGGAATTTTGTGGTCTGTTACAGTTTTTCCTTGTGTTCCTCTACTCAGCAAAGATTAAAATGTAAGAAATATTCTGTGATCCCTTAAAGATTCTCTTGACTATTTTTCTTATGTGAGCTATGTATTCAAAGGTATGATGAACGTTGTTTAGTTGTTTCCAAGTTAAAAACTTTTTGATGGAATCAGCAGAAGACTTGCATAGCATTCACAGAGCCATAGTAAATAATTTATTTTTTTCTCTGATACTTTCTCAGCAAAAAAGTTAAGTTCCATAAAAAGATGTGATTTCAGTGACAGAAATACAGTCTTTGAATTGACTATCCTGAAATGCAATTTTGTGTATCAAGCAAATGTCAGAGCAAATAAAAGTTACATTCAGTCTAGGCTTAACTTTTGACAGTAGTTTCAGAATAAATCTTGGAGATGTTACAAATTCTCACTCCATTTAATGCTGATATATGAAATTGAAAAAGTATACTCATTAGTAAGTCTTTTTTATTTTGTGTTGCTGTAGAACATCAATTGTGATATAATCTTAAAATGCATATAACAGGTTTTTCTATATTCTATTTCTGCTCTTCTTTTATTCTCTCCTGTGGGGAGCTGACTCAAAATGTGGATGTAGGACCTAGATAATAAAATGTCACTTTAACCTGGGGGCATGATCTCAGCAGGAGATTTGCTGACATACTGAGTTGTATATTGTTTAAATTTGTCTAATGTTAAAAAAATTGCTTAATTCTAGTAACTTGACTTTTAAAACTTATTATACTTAAAAAAATGGAAACTATAACAATTTTTATTTCATCTAAATTCAATCTGCTACTACATTTTCAGTGTTATGAAATATTTCTTTAAAAAATCAAATTTTTTTCTATTTGAGATTTACATCTGTAATTTATCTATTTAATTAGCACATTAAAGGTATCTTGCAAATGAAAATAATTGGTTTTTTCTAAATAACAGAAGAATATGTAGATCAAGCAAAGTGAACTTTCAAAATTAGCAGTATTAAAGAAACAGGCCTTGACTAGAAGTGAGTCTTAAGAACATGCAAAGGAGGTTAAAGCTGGATATCCTAATTCTATTTGTGTTCCAGTTCCAGTACCATCTTTTCTTTTTTTCTCCCTTAGTCAACTCTTTGAGTCTTATAATTTTTTGAATGCCTTAGAATCTGTCTCTAGTGTTTAGCTTAATTCATCTGAAAAGTTGATTGGAAAATTTCAAATATTAAGTATAGTCAGCTTTCTAGAGAATTTATCCATCCATGGATGAAACTATTATTGGCTGTCAGTATGAGAACCTGTTGGCAACTGCAGTGGAATTGCTTGTCTTTACTTGGACTCTGGGGTGTGTTGATCTATAAGACACTTTTGCTCTTTACTGAGCCATTTTCCTTGGCCACAAGGTGAATGGGAGCACTGTCTGGGTCCCCAGGTTATCTACTCAAGTGTCTGGGGCTTGTAGTCACCCTCCATATCTCCCTGGACAGTATCAATGGCACTCATGTGATTAATTATCAAAGGGGAGTGCTCTTAAAGACTGCTGAGGCTCATCCATTTCTACCATGTCCAAGATCTTAAGCCTGGGAGAGCAAGTCCATGAGCCAGATCAGGAGGTGGGTGACTCACTCACAGGAGTTATCCCTCAAGGCACCCATCAGTTCCGCTTTGTAGCAATACTTTGCTTCATTGATCAGGTATGGGCAGTCCAAATGCCTTCCAAACAAAACTTGTTCCAACTGTCGTGCTGCCGGGACTGATCCTGTATTTGTCCAACAACCAAGGCTGTGTGAGTGTCATCTTTGGAAATAGTCCATATTTTGATCTGTTCTGTGCTTTTTCTCATGTGAATGATTATTTACTACTGAGATTCAAAAAAACAGTGTAAATATTATGAAGTGTCCTGGTTTTGTCTGTCATAGAGGTTTTGTTTTTTTTTTCTTTGTAGCTGGTACAGGCCTGTGTTTTGGATTCAGTATGAGAATGATGTTGACAATACACTGCTGTTCTGGTCATTGCTAAGTAGTGCTTACACCAAGTCAAGAGTTTTCAGTGTCTGATGCTCTGTTAGTGAGGAGGTGCACAAAAACCTGGGAAGGAGCAGCTGACCTAAATTGGCCAAAGGAATATTTCATTCCACAGAATGACATGCTTAGGATATAAACTGGGGAGAGTTACTCTGGCTCAAGGGAGATGCTAGGCATTGTTCAGTGGTTGGTGAGCAATTCTCATCACTTGTACATAACTTGTCTTTCTTGGGTTTTGTCTGTCTCTTCCCTTTTATTACTATTATTTTATTTTAGTTGGTTAGAATTATTTGGTTTTTTTGTTTCAACCTATAACTTTTATTTTTGTTTTCTTACTCTCCTTTCCATTTCACTGGTGAGACAGAGTGGGAAGTGGGTGAGCAGCTGCATGGTATGTTATTGTTAAACTATGACAGTCCTTTTTGGCCCCCAACATGGGGATCAAAAGGTTGAGATAATGACAGATCTGACCAGAGCATTCCCTGTATAGGTGTAGTAGTCCTTGGTTATAATGTTGATTTATTTTCTCTAAATTGTGGTTCTTTTAAGGGTTGTGTTAAGAAATGCCTTGCTGTATGTGTTCCCTGTGATGATTATCTAATCTCCATGGGGCCTGAGCTAAGGTTATCATTTTGTTGTATTTTGCAGTACAAAAGATATGATAGCATTGCTGTTCATGAAACTACTATGGTACTTGTATTCAGTATTGCAGTCACCTCTGTACCCTGGGAGTTACCTATTGAGAACTATTAATAAGTAAAATTTTTACCTTTTCTCCTTGGAGAGTCAAGCTATGGGGGAGCTACATCCCTTTTTGCCTCCACACTGATTACAAAAGCATTTGAGAATTCAAGATTTCCTTGAAACAAACCTAGTTCTTTTGCTAGCAAACGAGCATGTTACTGCATATGATTCAGTCCTTGTTTAAGGTTAAAGAGCTAATGACAACCATCACTCAGGGATGTGCCCAGGGGCTGGACTATTAGGACTGTTGGGATGTGCGGAATATCATGGGCAAGTATCTAGAACAGCGGATGCCTCCAGTGTTCTGGAATGTCACACCTGAATAAGTTCAGAATCTGGGATAAACTCGTAAAATAATTTGAAAAAATGTGCTGCCATCCTGGCATTTCAGAGAGACAATTCTCTGCAATGTGCTGGGGCCTGTCCCAGGCCTATGGAACCCTGTTCATCACTATTCAGTACCCTCAAAGGGAAGAGTAGGTCTCTGGATATAACAAGACAACGAGCCCTGTGGCTGAACCACAGAACCCGCATGTCCTGGTATCAGCTGTCCCTATACATAAGGGGACATGCACAGGAAAGTAATCTTGCATAGTAAAGGAGGACAAAGAACAGGACAGGAACAGAAGGAAGAGACAGAACAAGAGGTAACCACCATACAATACTTATCCTTGAGTGAGCTGCAGGATATATGAAAAGATTTCAGCTATCATCCAAGTGAACTCCTGACCACCTGGCTGTTTTGATGCTGGGATGTTTGGGCTGGCATTTTGGAATTGGAGAAGCCAAGCGGCGGGGATCACTTTCCAGGGAAACAGGAATTGTCAATGTATTGGAAAAGTGACTTATGTCCTTAACCTCTGGAGGTCATTCCTATAAATCGTGGGCTGCAGTAGAGAAAGGTATCCAACACCTGAGGGAATTAGCCCTGTGTGAGAGACTTGTTATGGCCTGAACAACACACAGTTATCTTCAGATTCAGATGAAGTCCACTCCATGTGACCTGCATGGTGGGAAATTTGTATGGAGTGCCCCATTGTTACACACCAACCCACTGGAAACATTACTCTGGAAAGATCATATGGCACCAGTAGTGGATGAAGCAATTCACCAACTTGGAGAATATGAAGACAGTATTTCTTACTCCCTTATCTCAGTTGTGGAGAAACTGTCTGATAAACTGTCCTGTGAGCTGCAGTGATTCAGAGAAGGGATGTCCTACTCCCATCTATATGGGTTTGTACCTCAGCAATTGAGAGCAGGTGTCCTTTCATTCCAGAGATGATATAGAAGGTACATGCCACAGGGTACTTTGTGTTTTTGCTTGTGGGACCACAGGGGGTACTTGAATTAGGATGGAAAACCTAGCTTAACCCTAGAGGCACAAGGAAAAACAGACAAATGAATGTTGTTTGAGGAAACTTGCTGCTCCAGTCTCCAGTTTCCTCAGCAGAGAGAAAGGGCTGATTGTACTTCTGATTCTATGGAAAAAAATTGTATTCCACTTCTATGAGAAGTAAGTGGAGACTCTTGTGATCAGTATTAGAGAGGCCTTTCCTCTGGGCTGGTGGAGAGGAACAACCAGGTTTACTGGACTATATGGATCCTGGAATGTTGAACCTGCAGGAGTATAAGGCTCTAGTTGCCATTGGTGCACAGTGTACCCTAAAGCCATCAAGAGGTGCAGGTGCAGAATCCATCAGTCTTTCTGGACTGACAGGAGGATCCCAGCTGCTGATTGGAGATTGAAATTAGCCTGACTGGGAATGATTGGCTAAAGCCATTCCTTAAAGGAAACCAAATTTTATCTTTGCATGCTAAATGATATCATTGGAGTTCTTGAAGAAATTTTCTTAATGGAGATAAAGATTAGTTTATTTCTTCAGTGCCTAGTGACAAGGCTGAGCATTATCTGGTTTTAGGCTTTAACTACAAACACAGAATTTCATGACCTGAATACCTGCCTAGGCAGTGGTTTTACTGGGTATGGCAGTTGGAAATCTGTACAAAGGAGTTATGTTGCCTGAAGTGGGGGAAATCTAACTGAAGAAGTTGACCATTTATTTTGGGAGAAGTGAAGTTATAGAAAATAAGTTTTAAGTTGGCTAAGAGCATTGTTTGAATTTTGCTATAATGATAGTCACTTAATTAGATTGAACAAAAAAAAATTGAGGGTTTGCAGTCTGTCAGTTTTGCAATCTCCCATGCAACCCTAGGAGACCATAATTGTCTTTAAAGCCAGACAGTTGATTATCTCCTAAGAGGTATAGTGTGCAACTCTTTGCCTTGTGGCACTAACTGGGGAGGAAAATACATATTACTAGGTAAAAACTGTGATATTAAAGAAACAGAAACAAATATGTGAAGATCTGGAGCAACTGGCTGTATGTGGGACCAGAGGCTGGACCAGGTGACCTCCTGAGGTCACTTCCAATTGCAACCGTACTGTGACTTTAAGGAAAAATATCTTGAATACCAGTGTTAAATCCTCTCCCTCAAATCCTTAAAAAATTAAAGGGAAAAAAACCCAAAAAACCCAAAAAAACTTTGTTTCAAAGTAATATACTGTTTCTTCAGAGAATGCTCACATGTTTATGTATTTATCAGCTTCCTGTGTTGAAGTTAATATGTGTTGATGACATTGTAGTTCTGCTCAGTAATTCTTTCTGGTGTCTTGTGGAATTGGTCCTGTATATGTCAAGGTGGTCCTTAGCTGTTTAATCTTTAATTTGTGCCATTTATCACTGAGTCATAGTCTAGAAGTACATAATGAGTACACAAGTAACCTGCACATGAAGACATAAAAGTTGTTTCCTATTTTCTTTTCAGCTCACCAACCTTTGTCATGAATAACAGTAGCAATAAAAAATAGTTTTCATGAAAGAAAGCATTTGTGTCAAATTCCCTGAGCAAATAATGGAGAAGGTGCAATCTGTTTCTGGGCTTCCTGAGTTGAATGTGATTGCCCCTTTGTATTCTCAGACTGAAAAGATTTAAAACTGGCACAGATAATTGCAGAGTCAAGTTATAGTCTTTATTTAGGTTGCGTTATAGCACCTTTCATTCATGAAGCTCCATAATGTAATGTACAAGACTGTGCAATGCCTGAAGACTTCAAAGTATTAAAGCCTTTGGTCTGCACTGCATCCTTGGAGACTAACAAAGGCATAAAACCCTGATATAATGCCAAAAAGTGGAGTTGAGAAGCTGTTTGTTATTGGTGGACATAAAGGTGTTAAGAAAAAGATCCCTTGCCTTTGTTCTGTTCTACAGGTGAAATTGCAAAAGGTGAGAAGGGGAGAAGGAAAAGATGAAGGACAGCTTTTGATGCTTCTAACAATACCAGAAGGGACTCTTAATGGCTCTTTCTTTTCATCTTCATAGAAACTGCAAACTTCATAGGTCAGGAATAGAACAGAAAAAATGGGGGGGTTTGGAGGAAGGGAGGCTCATACCTAGTGGTTGTCATTCTGCTGTTCAGTCAGTGCTGATTCCTGTTTGCTTCCACTCAAGTAGAGATGTACCATACAGTTTCTGTTCATGTAACAGAAAATTTGCTACAACAGGTTGAGGCTTGATTTCTGAAGTTTGCAATCTGCCCAGCTATAAAAGGGTCCAGTAGATTTCTGATATTCATCATAGTTTGTTTATATTCTCTGGTGGGTTTTGTTTAAGATAATGACTTGCTTCAAGAGAACTTAATCACTATGGGGTGCTTTTTGACAGAGAATTTAAAATCTAATTGATAGGATGTAGTAGATAATAATAAGTATCTCTGTTACCTTTGTTCATCTTTTTACCCTATTAGTTAACATCATAGGTAGTTGAATACAATACAAGCACACAGGTGATATATCTGTATATCAAATACATCTTTATGGGCAATTTAATTATAGCCAGCAATAATTCCTGTATGCCTATAGTCTTACACTGAATGTTTTTTTTCTATTTCTCTTACCAGCACAAATTGAATTAGTTGTGTGATGCAGTGAAATAGGAGCCTCAATATATATACTTATTGTGCTGGAATACCCTAATGACATATCTTAGAAAAATAAAGGTTAATTCTTCTAGAAAAAAAACCCAAACCAAAAACAGAAACACAAAACTAAAACCAACACAAACCAAAGCAACCACCCCCCCCAAAAAAAAAAAACAAAACAAAAAACCCAAAAAACAAAACAAACCACTAAACAACCCAAACAAGAACAACAAACCCACACAAACTTTTGTGACAAGAGATGGAAAGAGGCTTCCATAATTTCCCTTATTTTTCCTCCATTTTGAATTGTTTGCAATCAATAAGTCCCAACTAAGCATTTGAAAGATATGCAATAAAGGAGACACTTGTAATCAACAGCAGTTTTGAGAAATATGTACTAAAAGTCAAGTAGGTGTTTCATAGATTTTCATATACAGATGAAAAAAATGGAATCAAGTAAAAACTGTGAATTGAGTGACTGATAATTGCATTATTCTTGTTCATTGTACAGTAGTTTGTGGGGAAAAAAAGACTTCTAAATGCTTGTAAACATATAGAGGTGAAACTTGGTTTGGAAATGCAGTGTGTAGTTGTGATTTCGGAATTTTTTGCAGGACTTGGTTATGTGAATAATGAAATTAAAATGAGTCATATCTCTGGAAATAGGAGTTTAGATACACTTGTGGAAGAAGCTGACAAAATGAAGAATGGAAAATAAATCTTTAAAATCAAACTAATTTGAGTACTTTCAGCAAAAAATTAGTCATAAAAAACTGCTGTTTACTTAAAATGATTACATAATAATGAAATCTTGCATTGTCTTTGCACAGCAAAGTTCTTAATCATAATATTAAGATGAAAAACAGAAGATAAATAGTTGAAAAGATCAACACTTTCTCAAATCTTAGTGATTTTTGATCTAAATCTTAGTGCCTTAGAGTAGTTGTCAGAGAACTAATCTGAATGGCCACTCTACAAACTTACCCATGCATTATTTCCCTTTAGAATTCCCATTTGAGTGTAATTTGGATATCATGTTATTTTTTATGAAGAAACTGGTTCAATTATTATAGTTTCTCCTCTAAAAATATTTTCAATTACTGTGTTGGCATCCTACAAAAGTTTAAATGACTTAATTTATCTGTTTTCAATTCTCTATGTGTAGACTTTCAGATCCTTTAAAAAAGACATGAGATGAAATCTATTGACTGATGCTAACGAAAATTACAAAATAATCTGTTCATTAGATTATATTTCAGTGGAATTGTTCTTTGGAATCATCTGATTATCATCAAATTATTTTTTCAGTAGGCCAATAGTTATTGAAAATCAGTATTAACTGTAAGGAGAACTCCTTAACCACTTCTTTTAAGTGTCCTTCTTGTGAGTTATATGATGATGTTGAAAGAGGCACTTCCTCAACAGAAATATTTTTGAAAACATATTACTACTATGATTATCTTGGTTTGACTACACTACCTATTCTGACCTTTTCCCTAATAATAATTTTATTTATGCTTCAGTGTGATTATTTATAGTTCTATGACAGTGAGTAACCATTCCATATTTTAGGATACACTAAAGTAGTTTTAATTAAAATAAATTACTCTGGTAAGAAATTAAATTGCATAAAATGTAATGAAAAGGAATTATATGCAGTTTTCTATGACTGATACTGCAGTTTCGTGGTTTAACTGTGACAGGCAGTGAAGCCCCTCACAGCCTCTTGCTTATCCCCCCTCACCCAGGAGGATGAGGGAGTTGGAATCAGAAGGACGAAGGTGTAAAAACTTGTGGGTTGAGATCAACAAAGTCCTACAGGTAAAACAAAATCCATGCACAAGCTAATAAGAAAAAAAATTATTTCCATCTCAGCCAGAACTAGTACATAGTCATGGCTAAAATGGTGAACAGTATTTAAGTGGTTCTTCCCTAAAGTAAAAGCTAACTAGGTAGTTGTCAGTGCAATTTAGTGAAATCTCATCACCATGAAGTGTATTTCATAGTTGGCTCTTGTCCAAGGACCTTCTCTAAGACTCTGGGAAGGACATACTCTTGTGCTTTGGCTACATACTGTGCTATTACGTCACATAGTAGATTCAGGTTGAAATTCAGTGCAACTTCAGAGTGCTGTGCAATATTATAGTTTAAAATATTTTTCTAATTAATTAAATGTGGATAGTGCCAGATATTTAACATTATATTGCATATATATATGTGTAAATTATGTATTACAAGTAGCATGGAGTGCTAAAAACCAACAGATAGCATTGGCTATTACAAGTGTTTCATTACACTATGTCATTTATGAATTCCCCCAGGAATCTCTGGTGAATGCTGTCTTGTCCTGACATCTTGTTTGGAACAATGCAATATTTCATTTCTTCAATAGCTTCTCTTAAAACTTTTATGTTGGCAGCCTATGACATGTTGCCTGTATTTTAACATAGGGATCCTCCCAGACTGCACATATTTCCAAGTACTATTTCTAATGCTGTAGTCTTGTCTCTTCTGAATGTTCCTTCTCTGCCAAGGTCACATGTTCAGATTCACTCTGTAGTCTTGACTTAGGTAAAGGAGTATTACTTAAATTTTCTGTCTCTTGTGATTTTATGCTTTCCTTTATGGAGGCTTTCCCCTTCCCCCAGTTTTCTTCCCTTTACATAAGGCTTATGTAGGTGAATATTTTATCTAAGAACTACTAGTCATATTTTTGTTGCTGAGAGTGATAACAAAGGATTCATGAATATATTAGTATTTATTTAAAATAACATATAACCTTTACTTTCTAATATCAGCAATAGTTTGTTGGTTTTTTTGTTGTTTTTTTTTTCTCAGAATCAAAAGCCCTCATTGGGGATGGGTAGCTTGAACAGTTTTAGTAATGCTTTCATAGTTGTTGTTCTTTCATATTTATTTGAAATAACAAGAATTATTTTTTTCCTAACAAAAAGCAATTGCTGTCTCTATGATTTTCTGCTTTTGGTGATTGCCTGAATCCTATTAAATGTTGCTTGCTGTTCAGACTTGATCTTTTGCTTTAAAAAAAAATTCTAACACTTGTTTTCAAGACAGTGGATTTTGAAAAAAAGTTCTCTTAAAATAATAATCTGAACTGTTTAAGTCAGATGAGAGTCAAGAAAACACAAAACCTAAGTAAACTAGTGGGAAAAAAAACCAAGTTCTGTTTCAGAAATGATAGAAACCTCTTGGCTAAGTGAAGAACTCCGAGTAATATTTTGGGACTCTCAGTGTTGTTTAGGCAACAGAATCACACTGAGTGTGTAGTACACTGAGGGTGGTATACATAGAGACCGTAAAGAATTCTCTTATATATTGCAAAAATGACAGTACTTTTTAAATCCTGGTATGGTTTGGGTTGGAAGGGACCTTTTAAGATAATCCAGATCAAACCCTCCTGCCATGGTTAGAGACACTTTCCGCTATCCCAGGTTTCTCAGAGCTCCATCCAGCCTGTCCTTGAGCACTTCCAGGGATGGGGCATCCACAGCTTCTCTGGGCAGCCTGTTCCAGTGCCTCACAATCCTCCTGGAAGAATTTCTTCCTAATATCTAAAGCTACTCTTTCTCAATTTGAAGCCATTTCCCCACATCCTGTCACTACAGGCCCTTGTAAGTAGTCTTTCTCTATCTTTCTTGTAGATTCTCTTCAGGTACTGGAAGGCCACAATTAGGTCACACCAAACAAAGCCTTCTCTTTTCCGGTTTGAACCATCTCAATTCTTTCAGCCTTTCCTCATACCAGAGGTGCTTCATCCCTCTGATCACCTTCGTGGCGTCCTCTGGACTGGTTCCAACAGGTCTATGTGCTTCCTGTGCTGGGACCCCAGAGCTGGAGGCAGCACTGCAGGTGGGGTCTCACCAGAGCAGAGCAGAGGGTAAGAATTCCCTCCCTCACCTGCTGCCCTCACTGCTTTGGATGCAGCCCAGGACACAGGTGGATTTTGGGCTCTCAGTGCACATGGCAGGGGCATGTCCAGCCTCTCATCCACCACACCCCCTGTTCTTCTCGACAGGGCTGCTCTCTATCAGAATAGGTGTGGAAGGGACAAGGGGACTGTAACACTGCTTTCTGAGGAGTAACAGAGCCAAACTGATCAGACACACAATCTGTATACATGTAAATGCAGTGACAAAGTGGTTTCATTAAACAGGAAGTGCGTAAAGTGTGATTGTCTTAAGTTTGAAAGTAGTGGTGTCCTTGTTATCTGAACAAATGTGAAAATAATATTTATGTAACTTCATTTACAATGAATCAGTTGTTAAGAATGCACAATAGATTGCATTGCTTGCTGTGCTTGTAGTGGATTGTAGTTTGAAGATTTGACCTTTTTCAAAGACTTTTGCAGTAAGGTATAGGAGGATGTTCTGTACACCTAAATCATTTTCATCCTCGCTCACAAACTTGTAATAAAAGTACTGTTTTCCTCATGGATTTACAGTAATATAGTGTAAGAATATTTTTAAATATGTAATCTCATGTTGACACTGCCTAAGAGCAGCAGGAAGACATAAAGAATGCACAAGCAATGGAAGAAACAGTATTGTATGTCATAATGCTGAAATATGGAGGAATAAAGTTCCTGCATTGAGTGATGTGATGCAGGCCCCCATTTTTTTTATTTTTTTTTTTTTTTACACTTTGAACAGATCCTAATAATTTAATGGCAATTCTTTAAACTGATGGAAAAAAGGTTTGGTCACCACTGTGTTTTTTTTATTTTCTATATTTATTCATATTGAAATTTAATGTCATGTGAACAATGTGAATCCTCTTTATAACAGGAATGATAGTTGAAAAATAAATTCATTTTACTACCATTGAGCAGAATAATTTTTATTTTGTATGCATAATACACATTAGGAAAACTTACACCTATACAACAATTTCAGTCCAGACAGAGGAGAATTTTTAGCAAAATGGTTAATTTAATTACTAGTGGTAGATAAAAATTGTATGGAAATGGGATGTGTTTTCTGTTAAAATAAGATTAGATATGATGCTAAAATGTTTATTCATACATACTCATGACTATGAATGAATGACAGTAATTAGAAAATCTGTTATTTCTATAGTTAGTTATCAGGTAAAATATGTATCAGTTCTGCAAATTGTTCATGAGGAAAATTCCCAGATTTCTACAGTTTCTTCCTGAGATTAATCCTTCACTTAGATTTGACCTACAGTTTGTTTTATACATCTCCTCAGGATTACTTTTCCTAAAGATGTCGTTCATGGATCCTTCAAGTTCTATTAGGGCATTTTTCAGTGACACACAGATAACAGAGTGAAAATTACCAACCAACAATAACAAAAGTGTTCAGGTGTGTAAAAATTAGGCATTTGTCTTAGAAGTTCTTCCACATTCATGTTGGAAATCCGGGTAGGGAGGGGCAGAACACTTCATTATTATTTTTTTTCTGGTTTGTCTTTAAGGCCTCTGTTTTGGGCTCCTGTAGGCCAGAGTATTGAAAAGCTCATATAGAGTTATATATGAGTACTATTATGTATCCTATAGAGCAGTTATTCACTCTTTTAAACCTGATTATCTCATGATGTTAATTGTTTTTATTGCTTAAAGAAGGAAATGTTTGTTTTTTAAGCGTGAACATGAGATTTTAAGTTCCTTTTTTTCCTTTGTTGAGGTATTTTTATTTTAGGTCTTTAGCTAGAATTTTTACAGGCTTTGGTCTATAAGAAGTATCTTGAAAAAAAATCCTTTAAAAAGAAATATTAGCTATATGTGCTCAGTTTTCCTTTAGATCAAAACCTTTTCAAAGGCACTTTCAAAGAGGAAAGATTTAAAAAAAAAGACTTCAAGAAGATTTTTGAAGATCAAAAGTAGCATATAATGGCATGAGATGTTTGGTGTAGGTGGCAAATTCCTGTTAATGGTGGGGGGCCTGTAAGGATGACTTCAGTGAGAAGAGTGGCCAGCTCACAACAGAGGCACGGCAGGACACAGTGATCCCATCAGGTACATTGGTGGTACATCTGTGAAAATATATTTGAAAAAGACAAAACTCTGCACGAGCAGTGAGAAGAGGGAAAACTCATGGAGTTTCCTCACCTCATGTAGTGCCCGTGCTGGAGTAGGTTCTCCTGACAGGCTTTGTGGACCATGGAGTACCTATGCTGAAACAAGTGTTCACTCTGAAGGACCTTCTGCCTGTGGAAGAACCCATACTGGAACAGGTTTGTCCTGAAAAACTACAGCCTGTGGGGAGAACCCACACTTGATCAAGTGAAAAGTGTGAGGAGGAAGGAATAGCAGAGAGGAGCTGTTATGGTCTGACCAAAATGCATATTGCATACCTTTTCGTACTGCCCAGGGTAGGAGAGGACGTAGAGAAGTCAGGAAAGAAAGAGTGAAGTTCAGCCTGGGACAAGCTCTTTAAAACTCCTTCTTGCTCTCTGTAACTACCAAAAAGGAGCCTGGAGCCAGGTGAAGGTCAGCCTCTTCTCACAGGCTAACTGACAGGACAAGAGGGCATAGGCTTAAGATGAGCCAGGGGAGACATGCAGGTTGGATATCAGGAAGAATTTCTTGATGGAAAGGGTCATCAAGCATTGGCAGGGGTTGCCCATGGAGGTGGTGGTGTTCTCAACCCTGGAAGTGTTCAAGAAATGACTGAATGTGGAATTCAGTTCAATGGTCTAGTTGACAAGGTGATTTGTCAAAGGTTGGACTTGGTGACCTTGGAGGTCTTTTCCAATGTATATGGTGTCTGTGAAGGAGGAAAGGGCTGTTTATTTTGGTCTTTTTTTTCCTCACTATTCAACTCCTGTGTTAATTGGCAATAAGTCAAATTAATTTTCCCCAAGTTCAGTCTGTTTTTCTTTTGACAGTTATTGATGGGTGATCACTCTTTTTCTAAACTCATAAGCTTTTTCATTTTGTTTTGTCCCACTCTCCTCCTGGAGGAAGGAGAGTGAGAGGGTGGCTAAAAGGATGACTGGCAGTCAGCTAAGGTCAACGCCCCCCACATAAACAATTTTTGAAGGAAACACCTGGGTTTTTTGTTGTTTTTTTTTTTTTTTTCACTTTCCCCCCCTGTTTATTTGGCTGTTTTTTTAAAAAACAAAAAAAACCAAACCAAAACACAACAAACAAACCAAAACCCCAAACAACGAAGGTGGTTAAACAGAAAAACAGGTTGCCCAGAGAGGCTGGGCTCTCTGTCCTTAGAGATATATGAAAAACTGGACATGGGCCTGAGCAACGTGCTCTGCCTGACCTGAACGGAGCATGGGTTGGGCTCTCTGGCTCCTCCTGCCTCAGTCAGCCTCCGATTCTGTAGTTTTGTGAAGTGCTTCTGTTACTCAAAGCCGTTTTCTTGACATATACAGGCAAAGTTTCTAACAGTATATGCTGTTATGTTGTATGTTCAACTGTTTGTTTCATTTTGTTTTGTTTTTCTGTTGTGACAGTTTTTTTGATGCTTTTGGTGCAACACAGTAGTTCAACAAGACTAAATACTGCTTGAATAGTTATATGAATCTTTTATTTATAACTCAGTAAAACTGCAGATTACCAAGAGTGAGGGATGACACATCAACTCATAAACTTTATGATGGTCACTTCTTGCTGCAATTGTGGTTTTAAATTTTCTTGTTGTGTTTTTTTTTTTTGGCAAGGGTGTCTTTTTTTCGTAGTTTGGTTTGTTTGGGTTTTTTGGGGGGGAGTTTGTTCTGGATTTTGTCTGGCTGATGGTCTTTTCCACCAGTAGTGCTGACCCTTACTGTATATGGCAGGCAGCTTTACTTGACTTTGGTGTGAAACAAAACAATAAAATGTTCGAGGCCCATTCATTGTAAATGGAACTTTTACTACCTTCATTGAGGCAGATTTAAAGTACAATTAACTTTTAAAGTTATGGTGCAACACCACTGTATTAGATATTAAAACACCTCATCTGTGCTCTTATCTACTTTTAATACTTTTCTGTGCATTTCCCTGTCTGTAGAAATTGCATCAAGTGAACGTTTCAACAGGGGAATAAATGGCAGATCCTCCTGTACTTTGAATTTCTTTTCCTGTGCTCTCATTACTGGTTACTTCTGTAATCAAATGAGTGCTCTATTGATAGTGCTTAATGATACTTTTGTTCAATGATTTCATTATGTGTTAAGTCAAAGGGAATAACAAATGTATATTTATCTATCTGTATAATATATATTTTTAGGCTATATGTATAAAAATTGTGTCAACACAAGGACCATAACTTCAAATTACAAAGATGACAGAAGCTGAATCCTACTCCTTCCATTTATTCATACAGAAAAGCTGACATGGCCTTTGTAGGTTTTTCAAGATGCACTGTTATCTTGGCTTTTGGTGATAAAAACTACTTGTCAGTACTTGAACTGGCACATTCATTGATAACGTTCAACACAGCAGTTATTCTGGAGTAGTATCTGTGTTAAAACCTTGTACTGTGGCCAAGCATTGAGTATTTTAAATAATGTTTTAGTCTGTGAAGGGTCAATACCATTTGCTGCCTTTTTGCAGGATCGTGTTTTATAAGAGTTCTAATATCTCAGATGCTGCATGAGATCCATTTAAAAAAAAAAGTAATTGTAAGCAAAAAGAAAGTTAACTACAGAGAGTACATTATAGATTGGATGCTTTTGTAATACCATCACATAGAGATGTGTGATGTTTAATCTAATAAACAGTCATGCACTGCATGTTTCTTTACGATCATTCTTCATGTTTGATGGTTGGGGTTTTTAGTTGGGTATTTGTTCTTTTCCTTGTTTCTTTTGAATGAGATTTTTTTTTTGTTTTGCTTTGGGTCTTGTTTGTTTTGCTTTTCGTTTTATTTTCTTATGCTTTATTTCTTCTTTTGAGATGGATATAAATTTCATACATCCAAGTCTAGTTGACACTGGATCTCAGCCTGGAGAGAAGCTTCTTTCATTTTAAAAGCTCAGTCTTGACTGCACGTGAGGAGGAAAGGGTATGCTAACACAAAACTGAAAATCTGTGGTTGCTAGTGTAATTGTAAATGCACCAGACCTTAAGAAAAAAGGTAGTTTGAGAAAGTGGAAAACATTGATTTGAAAAATCAAATTTTCTTTTAACTCCACATACCTCTGCTTTATTTGTATTATGGCTATTTTTCCTTACACACAACCTCTGTGAGACTTTCAAACTCACTTTTTTGTCCTAACTCATTATCTTGTTCAGCATGACTAATAATGTTTTGTCATAGTTTATCTTGTGTGAGTGCCCAAATATTAGCTAATTGATTAATCTTATATTGTCTCCAACCTTCATGAAATTTGTTATACAATTGCAGCATTAGGGGGGGGGAAATCAAGACTCCTTTTTCTCTGTGATGTGCATCAAAGAGAAAATGTGTGTTCAACCTTGTTGATCTCATCAATCTTGCTTGTTCTTTCCATCTTGTAGAGGAGAAACATGGATGATGTGAAGTTGGCACTGTCAGAGCTAGCAGTGATGTATGTAAAGTAAATTAACCATCTCACCTTCAGCTTTCTTGTGCAGCTTTCTCAAATATGTCTCTTTGAATATGAGTGTTACAATGTGTCTGGGACTTGGAGCAGGTAGCTGCTGCCATATATTCTCTGATGTACATGACAAAGCTCTGCCCAGCTGCTAGAGTTAATGGGAAATATTCTTCTGATTTCATGTCACTATTGCTGAATTCTATTTTCACTTAGGCTTTAAAACATTAAGTAGAAGTTACACTGAAGGTTCTTATGCACACTAATTATTAGATATAACACTAATACTTATTAATATTTCTGATTACAAATATTGTCTTTTAAAGTCAATCTTATGAAGATCAGGACTTAATTAGCTGTGCCTATTTGTGAGCTGAGGAGATTTTAAAATCTCTCAAAGTTACTGTGGAAATTTATTTGTAACTATGCACCTTTCACTTCTGGAACAACTTCATATTGAGTAGCCTGTCTGTTGTGTAGCTGTTAGTCTGGCACTGAATTTGTTATGAGAAACACTGTCAAGTGCTTCTTGAAAATCTAACCACACTGTATTCACTGAATTCTCATTTATTTTTCATAAAACTTTTGTTTTTAAAGAACTTCAGAAGGTTAGTTAAGCATGGCCTCCCCTGTCTGAATCTATATTTACTGTCATTAATCAAACTGCACTTCACTGTGTGTTTTTTTACTCCATCACTAAAGACAATTTCTCAAGTCATTCCTATGTGACTGAAGTTTCCTGCTTTGCATCATTGTGCCTTAAGACTTTTTTTCTTAAATATATTCATGGTAATGAGATCTAAAGAGTCATCTCCTTGACACATAAAGTCATTTTCTTATATGTCTTTGGAATATAAGATAAATGTTAAGTAATTTTGCTGGTCATACCTATGTGACCTCTTGCTCTCAGTGACTGGATGGATCACTGGAATACTTTCCCTCATGAAAAAAGTGCTATATCTGAGTTGGACAAAAATGTTTGTAACCGGCTGTGAACAAATATTGTAGAAGCAGCTGTTCTAGAAGGCATATTTCTATGTTACAATTACTCATTCTTTAATAATGTTTCCTCTGCCTTTTAGTAAAATTGCATATCCTTCTGATAGAGCTATAATTTTTATGATTAAGTCGTTAGGTTCTACTTCAGACATCCCTTGTGCTCCAGATTGCCCACTGTGGGTGTGCCAAGGAAGTGACATTGTTTATATTTGCATAGTCTTCTCTTTCTTAGACTACTGTTTCTAATTGCTTCTGAAGACAAAGTGCTGCTGTAGGTACTCTGCTTGTGGAATCATAGAATAGTTAGGGTTGGACCTGAAAGATCATCTCATGCTGGCAGGGGAACCTTTCACTAGACCAGGTTGCTCAGAGCCCCATCCAACCTGGCCTTGAACATTTCCAGGGATGGGGCAGCCACAGCTTCTCATCCAAGTTTATTTAGCATTGAACTGTAGCTCAGTAGAGGAAAAGTTAAAATAGCTTAAGCCTTTGATGTGAGCACTACACAAATAATTGCCAACTACCAGTATAGAAAAGAAATACTTTGGGAAATGAGCATTATGTAAATCCATAATGCTCTAGGTATGATTTTGCATGAAACTGAGCTCAAAATTTATCATGTGAAACTGCGAAATCCATCTAGATAATTTTGTTTTTACTTGCTTATGAAAGATTATGAGATTAAGAAACTAATATAGTGAATAATTACATCATAAAGTATGACCTTGCAGAAAGAGATACTTTTTTGGGTTTTTGGTTTTTGTTTTGTTTTTTTTTTTTACCTCTTAGTAGCGTTTGCAGTGCTGTATAGAAGAGATCTATTAAACCATTAGATGTTTGGAGAGATAAAAAGCTCTAGAGTTGATAATTTTACAGTTTTACTATTTAAAATATTCAAGTATTTTGTTATCCAGTAGTTCAGTGAAAGGTTTAGAAGGTTCTTACTCTCATTCAGTCAGATCAGGGTTGGGTTGGTTATTTTAATGGTGATTCCTCAATTTTTACTGCCCTTCTGTAAATTAGCACTGATGAGACTTCATCTGGAACTGGGCTTGAGTCAAACAGTTATCATATTAAAAAATATCTGATGGGTGTAATGAGATGTAAAAACAGATGTAAAACAGGGAAGTCACTAGAAAAAGAGAGTAGTAGAGGATATGTCCTATGAAAAATTCCTGACATGGTGACTGCGTGAATGTGCTAAAATTTGTGACTCTATGCCATTTCATTAGCTCAGGCAGAACACTAGAATCCAATGTGCCTTCATCTTGTAGACCTCCCAGCTGGGTTCACGTCCAGCTTGATGTAGTGGTGGGGCAAAACTATCACAGTCTGCTCTGGTGAATAATAATAATTTTGGGGTTTTAGCTTGACAAGGTGAATATTACGTTTAAATATGATTATTCCTTATTACAGAAAGGAAGACAGAATTTAATAAAAAAGTTGCTAGACCCAAAGAATTAACTTGGCTGAAAACTGGAAGGGAGGATGCTGATTGCCAAGCAAGTCAGATTCTATAGTAGACTTGCAGTGAAAATGTTGCTGGGGCATGGGGAGGCTGGTTTATGGTTATAGTTCTGTGAATGAGGAAGTTTTTCCTGATAATGCCCTCTCATTTCTTTTGTGTAAAATCAAGTAACCTCTGAGAAAGTTCTTTTTGGCTTTTAGCATGTCTATGTGAAACAGTTGATCATTTCAAAATTAATAAACTTAAATTTTGAGGCATTTTTTTCAGGGTCTTCATCATCACCTCATGGAAGATATTGCTGTAAGAGATTAAAGAATATAAAACAGTATTGCTTGTTTGTTTACAAACAGAGCATATAATTCAACATAAAGAACTAAAAATCATTATTTATTCTTTCTTCTGTACTTCTTGATTACTCACTCCAGATTGCTTTTACCTCTAAACCCATTAGTCCACCCTGCTATAGAAGCTTATTTTATTTTTTTTTTTAGTTCTAATTCCATTATCAAAAAATTTCATCCCTTCTGCATCTTCTTTCGTTAAGTTGTTTCTCTTTGCTCTGGTTTTGATCGTTTTCCTAACTCTAAGATAAGGTATTTTTAGAAAATGGTAGTCTGAACTTCCTGTCGTAGTGTTGATTTTTCTAATTGTAAAATGTATATGTTTTGAGGCAGTATGTGTGTACCCTTGTGTAAGGAAATGATTAGATCTCCTTCTCACTTATGTTCACTGAAGAGTATACTCATAGGTTTTTAAGTCCTTCATTAACTGCAATGTTCTATCCCAACAAACGTGAAAGAAATATTTTGTTAAATTTTGACCCTTTTCCTTGGAAGTGTAGATTTGGTATTATGTACTGCATCTTAATCTCATAGTTACATACCTGTAATATTTTATTAGGTCGTGGCTGGTACTTTCTGACTGCCTCATATTTTCTTTCTGACTTGAGATCATGTCTTATTCCTTCCTGTATGTTGACTGACTCTGGGAATGCAAACAGATCTCTTCTTTTTATCAATAAGTTGGGTTTTTTGTTTGTTTTGGGGTTTTTGTTTTGTTGGGTGTTTTTTTTTTGTTTTGGTTTGGTTTGGTTTGGTTTTTTTTCTGGCCATGCCATCTCAGCCCTGTGTGAATGAGAGAGGTGGAGGAGAGCAGACAGAGGTTAATTGTTTTGCTGCTTTGGTAACTCCTGGTTGTATGCCTGTCTGCATTTATACATCTGATGTGGCATCTGGATATGGCAATATTTTCATTGTAGATCATTAAGTTATCACAGAATGTACAATATATGTCTTCTGCATTTTTTCAAGTCTGAATTTCTTAGGCTTTTGCACTTCCTTTGTGTATTTATGAATGGCTCTGTGTTAGTGTCCACTGGGATTGTTGCATACAACTTCCATTACTGCTGATGACAGCTCGCTGCATAAATTCTCATTCATAAGAATGAGGATACATTTCTTTTCATTATTTCAGCAGGCATCAGTGGAGCTTCTTTAAGGAATGTGTTCAGCAAAATTGAGTGCTAGTAATTTAACAAATGAGCATAAGCTTTCATAAATTACATTTAAGATGTTAACATCAAAGTTAACATTCTTGCTGCAAGTGTAGTGCCTTTAATTTCTTTTTTCTCCTAGTAAATTGATGTTCAACTCCCCTTTAATTTATAATAATAGTTTTAGCTTTATAGCCTTAAGACATTCACAGAGAGAATAAATTTACCTCTCTTTTGTTCAGCACTAGCTGCTCTAGTTTTTAGTGCTTCCCCTCGAATCCAGTTGGGTGAAGGCATAAGGTGATGGTGGATTGCACAAAGGCTTGGCCTTACTCTTACAAGGTTAAACCACAGAACATTCTTGGTTAAGAATGATGGGAATATTTGATGGTCTCAGTTTTAATTCCCCTTTATGCAAGCCTTTCTCTACTGTACAGGCAGCCCAAGAGGATTAACCCTCTTATTTTCACTTCTTAATTTTCAAGCAGTGCTGATCACGAGGACTTCAGGAAGAATATAGATGATGTTAGTTGCTTTTTGTATAATTTTCCCTGACATACAAGGGAGCAAAATATGGATGTTCAGGCCACTGAATGTGACAACAAGTACTGGAATTGCAATTAAAGGAAAAAAAAACAAAAAAAAAAAGGGGACAAGGGAGAATTTTCTAGGAATATGTGTTTTCAGAGGAACTTTTACATGTTGGAAGGCATTTGCTTTTGAAAATCCAGCAAAATTGAGCACAAATTTCTTAACTCGTTATGAAAATTAGATAGGAAATATAGAAGAGAAGAATATAAGATATAAAAGTATGCAGCTTTTTTATATGGCTCTATCTTAAGAATGCTGTAGAACAGTACTTTTATAGAGTCTGCTTTGTGTAAAGTACTGTGGCCTCAGTCATAGCTGTTCATTCAAATAAAATAATTGATGATTGAATTTAAAACTATTAAAATTATACTGCACTGAAAGGTTTTTTTTTTCCTTCCAAGTGGTGAGATGCTGAAAAACTCTGTCATTAAGAAATGTTTGGCATCAGGCAAAAGGACTATTTCATGAGAACTAGAATTGATAATTATTATTGTCATCACCTTCTTCCACTACCTTATAGGCTATGATTTAGTGTATAGCCCACAGTATATATGTTTTCAGATTGAATACATTTTCCTACATCTTTATAGATTAGTTGTGATTATACTTATGTTCAGCAAAAAAAAAAAAAAGTATTAGTGAAAAAGTATTAAGGTGATGCTTTAATAAATATTAACATTGTTATTTTGAATTATTTTGTTATTTTGAATTGGGGTTTTTTTTCCCTAATACTGTTGTCATAGAGATGCAAGTCAGGGTGTTACTTTATTTACTTTTCATGAAAAGACTATTTAAGTAGACTAAGTTTCCTGAATGTTTTGAATGTTCTGAAGTGTTTTGAAAAATATTTTTTTGCTGATTTTTTCTAAAGGATTTTGCAAGCATGCATCTTCACTATTAAAGGCCTGATGCTACTGCAGCTAATTCAGAAGTAATATATAAAATTTGACAAGGTGGAAGTTACTTATAGTAGGAATATACAAATAATTGAATCTCCTTTACTAAAACCCATTAAGGTTTACTTTTCTTGTGCTCAAACCAGGTTAATATATAGACCGGTTATAGGATTTTAAAGAGTAACCTGTGGACGTCTAAGGTGAGCAATCTGCTTTTCTATAACTTGCTTGTAGTTTTCTGACCATGACTTAAAGTTGTATCACTTTGAGCCTCTAGCAGATACATGTTCATAATTTTATAATCTTGACTGCTTTCTTAAGAAGCAAATAATGAAAAATTTAGTGTTAAAATCAATATGAGCAGTATGTAGCTGTGTTTTTCATAATTTTCATTGAAATTGAATTTATCTGAAGTTCATAAAAGTGAATTACATGAGATCAGCGTAGAACTTGATGTTTCCTGATATTTTAGAGGACATGTGCATTTAGTTAATCTGATTTATTGTGTTTGTGTTAGCCTAGGAGATGCTGTCATTATTTTTATACTGGATTTTACAAGTTTGTATTCTAGTGATAGATCCAGACAAAGAAGGTCGTGCTACTAGAAGAGTGTTCTGTGACAAAAAGGGATCTTTACAATTTGAAGAAGTGCACAGTTGTTTTGAAAGGGGTATCAGCTCTCCAAGGAAGCAACTCAAGGCACTGCATTTTGTTGGAAGTAAAAGAAAAAAAAGCACTAGAATGTTTGTTTTTTAACTCTGGGTTTTTGTCTGCAGAAGTGGGGCAGTGGATGAGAGGGAAAAGAAGCTATCCATGCTCTGGTTACTAGGACTGAAATTAAACTTCATGAGCTTGAACAAAACACTTACTGTTCAAGGAGGAACAGTAGACAAACAAATGCATAATTAGATCTACCCAAGCTTGAAGAGGGTTGTTAAGAGGAGAGAATGGAAAAGTCCAATTAAGAAAGGAAATAGAAGAATCTGACAAACTCTATGAACTTAAAACTTGTACATAGCGGATCAGTAATTACAATTATGTCATGTTCCCTGAAAGGAAGTTGAGTTTATGGAGATAAGCTTTACTTGACAGTTTCTCTTTGATTGCTGAAGTTGGTGTTTGTGTGGAAAGGGAAGATTATTGAAGTTTAGGGAGTTTTTACTGTGTCCTAGTTCAAAATTTCTCCTCATAAAATGATAACTTGTCTTATAGTCTAACTTCATTAGGTTTAGTACAAGGCTGTGACTGGCAACTGGTGGAAAACAAAGAAGGTTTTTTTGTCTAAGGGGTTTTTTTAGAGCATAAATAAGAAACAAACCTGATAATCCTACAGTTGATACTGTCACAATATCATTATTTTTATCAAACAGGTCTTTGCGATTGTATTTAAAAATTAGTATATCCCTGTTGCTTTTAGAGGTTCATGACACTTTTTTTCCAAGGTTTTAAAGAATCATATATTTTTGACAGAAAGATAGTTGTTAAAATGAGATTCACAAAATCATTTTCCTTAGCAAGGCTGTTGAATTTCAGTTCAACTTTTGAACTGCTTTATTCAACAATTAAAATTTAACAGTCCACATATGGTCTTGAATATCCTTGTGGCAAATATAAGGATGTTTGTCCCCAGTGCTCTGTTGCTTATGCCACAGAGATTGGTTAATTATTTTCCATTATTCCTTTTTTCAAATTAACTAACAATCCTTTCAGATATTTTAAAGTTCCGATCAGGATGTACTCACTGCCATCATGGAGAAAGATAAGGAATAGAACCATTAGAGGTACTGGTCTTGATTTAATCTCTTAGAGCAAGGGCATCATTAGTATCAAATAGAGTGGAGTTCAGGACGTATACAGGGGAAGGACCAGGGAATCCCTCCCCTCCTTCCCAAAAACTAACCAAACTTCTCTTCCCCAGCTGTCCTTTCATATGTGACTAGAAAACTTGTGAAAAGCTGATGCTGTAGCTGTGAAGTTGTATCCATGTTATGACTTGGTGATTTGTAATGAGACACAAACCAGATGCGCAAAAAGAAGTTTGGAAAATCAGATCAAGAGGGTAGATGTTAATTAGTCCTAACTCTGCTGGAACTCAGTAACAGCTGCAGTGCTGGAATGGTCTTTCCTGAAACCTCTCCTGTCTTGATGAGTTGGATGTCAGGGAACTAATTCCTTGTTAGGACAACCAGCAGTAGAACTGGGTGACTAGAGAAGTGCTCTTTTTATCTTAAGTGTTTTTCAAGATTTGGCTGAATAAACCCCTGAGGAATCTGGTTAGTTCACATAGCTGACTGTCCTTGGTTCATCAAGTTGGACCAGAGATTCCCTAGGGTTCCTTTCGACCTAGATTATTCTACCATGTAATGATCATTGTCAGTAATCCTCTTCCATCCTGGAGCTCAGAAAAATTCTTTCTTTATGATACAGGAGTTAAATTTCAGATATGGCTTAAAATAATTCTCTCCATGGGCAAAATATCTTTCCTCACACAGAGGTTGAATAAAGAGAACAACTCTCTCAGAAACTCTAGAATGAAAAAAAGTACAGGGACACATACATGAAATTTTTCTTCTGAAATTAGGCCTCTGAAAAGGGTTCTGCAAAATTTCAAGCATACGTTGCAGAATTTGTTTCATATGTATTTGCTAAAAAAGAAAATATTGATTTAACATTCAGTGCAACTTCTAAACAAAACTAACTATTTCTAGTATATTTCACTGGTACCATTCTTGTTTGCCTAATGGAAATAGGGTTGTTATGTAGCATAGCTCTGTTTTTAATAAGAAAATGTTATTAAAATCTAAGTAGATTTAGAACTTGTTCCTGAACTTGTCCAGAAATCCAAGGGAGTGAAAATACTTTTCTTTGTCATGAACTGAAATAGGATTACAAAAAGCTGACAGAAAAACCTATACAGTAACACTTATGTTAACTCCAATTTTTAACTGAATGTGTGGGTTTCATTGCAACTCGAAATGTGGTTTAACTTCTTTATTTTGTTTAACTAAAAATTCTACAAAACAGTAATGGGAGCTCTGTTATAAACTTCCATGATTTAAATATTCAATTCAGGATAAGAAGCTTCAAAGAAGTGCTTTCTTACAAAATAGGACTAAAAGGCTGCTCACAGACATGTTATCAATATCACTGTGTACCAAAAAGGCAAAATAAAATTGTAGCTCGAACTGCCTCGAAGACAAGAATTTTGCAGTAACTTCTGCAATTTTCTCTTTCTGGCACTTCATTTTACATACAGGTGTTTTTAGTTTTTCTTCCTTGGTTATTTTTCTCTAGCAATCATTTTGGATTAATTAGATTAAAGTCAAACACACTTGAATCACATGATCATCTGTAGTTATTGATGTACAGTCCTCCAGTGGTGACCATACACAGAACTGCAGTGCTCTGAAGAGACAGTTGCATGTTCTGAAAGCAAGTGCAGTGAAGGGATTGAAAGTTTGCTAAATATGGTTTAATTTCCTTTTCTCTTTTCAGGAGGTTCTTTGGCTTCATTTTTTTTTCATGTTTGGCTGCAAAACCCCTTTCAATGAACATCAAATTGCAGAAGACAGTTGACATGATTCTTGCCTTAAAAGTAATAAGTCTTTGAGTTTCTGTCCTGCTAGCAGAAGAATAGTAACTATGGTAGAACTATACAGTAGTTCCTTTTCCACAGGGAGTATCTGTAAGCACAAATGGTTTTAACATATACTGAGCATGAGAAAAACAATTTAATGTAACTTCTCATGTTCCTCCATATTCACAGCCAGCTCCCAGTCACAGCCTTTGTAACCATTCTAGTAGTATAAAGCATGAATGCGTAAGGTGAAGGGGTGGTTTGAGTTTCTTTATTGCCCATATGTACGACTTTTTTTCCTTGTTTGTAAACTTATCCTTGACTTAAACTGACATGAGAAGTGGGAGAACACAGAGCAGGAAAAGAAAAAAGGTTTCAAGGCTCCATTGCTAAACTTTCTCAACTTCCAAACAAGAGAGAAAAAAAAATAATAAAAATCAACTTGGTAATTTCTCAATGCATTTGCAAGCTTGCCCAGATAGAAATTCTATTACCAGATTGGCTTTTATTTTCTTCCAATTAACAATGACACAAGTTGTCTGGGTTTTTTTCTGGTTTACATACCTGTGAAGCAGTATAGTTTTTACATGGACAGATATCCTTTTTGAGTGGAACTGAAAAAGAAACCAGGAGATAGTGAAAAAAGGCCAAGATTCTAAGCAATGAGAGGGTGTTCTGGTGTAATGGCTAGTGCTGCTAAATGTAGTGTAAGTTCAGAAAAAAAAACAACAAAACCTAACAGAATGTGGCCCTTAAGGGAATAAAAACAAGTATTTAAATAGCCTCAAACCCAGTAAATTATAGAAAGCATTTTTTTTAAATCGACTTGCATAAGCCAACTTTAAACCTCTTTCATTTAAGAAGGTTTACAAATCTCTTTTTATAAATTACTGTTTAAAAATAATACAATCAAGTTATTTTTTCATCATTTAATGATGATTTTTGTTCTTATCAAATATAATAATAGAATTTATTTATTTTTAATACATATATATTTTTTAAGAAAGAGCACCATTTCTTTACCCGTTGACAGAGTTGTTAAAATTGGTTTGGAAATTAAGTTTTTCAAGTTTTCCTTGTGATTTTCTTTTTCTTTGTAATGTTTTCAGTTTCTGAGCGGTTATTTCATTTCTCTTATACCAATATGGTAGTTTTCCAGGAGTGAAAGCATTTTTCTCTTTCTCCCCCTGCTGTTCTGCCTCTCCTACACACATATTCCTCATGAGGAGGACGAGTTTTGTTATTTCATACCTTAATTCACAAGTTACCCACTGGTGGTAATTCTTCTGTTCTCAAACATCTTTTTATAAAAGTCAGTGTTTAAATACCTTTCAAATAAAAACTGAAGCAACTTAAACCATGCAGAAAAATAAGTAGGCTTCTTACAACAGTTTTTACAGTTCTTTTTGACCTGTAAAACTTGTGGCCATGAGAAGGGCATTTGGGAATCTGGAATGTCATGTGCAAGCCATTACTCTGTAGATTTCAGGTCACCTCTTATTCCAAAAGAAATTTCTGTGTCTCTTCTTAGAAGCTAACAGGTAAATTAGTTTTGTAATTGAGTTGTTCTGTTTTAACAGATCAAAAGCTTATGTGGATTAGTGGAAATTTTCTTATCTCATTCTTAATCAGATGAAAAGCTCCTGTATTACCATTACGCTCCCATAATAAAAGACTATTTTTCAGGTGTTTTATGAATCAGTCCATAATTTATCTCTTTGGATACTTCTGGCTCAAAGGATT
Organism: Pithys albifrons albifrons; assembly: GCF_047495875.1. NCBI lineage: Eukaryota > Metazoa > Chordata > Aves > Passeriformes > Thamnophilidae > Pithys > Pithys albifrons. Next base: position 104,195,380 of record NC_092458.1, on the reverse strand, counting down.
ATTATTTCACCTTTGAGAAATGGGCTGGTACTTTACCTAATGTGTAAGAAATATCTGACATAAAATGATAAAATTTTGCAATAATGACTTAAATGGACTGACAATAACAAGCATTAAGCAATCAGTGATGCTCTAATGCTTCCCTGACATACTGACTAACTTTAATTATTGACCAGTTTTTAATGAGGAAGCATGTGCTATTGATCCATCCAGTGACTAAGCCTGAAATCTCATGGGTGTAAAAGAACTAACAATGATGATCTAATGGTTCTTGTGTACTTTGACTGAAGGCATTTATAATCCTTCTTACTCATAGATTCTATATTTTGGTACTGTCTTGTTTTCTGATACTTATTTATACTCGTCCTGGTGTTCTTTCATTTTGATTAGCATAGCAAAGTTTTTCTGTTGTTTCTGGGAAAAGATCTTAACTAATTTTATTCTTCAGAGATAACCTTGAACCTAGTTAAATCTTCCGGGCTGATTGATGCATGAATTCTGGTTGTTGGAAAAACTCGTGGTCAAAATTGAGTATATATGGGGGTTCGTTAGGGTTAAATTCCTGAATGGGCTATAATTCCCATTTAATTTTCAGATAGCTATATTGTTCACAGATGAATATAATCTAATAATTAATCTTTGCAGTCAGTATGTAGACTATCGTATTTACCACCTCAGGCTCAGTACTGCCAATTTTGTTACAAATTCCATGTTTTCATGCTCTGCTTTACTTTCTTAACTTGAACCGATTTAAAATTTACATGTACATGAGTTAATCAGGAGCCTCGGGTAATTTTTCTTTAAAAATTCTCTGATGATAATTTTAGATTGTGTTGCAACCTTTTGAATCATTCATAGGCACGTTCTGCCTTTGATAGAGCTATCTGTGAACTCTGGTATCTGTGAACTCATGATTCTTTTGAAACAATCAAGGTTTAACCTATTATTTTCATCTCCAGTTATTCTGAATATCATGTGCGGTTATCAGAGATTTTACCTCTGATTATCTGGTTGCCACAGAGTTCACCTCTGGCCATGGTGAACATTTCCTTCTCTTCAGTTGCCAATAATCTGAGCATTTGCCAAATGGAGTCCATAATTTTTATACTAACTGTCATAGATGGATGCTTTGGAGCTTGCAATACCTTTTAAGGCCAACAAATTCAATATCAAGATTTATGTAGTGCTTAACAATAACATGATGAAACCTTACCAATTCATCAAACCTGTGACTCCACAAGCACACTATGTGACCACACCTGACATGTTCATCTCCAGTCAGAAACTGAACTGAACATCCACTGAAAATATCACAGTAAAAACTGGACAGATTTATTAAATTGTCTGTGTCCCTTGCTTGAGAAACAATTTTTTTTCTATGTGCTTGAACGTACTATTTATTTCTCAAACCCAAACCAAACCCAATCCTGCTGATAATCAGTGGGCTGTTGGAAAGAGTACATTTTGCTAAGTATTCACTGTGATTGATTCTTCAACATTTCTAATCTTGTCTCCAGTTCATTTTCATAATGGAAGTGTAATTTTAATACTGGTTCAGTATAGACAAGCTTTTCATTCTGGAGATCCAAAGCTTTTAAATGCCTCCAAATGTCAAGAACAGCAGGAAGCTACATAACTGTGTCTGTCTGATGTCAATTTTTGTGTTTGCTCTTTGGCCAACATAGGCAATTTCTTTTGGAGGTGTTGAGAAAGTAAGTGCATATGTAATATGGGAAAGGTGATTATCCTGTCCCTCAGTTGGATTCCTGAGATGCAATCTCTCTGCAATAAGCAATGATAGGAAAGTGTCCGGTATTCTTGAGACAAAAAGCATTCAGCATTTTCTCATTTTATTACAGGACTATTTTTTTTCCAGACCATCAGCCACCAGAAATTTCTGGAAAAGTCCAATTCTATAACACATTAGAGTTCTGGCCAATTTTTTAAGTACTGGACTAGACATTTGTGTTAGCATTTATCTGAAGAGCACATAGATATGGAAATCTCCCTGAAGAGAAAGAAAATTGATGGATTGAAATCCTATTATTTGGGATTATTCCAAAACTATTTTTATATCTCAAAGCTTGTTGAGGGTAGGAAGCATTATGATACGGGGGATAAAGAGCTGATGAACAATACATCTGTGTTCTAATGATGGCACCATCACTTTCAGAGTAACAGTATCCTGACAAAAATACTTGTATGTGACCAAAAGTCTACATACTTTCATGCCACATTCAGACTCATGGAATGGGAAATCAGTAACCATGTTTGATTTCTAGGTTGGTTGGTTTTGTGGGGTTGTAGACCCCCAATATTAACTTAGAACTCATTTTTTTGTTGGACACTGGAAAATGTGTGGGGCAAGTTGGTAGTATGATTCAAAGATGAGGCAGTTGAGTTAAATTTATTTATTTACAATTCCCTCCAGTCTATCAGCAGAGTGGCCAGTGATTCATTTCTGTTCATCATGTTTGGTTTTTGCTGTGGTACAGTCATTAATTGAATGGTGACAAACCCAGTCACCATCAGTGGTTCAAGGAAAAACTGCTGTAGTGACCACCATTAAACATATATAGTCAAACTCGAATGACAAAATCCTTCACTTTTATACTTACCCTTCACCTTGATGGTAGGTTTTTAGTATCTGTATTCAATCTCAGCAGCACTGCAGATTTTAATTCTTTCCATGCTGTTATTTCATCTTTTTATTTCCATTCTCTACCATAACCCTGTTGCTGCTGCTTTGGTTTGAGACTTCAGCAACAAAGAGATGAAAGCTGACAGTGAGCCCAAGTTATGCATAAAAATTGTGGCTGTAGGAATAACACTGAAGTTTTGCTGTTTGTGTGGAGTGGCTACTCGCAAAAAATATTTTTTCTTTTTCCAGTCTTCTCACAGTGTATTTACTCTTAGTTTGAAACATTCCACTTTATTAAACTGTGGCTTGTTCTATTTTTCTGCTAGTCTGTTCAAGTCCAATTAATGTTTGATAAAATGTCCTGTAAATGTATTAACCAGCAGCCTCCAGGTGGGTCAGAAACCTTTCCCAGGTAATATTCAGCACTTCCAAGAATTTGCAGTAGCTAAATTGTGAGTTTAAAATGAAAGGAGAGTTTGCATGCACTGTAGACTGGGATGGGGATGGCAGGCTCTATAATTATCCTTTGAACTTTATGTTCTAATGTGCACAACACTTTCTTCAAAGATTTTGATAAAGCTAATGCAAAAGTGCCTGCAGGACTCCTTTTTGTCTAGGGAGTGACAATAGGGCTCCTTTAATTGCAGGGTCATATTTTTAAGTGGTCAAATGCTACTGAACTGTCAGAAATCACCAGGCCATGAAATGTGGAAGATCCTGTGGCTGGTTCCTAGAATTACACTCGCATCTGAGTGTTTAATTCTGTATATCATGTTCTTCAACTTGGCCCTTAGTGCTCTGCTTATTGAACTGTAATCTCTGTGCCAGGACTCTTGTGTCTTTCTGGAAAGAGTGCTGAGGCACATATACTAATTATTACCTAAACATTTCTGTAACATAAAATGCAGCATTTTACAGCTACTTTAGTGTTGGGGGAGACCCGGGGTTTATACAGTGGCAAAAATACTACAAGAGATGGATAGACGAGGATGCCAAAGTCCAGGAACCCGGCACCCCAAAGATGGAAGCTCTGTGAGAGATTTATAAGGATTCTAATAAGTTCACACCCTATATTGATGTTTCCCCAGTTTGAATGTTACATTCCTACTATGGCTGCCCTAATCATTTTCCCTTAGTCATCCTTATCCAATTTTCTTTTTCCCACAAACCCCTAGGGCATTTTCCCGCCAACCCACTCCTGACTGACCCCAGATTGGTGCAGTGCACCAGTTTCCCTAATATGGTTGTGTTTGAACCCTGTTTTCCCATTGGTTCTTTCTTTGATCCTCCCCTTAATTTGCATGTCACCTAATGAGGTGTGTTGCTCCTCCCTGTCTCCTCCCACTACTCCGCCCAAGTTCTAGAAAGTCCCATGCTACCCTATATAAGTCTGGGCACGCCAATAAAGTTGCTTCTCCTTGTGGACTCTCGGCTTGTGTGGACTCCTTCTGTCGGGGGTGGTCGCCGGACTGGGAGCGGGAGGAGCCTCCCTAAGCTTCCAAGGAACCTGATCCTAGAGCGCCTTTTGAGCTGCCTTCCTAGCCTGGCTCCTGGAAGCAGAAATCCTTCCACTGCATCAGTGGGCTTTGTACCATCCACTGATACTTTAGGATTGTATTTTGGTAGAGTATGGAAAGAATGAAAATATTGCATAAAATGGTCTCCCAAAACTGTGGAGGTAAAATTTCAAATACTATAAAACTATGTATTAGAGCATTCATGTGTATCTTATCTCCTCCATGTGAGTTATAAAAAATCATCATCAATTCCTAAGCAAAATTGTCTGGTTTAAAACACTCATAGTTTTTGTTTGCTTACATCTGTCCTTCTTGTGGTAATCTCTGCAAGACTAAGAAAGGCCAAACTTTGCCCACTTCCACTGCATTGTTTCCTATTAAGCCATTATTTCAGCTGAAAAAAATGTTTGAATATTTCCTGTATTTTGATTCTACAGTGTTTATTATAAATGTATGATTTTCTGTGTAGCACTGAAGGCAGTTACCAAGTGCTCTGTATTGCCTTTGCAAGCTGTTGACAAGCAGATGAGGATTTTGCAGTTCATGTCTAAAGTTTTGAAAGTTTTTCCATCTTCATGGGCTGAGATTTTAAGTAGTCATTTTTCAATTGAGTCATAAATCATAAATCTTAAATTTCTAGTTACTTGATCTTTTAACAGCATGTGGTGATTTTAAGTGGCACTTAATCGCTTTATTTCCATATTGAGATGTCTATAGTGTAAGGAAAAATGCAGATAGAATCTTTGTACTATTGCATTTAGCAGTGAAATTCAGTTATTCTGAATTGTAGTGTAAAAATGGGTAGATTTTGACTTGTTCAAGCCATGTAGTGAAAAGCAGCAACAACTGACCACCTGAAAAACACCCTAGAAATAATGAGAGATAAAAAAAAATGTTATAAGGGGGGGGTTTATTACTATTTGGTTTTGTTCTCTTACAGAAAATGAAAGGAAAAGCTGTTCTGGCCTATTCTTGGAAGAAAGGTTTTTAAAGAATGAAATGCATTAATGGAGAAAAAAAATGCTTACTAATCAGAAATATAAAAATGAGCAACTATTAAGTTTTAGTTTTAGTGTTTGATGACAACATGGAGAGAAAGCAAAGACCCACATCTGATATAATGAAAATTAATTATTTGTCCCATGAGTTTTCTGCAACAGTTATTGAAAGATGAGACATTAGGCTCTAATCTGATAAATTTTGATAGGACTTTAAGGAATTATACTTTTACCATTGTAATATACTTGATAATTTTACTTTCAAAGTATTTTCTTTCTAAATAATTGTTAATTTGAAAGTTCTGTCTTTAAAAAGTTCCTAATTGGTTTATTTGACATAAAAGTGGTTAAATGTAGAAAATATTCATATGATTAAATAATATTTTCATTATATTACTATTTGTGGCATCCTGTTGTACTATTGAATAGTGATACTATATTGTTAGATAAAAAATGCTATGCACTATTATTCTCAATATGGTCATTTACATGTATTTAATAGAAAGATGGATTTCATGTGCAATTCAGTTTTATAATATATACTTTTTTCTGATGCAGCGAAAACAGAATAAAAATTAAAGTAACAAATAAAAAAGTAATAATACAAGAACAACAGAGAAGTACAAATAACACAGAAATAACAGAGTAATAAAAATGTAATATTTAACATGAGAAACATGGACCATATTAGTTACAGCAGTCTGCATAAAGAATGATAGCTAAAACTCTAGGAACAAAATTCTGTTCAAAAATCACTAATCCCCTTCTCTATAAGGATAGAATGCATGTCTTGAATTTTAATAGTGTTGTTTGACTATGGGAACTCTGCTAACAAACCTCACTTACAGTGTCCCAAAGGAACTATCTGAAACAACAAAAATATCCCTTAATTATTCATAGTGCAGTCTCCTAATCAGAGTTTAGGTATATTTGAAAGAGAAACACTTTTCTTGTCAGTTGGCGAAGTCCTCATTAAAACAAGAATCATGTTACACATGAAAGATGGATTTTTGCATTTGAGAATGAAAATATGAAGTTAGTCTACAGCAATGTCAATTGTTATTTGCATTTGCTTTCATCACAAGGACATGGAAATAATACATGTATAAAACATATATTCATTGTTCTGAATAATTTATTTCACTGTGGTTTAAAACAAGTATTCTTCTCATGTCCTTGTGAGACTTTGAACTCGCTCTTCCCAAATAATTCTGTACCATCCTCCTGCATGTCTTTTTCTGTCCAGGTCCTTCAGAGAAATCATTTTTTCTAGTAGGGAAGAGAAATGACATCAACAGGTACCTGTTGAACTAAAGTTGAATAAGGAAGTGGTTAGTCCTTAGAATCAGAGAAGTTGTTATTACCCAACAAGCTGCATTTCCTCCCCTTCCTTTGCTCCATTTTTGTACATTTGAGAGTTTTTTCCTTAGATGATGCACTGAGAAAAGATTGTGGCTCCACTTGCTAGATGAATTCAAAAGCTTAAGCATGTTTAAACCCATTAAAGTATGTAGAGTTGTCTGAAAGACGTTAGACCTTGTTATCAAATTGAATATAAGCCAACTACTTTTGTTTGCCAGCAATTAGGTGAGTATATTAATAAAATAGCTGGTGTGACTTACATTCAGAAGAAAGAGGAAAGCAGAAGTCAAATGACAATTCAGTGCTGATTTCAATTGGCTTCTAAACAAGTTATGATTTTTTGTTGTACCCAAGTTCTAGTCAGCATTCAGAACAGAGTGTGGAGCTGATGTAATGTATTTAAGATGTCATTGGAGTCAACAGAAACTGGCAAATTTTAAATTCATCTGTTTGAAGTTTCTGTAGTAGTCATTTGAAAAATGAATACTAAATATATTTTTGATTATGAAAATACTATTTAAAAGTTTTGTCAGACAGTTACGTTGCAGACATTGATTTTGTATGTAATTGCTTAATCCTTTGAGGTCTAGAGAAAGCCTTAGGGAAGTTTTCAGGAGTCATATCAGACAAAGTTTCAGATATTGGGTATTTTAGATAAGTATCATAGATACTCAGGGGGTCTTTGTGTTTCTCACAGGTCATCTGAGGAATCTTTTTAACTACTCTTTTCTCTAAGACTGTATTTCATGGAATTCTGCCTCAGCTTTGTTTTTCTAAGTATGGGATTATTTGTCGTTCATCCTTTTCTTTATCTTGAGGATTTTCCTGTGTCTTCCAAATCTGTTATTAATTGCATAGAAAAGAATCTTCTAAAATATACAGAGCTACAGTAATATTCTTCTCTTCTATCCTTGCTTCCTTTTACAACCTGCTGAAGCATTCAGGGGACTCCTGTGCAATGGTTGGTTGGTGTTTCCTAGTGCTGGTTTTTACTATCAACAAAGAAGTTTCTTGCTACTTTGGGGACCATAAGTTAGACAGTCAAAATAACTTTTTGCATTTGTTTATGTACCACTAGGATGGAAGGAAAAATAATAATTGCAAGGACATTTTAATAGAATACATACTTATGCCTACAAGAGTAGGTAAAAAAAAGTATAGTACAGGGAATTGACAGTAGCATGGAATGCATGAATGTACATTGTTTACAGTGACAAGGAAAACCTGCATAATTCTAGTACATGTTGCTTCTTCAGTGAAGTGGTACACTCCCTGTTTTGTTATACCCTAATTACTAAATATTCAAGCTTGATAATGAAAGATAGTGGATAGAGATTAAAATGGCGCTGCTTCAGTCTCATCAGTTACAGTAACTGACTCTGCTCACTTAACTTCTTTATTTAACTTGATAGTCCATTTTTTTTCCTCCAAAAACATCTCTTAGGCATTTCTATAAAGCTATCCTGCAATTTTAATATTTTTGTTTGCATTTTTAAGGGTTAACCAAAGACATAATTTCTCTAACCAATGACAAATTATTTCATATTCGCTTAAGGACTGCAAGATGTGGGGGCATGTTTTCAATAATAGATCTGGCTGTTTTCTCTTCTGGTATAGAAACCTTACCTGCTGTTTATACTGAATTTTTTGGGCTTGTCCACATGATTCAATGTGACTGTGATCCTCAAGCCAGCCCGAGGGTGCTGGTATGTCTACAGGACTCAGTGTGATACCCTTCAGAGATGCCAACTCCTGTTCCAGCATCATATATCCATGTTTTCAGGAGGCAGAAGTTAAACTAATAGGTTCATCCGAGGAACAATGTTTGATTCAAGTTCTAGAGCTCATTTGGACAATGCTAGTTTGAAGTCAAGAGCAAAAAGTACTGAGTTATTGACTAGGCTGGCAAGTGGTGTTCAGTGGTGGTTTCCTTTGCAGTTTAGTGGATCTACTTTGTTTTTTTTCTAAGAAGTTGAAGTTTGCAAAACTATCAGGTTTTTTGGTATTTAACTTCAATTATGCATAATGAGGCTGCAAAGTTACTGCAAACATGGAAATACTCAAAATTCGAAATTCATTCTTCTGGGCTGGCCACGACTTAATCACTGCCAAATTGAAGAAAGTATTAATTCATTCAGTAAATGGCTCTATGATGTCTGTGAAGGGAAAAAGATACAGTCTTAAGTTCCACTGAGTGTACCATGTTAATCAAGGAGAAAAAAGATTTTATTGATGTCCAACCAGAACACAACTTTTTTTCCAATGTGGAAAAATAAATCAGTGGGGAAAAGATTTGTTACCGTCTGACATTTATCATGTATGTTAATATTTTTCTGGAGTATTGTAAAACAGAAGATGTTGCATTACAGGTGGAATGAGAAAGCAGATGCTTTTTGATTAAGCAGCACAAATACTACTGCTCAAGCTTAGAGACCTTTAATGGTATAGTATGATATTGCTTAAAAATAAGCTATTTGATTTGTTCCCTCTCTATATTTGAGTGAATATCTGGCATTCTCTATCAGATCAGATGAGGGAGCAAGGAGGAGGGGAAGTATAAACAGGGAAATGTAGAGAAGACCAGATGGAAACAATCAAAAATAGAATATTTTTATATGGTTTTTTCTTAAGAGAAGTCATTGACTTCTTACAGAGTTTGTTATACATTCAGAAAAAATACTGTTGAGAATATTAAAAATAGCCTAACATGAATAAGTTTTACTAAGGAAAATATAGATATAGACAAAATTCTGAGAGGCTACTTTGAAAACATATGAAAGAATCCACCTTTTCTTTTTAACCTTGAGATCTTAGTTCTGCTCATATCTTTTCTAGTTTTTTCCCTTAGTCATCCTCACTTGCAGATGTGACTGACCTACAATATTTATTATGTAATTTTCTTATGGGAACTATCAATCTGACATCTTTTAAGAAAGTCTACACCATCACATCAGTGTTATGTAGGAAACAAACAAAAATCCTTTACACATTTTAGTTATTTTTCAAAATTTCTACACAAAGTCTGACCTTTAAATAACGCAACCCTCGATTATCTGGAATGTGTTTGTATTTTCCTGATTCTGTTTGTTCCTTGTTCTTTCCATTGTTGCTGCAGGTTAGTAAAAGGTCTAACAACCTATTAAACCAAGTTTATTTGTATGTAGATGGCAATTTAAATGCTATCATGTTATAATTTCTGTATCATCGTTTCATGGGTGAAAATTTCTTTGTAAATTCATTTCCATTACTTGAAGAAGGAAAACAAGGAAGAATTTTGGAAGAAGGCTGGAAATAACTCATGTCCTTATTGTTTTTGTACAGTAAGATTTCTTGTTTCCTAAAAATACAACACTTAGAACAGATTGAGACAGGACCTTTTTGCAGGATGCTGGGCTGTGTGCTTACTTTGAATATTTATAACTAATTACTTTTGGAAATGATATTAAATGTATTCGTTAAGTATGTATATATTTCTTCTTGCTCTTTCTAGGAATCTTTAATCTACATCCCCTTCCTCGTTTTAGGTCTCCAAAGTCAAAGCTGGGGAAAAAAAAATGCTGTTACACGAGTCTGATTTGAGATACTTCTTGAGAAAATCTAGTGAAGCAGTTGGCCTGACTGGGGTTAGAATTAGGAATGACAAGAGAAATATTACTGATATTTATCCTGACCATTACCTGGTTGTTGCCCAGTGAATGAACTGTGAAAGCAATTAAATAGTGATTTAAACTCACTGTTTCTGTTCTTTGTTCACAGTAGCAATCCTGTAACAGCTCAGTGGTTAAGTAAAAACCTGGACCCAGAATGCATTCTTAATTTCCTTTAAGTTGATCAGAATATGAGTTTTTTCTTTTTTGGTAGTGTGAATTTTTATATTGGTTGTCGCGCTTCCACCATTTCCCACCTTCCTTCCTCCATATGCATATCTCTTTAGTACATTGAATAGCTGTGACAATATTCTGTTTGCTTATAGATCTAGATGTAAAATGGGGATGTAATAGATAGACATCTGCAGGCAAGTGCAGTTCTTTGTGGAAAGCATATTACATTACATTTTAAAATATCCATGGAAAAGATCCCATACAGAAGTTTACAGAAGTTTAGTTTCCCTGTGTGTTCTAAAATACTGGTTAATGGGGACTTAGACAGAAAAATATTTTTAGTAAATGTTTTACACACTTTTGCGTGTGTTTGCACATTTTTCAGTGAGAAAAACGCTTATTTATTACTACGTATTTTTTTAAATAGTGTGTCTTAACAACTCATGTTATCTTTAGGATCTCTTTTAAGTGTGCTTAAGATACTCGAGTTCAGTAACTAATGCACAAAAATATAAGAACTAATTAGGACTCAGTTTGAGGTTTAATTCTGTTGAACAAGGCAAACTTTTTCCTGCTAATCCTAGTAAAGGCCACTCATATTAAAATAAGAACCAGAAAAATGCCTCAAGTTTTCTGAAATTTATCTGGATGTTATATTAATAGTAGAATTGCAGCAAGTAGTTGTTTTGTGTCTCAGACCCAAATCATATGAGAGATTACAATAATAGTTTTCATTATTTAAAAATTACTCTGAGTGTGTATATGAAAGTAATGTTTTCCTGTAATAGGAATAGCGTGTCCATATAGAAAAGGGCAGAGAAGAGCATGTGATATGTGTCTCCCAGCAGAATAAAATGTTAAAACGTCATTAAAGTAGTAGGAAATTACCCCTTTAGTTATACAAGTCGTTTATGAAGGAGTTTTTAAAAATGGAGAATAAATGCCCATGATAGAGCTAGGCTATTCTTCTATAATTTAAACACTATATTAGTTTTAAACATATGCTTTTAACAACACAAAGCTTGTAGCTGCAGTCTTATATGAGGTCAAATCTATCTGTTTTGTGAGGAATTGAGGATGAAATGAGCCACAGAAAAGCTGCAGTTGCCACATGACTCCATTACACCAGCCAATATTAATGGAGAGAGGGAGAACTGGATTTACTAGTTGTCAGTATACATCCATAGCCAGTGTGGTGGGTTTTTCAGTTTCCTAAATTATGCCTTCTGTTCTCTAAGATAGCTCTTCAATATTTCTTGGTTTAAGTTTCTGTCGTTTGTGTTTTGTTTTTTTTTTTTGTCTTCACCCAAATGTCTCTATCTATGTCTCTCCATCTGTGGCCTTTTTTTCCAAAGTGGTGGGGAGCATATAGCTTAAGTCACTGAGGTTTTTCCCACTGAAGTGGAAAATGATGCTGTCTGTATGCATCCTTATAGGTCAGAACTTCAGTCTTTCAGTAATTCAGTCCTTCTTGGGTTCATGTACCTCTGTCAAGACACAGTAATCAAACACATTTGCCTGTAGAATATTTTGCGTAAATAGTACCACAAATAGTAGAAATAGATGATGCATAGTCCTGTGCAGGAGGATACATAAGATACCTTACTAAAGAAAATGCTTACATTTCATTATGTTGATGGGACTGAGAGTAATGCAATGAGTTACTGTATTACTAAATGTCTTATACTTTATATTATGTCACTTATTAGTTTCTGAGACATTGAAGCCAGTAAAAAAGCAAAACAAATGTATATCTATGATATTTTCCTACAATAATGTCTTTAACTCAAGGATAAAAATAGAATGCTTAACATTCTACAAACTTTCCTGATAGAGCATTTATAAATGGTTTCCTGTCTCTTTAGATTATTAATAAGCTGAGTTTGGACGATCCAGCTGCTATCATAACTCAGCTCCTTTCACAATATGGTTATGCCAGGAAAGTCTTCTGCCTTAATTCTGAGGCCCACCCACAATTCTCATTTCATGTCAGATTGGATGGAAAATTAAATTATTTTGGTTCTTTCTTGAGAGAAAGTACATTAAGTTTATTTAATACACTCATGTGGTCAAGTCTACTGCTTTGACTTAGGACATTCATTGACTGGCTGAAGTCAGTTGGTTTACCAGTAGCAGAAACCCAACATAAGCTTTTTAACTTGAGGCTTTCATGGATATTAGAATCACTAAAACTGAAAAAAGATCGGATGTTTGGTGTGTTTCTCAATGCTTTCTGTATTTTGTATTTGAGACAGATTTTTACAGATGTATGCTATAGTTCAAGCTCTCCATTGTCTTTGATTATTCTTTGTTTGAATCTACCCATACGAAAAAAGACTTTCAAAAAAACATCCTACACTCTATTTATTGTCTATTCCATAGTATGGATAGCTTTTATTTGTAGTGTTTAGTCTTTTCAGGCTTAATAAAATAATCAGGCTTTTTTTTAAAAAAATAAGTTTCTTAGAGTTTATGAAAATGTCATTTATGTTGAGAAATTATTGTATTGGAGATCAGACTAATTTGAAAAAGCCTCTTCATACCTGAAAGTTTTCAGCTAATGTAGTCCTTCTGCAAAGACTTCATACTGTTTGAAATTAATGTACTGAGTTTAAGGTTGCAGCTCTTTTCCGAGGCATTGCTAGTAGAACTCTTGGAAAATTAACAGCATTCATTCACCTGGAAAATGTGGTCATTTTATGTAAGTGAAACACAAGCTAAGTTCTCATTAAAATAGTTGAGAAGTTAGAGATAAAGCCAGTCCAATACCAAGTTGTGTTTAATGAGTTCATATAAATATTTTATGATGTTCTGTCTGAAAAATACACACTGTTCCTGAACAATATATTTGGATCGTAAAGTTTCAGTGGTAAACAGACTGTATGAAAACAAACCATAACATACTCTTTGTGACCTTATCTGTAAACTAGAGATGTAATCCTTCTTTCTTTCTTATTTATTTTCTTTCTCTCTTATTTACCTTCTTTCTTTAGACTATATAAGATTGCCCCTTACCATGAAAATATCCTGATTTTTCTATGATTATAGCGCGACTTGCATATTTTAAAATACACTATTTTATTAGAATATATGTAGTTCATAAAATTAATTATTTAATATTATTCGGTATCTTACCTGTGTCAATATAGCTACAGTTTTACTGGAGAATTTGTCACAAAATACTACTTTAAAATAAGAAGTTTTAATGGGGCTGGGACATTGCTTTGCAAGTTCAGCTAAAAAAATTTAAATTTCAGAAATCTTATGTGACAATGGTAGCCTTAAAATGCCTATTCCTGAAATATTTAAATATGAATAAAAATTTTTGTGGTTTCTTTGTTTGTTTTCTTTTTTGTTTGTTTTGGAGTGTTGCTTTTTTTTTTTTAAATCCCTGAACATCGGTTTGTTTTTTGACTCATAGATCTGCTGGTTTTCACTACCTGTGTATATGAACCTTTAAAAAAAGTTGATTTTATAAATAATAAATTCATATCCATTCCATAGCATGCAGATTCTTCCAATTTTCTCCCAACACTGTAAGGAAAGTGTCAGCTTGTTTGAATAGCAATCATTTTTATTCCTTTATTTTTTTGTTTTATTTCTGAAGAAGGAAAGCACTTTTCCAAATTGCTGACTTCAAAGTACAGACTTGTACAGTGAATGTAACTGTACCATGAAAAAAATTGTTTCATCTGAAAGATTAATTTTCACTGTCAGAACTGGGGTTTAGCCAGGCTTCCAGCCAAACAATTATTTTAGGTTTATACATATTATATACCCATAGTCTCTAAAGAGATGTCATTAAAGCCTGGTAATTGTTATTCCTTTATAAAGAATATGTAGTTATGAATAAATGCTTTAGCATTAATTTTTGAGGAAAAAGCTATGAGACCTATTTGTGTGGATTTCATTAATGGAATTTGAAGAATGAAAACTCCCTGTGTTTTCTGTTGTAAACAGCTTCTTGTGTGATTGCAGTTTAATTTGTAGTTTTGCTCCCTACTATGAGCTGGATAATGCAAAACGTGGAAGATCATTCCCTGTTGTATCTGGTGCATACTGTGCAAAGCCAGAGACATGTTGCAGTGTCACAGGTGAACAAAACATTGAGGTGGGAATGGGGGGGTTGAAAGAACAAACAAACAAACAAAAGTTGTGTTCTTTGATGTTGGAACAGATGGTGCTTCCACAAATTTTGGCTGTAATACAGAAGGTCCTACTTAAACAGCACACCCTTGGCTCACAGCCCATGATTGTTTTCCCTGGTGGTTGTACCAGGCATCCAAAGGTTACATTTAGGAACAGCTGTTTTGCACAGATTGGAGCAAATTTGACGTCTGTCTCTCAGTTCCAAAAGAAATCCTGTTAAGTGTTGTTGAGGAGGTAGGCTGCTCCAGGACTGTCATAAGCAAAACAGGCTGTGTGGTACAGGGCACATCACTGTGAATTACATGTTCTTATTAGGTGAGTTTTAAACCACCTTTTGCCACATCTGTCGTTTTCAGTAGAGGTGCTGTTCTATTAAAATTCTCTCAGGAGTTCAGCTGTAGATAATTAAAAATGTAGTGATTGTTCTTGATGTTAATCTGTACAGGTAAATTCCTATTAGAAAATAAAGTAGAAATGCCTTTCTTACATAGTTGTGCCAGTGAAGAACATTCAAAATTATCACTATTTTTGTTCATGTTCTTGTTCACTTCTAATTTTTCATTTTATTCTAAAGTGAATCTGAGAAGAGTTTTGAACATGAAAAGAGTGTGACAAAACTGTAGCAACATGTGTCACATCAGTGTGTTAAATAAAACTTAGTATGAGACCAACTCATTTTTACTGAAGGCAGATTTACATGGGAATCTGAACTTAAAATGGTTGGGTATGTTTTTACTTTAAGGTCCTCTTCAGTTAAAATTGTGCTGTTGCATGTTCATAAAAAGAATTTTGATAAATATATGTTTTAGAACAGCCATGAAATAAAATCTATACTAGAACATATATGTAACAGAAGTCTTGGAAAAACAAGTTTACATAGTATGTACATTTGTACATGCCAATACATTCTAATTTGCAGTTGATATTGTTTTTCATACTACATTTTACAGCTAGTTATAAACTGTCCTGACAGAGTCCTCTTACTTAATTATAGGTAACAGCTCTTGAAATGTAAAAACCAAAAAATATTCCTACCTCACAAGGTCACACCATTCCACCCTAACACACATACAGTAATACATGTATGTCTGATCTCTTCAGAGGCTTCTAATGATGGTGGATCCACGGGCTGTGGAATCTGGGAGTTCAGGGTTACAAGGCTTGAGTGTTTTCTTCAAACTATCTATAATCACATCAGTAAATAATTTTATATTAAAGAAAGAAAAGGCATGCAGTAAGAAATACTGCATCTGTTGTTAATATACAAAAATAAATGGAATTTGTGCTGTAGTCAGCATTTTAGAAAAGGGAAAGTGTTCCTCCTGAAAACGAGAAGTGGCTGGAAGGATCTGTTACCTGCTCAATCTTGTAGTCATTGCTAATTCTCAGAGACAGGAAGTGTTTATATTAATGACAACCTGTTTTGTGAAAATCACTTGCTCTGTCGTTGGCTGCCTCCATAGTTTTGAGAGATTTGGATGATCTTCCATGTAAAGTAAATCTTTCCATTCTGTGATTGACTTGGATAGTTTTCTATTGCATCTCTTCTTGATGTTTCTGTGCTAAAACTGTTGTATGAAAATTAATTAGCAGGATAGCACTTTCTTAATGTGGTCTAATCCTTATCTGTTTTGGTGAACTTGGTTTAACATATTTTACTAAGAAAACCGAACAAGTGTGTTACTGAAGCCAAATTAGAGGGGGTAGGAACTGGCTTGATGGGTGCATTTCATAATTTTATGCTGGTTGTTATTGTCATTTTCAAGACCTGCTATGTAAAATGGTATCAGAATAAAGAATATCAGAGGTATAATAATTTGGCATGCTTTCTAAGTGACTTTTTCCTTACTGAACAAGTGTCTCGGTTTGAGGAAATGTCTCGGTTTGAGGGGAAAAACCAAAATGTTTTACCCACAAGCAGGGGAGGGGCCTCCTCCTCAATAATCACACCACTCTTTATCAAATTTAAGAAAAGGAATTTTAATACAAGAAGGATAACTGCTATATATATATATATATATGTAAACAGACTAGTGCAACCCACTTCCCCAACACCATAAGAGGAAAAAAAAAACAACAACAAACTAAGCTGTTTTTGAAATGAGTTCCATTATCTGACTCAATTCGTTCTGGGGTGCCATGTCGCCACAGCACTTGTTTTTCCAGGCCTAGGATGGTGTTCCGAGCAGTGGCGTGAGGCACTGGGTGTGTCTCCAGCCACCCTGTGGTTGCTTCCACCATGGTGAGCACATAGTGCTTGCCTTGGCGGGTCTGTGGCAGTGTGATGTAGTCAACCTGCCAGGCCTCCCCGTACTTACACTTATCCCAGCGTCCACCATACCACAGGGGCTTCACTCTCTTAGCCTGCTTAATGGCAGCACATGTCTCGCAGTCGTGGATAACCTGAGAGATAATGTCCATGGTTAAATCCACCCCTCGGTCTCGTGCCCATTTATAAGTGGCATCTCTGCCCTGATGGCCCGAGGCATCATGGGCCCATCGAGCCAAGAACAGCTCTCCCTTGTGCTGCCAGTCCAGATCTGTCTGTGATACTTTCACTTGCGCAGCTCGGTCTGCCTGTTGGTTGTTGAGATGTTCCTCATTGGCCCGATTTTTGGGCACGTGTGCGTCTACGTGGCGGACTCTCACAATCAGCTTCTCTACTCGGGTGGCAATATCTTGCCATATATCGGCAGCCCAGATGGGTTTCCCTCTGCGTTTCCAATTGGTTTTCTTCCATCGGTCTAACCATCCCCAGAGAGCATTGGCCACCATCCATGAGTCGGTGTAGAGGTAAAGCTTTGGCCATTTCTCTCGTTCAGCAATGTCCAGGGCCAACTGCACGGCTTTAAGCTCTGCAAACTGACTCGACCCACCTTCTCCTTCAGTAGCTTCTGCAACTTGTCGTGTGGGACTCCATACAGCTGCTTTCCATTTGCGATTAGTCCCTACAATGCGACAGGAGCCATCGGTGAAGAGGGCGTAGCGTATTTCCTCTTTTGGCAATTGATTGTATGGTGGAGCTTCTTCCGCACGTGTCACCTGCTCTTCCTCTTCATCTGCTAGACCAAAATTTTCACCTTCAGGCCAGTTTGTGATGATTTCCAGGATCCCAGGGCGATTTGATTTTCCTATACGGGCGCGCTGCGTAATCAGGGCAATCCACTTGCTCCAGGTAGCATCAGTGGCGTGATGTGTAGAGGCAGCCTGTCCTGACAACATCCACTTCAGCACTGGTAGTCGAGGTGCCAGAAACAGCTGTGCTTCTGTGCCAATCACCTCTGAGGCGGCTTGGACTCCTTCATAGGCGGCTAGGATCTCTTTCTCTGTGGGGGTATAGTTGGCTTCAGATCCTCTGTAGCCTCGGCTCCAGAATCCAAGTGGTCGGCCTCGAGTCTCACCAGGCACCTTCTGCCAAAGGCTCCAAGACAGGCCATTATTCCCGGCGGCGGAGTAGAGCATGTTCTGTACGTCTGGTCCTGTCCTGACTGGTCCAAGGGCTACAGCCTGAGCAATCTCATGCTTGATCTGGTCAAAGGCTTGTTGCTGCTCAGGGCCCCAGTGGAAATCATTCTTCTTACGGGTTACCAAGTAGAGAGGGCTTACGATCTGACTGTATGCTGGGATATGCATCCTCCAGAACCCTATGGCACCCAGGAAGGCTTGTGTTTCCTTTTTGCTGGTAGGTGGAGACATTGCTGTGATCTTATTGATGACTTCTGTTGGAATCTGACGGCGTCCATCCTGCCACTTCACTCCCAGGAACTGGATCTCTTGGGCTGGTCCCTTAACCTTACTCCGTTTGATGGCAAAGCCAGCTCCCAAAAGGATCTGGATGATTTTCTCTCCTTTCTGAAAAACCTCTTCTGCTGTGTCCCCCCACACAATGATGTCATCAATGTATTGCAGGTGTTCTGGAGCCTCACCCTTCTCCAGTGCAGTCTGGATCAGTCCATGACAGATGGTGGGACTGTGTTTCCACCCCTGGGGTAGTCGGTTCCAGGTGTACTGCACGCCCCTCCAGGTGAAAGCAAACTGTGGCCTGCACTCTGGTGCCAGAGGAATGGAGAAGAACGCATTAGCAATGTCAATAGTGGCATACCACTTTGCTGCCCTGGACTCCAGTTCATACTGGAGCTCCAGCATGTCCGGCACAGCGGCACTCAGGGGTGGGGTAACTTCATTCAAGCCACGATAGTCCACAGTCAATCTCCATTCTCCATCAGACTTATGCACAGGCCAGATGGGGCTGTTGAAGGGTGAGTGGGTTTTGCTGACCACCCCTTGGCTCTCCAGTTCACGGATCATCTTATGGATGGGGATCACAGCATCACGGTTCGTTCGGTATTGCCGACGGTGCACTGTCGTGGTGGCAATTGGCACTTGCTGTTCCTCAACTTTCAACAGTCCAACAGCAGAAGGACTTTCTGAGAGACCTGGCAATGAGTTCAATTGTTCAATCCCTTCTGTCTGTACAGTGGCTATTCCAAAAGCCCATCTATGCCCCTTTGGGTCCTTAAAATATCCATTCCTGAGGTAGTCAATGCCCAGGATACATGGGGCGGCTGGACCAGTCACAATGGGGTGTTTCTGCCAATCTCTCCCTGTCAAGCTCACTTCAGCTTCTAGCACAGTCAACTCTTGAGATCCCCCTGTCACCCCAGAAATAGAAATAGTTTCTGAGCCCACATGTCCTGATGGCATTAATGTGCATTGAGCGCCAGTATCAACCAAAGCCTTATACTTTTGTGGGTCTGATGTACCAGGCCATCGAATCCACACAGTCCAATAGACACGGTTGTCCCGTGCCTCTACCTGGCTAGAGGCAGGGCCCCTCTAACACTGATCCTGGTCATAGCGGTCAGAACCTTTTCTCGATGAGTACACCTGGGAGGTGCCCTCCTGTGGGTCAGATTCTTGCCCGTGGGAAACTGGGACTGCACTTACTCTCACTGACCTTCTTCCATTCTCCTTCAGTTCTTGTACTCGGGCTGCAAGGGCACGGGTGGGTTTCCCATCCCACCGTCCCATGTCTTCTCCATGTTTGGCCAGGAAGTACCACATCTCAGTTCGTGAGGTCTGTCCACTTCCTCTGGCTGAGGGGCGTCTGGCTCTGACTTCAGAGGTTCTCATTCGCACTGGTGCCACTTGGAGACTTTCCCTAATTTCCTCTCTGATCGCTTTTACCTCTGCAGGCAGCGTCTTGAGACTCTCAACCAATGTCTCTACAGCAGAAATACGGGCCTGCATTGGGCTGTGGGTCATGCTTTCATATATCCGGAGCTTATTTGCTACTGCGCCCACTGTTTCATGGTTCTCTTCCCTATACATGGATGCCAGGAAATCGGTGTATTCAGCTGGCCCCGAGCGTGAAAGGTCCCACCACATATGTGGTGTGCATCTGACCTTGTCAGGGTCATTATTGGCTTGCCCACCTCTTCCAAAAAGCACGTCCATCATTGCCATCTCCCTCAGACGTAAAATTCCTTCTTCCATCGTCTTCCAAGTCTTCCTAATATGATGTTCCTGCAGGATTTCTCTATAAACAAACTTCTCTCTTACACTCGTTAGAAGTCGTGCCCAGAGTGAAAGGGGCTTTGATTCCCTCACGAACACCTGTTCAATAGCCACGTCCTGGGCCAGAGCCCCCAAAAACCTGGCTTCAGCACCATCCAGTTGTAAGGTTTCACCCATAAGGTCCCAAACTCGGATCAACCAAGTCAGGATGGGCTCACCCGGGTGTCGAGCAATGTCTTTCCGCAAACTACGGAGATTATCAAATGACAATGACTCAGTGATAATCTCAGGCTCTGGGTCTGCTTGCTGTGGAGGTGCAGCAGCCCCCTCATCGTCTGCTGGATGGTCTAATTTGGTCTTATATTTCCTTTTCTGAATAGGGGCAACTTCCATAGGCTTGGCCTGTCCTCCTGGTTTAGCCTCATCCTTTTCTCCCTTCACTGTGGCATCAGGGGTTTTATTCTCTCGCTTTTCCCCCTTCACTGGGCTAGGTTTCTGAATGCATTCTGGAAAAAACCCTGGCCCTACCTTCAAACATTCTGTAAGCTGCAGGGATACAACCCTGCAGAAAAACCATAAAGAGCAAGATATCTCTGGCATCCAGGGAGAATTTAAACATCTCAAAAGCTGTTGTAGCAGACTTGAATGGGGAATGGACAAAGGGTTGGGAGAAGAGATTCCCCTTTGTTCCTTCCCAAGGGTCCGTACTATTATCACTGAATCCCCAGAGGTAGCAGCTTAGGTTGCGGCAGGAAAACAGCCTGGAGAGCACCACCCACATGACATCCAAAGGCATCGAATTCATGGCACCATAAATCCAGAGTAAGAACTCAATAGTAATTGCGGCTATTTGAGTTTTGCTCATTGATTTGTTGATAAGACTTAAACCTGCCGCTCCTTTTGGCATGAATTTGTACCAACAAAAAGCCAATATATTATACAGGATGGTCCTGATGAACTCTAAGCTCAAGACCCACATGGTGCCACAAAATAGCAGTTATCCTTCTTTGTTTACAAGCCCCACACGTTGGGCGCCAAGAAATGTCTCGGTTTGAGGGGAAAAACCAAAATGTTTTACCCACAAGCAGGGGAGGGGCCTCCTCCTCAATAATCACACCACTCTTTATCAAATTTAAGAAAAGGAATTTTAATACAAGAAGGATAACTGCTATATATATATATATATATATGTAAACAGACTAGTGCAACCCACTTCCCCAACACCATAAGAGGAAAAAAAAAACAACAACAACAAAACCCAGCAGGTTTTCCTCCGGGAGAAAAGGTTATACTTAAGTGTCCTTGTCACAGCCCGCTGGCTGCAGAGTGAGTTTCAGTCCCTCTCCAGCGAAACAGACGAGCAGTGGGCTTTCAGATGGACTCAGTCTCTTTCCCTTGTGTTCCCCGTCCAAGAAGCAGAAAAGGTACGAGCGACCAGCAGCAAATCCAAGGCAGGTAGCAGCACGGCAGGAAAAAGTAATCCGAAGTAGGCAGCGGCAAGACAGCCAGGGAAAACCCCAGCAGTAACCAGCAGGGCAGCCTGCCTCCTTGGAGCCCCCACTCCCCTGTTCCGCCGAGCCAAGACTGAGGAGAATATCCAAAAAAAAACCAAAAGAGACAAACCTGCCCCCACCCCAGCGATCACAGTTAACTACTTCTTTTGTCAACCGCTGGCCTGGGCAGTTAAGTGGCAGGGGAGAGAATTTACATAATAATCCCAAACTACAACAACAAGTTCAAATCATAAAGTAGTGAGAAATTATTTTTTTCTCTCAGTCCTGGAGGTAACACATTAAAGTCATAAACAGAGTAAAGTTAAGATTTTGCAGTGCACATTTTCTGACTTACACTTCCAAAAAAAAAAAAAGGCAGGGTTTTTTTAATTCAGATTATTCCATTATATGTTAAAAAGATAGAAATAATTAATTTCATAATTATATTTTGTTTGCAGTTCAATGTATCTGGAGATTTGAAGATTGTATTTCACTTTTCCTTGAATTTTTAGTTGAGTTTTTTTAAATATATCATGTTTTATTTTCTCACACGTGTAATAGGAGTACTCAATTGCTAGTCCTCATGCTCTAACTTTTTGTAGTTTTCCACAAGTTTATTTTTTTTCTGACTCTTATGTATGTTCAGCGGTCCACTTTATTTGTTAGTAAAAAATGATATCTACATAATGACCTGCTCAGTTGGGAAAAATACTTTTTTTTTATTCAGTTGGTTGCTTCTATGAGATCTAAGAGTTTTATAGATATTATGTTTTTTAAAAAAATCAGGTGTTACAAGACAGAAGGAGGGCCTCCTTGTTGGATTAAAAATAGCAGTAATTCTATCATATATTGAAGCCTTAAAGCACAATGTTTCTCTTCAGACTTAATTTGTTTTTATAGTACTAAAACCACACACAAAGTGACTAGAAAGTTTTTTTGAAAATCATAAATGAGTTAGAAAGTTACATGAAAGTGCATTGACTAGTGAGTGTGAGTGTAGGGGTGAGTGTAAGTGCATCCCTTAAGGAAAGCTGTTTGGAGTTCTACCTTAAAGAGATCAGAGCTACCTGGAGTATGTGTGGTGGCTTGTGACCAATGAGAGGCTGTGGTGTATGCAAGGTGAATTGGTTAACCAATTATGTGGTAGCTTGTTAGATGTGAGAGTGCATAAAAGGTGTGGTTATTACTGCGTGACAGATCTACTAGGGTGTGAGATGCTGTAATAGGAACCTCTAGGAACTATCTACTTCTACTATGAGCTGTGAAGAACCGTCTGTTAACCTATCTTGAATAAACTCCCTAAGTTGTGAGCCTTCTGATCAAGCCTTCTGATGTCTGCTGTGCCTGAGCTCTTCTGACCATCAGTCCACAGCCCAGCTCGGTATAAGGGGCTCCCCCTATATGTGGGCAGGTTGACAAGGAAGCCGTTCTCAACTGAAATAGAAAACATCTAGAAAATATAAAATGAGAACAGAATGTACAGAAATTGTCTTACTCTTTAGGTTGAAAAAGGAAGATTCTTACTCTCTTGATTTTACTCAAGATTGTTGTTATTATCTAAAGAAAGGGTTAGAAGCTGACACAAGCTTTATATTAGTCAGTACTGGAATCAAGAGTGCTATTGGCTGATTATAATTGAAAGTATTTTCTTCAAGCAAGAGATGCAAAAGCATTCTTTAGGAGACATCTTTTGAGTAATGGCACACACACTCATTGTAGTTAGACTTTGTTTTATTCTTTCTTTGAGTTCCTTGGTGAATAAAACCAAATAAATACAGTACTGATACTTAATCTCTTTCTGGCCGTGACGTGTTATTAACAAGTATGCCAAAATTCATCATGTATAGGCAATATCACCAGGCTACAAATGACTTCAGAGGTAACTTAGTGCCCTAAACTGTTTGCTGCAATTACTACATAACTGATGTGGGATTTCTGAGCAAGGAGGAGGATAAATCCCCTTCATTTCTAAAACACTGTTCAGTAGTGACAGGAAAGAAAGAAGGAAAAAAGGGAGATGCAGAAGAAAACCTAAAGTAAGACTTAGAAGATCCTTTAATAATCAAAGCATTGGGGACTTACTTAATCAGGGACAGCTTTAAGAAATGTTTTTTTGTCATTGCAATTTTGTGTCTTTATCATTTGTGGCACTGAATAATAGTACCCATAACAGTTCTGGCTTTTAATGGTGGTGAAGAAAAAACCCCAAACAAAACATAATTATGGAATCATCACATTATGTTAAACTTACAGGTGTTTAAAAATGAGCATAGATTGAAATGTAGATGATTCTTTCACTGACTGTGTTTTTCTGGTTTGCTTTTGAGGTAATATGTTGAGGCATTCATGGAATTTATTTCTCCCTAGGATCATGTTTTTTAGACCTTGCCATTTAACTAAGTAATCATTCTGTTTTCATTTGCTGGTAAATGCATCTATATGGAAACAGGCAGATGAGACTACTGACCCATAACCAGCTATAGTGCCATTTTTAAACCTTTTATTTTCCAATTAGGCTGTCCTAATCTTCCTTGTATTTCCGAAGTTGCTGTGCACAGCTGAAGTCAAGGACAGAATGGTCCAGTGGCTGATTGTAGGTTTGATTATCAACCCTGCTGGGATTCTCAGACATTTCATAAGCTTAGATCTGTCTAACATCCCTGATTACATTTGCCAAGGTAGCCAGCATACCTTTTTAGTTGTCAATGACATCTGTATATCATGCAGGAAAGAATGAGGCAGAAGAGAGTTTTAAAAACATGTAGAACAAAATTCCTTTGGCACATCAAGGTAACGTCCTTGGTAAAATGAAATGAATAAGCACATGTGTGTAATTATAAATGGCACATCACATTATCCTCTCTACATCTCCCCCGAGAGTTGTTTCTTCATCTCATGCAAATTAAACAATGCATATGCCATCAAAATATGATTTTTAAAAATTTACTCTCCTCAGAATGATGGAAACTGTCATTCAAAACTTTTTGGACAATACATAGGTATTTGCATATATTTGTCTTCTTGTATTAATAAATCTTTAGGGAAAATATATGTTCAGAGTTTTTTACTTCTAGGTGGGTTTTGAGCAACCGGTACTGAGAATTTCTAAGCCAAGCAAAATGTCTTTAAGTTCATAAACCAGTTTTTGTTCTTAGCACATGTGAGAAAAATCCGTGTCCTCCTTCTTCCACAGCTAGGTCATTGTCCCAGATGGCTGAAGTGTAACTTGTGTATTTTGAAACTTGCCATTCTTTTATTTGAAAATTCACCTTACTCTGTCTCTTAAGCATGCAATTCATCTACTTCAAATGAGGTCAGGCTCTCCTGCGTGGAGAGGGGATGAGACTGTACTTACCTGTCAAACTGCTACAACCAATTACACAGATATGCTGGAACTTTAAATTTTCATATATTATGGGTTTTGTTCATACTGCTTTGTTGGGAAGCACCTGGGAGCATTCAGCCAACAAGCAACCAAAATGAGACAGTTTTACATTCTCTTGTGTCCTAAGGAAGAGATCTCAGTACCTCACTTTTATTACACCTTAGAAATTATAATGCTTTCTAAGATGATAGACAGTAGTTTCAAATCAGTTGGAGGAAATGCAGTAGAACTCACAGAAGACCCATGTCTTATCTGTCAGGTTTCATGACTCCTTAGGTACATCAAGGAAAAGTACATATACATTGATGAGTTATTTATATGTACCATGTGCACACTGTAAGGCTGGTGACATGGTAAGGACTTTATTCTACTGCTGTCAGAAGATCTTGACTAAGTGTTGGTAGGTCTAACAAAAACTGTCTTTTCCATATTGATTTCTCAATGTAAATTCTAAATGTATTACTTCTGAAATAACAATAGACCAAATAAATGCAAAATGAGAATTTTTTTTCTTGTGTAAAAATTAGATTTTTTTTTCTTTTTCTATCTAGGGCAATATAGCTGATAAAAAGAATTACTATTATCATTAAGGTAGTCAAAATTAAATTCACAGCTTTAGAATATTTGAAGTTACAAGTGTTGTTCTGATATACATAGAGACTAAAGTGTTAGAGATCTTGAGGGATTTTTTGTGGGTTTGTTTTGTTTGATTAGGCTTTTTTGTAGGTTGAGTTTTTTATTTGGTTTTGTTTAGGGTTTTTATTGATTTTGTTTTTAAAATTAAAAATACATTATATTCTGAAGGTAAGCTATCATTGCTAATGAGCTTAAGACAAGTTTTGAAGTGTAGCAGATGTTATGCCTCATTTATGTATCATTCACTCTGTCTTCTGCTGTACTTGCTTACAGGGATGGGCACTTTTAGACCAGTTTCCTGGTACAGTTAGTGAGCTGAAAGGTTTTAAAAGCCAGGTTAAATTTATGCTTACAATAGAAGCATATAGAAGATGTTTTTAATAGAAGCCTCTAAGTACAAAATTGAATTTTACAGAAAACTGTCCAATGATTGTCTGATTTAGGCTGACCCAATTGTACATGATTATCACTTATGTATTTTATCCTTTCTGTGCATGTAAAAGACAGATATTGAACTCAGCAAAAAGTAAATAAAAAGCAAAATATCTCTTAGAAAAGAAAGGTCATTTGTTTAATATACTTTCCTTCTTGCAAAACTGCCCTGAAAATTAAGCTCTTCTGCACAGAGAAACACACACAGCAAGTTAGTTTTGTTTGTTGAGATTAACCACCTTCAGTAGGACTGTTGTTTGCAGAAGTACTGTAGATTGGCTTTTCCCAGGTGAGAGAATTTCTTTTTTGTTTGGTGTGGTTTTGGGGTTGTTTGTTTATTTGTTTTATTGTTTGTTGGAGTTTTTGTTTGTTGGGGTTTTTTTGTAGAGCTTTAGGATGAGAAAATATTTGCTTCGTTAGTTGTATGCTTTTTTGGGACTGCCATTGAAGTCTCTATGCTGTGACTGCACATCAGCAGTCACTCTCAGGAAATACAGATTGCTAACTCAAAAGTGGGTTTCATTTTGTGCAAAGAGTGTTAGGACTGGCTCTACTTTATAAGAATTCAGAAAATAGGTTTGTCAGCTTAACCAGGGTGAGTGGCCAGCAACTGTTTACCTGGAATGCCGCTAATAGCTTTCAAATTGTATTTTATCAATAGCTGTGGAACCTCGTGTTAGATTGTAAGGACAGTGGTATGCTGACATGGTGGAGTTCTTTAAAGAAGCCCATTAATGCTGTAACCAGAATTAGAGCTCTAAAAATAAAATTGAAGATGTAGAGGGGTTTGTGAACAAGGGTTTTCATGTGCTTGTCACAAAGTGAAATGCTTATGAAGTCTGACGTCAAAGGTTCTAGCTCACTAAAGTTCTAGCTTGCTTACTACATTTTCATAAGTATTTGATAAACTAGATGTCTTTAATATAGGAAGAATCTAGAGTGAAAATAAAACAATTTAGTCATTTGCCTCTGTGACTTCTAAGAGGGAAGCTCTTTCACTGCCTGAGAATGAGACAAATGCTGAAATGTGAGTGCAACCAAGAGTTCCACATTCTACTCTCTACCTACTCAAGCCGGGACTAACCCTGCACGTGATTGTTTCTCCAATCTGGGACCCAGCAGAGCAGATTACATCACTCTATATTGATAGAAAACTCTTATTAAAAAGACATATTACTTGTTTTGACAAGTAAATCATGCAAGTTGATCTATATTAAAAAAATTACTATTAATACTTCAGACAAGGAATAAAACCAGAATAACTTTTTCTATTCTTAAGCATTTTCCAAGCTGTGAAGATGTTTGGAGAAAGAAGATAGGAGTTACACAGTTTTTGACCACATATCTGGCAAACAGGTTCTAATGGAACCTGCATTTTACATATTTCTAAATTTTATACATATGAGTCCAAAGAATAATTTTAATCCTGGAGTACAAGTAGAATCGTAGGATAATGTCTGAAAAAGTTTGCCTTTTGTTTCACTTCTAATCAGATTGTCAGAAAAATGGCAGTTTTCAGAACCAATCTGAACAACCTGAAGATTTTTTTTTTCTGGTTTCATATTTATTAATTTTTTTCTTAAAAAAAACCATAAATTCTGAAGCCTTTGGAGTAGCCATGCATATCTTGCCTTTGAAATTTTGTTTCAGAAGGCTGTAGTTTCCTTTAAATTAAACCATAGGATTTCAGTGTAAGAAGGGTTGGCAATTGCAGATCAGAACCTTTATTTCGTCTGATCTAGGGAAATGAAGATTGATTGTCTTCGTGTGCAGGAGGCAATGGTTAGTGCTGGGATTTACTTATTCAATTAGAGAAGCAGTTAGTCCTGAAAATCAGGTTATTTATGTTCATCTTTAGAGGTGCTTGTCTCTGCAGAAGGGTATTAGAGGCTTTCTGTTTATTCTTCCTTTCCCCTTCTCTGGTCATAGGGATATGTACAGGTGACTACAGATTTTTGCACTATGTTAGGCAGAAGAGAGAGAATGCCAGTGAGTCTAAGTCTGAGTGGTCCCATACAGAAGTGACAAAGGACAACCTATAACAGGAAGCTGGGATGAAACACACACATCCAGATTTGTACTAAAATCTATGGTTTCTGCAAAACCCTGCAAGAGCCAGTGCACTCTTGAAAAAAAAAAATAAATTCTGCCTAATTATCTAACGAGATGACTTATACTGTCTCTGAAATAAAGCCCAAAGCCTGTTAGAAGGAAAGCCTCTTAGAGGTGAAAGGAGAACTCAGGATAAATTACTGACAAACTGCTATTGATCATAGTGTTTTAAAGCATACTTTATTCCTTGATTTGTCAAAAAGTTATTTGAGCTCATGGACAAGATATTTTCTTAATCATGCCTCACTTTACAAGCTAAAAGAGGAGATTCTCTTACCCTATTGTATCATTTTTTAATCTTCTATTTATAGTGTTTTCATGTATAGCTGCCTATTGAGCTTCAATGTATAAAATGTTCTGAGAGGAGGGATGAAAATAATAAAATACCATTTGAAAATGTTAATGGCTTGATGTTCTAAACGTGATAGTCTCTTTTGAAACATTTTATGACAATAGAATAATGAGAATAGATGAAGTCAACAGGGCAGAGAGTAGTATAACGTTGAATGTGTTTCAGTGTGTATTACCTATTTAAATATTATGGTTAAATTTAGGTTTATGAAGAAGACCTATTTTAAAATGTCTTGATCATGTATTTGTTGAAGAAATTTCATTTTGTGTCTCCTGTTTCCTGGATTGACATAAAGTCCAACTGTTAACCCAACAGTAAACCATGTCCTGAAGCACCATGTTTATTATAAATTGCATTAAGAGGGAGAGTTACTCAGTTGGACTAAAAATTTGAAAAAGACTTTACAGGGTTGTACATGGAAATGGGTGGTTCTGTGGTGGTGTAGGACAATTAAGTTGCTTTATCTGTTGAATTACCATATAATTTTATAGTGATTTGCATGTCTGGTGTCTCACATACTAAAGAGATGCATGAATTATTAAATAATTGGACAAAAATATTTTAATAATAGTTCTGAGAGAATTGTCTTGTGTATTGTGTGTGATGATAATGAAATGAAAACTATATTTTTAAGACACTATTATTTTAGATGCCATTAAAAAACTACTACTCTCTACCAAAGGAATAAATTCTTTTTCTCCTGGTTGGTCCTTACTAGATTAGACACTTGGAGTACCATATTTATTCAGTATAGCATTTCAAAATGAGAAATTGAACCTTAAATGACAAAGATGAAGCCTGCAAGGAAGCCTACAAGTGCAGAACAGTATACAGACATAACAGAAAGAAAATAAAGGGAGAAAGAAAATTGTTATTATAGAGGAAGGGAAAGATTTATAATTTGGGAAGATCCAGCTGTTGTTTCACAGTAGGAGCAGAGAAAGTAGGAAGTTATGGAAAGGAAGAAAGAAAACATTAACACAGAAATTTATTAAAATGTTAAGTTTCTAGAATGAATCAACCATATTCTTCAGCTGCTCTTGCTAAAGGAAGAGGCTCTATGGAGGCAACTGTAAAGAGTGGTAAATGAAAGAGTGGTAAATAATTATGAGAGGCAATTTTTTAATTCATGTTTTATTATTGGATTTATTATCAGTAGGATTATTCAAGTACTGCTTCATGGTAAGTCTAGACATCCTATCAAACATGTATTATCCCATTCTAAATATATTACTGAACTAAAATTAAGAATTTGTGTGGTTCCTAAGATATTTTTCTTCCATCAACTGCTGTCACTTTCCCTTTAAAGATATTTAAGAGTGTTTTGTTTAATGCTGCAGTGTCATAACTGCAGGTGCCGAAGAGCTTCTCACTGCCAGGGAGTGCTGACAATTTCTGGAATCACATTTTACAGTCATTCACTTGTACCATAACAATTTCTGAAATACTGATAGGTAAGTGAAAATGCTGACATCCTGTATTTTCAGAGATAACTTATTGGCTAGTTAATACCATAACTTTCATAATTCCTGAAATAAGAAACCATTTGGGGAATGGCATCTTTTTGGTAGGCAGTAAACCACTTGCTGTTTGGCAACTTGTTCATCTACTTAAGCATTGAAAAGCATGTGAATCAGTACATGTGAAGTCAAATGAGTCTTTGAATGGGTCTTCATTCATGTTATCATGCAGATTAACTTTATTAGTGGACTTTTTTTTATTGTAATACTCAATGGAGAGGCTGGTGAACAAAATTTGATAGAAGAATACTTGATCTTCCCCTCTTAAGTTGTTACTTTGCAAGTTAAGGAGAAGTGATTTACGTTAGAAGACTACGGATCAAGCAAACAGTCTCAAGAGACACTTCTGGGACTAGTGTGTGTGATCTTTAAGAATGAATATTCACTCAATTCTCTAAATTAAGGTGTGCAAAGTCTAAATTACTACAGGAGACACATTTCTGGGAGCTCTTTTGAAAAGCTCTTGTCCCTGAAAAGTTACCAGTATTAAAATACTGTAGCCTTTTCTGGGAGATCAGTATTGGATCTTAAATATGTCTGGTTAGAATAGCTGCAGTATAATAATGTTGGAAATTTGGGCAGCAAGGATTTGCTGTCTAATTTGGGACATATAGAGATTTGGGAAAATATATATAGAACTAAGTGCTTTAATGACAACTAGTCTTAGGGGCCAGGCAAATTCAGAACTGAAAAAGGCTGAAGTTGCAAATATTTTGTGTATTCCAACATAAATATTTAATATAATCCTTCATATCTCAAGAATTTTTATAAATCTTCCTGGCTGGAATGTTGATCAAATCTACTTGTACAGCAATCCACTCTCCCATAATACTTTGCTACATGAAATTCTTTGAAGATCAAATATTAGAGAGAGAAGATAGCTTTAGTGGAAGAAATGTCCGGGAAATGAGGTTGAAGTGAAATTATGCATAAAATGGAATAGGTGTTTCTGTCTAAAAGCCCAAAACCCCCAGTGGATCGATTCATCAGAGTGGAAGCAAAATGGAAATCCTCCTATTGTTTGGAGTAGATGACCTTTAAAATGTCCCTCAAACTGCTCTATGATTCTATGATTCCCAGTCCAGAAGGGAGTCAAAAGATTTTCATTATTGTTTATAAGTCCAGCTTCTGTTGCAAATATTAAGGATAGAATTAAGTACCATGCCCATATAAATAAGCTTTTACATTTTATGTTTCTGCTTTAGATAGAAAAGCTGTAAGTGGGAAAAAATTAAGTAGAAATCAAATGTATATAAAAGTTTTTTAAACATCACCCATGACATCTTTCATAGTACATAACTTACAGAACAGAGTAGAGACATAGACTGATAATTTGTGTTTGGGTGAGCTAATGATGTATGAAAGTATTAGTTACTGTAAAATTACTTTGGGAAAGGTAATTCTTTGATGTTTTAAATACTAGATAATTCCAATCTGAAAATAAAACTACACACCTTGAAATTTTGCACATGGTGGATAGATTTTTAACTGTGAGACTCTGAATTTGGGATCCCAGTCTTTAACCTGAGATGCATTTCTCCTTTGAATTATTAATTTTTGGTTTTGTTCATTTACTTTGGAAGTTATTGAAGAGTTGGATGATAAAATGGAAAGAGCATTTTAGAAATTAACTTCCCTCATGGTAAATATTAATAACAAAATGAAAAAACCCAAAATATTACTTTGAATGGTTTGAAGCTTCAGTTCTGCATAGAACAAGAAGACTGAAATGAAACTGTTGGAACTAGACTTTTTGAAAATAACACATTTTCCAGTGGAAATGTTCTTCTACCCTGTATTGTCTGTTGGCTTCACTGCCCTCTTTGCTTAACATGCAGTCTCTGTTTTACAGTTTTTCTAAAGAATCATGTTTGTTCTTTATTAAAAAAATGTTGCAAGGATTTAGAAATGTCTTAATGGCTTGATAATTTAAGCTAAATTTTATTTTACGGAATACCTAGTACAGAGAAGTTGTTAGTCTTGTGCATAGTGTAACTATATGAATGTTTGATGTATGTCACTGTTTGTCAATGTTTTGCGTTCCATAGTTGCAAATTAAAAAAAAAAAAAAAAGAAATCAAAGTTTTAAATACTAAGAAGCATTAAAGTAGGAGACATTTCCTTAAGAAACAAAGTAATTGGCAGGCATACACACCAAAAGCAGAGATAATGATGAATACTACCTTAAATTTTTATTTTCTTTTTATTTTCTAAATTTATTTAAATGAACTGGGATTGTTTGTCTTTCATTGAATTGAAATATGGTTGGAAATGTCCTGACTTACTGCAAATAGTAAAGTCTAAATTATTTCTTTTTATTTTCTTTAAATATAGATAGTGTGTTGAATGTGAAGAATTAGTTACCTTTCAACTCAACATTATTATTTTAGTCTGCTAGCTAAATAGTGCATTTTTTTTCCTAATTAAAAATTCAGTACAGTTTTAGGTATCTTCCTTGCACAGCAGTCAGAACAGGATGATCAGATCATTACTGTTCATCACGTATACTAGTGTGGGTTAAACAAATGTTACCTTTGTTTTTATTGTCACAGAAAAGAGCTGCTTTGTTTCAGTGTGTTGTTACTATTATATAGTGTTATTATTATCATCCTATCCTTTGTTTTCCTTTGTAATTCATTGCATTACTACATGTTTGTTGTTTTTCCAATCTCTTCCTGCACAGGCAAAAATAAAGTGCCCTAGCGGTTAAATTCCAAATTCTAATACAAGAATTCTTTTCCTTGCCAAAGAAGTTAATATATAATACCAACATAATGTGGTAGTTTGAATTTTGGCAAGATTTTAGAATTAGTATACAAAATCTCTCAGAACTACTTTTTCAAGAGTTCGTTTAATAACTTCCTCTAGTGGCCAATTTATTGTCAGAGCAGCTTTTCTGCTCTTCCTGTTTTAACTAAGAAGAGCACAGATGTGAACTGCATTTGGGTTTTGGCACTAATGCATTCACTATATAAATCACAAATACATATTACATACCAACTGAACGCTATCTTTGTAAAAGAAATGCAAATAAGCTTATAAATGGCTGTAGTTGTTCACTGCTGCAACCTTAAAAAAGTAGTTAAATTACCCTTCCTTTTGAGTTCACCTGTTGATCAGAATACTGAGATTGATTGATGTGTTGAAAAAGATTTCAAATAAATGAGATGAACTTTACTACTAAAAAATGGATCAGAAGTCCTAAATAGTAATGTTAAATAGTGCATCATCTTCAAATAATCTAATTTCTGATTAGGTAAGATGTGCCCAATCATTACTCAACAACAGTTTAGTACTTCCTTTATTCTTTTTTTTTTCCTTACTTACTGAATTACTCCCTGTCAAAATAGATTATGGTAGCATTTATAATGTAATAGCTGACTGTGAAATCATCATTTTTACTTCTAAAGGACTGTTTGTGGAGTTCTGATGGCAGCAAGATGCAGTAACATACTTTCTAAGTCTGACTCAGTATTCAAGGTCCAGTTTTCCTACAGTTTGAAACAACACCCTTGAGTAACAATTTATTAGAGCCTGCCGTGTGCAGTATAAAAACCACCAAACTAACAAAAAACTCAAAATGCCCTCCAACTAATTGAAAAAGAAAAAAACAAAACCAAAACCAAAACCACCCAGAAACAAACAAACCAAACCAACAAACACAAACAAGAAAACCAAGTGTGTTAGGACACTTTTGGCTTTCTTACCAGCTAATTTATCAATTCTCTTGAGAAGTCTAAATACAAAAGAAAATGTATCATGAAAGCTGATGTCTCAACTGTTTTTTCCAGTGACAGGTATTTCTATTCATAGTGCTTTTTATTTTTTTATGAAGGATACAAGGATTTTGAACAGATTTAAGTACATATGCTGCGATTAACTTGATTAAATTTAGATACTGGTGTCACAACTCACCTTATCAGCAATGAAGGGAAGTACTTCGAGAAATTCAGTTGATTTATATTCCTAAAGTACATGCTTTTCCTAGACTGTAAGGGATTCATACTAATGAATTTAGTCATTATAAGGAAAAGTCATTAAATTCTCACTTTAGTTCCAAATAAAGTTGCTCTTTTAGTGTTATATTTAGAAACCATAGATAAGTTACATTATGTGCCTTGAATTTTGTACCAGTGACTTCTACTATCAACCTCTTCTCTGATTAAGAAGGATTTTCTCTGCTTGAGGTCCTGAACATCAAAGTTCCTGCAACCTTTACCTGATATGTTGATTTGACAGCGGTGCATAATAAAATGCCACTTTCCAGGCATCTGTTTTGAACTTGGTTCTTCAAATTGTTACTCGGAATATAGCAATTTAAATATGTCTCTACTACTTCCACATAAGAACCTGATTTTTATATATTGATTACCTACTTCTTTCCAAAAACATGCACAGTGATGGATTGTGTTTGAATAGTGATCACCTGTATTTAGTGAGACATTTTCAATGGCCCTTTTGTGGAATGAAGAATTTTAACATCAAGATACAGTACTTGTTAACAAAGTGATTGTCCTTTCAACAATAATACTGTATGCCATAGCCTCTGGACATTAGTTTTAGTTATGGTGAATGTGATGAAGGAAGTATTTCTGAGATTTACCAAATGCATGTCTTAATAGAGCTATTCAGGATGGATGGTTGTTCACATTAAAATTGTTTTAAGATAAAAATACAATTCATTCAAATTACTGACTCCCATCTATAATTTGTTGGAAAAGAATTACTTCACCTGAAGAGTGCTTTCTGGTTTCATGTTTTTGTTGGATTTTGGTTGGTTTTGTAATATATGTATATATATGCATATATATAAAAATATATGTATATGTGTATATATATATGTATATATGTAATATATATTTCATATATTTATTTCTTCTATTGCAGAACCCCTCTTGCCTATTCTTGGTAGCAAATCTATTTCTACAGTCCTGAAATCTCAAGTATTCTCAGGATTTGTGGCTCTGGATTTTGAACTGTCTATTTTCAATCACAGTTTCTCAAACACCTATGAAACCTAGTGAGGCTGACAAAAGTGACCTGTCACTACTTCTTGGCCAATCAAAATTTTGCCTATGTCTAAGAAATCAATTGCTGATACCTGTTGCTGCCCATCATAAGTGTCATCTCTGTACAACTGTGCCTCTTAGTCTGAATGTGAGAGTCTGAAAACTCCAAGTTCAACCTCCTTCCTTTTTATGTGTTGTAATTTTTTTTTACATGTATGTATTTGGGATATTTAAAAGATGCAGTTGGAAAATATGAGATGACTTTAGTTTGTTTGCTAAGTTTTTCTAACTATGCCAGCAAGATTTAATGAACTTGATTGTAAGTAATTGAACTTGAAATGTTTGACTTTCCTTTTAGATGCAAAGGATTCATTTGCCCTCCTTTCTGATCAAGTCACAAATAGGTTTGGTAAACAGGTTTTGTTTTTAATGAATAAATAAATTAAAATACATCCAAACCTGTGTTCCTTTTACATATTTTCAGTGATTTAAGTTCTTCTTGAACTCATCATGGAATTTTCATCAACAAGAAAGAAAATAAATGCTTCACATTTTAGGTCTGAAAGCCACGAGGGCAGTGAGATGGCAGTTTTGCAAAACACAAATTTATTTATACACACAATACTAAAACAGGCTATTAGAGCCTTTTTTGGAGTATCTGTTTTAAATATATAATAATTACACTAGCAAGACAGTGTTTATGTCATATATGCTATATCCTAACTGTAAGAGAAAGCATGACTTTTTCCAGAAGTTTAATTCCATATCTAACTCCAAAAGATTCATCCATCATTGTGACATTAAATCCAAATCATCGTTATTTAACTGCCTGTTATTTGCATCCTACTTGAGAAACTTGGATAAGGTTGAGGGAGGGAGGGGACAGGATGCAGCACAGTAAATGTGAATGAGCAGCTCAGGAACTGACAGCTTAGGAAAAAATAGTTCATCTTTCTCTCCTGTGTTTTCTGCTGATGGAGATGTAAGTATGGCCAAACTTCGCGAACGAAGATTTGGGAAGGGCTGTCCCCACGTGGGTGTGCCCTTCCAGCCTGCGCAGTGGATTTTAGGTGAGGCTCAGCGTGCGCAGAACTGGCCCCACCGTTTAACTCCTGAGGTTCATCTGCCATGGCCGAGCGAGCTTGGACGGTGCCAGTGAAGTCCTCAGGACTAGAACCTACAGCACCCGGCATTTCCCAGGAGGTCTCCCATCCAAGTACTAATCCGGGGCTGACCCTGCTTACCTTCCGAGATCTGACGGGATCGCATGTCAGGGAGGCATTTAGCTGATGGAGATAGTGAGTCAATAATAGCAGTACCAGGGTTTATAGTGGCATAGTTATTTATACTTACATATATTCACAGAAATACATATATATTTATGTACAGTGCCTGTATTCCCTATTCCCATAATTAATTTAATTTAAGATGCCGTATTCAAACCCCCTATCAAGTCTTCTAGGAGCAGAATGTTTTTTGGACTTCAACAACAGAGGAAATCAAGGAATTTATCTTCAGTGTACATGTTGGCATGTCAGATCAGATAAAAATTACTTCTTTTTGGAAGCTGCTGCTTGACTGCCTTTCTGTGCTATAGAATGTGGTTTTAATTCTGATTTGACAGCTGTGTCAAGCCCCTTTATAACTAACCAAAGAAGCTGCTGTCATGCAGTTAGTGCTGGGGGTCATATTCCCTGATGTCACTAAGTCAAGTTGATCAGACTCTGGAGATAACCAGATACAAGGGAAACTGCACCCATCATAGCCCTTCTTCTTCCCGTTGTTCCTTTCTTGTTAATGATGTTTTATATTCTTTTCCCATTCCAAACAGAAGACAATCTCATCTTTTCTTGACATCATTGTTATTATTTGGCCAGGCATCCTCCTTGATTTTTCTGTAAGAGAGTCTGGTTCCATCAGACATAGCTCCTGCTTGTGCAGAGGATTTATTCTCTTGGCGACAGGCACCCTTCCCACATTCCCTGTGGGATTATTTCATATTACAAAAGTTCTTTCTTGCTTTCCCTACATCCTTAGTTTTTACTGTGCAGATTTACTACTTGTGCAGGTATCAGTTTGGAGAAGTGTCTCAGTCTATGTAGATTAAGACATCAGTCTAAACTGAAAAGGTTATGTACAACTTAATCATTAGGATGTTTACTTTGATAAAAAAAATAAAGTAAAAAATGTTATTTCACAAGATAAGCGCATAATTCTGGATCATTTACCTATGATGATAGCAGGCAAAAAATGCAGTTGTAGAATTAATTATTGAGCTAAGTGTGATTGTTCCTTCTTGAGGTTAACTGGAATAATTTAGGACAGAGAGAAACTTAATATCACGGTGTTACATTTTGCTTGAAATCAGTGATTCTTGTCTGCCTTGTAATACTCATAGTTTGCTACTTCTGCTTGTTCTTTAATGTGCCTGAGTTGACTCTTAACTGGTGAATTTTGAATAAAGGCAGCTCTGATACTCTGCAACGAAGGAAAACTAGTGCTTAAAATGTTATTCTTGTTTAGTGTTTACTCTATGTATTCTTCCATGTAAACTTCACTTTTTTTATCATCCCAATTAATTCTATTAATCTGATGGGCCAGATGAATTATCAGTTAAATCCATGTTGAAGGTCTGTTCTAGAAATGTTTTTCAAAGATTCATTGTACCTTAAAGCCAGTATAAAAATTGCATAAAAAACCTTCCAAATATTTATAGTGATGTGTTTGTACACTGTAAGATGATAGAGTAGCCAAGACTTACAATAAACCAAAATAAAATGCACCGTCTTTTTAGAATATTTAATACTGTTAATTTCAAGTACGTTTCCTCTGCCTAGGCTACATTTATAATAGATAAATTCTGTCATGTAGAACAAGGATAAGAAGTGAGGATTAGAAGCTAAGTTACTTAGGAATGAATCCATGAGACTCTCAAGGAGAATAATAATTTTGAAAGCAAATGACAGCAGGCTTTTTCTACTTACATACAACTTAATCAAGTGTGGTGGCTTAGATTTAGATTCCTCTCTAGTTGATTTTGACTTCTAGGGTAACATATTAATGTAATGGCAAAATATAATTCTATAGGTGAGTTCTAGGGCTTTTGTTGTTGTTTTTTTGTTTGGTTTCGGTTTTTTTCCCTTTGGAAAAACCTTTTCCTCCTTCTTGCTGGACACAAAACTGCTTCTTTTCAGACATTGTAGCTTGTGTTTGTGCATGTGGGGGAGATCCACATGCAAGTCTGAACCAGTCTATTTAAGCGCAGACCAGAATAGACTAAACTATGTTGGATTATTCAACTTCTTTATGTGGTTTAATGTTTTGCCACTTAATTCCACACTGTTGCAAAAAAAGATTATGTGCATCTTCTGAAAGAGCTGAAACTGTGTTAAACAGAAGAATTAATGTAATGTAAATTAAATTGGCAGACACATAAAAGCAATCCGTTGGCATAAAGTACATTTTATTTACACTATGCATACATTTAAATTCTGAAAACTTGAGCAGACATCTTGAATTATTCTTCAAACAGCACTAAAGATGAGCAAATATTTGCAATTATGATCAAATTATGCAGCTATCAAATACAATTTTCTATAATTAGTGGATAAGCAGAAGTTGTTGACTTTGTAATTACATGACAATTCTAAAGGAGGTTCCCCTTCAATTTGTCTTAGTAAACACCTCTAGTGCAGTCAGAATTGAAATGCAACTCAGTTGTGCTTTGACTCCTGGTCTGTAGGGCTACCTAAGCTGCAAGAGGAAAGATATGAGGAGGCTGAATCTTCTGCCTTTGAGACAGACATACACTGCAAAAAGTTTCACTTAATTATCTGGAATTTTTTCCTACCAGAAGCAGTGACTCAAAATATCTCTGAGACAGTCAGTGCTAAGGGAAAAAGGTATTAAAGGAAGAAGGTAGTAATTGCAATGTGGACCTCAGGAGGAGTTTAGATATTTGTTAAAGTCTGGAAGAAACTTAGCAATGAGCAAAGTAGAAAAATACATTGACCTAAAGAAGAATTTGGAATAACAGGAAATAAAAAGTACGTGATTTAAAAGCTGTGGTATTTTAAAACAAAACAAACAAGAGGAAAGATAATTTTTAAAAAGCATATAAACAAAGTCTTTGTTGCTCTGAGAGAAGGATTTCTGTAAACTCTAAAATGTGGAA
Source organism: Pithys albifrons albifrons (assembly GCF_047495875.1). Lineage (NCBI taxonomy): Eukaryota > Metazoa > Chordata > Aves > Passeriformes > Thamnophilidae > Pithys > Pithys albifrons. The sequence goes on along the minus strand of NC_092458.1, from coordinate 104,156,262 downwards.
CAAGCCTGCAAGGAATAGATGCAGTGATAGGGTGACTGGCTTTTCAGTAGAGGTGGCTGATTGAATTAGAATGGAAGAATTTAAGAGCAGAACTGGTGTAGAAAATCATTTAAATCATTACAAAACAAACTGAGCAGAATGCTAAGAAATATATTGAGACAGATGCACTGGTCAATATCCCTATATCATTCCATATATGTTTCTTCGAATTTAATGACTTTTCTGTCAAGATACAAATGTGTCAAGGGACAAATTTGTTAAAGAAGTGACTGGAAAGCACTCGGTGCTCTGGTCTAGTTGACAAGTTGGTGGTTGGGCAAGGGATGGACTTGATGATCTTGGCCCTAAAAGATTCTGTGTAATGGAGAACACTGTCATTTTGCTGGTTGTCCAACTGCCAGAAGAATTGCCCAGCCTTGAAAAAGTTGAGTTAGAAGTAGCATGGATGACTAGTGAATAATTTCCTTGTGTGTAGCATAGCCAAAGTATATTGTCAGTGAGTGAAAGTTAGAAAGAATATGTAATTTGTTGATTAAATGTAATTGGATAAATCAGTCATACAGCTATCTTTTCAAGCTTCTTTAAAATTCTTTGTTGTTAAATGCATGTCCACCACTGCATATCTCAAATGAGAAATGTATTATTTGAAATTAATTAATTTGAAACCCTATGCAATAAATGTAGGCTAGAAGAATGTACAAGTTGACATAGAGAGAGATGAAATTGGGCTCCTATGTGTTAACTTGGACTTCATTCCCTTGTCATCTTCCATACAAAGAGGCTGGAAAAATGCCTATGTATCTGTGCATAATTCTGAGCTCTCTTTTCACTTTGATTAATGGTGGGGAACAGTCACCTGAATCAAAAATTGCTTTTCCCCCTAATATTTGATTAGCATCAAATTTGTTTTATATTAGTTAATTAAATGTCCTATTCCAGTTGTCCAAATAAATGTAGTAGAGTCAATGCCTATGTATGGCTCAAGCACATTTGTCCTAGAACATACTTTCTGTTCTCATTTTCATTAGTTCAGGATCATGTAGGAAAGCTGACTCAGGAGCTCTTTCGTAAGTCTTACTGTGCTCCTTACAAGTGATAGCTGCAGTCCATAAGAAATTTTATAAGATGATTTTGGAAGATTTTTGTAATTAAATCTCAGAAGTATGGTCAGAAGGTTAGCCTGAAGTAAAAAAAAGAGGGAGATGTTCAGTGGAGATTTGAATAATTCACTTTGTAGTATGTTAAGCCCTGCATGTAAGAAGAGGAAATACTGAGGAAGGGAGAAGGCTAGGGAAAGAAGACTGTCTGAAAAAAGCAGAGGCCTGTAGTTACCAGAGTCAGCATGATGCAGCCTCTCTGTTCCCAAAATGTGAGTGTGGCAAATGAACTGAGGAGTAATCCAGAACCATGGTATGCTTTACTCAGGGTGGACAGAAGTGGGAGTAACAGAAGTCTCTTGAGGAGAGATTCATTGACACTGTGCATTATTTTTTAATAGAGGATCAAAGAATTCTCTTAACATCTATGTTTTGGCATCCAAAAGTTAACTTATAAGGTCAGGATATGTTTTAATTAATAATTACAACTTCAATAGTTGAACCATTTATCTGTTTTTAAGTACTACTGAGAATTAGGGACTTTTGAAAAACATGATTTTTTTGTTCAGTAGATGACTTCCCACTGCAGCACCCATATTGTTATTGCCAAATGACTCCTTTTACAATTGTTCATTTAAAACCAGTCAGTAAGTTATGTTGGCAATTTTAGCATGATTCTTGAGATATTTCAGTTTGTCTTAAGTGTATTTGTTTTGTGATCATTAAGGTTGTTAATAGTATCTTTGCATGATTCACAGTGACATAATGGTATTTTTTATCCTAAAGTTATGAGGGGAAATGTGTTTCTCATTTGTAAAAAGAATCCTGACTTCAGTACAGAAGGTGAATAAACCTGAAGGTTTTGATGCTGTTCAGGCTTCCAGAACAATAACACATTTTGTGTATATTGGTTCCTGCTAATCTAATTGAAATTGTAATTAAATCGTATTTTCTCTTAATAAAAAGTCTGATGGGGCAGCAACTGCCCCAAGCATTTCCTAAATAGCAGGGAAATTGAGATACAATGAATTGTGGTATCTTCTCATCTTGCTAGTCTTTCTCCCTGTTACTCTGTAGCTTTTGGCAGTAGAACAGACAGGCAGATTTGTTCTCATTCGAAACTCAGCCATACTATTAAAGTGAATTCTTGCAGTAGTGAATGTACTAGAGCTATTTGAAGGCTGCCCCCAAGTCGAAAGTTGTTCTCATTGTTTCAAGTTGCTGCATATATGATGGAGTGACTTTTAAGAGCATTTTAAAACCAAAACTTCTTACTATATATGAAGAAAAGCATTCTTTTTTCCTTCTTTTTTTTCTGTGTTGTGTTTTATCACCTTGCTCCTCACAGTGCCTCCTCTTACTGTCAGTGCTAAGAGCTGTAATAGCATCCTAAAAATAGGGCACAGTTATGAACATGTACTGGCCACACCAAAAATATGTGAAATACTATAATAATCACCAGCTGCAAGCAACCATACAACAAACTACTCATAATAAAAATAAGATAAAATTATATTGCATCAACTTAATGGAAGTTCAAATTACATTCTCCAATCAGACGAGGAATTTATGTGGGGATGAAGCAAAGAAGAGGGAGGAGGCCTAATACTTCAAAAGACAGTTTTGCTGAAGTTTCCAGTTAATTTGTCTCGAAAACATGCTAACAAAATTACTATTCTTCACTTGTGCTATGCTCGTCAGCCAGAGTTCTCAAAGCTTTACTGAAATGGATCTGCATTATTTTATCCCCTTCCTAACTATGAGAATGAACTAGAATTAGCCCCAGTGATTCTGCAGTGCTTGACAATCCGCAGTAGCCTTGCTGTGCAGTAGTACACTGCTGTTCTTCTGTCAGTGTTATACATTCCACAGTTTTCTATTCCTACCATCAAAATATCACTGGGACTGCAGTTGTTTAGTCCAAGCTATTTCTCTGCATTTTCATACCTACAGTTTTACAGAAAAAAACCTTGTAATTGTTCACCTATGACTTTTTCTACTACTAAATTCATCCTCATGGTGAAAACACATTTAAGTTTTTAAACTGAGATCCGCTATACATGAGTGGTTTTGTTTTGTATAAAATTCATTGTAACATTGTATTCCCTTTGCAAAAGTGATCAAAGTAGTGGTAGAAAAGAAAAAATAGTTAGAATTAATAAAGTCCTGGACTTTCAGTCACTTTTTATGGTTGTGCAGGAGTTGTGGTGGCCTTTTTGGTGGGTTAGGATTTTTTTAATTAGTATTTTATTTTAAAATCTCTGATTATATGCAACTTTTGAGGACAGTTGCCTGTTTTTAATTTGAGGACATCCCATATGGGTATTATATACCCTATTTGCATACAGAACATAGCGTTTTTAGTGCACTTTCAAATAAGTGTAGGGGCGGGTTATTTTATTTTTTTTAAAGAATACTCAATATCTGTGTGTTCCATATTCAAACATATTTTTACTTAATTTGACATATCAGCAGGTAAGCTCTCTTTCCTTACTACAAGCTGGTATTTGTAGTGACAGAGACTTCCTTATAGCTATTCATAACTAAGTTAAGTGACAAGAGCAGAAATACTGACATGAACTATTTACTAAGGGAAGTAAGTTAATTACTCCTTTCCTACACAAATCATTGTACCACTCTGGCCCTAGAACTGCAGGCTCACAGGCTCAGCCAGGAGTTCTACTTGAAAATATATTTGTAGGGTTCTTTAATACCTTGAGACAGCATCAAGAGAACAAGCCACAGGCTTGTTCCCAAGAGGTTTTTTTGTTGATAATTTAGGCAAGAAAATAAAGGAACTTGGCAAATGTTCAAAAGGACTCCACACAAGCTTGACAAAATGTTCCACCATAATATGGTTCCGACACAACTATTACTGATCTGGTGTCTAACCATCATTAGTACTTGATATTTTTTAATGGCTAGAGTGAAGCTCAACTGCAACTACATGGAGAAAAACTTAGGTATTCAGAATGGAGGGAATAGATTTTTAAATAGTCCTACTTTTTAGACTGTGACTTGTAGCTTTGGAAGTGTCAGCCTCACAAGGATGTGCAGTGACTGATGGGCAGTCATTGCAATGATGATTGATACATGACTCTTTCTGTTTTGAAGAGACTGAGAAGATGAGTTTTCAAAGAAAGACTGTCCTTGAAACAAAAAACTTCTCTAAATACTAAGAGCAGGGTAGGATTTGTGGCATTCAGCTCCATATATATTTGCAACATTTCTTTTTTTCAGAATAGCTAATGTCAATGTCAAGTAACCTTTTCTGACTTTCTGATTAATCAATTTACTTTACAATCCTCTGTAAATGCCACATGTTTTGTTCCTGTTGTTATTACATAGGCATTATCCTCATCAAATGATGAAAATTTTGTCTGGGAGAAGATGGTAGGACTTAAGCATTGCTCATGAGTATATAATCACAGAAACATGTAAATTTGGAAATCAGTTTGTAATCATGTGGGAGTGGTTTAGTTTTTCCTATGTGATTCAGATGCTGAGATGATGAGAACTAGAACTGTTGACGGTGACATTGAATTACAGAAATATTATGTAGCAGTAGCACTCCACAAAGTTGTAGTGACTCCATATTATGATAATAATAAAAAAGGGATTGTAGGACCTATAAAATTTTATGTTAATGTGGCAACAATTCATACAATTGCTTAAAAAAGTTCTCAAAGTTAAATTTTAAGGTTAATCCTGTCCATCTTCATACTTAGTAAAGTCCATACTTGCAAATTGCCAGGAAGTACAAGGTACCTGTTTTTCATGGAGCTATATCCTTAGATGGAAGTTTAAAATTAAATAGAATACAATTGAATGAATTAGAATATAATTGAATCCTCTGAGCTGAAAACATGCCATTCGCAGTCAAAAGCAGAATATTATGGAAAAAATGGAGAAATAATGGGGATGGATTCTTTCCAATTTTATCGTAGAAGTGGTATTATTTGTGACCACTTAATGTAAATAATCAGTTGGCTAGAGTTTTATGTTTTAGAGTTTAGAGTTTTATGGTTTAGGATTTTGTTGTGGGTTTTGTTTTGTTTTGATGTTTTTCCTAATAATATCCTGCTGGATAAAATCCACTGTGATTTCATATGCCCTGATAAATTTTGAAAGACATGGTTTTCAAATTCTTGCCTTAATAGACTATTTTGTGGGAAATTCTCTAATTTAATTGGGACTAAAAAACATCATAAAATGGAGAATTTTTAGTGTCAAATTTGGGCTATGGAATGGTGAAACTAAGCAAAAAATAATTTTACAGTATGTATGTATATATGTATGTCCAGGCTTCACGAACGAAGATTTGGAAAGGACTCTACCCGCGTGGGTGTGTCCTTCGAGACTGCACAGTGGATTTTTTAGGTGAGGCGTAGTATGCACAGAACTGGTCCCATCCTTTACTCCTGAGGTTCATCTGCCACAGCCAAGCAAGCTTGGACGGTGACAGTGAAATCCTTGGGACTAGAACCTACAGCCCCCGGTATTCCCAGGAGGTGTCCCATCCAAGTACTAACCAGGGTTGAACCTGCTTAGCTTCCGAGATCTGACGGGATTGGATGTCAGGGAGGCATTAAACTGTTTTGAACTTTAATCTCAATAAAAATACTTCATTTCTAAAGGTCCCGTATGCACTGGGAAGACAAGAACTACTGAAGTTCTTTATTGATGATATTGACTATCTAAAACTGAATATAACATGCATGGAAATAGCACTTCTCAGATTAGTGAGCTATGTACCTGAATGGGCCAGGTGAAACTTCTTGGCCTTATTATTAAGAAAAAAAAAAAGGAAAAAAAAAGAATAGTGAACTGGAACTGTGAACAGTGTTCGAAAACAGGCAAAATTGTGATCCAGAATATCTCAAAAATTTTAACTGTGTAATGTTTGTCTTTAAAGAGCTTCGAGAGAATTTGAGTGTGTCCTCGGAAGAATGGCCACGATAAGGAAAAGCAAGGCCCACTTTCTCTTTGGCAATAAGAAGGAATGAGTCTTCTGTGCAATGTTTATAACTATAAATAAGCAATGATATTTTCTGAGTTTCTGACAGAACATCTTTGATGTCTCCAAATGCAACGGGTTTCTTGCTACTAAATGACTTTGTCATACGTATAAGATCAATAATCTTACATTTTCATTTAAATTTTATTGTATATTTTGCTAATTCTGGTTATACACTCATACTGTGCAATCTGGTGACCTTGCAGTTGCATATTAGTTGTTATCATTATCATTCATCATGTTTATTCTTATGTTCTTGCACTAGAGAAGTATGGTCAGAGATTTGGTTTCTTTGTTTTCAATTATTTCTAGCTCATGTGCATGCAGACACACTACATGTACTCTGATGTTTATAGTTTTTTGGAGAATCATGGCCAGAGATATATACATAGAGATGAAAAATAAGGAAAAGGGGTTTTTGGAGGCTCTTGTTTTCCTCTTTTGATTCAGGCTCATGGAATTGGCTTTCATACCCCAGAGGGGCAAAGCTACTAATTATAGATTTCAACCGGGGCTTTAAATCCATCTTTTAGTTTGCAAGACTTTTAAAGTAAGGGAAGTTTTACATGTTCTTCAATAATCACTGAATAACAATATTTGGATTAAAAAAACCGAGTATCATAATGTTGGCTTCAAATTAAGTTCAGGGCTTTAATGTGTGTGGGTTTGGGTTTGTTTTTCCAGTGAAATGCTACACTAGTTTAATTACCTCTCTGGGTAATTGGGCCAAAATTGGAAGAAAAAGGGAAAACATGTATTCAGCATCTGTGGTAGTGTGAACTTTTGAGATTTTATATCAGGCATATAGAAATATGGGCCATCTTATGTACTCTGTTACTACCTGTGAAGAGGCAATATGTTGGCGTGAAGTTTTGCAGACCATAACCGGGACTAAAAGAAGTTAGAATTTTAGTGTTAGAAGTATTTTAAAGAAAGAATTATAAGCAGTAACTCTGTGATCTATACACCATGGGTATGTGAATATTAATTCCAGACTATTTATCAAATTTTACGAATGTTTTGTAATTTCATCTGTTCAAAGTGGTAAACAACCAAATAGCTGAAGGAATACTGTGAACATTACTTCAAAGTTTTAAAGAACAGAGATCCTTTTGTCTAGAAAACCCCTGAACTGATTCATTTATGTTATTTTTTGACCAAGGAAGTTGTCATGAGAAAACTACAGAAGTGATACCTGTACCAGGGTATGGGTGGAAGTTCTCCCACACTTGAGTCAATTCCTTTGGTTTCCAGTTGAAGCTATTCTACCTTATATTAATATGTAATACTAAAAATAAGCTATATTTTCAACAAAGTTTACAGTGAAGTGGGTTTTCTCCTCATATTCTTACAGTTTAGCATATTTTACTGCTGTTTGCTCTTGTTTGTTTGGCTGTGTAAGTTAAAAATATTGTTTGTGCATAACTGGTAACTGCACATGAAATAGTCTCAACACTGATACAGTCTCAGCACTTCCAACCCCTCAGCACTCATACTGAGAAAAATAAATGGGTAGCATATTGCTTTGAGGCTTTAAAATCATGCAGATTTCTTAGTCTGAACAGGATGTTTATGGTTGTGAATGTCATAATGTTTACAAGGCAATAAAAAACCCAAAGCCACACAACCTATGACTCAAGGAGAATATAATTATAAAAATTAAAAATAGATGAGCTTGGTATTAGTTGCCATTTAAATGAAAAGTGAAGGACGTGAAAGCTGGCACTAGAATGAAAATCAGTATGGGAACAGATGTTATATCAGTGAGATAGAGAACGATCTAGAAGCTTGGAATACAAATAATTCTGATACATGTACAAATATGGCTTACAGTAAGAAGCCAAGAAATAGAAACACCTTTTTAGAAAATATTCTCAAAACAGATCTGCTGTAACAATCGAATTGCACACCATCCCTTGAAAAGAGAACAAATAAATTAAAGCCTACAGTGTAAAAAAAACAATTGAAACATATAATGTTCAGAAAGTGTTAGAAAATATATGTAAAAAATAAAATACTTGATAGTAACAGTATCTGTGACATTAAAGAGTTAATGAATGCCTGATAAGAAAAAAATGGAAGAGAACTTATGATCTAATGTGCCTAGATATGAGTGGAAGATCAAAAAAATACTCTAATTCTCAGCATTCAGGTATAAGGAACTTGTAATTTTAGGACAAAAGATGCAAGAATACATTTGTGTGATTTGCGTATAAATTTCAGAGAAAATCAAATTCCATTGGCTTATGCAACTGTGTTTCAAAAGCTCTCAACTTTGAAACATGAAAATTTCCAGGCTTTTGCCATTATTTGATCACTCCTGTTAAAAGTTGAGAGGCAGAGCTGAACCTTTATTCGTAATCTTCTTTCAGGAAGAATTTATGTCATTAGAATGCATTCATGTCATTGTATTGTTAGAATAACACCTGTTCATGAGATATCATTATGGAATTAATTTAAAGCACCCTGGACCCTCTTCCAAGAAAATAAAACCTAGATGTAGTCAGTGTCTTGTTTAATTATTTCCTTAACTAATATTTATATTCTTTTCCTTTTCCCTTTCTTCTCCTCTCTCCTCTGTATAAATATTTTTCTCTTTCAAACTGGACTATACTGAAACCTGTTACTTACTGGCCTTTGTCAGTGAAAAAGGAGAAGTGTTAGGAATTGCTGCTGTTGGAGACTACATCTGAAATTCAGTAGAACATTAAGTGATTAAGGAATTGCATTAAGCAGTTTTTTGAAAGTCCTGCTACCCTTTGTTTTGCTGATTGCATGGTTTTTTCCTAGCTCTCACATTGCGGGAATCTGGTAATAAAGCTTCAATTGATTGTAATGATGCAAAGATAGTGCCTAACATGGGAAACACTAAATGGAACTGGAAACTTGCATGCTTTTAACTGATTTAGAAAAAAAAATCCCTGCTCTGAGCTATTTCTGGGGGCTTTTTTATTATATAGTACTTTTATCTTCTGTGTATATAAATAAACATAAATATGTAGCATCACATTGAGTATTTTACTACATATCTATTTCATATTTATACTGGTAATGTGGTTTAACCCTGCTAGGCAACTAAGACTCAAAATAGCTGCTCAGTCCCACCCAGCAGAGCAAGGAAGGGAATCAGAAGGGCAAAAGAGAAAAAACTCATGAATTGTGATAAAAACAGTGTGATAAGTGAAGCAAAAGGTGCACATGCAAGCACAGCAGGTGTGTTGCCACTTCCAGGTGAGCAGGGCCTCAGCCTTGTTAGGTTGTTAGTGTTATAAGTTACTTGGGAAGAGAGATGCCCCAAACCTCTCCTTTTTCCTGTCCTTGAGATTTTATTGCTGAGCATGATATCATGGGGTATGGAATATTTCTGTGGTCAGTTGAGGTCAACTATCCTGTCCCAAGCCTTTTTCTGTCTCCAACCAACCCGCTGAGGGTGGGAGGGAAAGTCTTGAGGCTGTGCAAGCCCTTCTCTCCAACAGCCAAAACACTCATGAGTTACCCACAAGTGCGCATTGCAGGCTGCTAGGAAGTAAATATAAATATTTATAGTTTTCTAAATTCTGTATTTTATTGAGCAGTCCATTAATATGGCCATTACTGATATTAGGATTCATCATTTTATGGTGTCCTAGTGTTCTTGGAATCCAGTTTTTAAGACGGGCATTATATTTGCTGCTTTTCAGTCTGGCTCTCAAGAAAGTTTTGAGAAAGAGGTTATGTATAACAGTTATTAGTTGAGCTATTTCATTCCTGAGTCTGTTCTGACCTTGCCTGAGTAGCCTTTATTTTAGATGCTTCCTTCTTGCTCACTCTTTTGTTTTATTAACTACTCTCACTGGTGCTTTGAGACAAACCCTTTGATATTTTTGTTTGCTTGTTTGTTTGTTGTTTTGGTTTGGTTTTTTTCTGCTCTAGTCTATTGTTGCTTTTGCCCTTTCAAGGTTTATGATTCTTTCTATTTGGAGGCACCTTTAGCTTTAAAAAATAATCTTAAATTTCCCATTGGCTGTGCTGTTTCATTTAATCTTTCTCATGTCTGTCTTGAAAAGGGGAGACAGAAGTACAAATAAGCTCTGTCTTTGGTAGAGTTTAATAGCCTCCATGCTAGTGCAAAAAAATATCAAATCTTTACCCATCATTTTATCTTCCTTTTATCACATTTAGTTATTTCTCATTACTTTTATTTCAGGCAATATAGAGTCTCCTGTGTCTTGCAGCATTTCATTCAAGTTTTATACTTTGATGACACCAGATATGAAAGGATGAGACATTCATTTCGTTTGAGTGGGAGGGAGAAATCATCCATTTGGGAGAGAAGAGGAAGAGAGAAATAGAAAAAGGGATATTTGAAACAAAATTCATTCAAGAAGACACTTGTTCCATTTTTTAGAAATGAGACAACTTTTATGGGCTCCTTCTGTGATGAAGCTTGTGGATAACTCATGTAGACCAAATTATTCAATTGAATTGCTTATTCCTTCCTTGTTTTATGCTATAAAAGGCAATATGCTAACTTCTTTTAAAAATACAGCCCCAGGGAAATTTGTCAAAAAACTAAAAAAAATACGTGTTTGCTTACTGCCACTTAATGGGAAAATGCCTTCCTGAGAAAGAACTGCTGGCTGACGATCTGTGTGTTCTGTACAAAGAGGCATCTAAATAATTTTCTTCTACTCCATATGTGTCTAAAGTTTGTGGGTTTTTTATTTAAAATCAAAATGATATTATATTTCTTGAGATTTATACAAAATTTCAAAATTGATATGAGAAAGGATTAGATTTTTTTTTTTACTTGGCTATGAGAAAAGCTTTTCCTATCACAATGACTAAATTATATAGATTTTAGTTGTGGTTCGAGCAGCTGCGGCTGTAGTAAGTTGGTGTGTTAGAACTTTTGGTGAAGACCTAGTGTCCTTCCTTGATCAAGATTCCTGTTGATGGCCATGTTTCATTTCCTGAGCTGTTTCAGTATAGGATCTAGAGAGCAAAACAGCCTTCAGATTAAAAGAAGCAAAAATGGAAAATAGTCACTTGTGATTGCTTAAACCCTGACTATGATTTTAATGTGTTTCTCCCAAAAAGAAAAACACTAGGGAGTACTATATATTTTTAATGGAGAAATTTTATTTTCTAATGATGCTTTATTAATACTGTGTTGTGAAAAAAACCTGACTTTTAATGATGAGAGGGAAGATTTGAATAAATGTGATGTACTAGTTGAATACAAAACTGTAATGTTTGAATCACTGTAGTTTTCATAGTAAATCACCAAGCTAAATGCCATTTTCTGAATTTCAACTGTAGAAAATTTCTTAAAATATCTCACCTGTGGTGTTTAAAAACATTTCTGTAATAATAATACAATTCTTAAACTTCTATTGAAGATGTCTTTGGAGTGAGATGATGAAAATTATAGAGTGGTCTCATGCTAAATTGTGTCATCAACATGTATTATCACTACATTTCATTTTTATAGCATTTGAATGAGGCATCATCCCTTTATTTACAATAGGTTCCAATATTGTATAGATAATGACACATTTCATTAATTTTACTACTTTGATTCCAAGAACACATGTATAAATCCAGCCTGTGGTATTTAATAATATGTGTTTATTGTATACACAATAAAATAGAAAAATTGCTTTCTGTGTGCACATTACTTAATGATGAATCATTCCCAGAACAGGTATAAAACAGCACTGCTTCTTGACAGGCATAGAAATGTACTAAAAAGATAGTATGGCATAAATAATCCTGGTTTTGTACTGAAAGAAAGTTTGTCTTGCCCTCACACTGACAATCTGATTCTGAGAAGCTGTTAAGCTTAACAGCATTCTGGAATGCTTTGTTCAGAGTTATGTGAGACACTTGCTGTCCTTTTTTCTCTTTTAATATTGGTTGATACATGACAAAATTTACTGTCTTTGCTGTGAATGCAAAGGACATAAAACTGAATGGATATGTAGAGCTAGTTCTCTTTGAACTGTGGAAGACAACAATGAAGCACAGCAATGTAATCTTTCTGCCTCCAATTTAGTCTTTCATATGGTTAATCTGTGGCTAATTGAGCACTACTGGATTAAGCTTCTCAATTTTTCTCTTCTCCATATACACGAAGTGAGTTTACAGATTAAATAATGAGCAGTGCTGCCAGAAAACCAAAGGATTACTGGTACATCTGGTAATAAGTCTGGTTTGGTAGTTCATTTTCTGTGGTTTATAGCCAGTTTTGTTCACAGAACTTGCATTTAAACAGAGGGCTTAAAAGATGTAATTACTGCAGGAGGGCTCTGCAGAGGGATCTGGATAGACTTGAGAGATGGGCTGATTCCAATGGGATGAAGTTCAATAAGGCCAAGTGCGGGGTCCTGCACTTTGGCCACAACAACCCCCTGCAGTGCTACAGGCTGGGCACAGAGTGGCTGGAGAGCAGCCAGGCAGAAAGGGACCTTGGGGTACTAATTGACAGGAAGCTCAACATGAGCCAACAGTGTGCCCAAGTGGCCAAGAAGGCCAATGGGATCCTGTCCTGTATCAAAAATAGCGTCGCCAGCAGGACCAGGGAAGTGATCCTTCCCCTGTACTCTGATGTTGGTGAGGCCACACCTTGAGTACTGTGTTCAGTTCTGGGCCCCTCAGCTCAGAAAGGATATTGAGGTGCTGGAGCGAGTCCAGAGAAGAGCAACAAGGCTGGCGAAGGGACTGGAGCACAAGCCCTATGGGGAGAGGCTGAGGGAGCTGGGGGTTGTTTAGCCTGGAGAAGAGGAGGCTCAGAGGTGACCTCATCACTGTCTAGAACTACCTGAAGGGAAGTTCTAGCCAGGTGGGGGCTGGTCTCTTCTCTCAGGCACTCAGCAATAGGACAAGGGGGCACGGGCTTAAGCTCTGCCAGGGGAAATTTAAGTTGGATATCAGAAAAAAATTCTTTCCAGAGAGAGTAATCAGGCATTGGAATGGGCTGCCCAGAGAAGTGGTGGATTCACCATCCCTAGAGATTTTTAAACGCAGATTGGACGTGGCGCTGAGTGCCATGATCTAGTAAATGGACTAGAGTTGGACCAAGGGTTGGACTCGATGATCTTGGAGGTCTTTTCCAACCCAGTTGATTCTGTGATTCTATGATTCTTGTTATTTGCTATTATAATCCATTACAATTTCAGTTTAAAAATGACAAAAATAATTTAAAGAACAAGTAATTTAATAAGTAGAATTAGCTGTCTGTCACAGGTGCAAAGATCTGTTTGTTTTGTAAAGCATTTATAAGCAGGACATATTCTATTGAATCTATTGCATTTCTGAAAATTTACCTGTGAACATAGACATATTCTGTGGTCGGAAAGCTAATAAAAATGAGTGAAACCATGGATCTTTACTCAGAGCATAGTAAAGACTGTGTTTTGAAATTATCCATTTTATGCTTAATCTACTTTAATTTATACGTCATCAAAGAAGTGCTTCTGTAACTAGCAAATACTGAATCTGTATGCAAGGTTTAAAAAAAATGGACAGGTGAATTAAATACACCAATTCTATAGCAAGGAATAAATAATATAATGAACTGAATATGCCATGTCCATATTAGAGAATTATTAAATCTGAGACATGTTGAGGAAAGTCTTTTATATATGTGTGTGTGTGTGTGTGTATGTATATATGTGTGTATATGTGTGTGTGTATATATATATGAAACTGATGTCATTGGTCCCTATCCTCTTCTTCCAATTAGCTTTCCCATTGGGGCAGAGAATGGTAGACACTTGTTAAAGTAAAATCAAAAGTGAGCAATTCAGATCTATAGAAAGCCCTGTGACACTTAGCTGTCAGCCAGAAGCAGCAAGGAGCTCAGCTGCTGCTGGCTGATAGGGAGGAGGTTACTCCCCAAGAATTCACATGGTAAGAATTCACGAGACTCTGCAGGTGCAGGAAAACAGCCAGGATAAATAATATAAACATGGGACTTGTGAGAGATAGGTCCTAACCAATTGAAGTATCTAGTGTGGTGGTGTGTAACTCTTTTAGCCAATAAGCTGTAGTCCTAACCCTATATAAACTGTGTGCTTTGTGTAATAAAATGTCTTCACTATAAACTTCATAAGCTTGTTGGTGAAGTCCTTTCTCTCCGCTGAAAATTGTTTAGTTTAGACACTGTCTCTTCTGTGTAATGCATGTCCTTTCTTTAGAGGAAATTACTAGAACATTTGATTTGAAAACCTGAAACACTGCTTTGAATCCTTAAACATCATCAGATATCTATGCCTACCTTGCAGTCCAGTTATTGTATTTTTTTTCTTAGTCCAGCCCTACTGAATGAGTTTCCTTTATAAATTGCTTGTTTCCATTATGAAGAATTAGATGAAGACATTCCTGTGGGTAGGGCTAGAGCTCTTGACCTTCCTGGGGAATCTGTGAAGCAGGGATCAGAGTGCCAGAACTTAGAGGAAACTCAGGTTGAGACAGCCCATGTTTCTGGTGATCATCGAGGATAAAATTCCCTGCCTATTTGACAGGCATAATGCTTGTTTCAGGGGAAAAATTAGGTTAGCTGTAATAACTGTTAGTAGTAGGTCAGTGGTATTGGGTGCACAGTGGTACATCTTCATTTTCTGAGGGAGCATTGCTCATGTCCTATGAGTATGAAAACCCATTTATAAGTTTCTGTGAATCATAGTGATGTATGTTGTGAAGACATTTCTGAAACAGCCCTGAAAGAAGCCATACTAGTTGCAGGAGCTGCATCAGTACAGTGGAGCCTACAATTTGGACTACAGTAGTAGCAATGACCTTTTATTCTGAACCTCTTTCTTTCAGTTTTGTATGTTAATAGCATGAAGGTGATGGAGAAAAGTTGCTTCAAAGTGAAAATGTGATCAGTGAAACATTGTAATGCAGTGTTCAAAACAGGGAAGTGACAGTGAATTAATGGTAAAAAAATCGCTGTTGGAAAGAAATGTATTT
This sequence comes from Pithys albifrons albifrons, assembly GCF_047495875.1. Classification (NCBI taxonomy): domain Eukaryota; kingdom Metazoa; phylum Chordata; class Aves; order Passeriformes; family Thamnophilidae; genus Pithys; species Pithys albifrons. The sequence goes on along the minus strand of NC_092458.1, from coordinate 104,141,193 downwards.
GAAAAAAGCCAGGCAGGAGAGACAGCCAGAACACTTGGAATAATGCTCAGAATTATATTCAGATATAATTAAGAAAATAAAGCAAAATTTTAAAGAGCAATCATTTCAGAACAATTGAAATGAGGAAGTTTAAGTGCTAAAGAATAGTGATGATTTGTTCAATTAAATATTCTTTAGATCTTGGCATGTTTTAAAATCTACTTACACATGCTGTCTTCAGACTGACATTCATCAATGGACGTAACTTTAGAAAATATTGCTGTTCTCCCAGGGCTCTGAAGCCCTGCATTGTGTAGTTCTGACTTCTGCTCAGGAGTAGCTTCTTCACTGCAAGAGGCACATCTTCCCTTCACAGGAACGCTTTTCAGTTTTGTCTATGTTTCCCAAAGAATATTTATCTTTTAATTATAGGTGAAAAAAATCTCATTATGTAGTGTTTGTACAAAATCCTCTAGGAGAAATAGCTGTGTAATTTTGGGTTTTATTACTGTGTCCCTGTTCCCTGTATGTTCTCTCATTCACAGGAGTGGAGAAAAAAACAATTGTGGAGCAGACAGAACAAATATTTACTTCAGCAAGAGCATAGACATTCAGAAACTAAGTCCATGACTTCACTAATGAAACTATTAAAGGAACTGTAAAGGCTTCTTAGTTTAATTAGCAGTTTTATTTTTTTGTTCTTGCAATACAGTAACATATTTTCTTCATGTGAAGCTAGGATACTCCATAACGATTAGTTATTGAGAAATGAGGAACAAAATCTGAAGTTGCATAATATAACTCATTCCTGTGATATCAACTACTGTTTGTCAGCATGATCATTCCTGTGAGGCTGTTCATAAAGATCGTGCCTAACTCAAATTCCAGAGTAATGGTTCTGGCTGTTATCAAAATAGAAGTAATGAACAGGATTGCAGTGAATCCAGAATTTATCTATGAATGAAGTGGCTACATTTTGTTCTTTACTATTAGTTTGGTGGGGGTGAAGGGCAATTTCCTAAAGGTACTAGAAGACATTATTCTGAATGCAAGATTCTTTTTTTTTTTCTTTTCACAAAGTAAAATGTTTTCTACCAACATAGGAAACAGTTGTGGGTGTCATTGAATTCTGGGGGAATTAATGAAGTTTTCAAATAGAAGGAGAATACTCTAAATATTTATACATATTTGCACATATTAAGAGTCATGCATACCCACATATAAGATGCTATGGACACACTCAAATTCTCTGTAGAGTTTAACCAGTGAAATGAAATCACTTATTGAGCTCCTGGTGTCAATAAGGGATATCAGGTTATAAACTTTGTTTCATTTAGGCCAGATTTATTGGGGGCTCTGCACAGATCCTGTGCTATAGTATATTAGTGAGACCGAGTTTTTTTCCAAATCTGGCTTTGGAATTGGAACTTGTTCTTATCCTGGTATATAGTGCATCTACTGCTTGAAAAGTTTATAGGCCTGGAGCCCCTGTAATGCTGAACTATTATATATTAGCACACAAAGTATTTGATTTCATGAGGAAAACTACATTGGGAGAAGTGATAATGTGCAAGTCTTAGGTTTTATTTTGTTTTCTAAATTTTAATTTAGCTTTTCCCTATTTGCAATGAATTTATTTCTGCATAGTGATGCTGAGTTTTGTTGTAACAAGCGAAGACGGAGGAGGCTGCTTTCTTAGCATGTTATGAAGAAAAATTAGAGTGGCATTGTAGGAGTCAATTATTACTCTTGGAGTTGTTGCTCCTTAAGTTCTTCACATATCAAAAGCCTGATACTGCTGTCCTGAAAACCCTGGTAAAACTGGTAGTACAGTGGTAGTCCTGAAAAGTAAATACTGATAAGTTCACGAGCAAGCAACAAACAGTATTTTCCAATTTCTCCATTTCTGTTGCCCAGTTGTATCTCTTGGGAGTTTGCAATACACTCAAATATCTTGAAGTACTGCAGAAAAAAAGTAGAGAGGTACTTGTCCATGAAGTTAATTTGTTTCTCAGTGGGTGATGTGGGAATAATGCACACAGCATCAAGCTGATGAAATAATCTTCCCTATGTAATTACTCCAAAATCCTGAATGCTCCTTTAGACATTTACAGTCTGTCAGAAAGGCACTTGTTCCTAACAAATTCTAGTTACAGTATCAGCTTTTAAAGCCATGAAATGATGAAAATATACAATATTTTTTTTAGGAAGGGGAAAATAGGCTGCAGTTCTGTATGTGTGATACAGACATTGATAAAAAAGATTCCTAAACATAAAAGGAGGAAAGTGATTATGCAAGTCTCCTTATTACACCTAAATGAATTATTTATGACATAGAACTTCAAATCACATAAAACATGTGGGAAGGGGGGCACAATGACAAACAGTGAACATTATGCCAAGAGTCACTTGCTGATTCAGTCAGTTGTCATAGGAACAGATCTCTAACCTGTTTTAGTGGTTTCAGTTTACTGTCAGTGAAACATAAATACTGAATTATTTTACTGTTTGCTATCAGCTACACCACTTCACAGGTCTATGTGTTACTGAATTCAACAAGACAAGTTAAAAGACTGTGGAAAGACTGCTAAAAGAGTCCTTCCTAATATTCAAGAGTGCTACATTTGTATATACATATACAAAACACTAGTATGCATCATATAAAAACTACTAATATATGTAATATACAAACTACTGTATTTTTTATCAGCAATAGTGTTTCCAGCAGAACCAGGGCAGTGATTGTCCGCCTGTACCTGGCACTGGTGAGGCTACGCCTCAAATCCTGGGTTCAGTTTTGGGATCCTCACTGCAAGAAAAACATTGAGGTGCTGAAGTGTGCCCAGAGAAGGGCAACAGAGCTGGGGAAGGATCTGGATCACAAGTCTGATGAGGAGCAGCTGAGAGAGCTGGGGATGTTTAGCCTGGAGAAAAGGAGGCTCAGGGGAGACCTTTTTCCTCTACAACTGCCTGACAGGATGTTGTAACCAGATGGGGGGCATGGTTTCTCCTCTCAGGTAACAGGCAACAGGAATAGAGGGAATTACCAGTTGCACAAGGAAGGTTTGCATTAGATATTAGGGGAAAATCCTTCCTGGAAGAAGCTGTGAAGCATTGGAACAGACTGTACAGGGAAGTGGAGATAAATATCTCCATCACTGGAGATTTGTAGATGTGGTACTTGGGTAAATGGTTTAGTGGTGAACTTGACAGTGTTTGTGTTTGGACTATATAGGTCTTTTCTAACCTGTATGATCCTATGATTATATATGAGTAGAAAAACAAAGCTTTTAACTGTTGAGTTGAGGATCAGGGCTTAAGAAATAGCAAAATGTGCTGCAGAGCAAAGTGTTAGTACAGTTTTCTAGGCAAATAGAAATGAATGTTGTGTTGGGGTGGCACGCCTAGAAGGTAAATTCCATAGTTCCATATATTAATATTAAATTAATAACATACAGAATTGAAAGAAAAGCTTAGTGGTCAAGCTAGTCTAACAAAAAGTCTCTGAATGCAAGTCTGAGCTATTTGCAAGGGCAGTAAACCCCTAAGCATGAACAAATTGCCTTTTATGCAGTGCCTGAGAAATTTGAAAGATGTTATGAATTTCCCTGTATTTAATAGCAGCAAATAACATAATGTAGAGGAAAATGTATATTTTTCACCATGTCCTAGGCATATACTAAATGTCTGTTGGAACAGAAATATTTTGCTTTATGATTTGTTAATGTGCCAAAACCATTTTAGGATAGACTTCCTTTGAAAACATACAACATACAGGGTTTACATAATTATCTGTGTATGTATATGTTTTAATTGAGTCTTCATTTCTTAGAAACTTAGAATACCACTAGACAGTATTCAGAGGAAAAAAATATGGAGAATTATTTTAGGTGACTTTCAAGATTGCCCCTGAATTCTGGAATACATTCTCCTAGAATACATGCTTCTAGAGGAGTTCTTGATGTGGATATCTTTTGTAGAAAAAATGCCCTATCTGAGTATTTTGTGAGCTGTTGAGATTCAGGTATATAAGGAAAAACTGGGAGATTTACAGGATCAGCTACTGTTGTAGAAATTTATTTGTATTGTTCAGCAGTGCTCATCACAAAAAAGAAGGCATAATGAACAGGCTACAAAAGAGGAATGTTAAACCATGGTCTGAATTTTCAGTGATGGTGATGGGAAAGCCAAAGTTTTACTTGGGTTAAGAGCTAAAAGTGACATCAATGGCAGCAACAGCTTCTGCTGTTACATTGACAGTAGAAAGATGGGGAAGGACATTCAGGTCTGTTGTTCAATAAGCCATTTAAGAACAAGTAGGTACAGCCAACATGGAGTTAATCAATGCCATTTTTTGCCTTGATTTTCATTAATGAGGTCTGCTAGCCTGTACCTAATCACAGAGTTTAAGGAAGAAGAGTCTACAAGAAACAGAGAACAATCAAATAAGGAACTTCGGGAAATCTTAACCAATGCAGTTTGCTTCCAGGGGTGATGAGAGAGCTCTGTTATCATTGAAGGACTACTCTTCATCAAACTTGAAAAGTCGTGGACACTGGAGAAGAATTCCAGTGACTGTAAAATGGCAAATGCTTTACCCATCTATAAAAAAGAGCAAGAATGATCTTAGGAATTACAGGGCATTCAGCCTCGCTTTCATCCAGGAAAAATCTTGGAGTGAGTTCTTTCAGAAGACATTTCCAAGTACATTAAAGAGAATAAGATAATTGAGAATACCCAGCAGATATTTAACAAGAATGAATTCACTTGACCATTCCAGTTATACTTTGTGATAAAATGATGAGATCCATAGATGTGGGGATACCGGTGAATGTTCACTTTGAAATTAGTAAGTTTTTTAACATGGTCTTCCATCATCATCAGTCATCATCATCATCATGGCTAGGCTTCATGTACAAAGATTTCGGAAAGGCTCTACCCATGTGAGTGTGTTCTTGGAGCCTGAGCAGTGGATTTTTTAGGTGAGGCACAGCGTGCACAGAACTGGCCCCACCCTTTAACTCCTCAGGTTCATCTGCCACGGCCAAGCGAGCTTGGATGGTGACAGAGAAGTCCTCAGGACTAGAACCTACAGCCCCCGGTATTCCCAGGAGGTCTCGCATCCAAGTACTAACTGGGCCTGATCCTGCTTACCTTCAGAGATCTCATGTAATTGGGTGTTAGGGTGGCTTTTAACTGCCTGGTCTTCCATAAAATCCTTATATGCAGGTTGGGATGTTACTTCTGGTTTAGTTTATTCAGTTAGATGGATGAAAAACTGATAGGGTCATAGAGTTCAAAAGAAAGTAGTTAATGATTTGGATTCTACCTGAAGACTTATTTCCAAGTAGATTTCCTTTGAGTTCTTGCCTATCTTATTTGACATCTTTGTCAGTGACTTGGAGGAGGAGGCAGCTCACCTCCAGTTTGGTGGTACAGCTGGAGGGCAAGATTTTCTTTCAGAGAAGCCTGAACAGGCTGAAAGAGTGAGCCAACAACAGCTTTGTAAAATTCGATATGGACAATGAACCTTCAATGACGTAGACTGGAGAGTTGTTTGTAGGGAAGCAGCTTCTCTGAAAAGGCTTTACAGATCCAGATGAACAGCAAGCTAAACATAGTTCAGGAGGAGAGGAAGAAGTGTGTGCTGACATGAGGAGAATAAATGAGTGGAATAAATGGGTGTAAGGAAAATCTAGTCAGGATTAGGCCTGAGTAAAAGGAAGTTTAGAAAGGAAACAGAATACAGCACTTCACCCATACCCATACAGAAATTTGATGGCTAAATTTATCATGTTCTTTCCCCCATGTCTCACTTTTCTAATCCAGAAAGAATCCTGTCAAATATTAGAAATTGTTATCTTCACATTTATTTCTTTTTATCTGAAGCACAATGTGATATTAAAGCAAGGATAGTGATTAGTTCACAGTAGTCTTGAGGGACTTAACCAATAATAGTTTTCAAGATTCCTATATATTTTTAATTAGTGGATTATTTCATGAAATTGTTATTTTTGGAAATTATTTGCAGAATTTTGTGTCTGCAGAATTGGAGTGGTTTTAATACTGCTGTTTTACTGAGATATTAAGGATAAAGGTAGAATTAATGGGATGTGTTTTGCAGTGATCTGGCAAATGAATCATTGTTAATAATATAGATTCTGTTTATTGATTTTCATTTAACAGAAAAGAAAAAAGAAAAAAAAAGCAAGCTGAATAAATTCCAGAAGCAGCCCTTGTCTCATTTCTGTAGGGAGATACAGTTAATTCACTAACTCAAAGTGTAGTAAATTTAAGAGCTGCTTGCATATAGTGAACATATTGAAAAGCAGTTGATATAAGTTGCCTGTTAAATCAGAGGAACTCAATAAACAATCCTGAGATGTATTCCTCAATATAATTTTATCTTCTGTAGACAGTTTATAGGGATATCCATCAATCATTTTAACATTTATTATTGCTTAATATAAGCATGTTTTCATTCTACTGTAGGAAATGAAATTAAAAATATTTAATTAACAAGCAAAATCTAATATTTTTCATTTTGTTTTCATCACAGATTCAAGAATATGATCTAAATCAAATCTATAAAAACTATAAATGTTGTTGCACTGAGCAGCAGTAATATGAAATTGGAAAGATTAACTTTTTTAATGTGTTTGCTTATCTTTAGCATTTAGATTTTCTGTGTTTCAGAGTTGTTTATTTGCGCTTTCAGATCTGTAAGTAAATGCCACCTAAGACTGTACGCTGCTGAAGATAACCCAAAATATGCACAGGTGTGGCTAATCTGTTTGTTATACTACCCTTTCTTTTACTAAATCTCGTTTTTGTGATTGAAGCAGGTATTGCACAGCACAGGCTAGGATTTCAAGCCTGTTAGGACTTCAGTTCTGCTTCCAAAGTTGAATTCATGTCATATAGGAAGAGTCCCTTTAGCGTTTTTGTGTTTGCACTGCAAAGTGCAGTAGCAATTAGAGAGTCAGTTGGAAAGAAATGGGGGCAGTGCAGATAATAATCATCTGATTGAACTTGGTTTTCTGAGGGAGCATCCATGCTTCCTCAGAAAGGTCAGTGGAGATTTCAGTATGATCATTCCCAAGGTAACACAATGTAATATCAGCAAATCTCAACCTTCTGGTAGCACGGTTTCTTTCTCACTCTCTCCTGTGCGCAAACCAATCTTCTTTTAAAGAACAGCTCACTAAAACCAGGCACTAAAACATTTGTTAGCTTGTACAATATTCCATTCTTTGCCTGTCTTCAGAAATATAATTCTGTATCCTTCTGCACATGCACTTATACATACTTCAGATATTTAGATTTTTAAGGAATAATTAAAGTCACAGGTAAATTCATGCTGTGCATATAAATACCTCTTGTCAGTTGAAGCATGTGTTTGGTTTTGTTCCTTGTCCCTCACATTTGGAACCTGAGCCTGTCATCAATTCAGTTTTTCTGAACTACTTTTGTTAAGGGAAATTAATTATTTCTCTTATTTTTAATGTGGGACCTGTTATTAATAAATTAACTCTTCAAAGTTACTAGCAGCCAATTTTCTGAAGAGATTAACTCATTTGCAACTCTTTTCCGAGGGAGTTCAGCTCTGAGCCAGGTTTCTGTACCTTTCCTTCAATTTTTTATGATAACAAACACTGTGAGAGGTTTGAAAAAATACAAGCACCCATATCAAGACAGCAGGAGACCAGTAGGGAAAAAATAGATGTCTCTAAAATCTAACCATATCATGGGAGCACATGAAGTTTGATGAGCTGCCCTCCTCCATCTGTCCTCTTCCACTGACACCAAAAAAAGATTTTCTGAGATACATTTCTGACCTGAGTTTCCTCTGTGCTCTTCCCCATGACCTGTGTGCTACTTTGCTTTAATCACTTTATATTCTCCCCGTGAGTCAGGTTCTGAATAAAGACTATGTTGAAATAGAAGTTGTGGAATTTTCTCTTGTCATAGTAGACATGAGAGACATTTTCTACCGTTCTAGCTCATTTTGTGGAGGAAAAGAAGTTTAACTTACATTTTGCTTTGGTTAAAGAGCCATCATTGACCCTGGTGGGATTTCTGTATTTTTTAACAAAACATTGTCTCTCTTGAAGTGTCAGTCACAGCACTTCTACCAGTGAAAGAGCTATAATCCCGTGGAAGACAGAATCCAAACCTGATGTCTCTGGTAATCTGATCACTACTGATTTACTTATTGTTATAGTCTAGTTGTGATTGCTTGTGTCAGTGAAAATGCCCTTTTTGATGACACCTGCTTCTATGAGAAAGTTGAAAAAGAGTGAAACTTAGATTATTTCCCTACATACAATGTTCTTTCTGGACCAAGTACCCTGTAGAAATTATTTACAGCTCTCCTAAGGTGGTTTGACAATTCTAGCTGAGCCAGGAAATTAATTTATCTGTCTCCTTTTTCAAGACTTGATGCATACAGAGCTAATACCTTCATTCACTCAGTGTCATTTAGGTTGTTTTTTGAGGGGTTTTTTTCTCCTATGTGTTCTTGAAATGTCGAAAAATACTTCTAAGGCTGTTATTTGAAGGCTAGAAAGCTGCTGTAATCTCTGTGCTGAGACTAATTGGATAATGCTTGTGAGATTTCAAAGTTTATAGTGGCAGTGAGGGCACTTCTCTGGAGTTCAGACTAGCTGAGAGGTACCACTGAAGAATGCATGTGACAGCTGCAAAGGTGTTTTATGAGCAATTTATTGAATCCCTTGTTGTCCTCAGTCAACTCAAGGAATAAAACTGGAAATACATACTTTCTCTTTTCAAGTTTTTAGTTTGATGAAAGATTAAGAGATGCACATTCAGTGTAAATGTATATTTGATCTATCAGTAGAATGCTACAGAGGTGCTTTTCTGCCCTCAACTTGAGTTCTCTCAGTTGTGCAATGATTGTATATGCATCTTTTTCATTTTGCACTCCATCCGTCTCAAAGCCTTCCCAAAAAACATCTGCCCCTGGAATTCTACTGATGAGAGGGTCAGAGGGGATTTTTAGTTTTCTGTCTGTTTTCATGAACTGACCATACAAAGTAGTTAAACAATAGAACAACTCTGGTTCTCAGTGATTCACACAGTGAATGCACATGTAAACTTGATATCTCATTAGATTAATAAATGAGGTTACTCAATAGCACAGTAATTTTTTATCATCTCTCTCAGAATCACCAATTTGTTAGGGTTGGAAGGGACCTCTGGAGCTCATCTAGTCTCCTTACATCCTTTGGCAAGGGAAGACCCAGAACAAGCCATCTGACCATTTCTCCTTCAGTGTTTTGTATGTCTAATTTAGATTTACCTGGAGGTAATCAAGAACCAGAAATAAAAGAGAGTTTCTAATATATCGCTGAAGTTATCACTTGGAAATCAAAATATAAGGGGTTGCCAGTTTTAAGGAAGGAGGGACACAAAGCCTCCAATTCATAGATGAGAAATCATGTGGTGTTTCATACGAATCTTTCTGTCAAGAACTGCGTGCATTTCTAATTTAGCATTCTGGTAAAATAGGCACTTGGAAGGCTATCTTGAGCCTCCCTTGGCAACATTTGTGATTTCCAGATACAGAAGTTTATCTTCTGATTTGAAATTGTCTGTTATGCAGTGCTTTTATGCAATAATTGGTACATTGGACTTATTTAGTATAATGTTTCTCTGTTTTTTTCTTATTTTTGATGGAAAAAGTACAGCAGATTGCATTGCATATACTGCTATAGAAGTCTAAAATGATAATAAATTTTCAGAATCTGATTAGGATTTTTCATTTTCTAAATCTAGTGCTGGCTTATAAATCTAAACAGCATTAACAGTTTCAGTTCTTTGGACCTCCAGTCTCCAGACCTTATTCAGTCTACATAAAACAGATTAAATATCTTGGTTTATGTTGTAAAGAAAAATCAAATTGGCTTAATGGAGTGAGTATTGTGGCTTGCGCTATTTTTTGGTAAAGTACTGGTGCTCTAGTAAAATGTCACAATCATTGAAGTAGTTATACATGTTGTATTTTCTCCAATAATGTAGTTTATCATGAAAATAGGGTTCTTCTCTTTTCTTGTGATAAATATATAATGAAAGTGAGATTGAAAATTTTCAATTCAGTCCTAACACTCTTATGCAAATTGCCAAGGTTGTTCAAAAGATATCTGTTTTGTTCTGGGTATTCACAGCTAAGATAATATTGCTGCTTAGTCCTTTTTTTAGTTCTACTAGTTGATGCTTACCATGTGACTAAGGCAAGTCCACAGAACTAAAGATGTACACCTGCCATTAGTTCAAGTAGTGATACTTTGTGAAATCAGAAAACTAGGTGTTTGATTTTTATTACAGTTTCTTTCTTTTCCCAAAGATTAAATATGAAATAACAGTAATTTTATTGAACTATTTTTGTATAAAATTATGCTGTTTGCAATATTTTAGTATTATAATCTGGACAGTATGACTTGTTTGTTTAATACCAAAGACCACATCTTTACCTCATGTGATACCTCTAACTAAACTCTTATAGGGTTTTGTTTTCATTAAGCTTAATACAAATAAATAGTGTCAAGGTGGATTTATAATTGAATAATAAATTGATTAAAATCAGTTGTATTCATATCCTGTAACAATTAATATTCAGTTTTTCATGGGGCTCTTTGCATGGACTCTATTCTTCAAGTTAATTTGATATAGTGAAGTGACTTTGCCAGTTGAATGACATCTGTAGAGCAGGGGAGACTGTGGAAGAGACATTTCCTACTCACAAGAGCAACACTTGATGTGCATTAAGGTATCTACAAGCCATTTTAATACTGACTTGGTACAGAACTTGAACTCCTTGTGAGGATTGGTAGCCAATCTCTCAGGAGGAACAGCTTCTATTTAGGATGTTAAAATGGTAACTGTGTCCTCTGAGCTCCAGATCTAGGCAAGGAAAACTTATCTCCACCTTTCTTTCATAAGTTTAATTTCTTTCAGGAGCAGTTTCACGTGTAAGCCCATTTATGTATTTGACACAGAAACATCAGTGGTCCTGTCTTTTGTAGTTTCTTAATTAAAATAATTTGTGTTTTAAGATCTACAACCAAGAAAAAGCCATTTCTGAAACTATTTTTCTAACATTATTACTTCTTTGATATCGTTTCCTGTTATGTCAGCAGTGGAGCCGCAATTTCAGTCCCCATTAACAGCCATTGCTATTAATCATATTATTCCCAGAAAATATTTTTTAAAGTATATATTATTACATATATGGACAAATACTTGATTAATTAATGTCAGCAATTACTACACAATGTATCTGCATTGTGGAAAGAAAGTCATTTAGCTGTCCTGTATTTCCTCAGGCAATGATCTGGTAAGAAAATATCATGGTTCATCAAAATGGACTCGGTCAGCTAAGAAAAACTAGAGATCATCCGTTAATCTGTTAGCTCAGTATGCAACATAAATATTTGTAAAAATAAAGTATGCTTAAAAGTCTATGGAAATTTTCTTTATAATGAAGAAAACATTTTTATGTTATGATAACTCAAGTTTTAATTTTCATATATCACACAAGAAAAGACCACCTGCATTTCTAGCTTTATATATACCAAGAAGCTATATTTTGCCTTAGAGTTGTCTGAATGGGAGTTTTTTAATATTCCAAGGATTGGCCTTTGTTGCTTAAGCTGCTGGACTTGATAGGGTTTTCTGGAAAGCATATGGCAGAGGAAATGTGAGAAACTCAGTACGGAGTTATATATGAAAGTATGACAGTATATAGCAGAAATACACCAAATATTGCTGATCTCTACTCATGTGAAAAAAGCTAAGGAGATTCGGCCAAAGTAATACTTAATAAAGACAACAATATTAATGAAATGGTGAGGAATCTAGACAGGCAATATATAGTTTTAATATTTTATTATGTGAGATATTAAACAGCGAAAGTCAGGTGAGGATGGTACATGTGTGGATGTAATTTTTTTTTCATTCCTGATATATTTAGTCATGAATGGAGCTTCATTTTCTAATGCGAGCAAAGAATTTTATGCATTTCATCAAAATATCTAGAAACAGTCTCGTTCCCAAATGTTGAACATTCAGCACTTCCGTGAGTTCAAAACATTCATCTCAGAAATATATATTGAGTAAAATATATACTTTAAATATTTATCAAGATAAACATCAGAAATATATATCAAGTATCATGATATATTGGTTCTTGGAAGGTGTTACCCTATTTTTGTTAGGTTTGTTTTGCAACTAATTAAAAAAAAAACAACAAACAACCCAACAGAAAGGGGACTTGGGGGATGTGAATCAAATGATCATTTTAGATAGCTATTTTAGGATACAATGAGTTGTCTCTAAAAGTGTTTATTTCCTCTGCTGACTATATGTTGTTCAGGATACTGTCAAAAATAAATAATTTGAATTTGGCTAGGTGAATGACACCCACAGTGTTTCTAGTGCACTACGGTAATGTACATAGTGGATAACTGTGTTCTGCAGGTTGTGTTTTGGGTGATTATTCAAATACTTCATAAAATTTAAACTAGTTTTTTATAATTCTTCACCTGTTTTATTATCTAAGGTGATAGACAGAGTTTACCTGAAAATGAGCAAATAAGTTGCATTTTGTCTGCAAATATTCCTAGTATTTTGTTGTTCATCAAAGCCCATCTCTAACTTTGCTGCATTTTTGGGACTGGTTGCACTGATTTTGCTAGGAGCAGGCAATGGTGGACTGTGCCCCTCTTGTCAGAAGGGCATGCTCAAAAAGAGCTGTTGTACAAAAAATACATAGCATAGTTCTGAAGGTTAATCAGAAGGCAATAAAGTGTCTGGCCACTGACACCATTAAATAAAGGTCCGTAAAACAAGTAAATAAAAATATTAATTATATCAGTGAAAGAAATATGTTCAATTTGCTGTAGAATGAAAGGTTGAACCCTAACAACATCATATGAGAAAGTTATTGCTATTTCTATTTCATAAAGAAAAAATTTATTTCCGTAGCAAACTTGCTGCCTCACCAGTATTTTCTTCTCAAGAGTTATATAAAAAGTGTGCTAGGATCAACTGATATTAATGCAGATTTTTGCAAAATCCTTTTGTTGTATTGTCTCTCTTTCATGAATCAACATACATGAAGAGAGTGCATATTTTCCTAAAGTTTTAAAGGTATGTCATATCATATCTGACTGAAATAACCATTTATAGAGAGATAATTTCCATGAATTCTCTTGCAAATTTCAACCTGAAGGTGAGAAAGGCTCTGTTCTATGTTGATGCTCATGTAAAAGATAGAATACCTGGGTTCCAGTTCCTGTTCAGTATGTTTAATTATTTATTCAAAACAGACATCCTGAGGAGAGAGATTGAGAGCGCTCCACTCCAAATTATCATGTAGCTTTGAGGCAGAGATGCTGACTTTAAAAATTAGTGATCCAGATTTAAATCCCTTTGAATGCTGACACTCAAAATCTTGTTCTGGGCAAAAAGGGGCATACCATATAAATGACTTTATTATTAGTCCTATTGAATTAAATTGCTTGGTAGTCCTAACTAATAGAAACGAGCCCTCAAAATTATTATATGAGAAACCTTCCAGGTGTTTATCTTTTTTTTTGACTCTTTACTCTCTAGGCCCTAAGTCTGACACATTCAGTTCTCAGGAAGGGGAGGTCGGGCTGTCTGACAAGTCACCAGCATCTCAAGGTCTTTCCAAGAGGAATTCAATGCCTGCCAGGTCCTGCACTTGGGTCACAACAACCCCTGCCACACTACTGGCTAGGGCAGAGTGGCTGGAAAGCTGCCCACCAGGAAAGGACCTGCAAGTGCTGGTCAGCAGTGTCTGAGCATGATTCAGCGTGTGCCCAGATGGCCAAGAAGGCCAAAGGCACCTGGCCAGTACCAGCTATAGTGTGGCCAGCAGGACCAGGGCACTGATTGTCCCCCGTACTCGGCACTGGTGCGGCCACATGTTGAGTGCTGTGACCATTTCTGGCCCCCTCACAACCAGAAAGATATTGAGGCACTGGAGCGTGTCCAGAGAAGGGCAGCGGATATGGGGAAGGGCCTGGAGCATGAGTCTGATGAGGAGTAGGTGAGGGAGTTGAGGAGAGCTCAGCCTGGAGAAAAGGAGTCTCAGGTGGGACATATTGATCTCTGCAACTGCCTGACAGGAGTGTGCGGCCAGGAGAGTTTTGGTCCCTTCTTCCAAATAACAAGCAGTGGAACAAGAGGAAATGGCCTCAAGTTGCACCAGAGGAGGTTTAGATTGGATATTATGCAAAATTTCTTCACTGGAATGGTTGTGAAGCACTGGAACAGGCTGCCCAGGGAAGTGGCGGAGTCACCATCACTGGAAATACTCAAAACCTGTGCTGATATGATGCTGAGGAACATGGTTTAGTGGTGAACTTGGCAGTGCTGGGTTAACAGGTAAACTTGGTGACCTTAAACATTTTTTTCAAACTAAATTATTCTATGATTGGTTTTGTGTGAGAACAAAAATATAACATAAAATAAGAAATATGGAAGGAATGCTTGTGAAATGTCTTCAGAATAGTTGTGTTACTAATGGAACCACTTGTTTTAATAAATTACTGCAATTTTTATCAGGTAATGCCTGTAAAAACTTTTTCCTGCTTATTATTTAAGTTTGGTTGTTTTATTCAAGAGGTAATTGTATATTCACATACAGATAGGCTCTACTGTAGGATTTCTGTGAAGAATGAACTCATGCCTTATGATTTCTCAAAACCCCAATCTTTTAGTTCCTTTACTTTTCCAATCAGGACACACCCATAATTTTGGATGGTACAGGAAGTCCTAAAAAGATCTCATATATTGTTTTATCCCAGTTTATCTCAGAGAACCCTTTATTCTAGAATATCATGGGAAGAAGTGAAACTGATTGTGAAAGAATATATGAGTTAGATTAGACATGAATTGCTCTTCCTGTGAAAGCAACTTGTAATGTGTAACCTCAAAGAAGTTTCATAATTGATTTAATTCAGCACTAGCTGTCACCACCACTGAAATTGGTGGTTCTGATTTGTGTTGCTCCTTTTACTGAAATAAGATCAGCTAGACTGTTTTGGGAAAGAGGAGGGGCAGTTCTATTGACATGTGTACTTAGAAATGTTTAAATGAGTGACTGCAGGTAGAGGAAACAGTTGGAAATCAATGCTGGAACAAATACATATCTATACAGATATTTATATTGTAAAACCATATATTGTCCACAGTATGTTATCCTTAAATATGCACATATCAAAGTTCTGTATATGTGGTCATCATCACATAATTTGTTGGTCTATTTTGTTTAATTGTTTTTTAACAAAATGGGTCTTTTAGGGGAAAAAAAAAAAAGAAAAAAGCCATTGAATCGGTGTATGTCTTGCATTTTAAAGAATAATATTTCTTAGGTAACATATTTCCCAGCTGGTTTGCTGTTTAGAATATTGTAATTCATTATTTTTTTTCTGGTAACATGGAGATAATTCTGAGAAACTAGAACTATTAGGGAGTGGAAGTATGAAGACATGAGATTTATCCTTTGGGAATCATCACTCAGAAAGCCTAGAGCTGGAGACTTAGGTGTTTCTAAAATGTTACATCAGAGTATGTGAGAAATGATGTTAATATTGGTACACAAAACTGTTCAGTGATCAGCACAGCATTATTCACTGCAGGTTGAGTTTGGAGATTTGTTAGTGAAAATACAAATATGGTCTTAATTTCTATTCCTTTTGTTTGTTTAAGTAGCAAATACAAATTCTGTTTTTAATTTGTATATTCCAAATCGACATTAGGAAGAATAAAAAAAATCGGAGTTACGAAATACCACCTTTAAAAGTGTAGTTGTCAAGTGTGCCTGGGAATTGCAATTGAACCTTCTTGTGAAACTCTATCTGATGGTATTTCAGTTGGGAGGCCCTAATGAATTATAATGACCTGACTGAGCATTGTGCTACAGTTAAAGACTGATTGTAGAACTCTATAAAATCAGGAGATCAATGGAGGAAAGGAACAAGAAATTATTATGAATTGAGAATGATAGAAGGCAAAAATGCACAGTGTAAGATTCTGGCACCAACCGAAGAACAGAAATTCATTCTTTTTTGGACAAGTATAATTAAATAAGGCAATTAATTGTCAAGAGCTGCTGAGGAAGCCAGAAATCTTAAGGGTTTAGATGTCACTGGAGATTCTGTAACTGTATCCTGAGCTGCATCCAAAGCAGTGTGGGCAGCAGGGGACGGAGGGGATTCTGCCCCTCTGCTCTGCTCTGGTGAGACCCCACCTGCAGTGCTGCCTCCAGCTCTGGGGTCCCAGCACAGGAAGGACATGGACCTGCTGGAGTGAGTCCACAGGAGGTACCAAGGTGATCAGAGGGATGGAGCACCTCTGCTATGAGGGAAGGCTGAGAGAACTGGGATTGTTCAGCCTGGAGAAGAAAAGACTTTGGGGTGACCTAATTGTGGCCTTCTAGTACCTGAAGGGAGCCAACAGGAGAGATGGAGAGAGACTATTTACAAGTGACAGGACAAGGGGAAATGGCTTCAGTCTGACAGAGGGTAGGTTTGGATTAAATATTAGGAAACGATTCTTCCCTATGTTGGTGGTGAGGCACTGGCACAGGTTTCCCAGAGAAGTTTATGCCCCACCCCTGGCTGGATGCAGCTGTGAGCAACCTGTTCTTGTAGAAGCTGCCCCTGCCCATGGCAGGGGACTGGAAACTAGATAATCTTTAAGGTCACTTCCAACCCAGGCAATTCTATAATTCTGTGACCTTGCAGGGCATGCATAAGAAATGGAATGCTTCATACAGACCTTTGGATGCCAAAGTGTCAGCTCTTGGAGTGGAAAAAAAATTAACAGTGTAAACCTGTGCTGGTTCCTTGGATTCTCTTTTTTTTCTCTGCAGAAATACCATCTTAGTTAGACTTCTGACCTGACCTGTTGTATGCTTCAGTCTGAAATTCAGAGTTTACTTGTGCTTACATACAGAAAGTACTATTAATCTTTAAAGTAGATATAACTTGACCCATAAAAGATTTAATCAGATTAAAGCAGCCTTAATAAATATGTATTTAGTGTCATGAAAGGATTGATTTTTTTAAAGCTTATGATTGTTTGGTATGGTAGATTGTTTGCATATAAATTTGTCTAGCTAATTTCATATTAATTGCAACCCTGTTGGTTCTCAATTAGAAAGCTTTTCAAAGCAATCCTTTGAGAGAAAATTAGTTTCTTAAATCAAGATAATTAAAGATGGGAACTTGCTAGAACCCATACAATAGCATTCAAAGATCAAAGAGTTTAAGGGTTAAAAGAAAAAGCTGGAAAAGCCAGTCTGATTTCTTATGATCTCTGACAGTTCCACTGATTCATAAGCATTTCCTTGAACTTTTAATTTTTTGAAACAGAAAGAATATTTATGCCAGAGATTTTTTTCTTCTTTTTTTTTTTTTTTAATCCAGACAGGACTCATGAGGGTGTTCTGACGTTCTCCCACAAGTCAAAGGGAATACTTTAACTGTATTAACTGTAAGATTTTAAGTTTTTTATATTTCCTCAATAAGCAGTTGTTCCTTTCAAGATTTTCAAGTGTTTTTTTTTTATTCTGTAATGCTTCTAATAACTGATGGTAATAATATCTACTTTTTGCCTATCTTTAATATTTCATTTTTGAAGTTTTGTTTCCTTTTCACAAAAGTCTCATAAAACTGCAAACATTTATCTCTTCTCAAGTAAATTGGTTCAGTAAATATATTTGAAACAAAAGCTATTTAAGATTTTGAAAAATAATTTTTTAAATTTCC
This sequence comes from Pithys albifrons albifrons, assembly GCF_047495875.1. Taxonomy (NCBI): domain Eukaryota; kingdom Metazoa; phylum Chordata; class Aves; order Passeriformes; family Thamnophilidae; genus Pithys; species Pithys albifrons. The sequence continues at coordinate 104,123,392 of NC_092458.1, read as the reverse complement.
TTTTTCTTTTTAATTTTAGACCTGTGTAATTCTAATGCTTAAATTACAGCATGCCTCTACATTAGGAATGAATTATCAGGGCTCACCAGTGATCTTTAGAAGCTCACAGCTATTTATACCTACCATTTTTGACTCATGTTATAGAGCAAAGCAAGCAAACTGGGTTCTTTTCTGCTGGGACTGAACTGAAATCTATATTCCTGGAGTATACCTAAGGAACTCTTACCCTATGAAGGCCTTTCAATTCACAGGAGCAATCAAGTACTAGTACAAAATAAAACTTCTGCAACTCGTACAGCACAGGCTACAGGAGATCAGTCCCAAGGGTTTTCTATTGTGCTGCTGTTTTTAACCAAAACTGACCTTCAAATGGAGTTGCTGAGAAACCTGAAATTGCCTTGATTCTACTCCTTCATGAAGGCCTATCATGCCCACATAATTTCTAGCACAACTTCTGGATCCTTTGACAGAAGGTATTTGGAACCTTAACACTTGTATTTTAATAAGTAACATCCTCACAAGCGGGGCCAAGGCAGACATTTTCTTAAAACATGTAGTTAGTTTTTCTTTGATAGTTAGTTGTCTGTGTTCATTTCGACGTCTAAACTCATGTTAGTATTCCCACTAATTATAATTGATGCTTTTAAAATCAAAAGCCAGGAGGACTGACTTAATCTTAGAACTAGTATCAGGATGATGTTTCGAGAACATATCCCAGGGCCAGGTTAGACAAAGCTCTGAGCAACCTGTCTAGTGGAAGGTGTCCCCACCCATGGCAGAGGGGGTTGGAACTACATGATCTGTGATGTCCCTTCCAACACAAACCATTCTATGATTTTATGATATTTTGGCAACTCCCAGTTGTTCTAGTGGTGACATAGCTGAATAGATAGAAGGTTATTGCCAGTAGAAATCTTGATTAAGATACGGGGAAGAAGTCTGCCAAATTTTACTTAGTATTGGCAAATAACCGAAATTTCTGCCAAGTGCTTTCATTGATATCTCTTGAAAGTTCAGTTAAAGAGTATCAAAATGTTGCAACCAGTAGCATTTATGACTCATGATGTCTGTTTCCCAGATAGTTGGTCTGTTTACCTTACTGATGTATTATCGTAGTTAATTGATGATTATGAAGGCAGTAGTAATATATGAATAGCTAAAAAAGTTATATTGATGAAACAATTTGTGAGACATCTGCATTGCTTCCCAAACTCAAATAAGGTCTATCTTCTAGTAGATCTAATGGATTTGTAAAACCTCTCTATACCCTGAATTTTGAAATTACTGAATCTGTGAATAAATATGCAAATGTGATTTGGAACGAAAAAACATGTATTTTTCATACCCAAACCCAGTTATCTTGAATATCATTTTTAGATATCTAAAATCTCATTTTCCAGAAAATCATGAGTAATAATGAATAACAACCTTCTTGATGAGATTAAAATAATTATAAATTAGCTGCCAAATAATTGAAATTTTAGGCTTTGAAATACAGCTATGGATACTTAACAGTAGGAGTTGTATTTTCCAACATGAAGATTCCATGTCAAATCATGCATTTAAATCTGGTATTTTCTTTCTGATTCCATGGGTCTTGGAAAACCATAGCATATATGACAGAAAAACTTCATATGTAAAATAAAACCTTTCTTTGCTGCAATAGAGTACTTTTTGTGTCAGAAATATTTTTGATGTTTATTGAAAGATCAAAAGCTTTGTCATGCGGTCTGAACTTGAACTGCTTTGTTTTATGACAATAGGGAAACAGTCTGATTAGAAATCCAATCTTCTTGTCTGCATTTTAAATGTGTATTATGTAATTGCCAAGAAGGGTTCTCGTTGGTGTTAAAATACTTATTTACATCAGCTGAAGGTATGGTGTCTTATTCACAACAGCATTATAGGAAAAATATTCTTTAAATATTCTCTTCATTCTTCTTGGGTGGGACTAAGCTGCCTTAAGTCAATCAGTGAGGCTGCTCTGACATGTAGGGTTCCATCAGTTGTATTTTTAATTACATCATATTAGCATTGATTTGTTCTATGGTGAACTTGGCAGTGGCTGCCATGAGAGTAGCCCCAAAGAGGAGATACAAGGACTCCCTGAAACAATACCTCAGCCTTGGCCATATTGGCTGTCATCAGTGGTCCACTCTGGCCTCCAATTGGAATTCATGGAGACACACCATTCACAACCCTGCTGATACCTTTGAGAACTCAGGCATAGTCAGTCATGAGGAGAAAAGACAATGCAGAAAGAACCGTTCCTCACCAGTATTGCCTAAGGAGACGTTCTGCTGTGCTTTTTGCCACCGGGCTTGCCTATCCCACATTGGCCTTTTTAGCCACCAGCACGCTTGCAGCAAGCATGGGTAGTGCCCTTCCCAAATCTTTGTTTGCAAAGCCAAGCCATGGTGGTGATGATGATGATGATGATGGATTAGCATTGCATACTTGGTTTCTTTTGGTGAACTTTCTTATAAAAACACTGTCTCTACTTATGGTACTTATATATACAAACATAACTTTCTGCTACAGGAAGAGTAAGAAGACTAATGTCAACATTAAATAATAACACTTTTTTTTTCTTCAGGTGTGAAATGCATGTAGACAACAGCTGTGGCTTAGCATAAGCATTTTTCTGTATTCATGTGTGACAGATTCTTCCTGTTCTGTCTGAGACAATTCCAATTTTATCAGCTTGTTAAATCAGATTGTTTCTGTTTCTCATGAGAGTTTTTCTCTGAGCTATCATCTGTTCAGATTGTCAACTGGATTATCTGTGGCTTTTCTTTGATTTGCCAGGAAAATCTATTTATCTTCCTATCCCCTAATGTTTATGGTATTTCTCATAGAATCACAAGATTATAGAAATCTTGATTTGAAAGCATGTTTGGGAGTCATCTCTCCTAATCTCCTTTTTACAATAACGCTGTCATAAGCATTCCACAGGATCATGGCTTTGAGGATAGAGACACCACAACTTCTCTGGTCAACCTTTCCCAATATTATACTTTCCTTCTAGTGAGGTTTGGGGTTTTTTTCATGAGGTCCACATTTTTTGGTCTTGACAACTGTTATGTTGTCCAGCGACATACATAGCAGGAAAAGCTTGACTCTGGTGTCTTTTTAACTCTGTTGAATAAATTTTAGGCAGTTATTACCTTAATGCTTTGCCTTCTATTTGCAAGAATAAGCCAGTTTCCTTCATAGATTGTTCATGAGACATTTTCTCTAGGCTCCTGATCATAGCTATTTGCTGGGCTCTTCCAGATTCCCCCTATTTGTTTTGAACTAGGGGCCCAAAATCGGGCACAGTAGTACAGTTATGTCCTCTTCTGCATTGAATAGAGGGTTGGAGAAGGCTTCATTCTAAGTAAAAGCCCAGATGTCATCAGAAATAGCTATTTTACTTTTTTAAAGCATTTAAATACATCAGAAAGTTATCTTTTTAATGTAATTAAATATTTTACTCTGTGTTATTTCTTTCTATGCCATGAATTTAAAATGAAAATCAGTCTTAGTCTAGCTCATGAACAAATACTTCCAGGGAATCATAAATGGATTGACATAATGAGGGAGAGTTTTTAAGTTTTTAAAATTTAATTTCTGTTCATTTTAGCTTCTAATGTAAGAGTCTGAATTAACTAAGATGTGAAAGAGAAATTTTCTTATTTGATCAAAGAAACTAATCTAAGTTTGGAGGTAAGTCTTGTTGAAAGCAGGAAGCTGCATAATATAACCTGTAGAGGTCACCTCTATCCTAAATAATTCTATGGTTTTATGGCAGTTTTTCAGATTATGAAACAAATGTCAAATTTCATATCTTAATCAACCCATTCCAGATTTAGCCTAGCAGTTTATATAAATGACCAGATTTATGCTGAATAAAGGTAGCTACCTGTAAGGTAATCGAATTATTTCTATGAATAAATTGTCATTTCTTAAATATAATTTAATATGCCTATCCTTTTAATGTGTTGATCTATATGCTGAGGCAGCTAGACAAGTTTTTAAAAATGAAATGTACTTTGTGTCATGATATGCTGTTTGCTTAAAGTGGATTGGGAGCATTCAGCATTATGGAGGTTGTGTGCATAAAAGTCTATTATATATGCAGTGGGCTGCGATGTTGAATTAACAGCCATAAAGACAAATACATTCTGTACACAACAGCTCTGATATCCTCAACAGTTGCAGTTTTGTAACGGTGGTGTCTAACCCTTTTTTGAATAGACACTTATTCAACCCAATTTCATCTTTCTCCAGCTTTTGACTATGCAGAGTAAGACTGTGCTGAAGGAACATTTTTCTAAATTTTTTATTGAATGTTGAATATTTTGCTGTCCTCTGGCATCTTTTAGCATTGTTCATGTAATTTATGATTTTTTTAAAATTTGTTTTAATGGATTTTTAGCAGTGAATAATAACAAACACATTTCTGACTTAATGTCACCCTAGTTTTAAACTATAAACAATTATATTATAGATAAACATTCATGCAACAAAAATCCTGGGTTTGGGTGCCATTGAAATATGGTAATATTTTTAAAAGATTCAGATGGAAGATAATTATATTACCATATTTGAATCTTAAAAAAGCTTACGGGTAGATGTAGATGTTATTTCTGTTCTTAGTATCAATACCAGCTGATACTATGTTAAGTCTTGGATTAACAATATTGGAAAACATGAGTACTAGATTGTGGACCCTTGCCTTTCAAAATTTAGGTTCAAGTTTTTCAAGGACTTGATGGAAGGGACAATTAAAAAAAACCCAACAACACACCAAAAAACAAAAACCAAACCCCAAAAAACCCCTCAAAGTAAACTTTACTGTGTGAAATTATGACTCCATAAATTGATATTCCAGACAATTTGAGTGTCTCAGGAAACACCCACCTTTTTAATAAGCAGCATTCAGACAAACAGACCAGTGCTAAAAGAAGGACTGAAAGTTCTTAAATCTGAATTTAAAAACTACCATGATGTGCATGTCTGGCAGCAGGAAGTCCCTGTAGCCATTTCTTCATGCCTTGTTGACATCTGTCATCAACAAGCCAGCAGATCATGAATGGAACAATTCATATCTCTTTGAGCCATTAATTCATGTTCTTCAGATGTCAAACAGACATTCTTGGGTCACGTTTCCGCAATCTCTTTGTCAATTCTTACAATTAAAAATGTGAAGTTTTGTGTAGTTGAAGTTGATACTCTAATTTCATTATGCACTTCCAAGAAATGGAATGAACTGCTTACACTTGCATGAAAGAAAAATCCTGAAAGAGGCTGTAACCAAATCTTGAAGACAGAAAACATTTTTACTGGATCTGTCCTTTCTCTGAAATGAGTAATTTTTGCATGTATCACATTTTCACAAGAATAAAATACATACCTGTGAAGAAAGCCAATGCAGTTTTTTGTTTGGCGATTCTTGGAATCAAGGTTAAAATCCTCTTTTTTCTTTTAATACAGATATTGATTTGTCAGTGTATTTTATTCAAGATGCAATAAATACTTCTCTTTTTGTTGCTGCGTTCAGTTTTACATGTTGTTCTGCTTTAACTTATTTTTTGCCTGTAGATGCATTTCATGGAGACTACTGTATTTCTAGCAGCGGTTGCAATGATGGTCGCATGTGGCCATCTTCTTGTTTGTTAATCTCTTTTAATAACTTTTGAACTCAAAGATTAATTTCAGTGTTTTTCTGGTGAAAATTAAGGGGAAAGAATTCATTACACTTGAATTCGTCATGTTGCAAAGATCTCATTTTTTAAATCAGTCAGGATACCTTGATTCTGTAATTATGTGATCTGATTTCTTGCCCTGTCTTTTTTAGAGTACTGTCTTTGAGCTACATTTGCTTTATTTCAGAAAAATTGCTTAATACATACATCACATTAGAAACAAATATGTCTCCTTTGTAGAATGTGGTTGAAGCAGACATTTTTGCAAGAATGGATTGTATATTATTTAAATGTTGGCCAAGTCTTGGCTCCTATGAGATGTGAATGAATCCACTCTTTACAATACCGCTCACTAGAATCTTAAGGAACATTGATTCAACGGTGTCTTGAAATATCCAGGCCTTAGGGTAGAATTTTGAAATTATCTTTCAGTGTCTGCCAGATTCAGAAAAAAACTTTCCAATGATGTGTCTATGGATACAGAAACATAATTCCAGTATTTTTTGTTTTCTTCTTTTTGTTAGATTAGTTATGTGGAATTGGTTCTATTGCCATGCGAATGGGTAATGTGTTTGGCAATTAATAGAAACTTTTCATGTGACTTTTGGCTTAAAGTTTGAGAAACATGTTGTTTGGATTTAGATTCTCAAGGCCAAGTAGTTTAGATGTATGCTGGCTCCATGCAATACTCCTCTGCACTTTGAAGGATCACTTGGCCTATTAGCTGATTTTGAAGGAGGAATTTTGGCAGTGATTTAGCTTTGAGGATTTTTTGGTTTGGTTTGTTTGGGGTTTTTTTCTCAAACTTCCCAGTATCATGTTTACTGCTACTGTTCAATAGGCAGCATGTATATATTTTTCAGTTAAGAGTCCATGTTAAATTACGGCCTTGGCACGTCATCAGACTTGTGCTGACTCCCCAGCAACAATGAAGAAATGCACTTTTAGAAATTTCTTTCCTTAGTAAAACCAAAATGAAATAAAATGAGGCACTCTTACAGCATGAGTGCTTCTTTTCAGAAATGTGTCTAACATTTGTGGCTTTAACTTAAAGTTTGTAGTTTTGGATAAATGTCATCCTTAAATATTTTTTTTCTCTGTATTGTGTCTGATTTACTGTTCTATAATAAAAGACAGTGGGCAAAGTGTTTTTCTATGTTTAAGCAAAATTTCATGTACAGGAGTTAGTTCACATTACCATGTGTCACTGGGCACAACTGTCAGGTTGTGTCCCTCTGACTTCAAGCATTTAGGTTTTGAAAGTGATATTAAATCCATTTTAGATTAGATTAAAACCAAAATAAAACACCATAGAATCAACTGGGTTGAAAAAGGCCTTTAAGATCATTGAGTACAACCATTAACTCAGCAGTGACAAGCCCACCACTAAACCACAACCCTAATCTTCACATCTGCACATCTTTTAAATACCTCCAGTGATAGTGATTCCACCACTTCCCTGGGAAGCCTTTTCCAATGCTTGACAACCCTCTCAGTGAAGAAATTTTTGCTAACATCTTATCTAAACTTTCCCTGGCACATCTTAAGGCTATTTCCCCTATTCCTCTATTCCTCTCACTTCCTATCACTACTTTGGAAAATAGATTTAATATTTAAAAAAAAAAGCAAACAACCCCAAAACCAAAAACCTGCCCACCGAGGACAGGCCCAGACTGCTACTTACTCTACAACTCTTTCTAGGTTATTGTTACTGGAATACCATTACTTGAAGATTAAGGTCTTCATTTTTCAAATTTATCTTTGTCGAGGTACTTGGTTTTGAGAATATTCTGCCTTGTGTGTAGGAGATACTGTAAAAATAAAAATTTCCTGACTTAATAATTTTCAGTTTGGGAAGCGTGTTCCTTAAAATTCATATCCTTATGAAGTACTTTTTCTTTCTGTTTATTACTATCAAAGCCCCCAAAAAAATCAGATTTGAGGTGACTTTGTTAAGGTGACGTTAAACTTTGATAAATATAATCATATTATTCTATATTACTTTTTCCCAGCATATCTATCTAGTTATATATGTATGAGATCAATGTATGATAAAAGTTCACCAGTATATTTCTCTACAGTTAAAATAAATTATTCTGTTAATCACAGAATTTTAAACTTCACCATTCTTCCCCTACATAATAAGAAGCTTTACTGAATAACTTAAATAGAATTAAATATGAACACCATGTCATTCCTGACCTTTTATAGCTGAAGTCCTCCAAAGTTCATCGTGTTTCACTTACAGCACATCTTTCTTGCCAAAACCAGGTTTTGAGTGAATATATTGAAGTTTTTAAATTTATTTTTATTTTTTTACTTTGGCTATCTTTTTTTTTTTAATTTAAATAAACTAGGACATTACTAGGAATATTAAATATTCTTTAGGTATTCTTTGAACTATCTGAATATGCTTGGGCTTGTTTTATACATACATATATATATATATATACACGCACACACATATATATGTGTATATATATATGTGTATATATATATACACACACATATATATGTGTGTATACATATATATAAATATTTATCCATATTCCATCTCCTAAGTCATGAAAGATCTGAGAACCCAATGTCAGCCTACCTGAAAATCTCAATAAAACTCAGATTATTTATATGTTTATTTCTAAACAATAGTTTTGCTTGACTTTTGAGGGAACAGTAATAAGTGTGATTGTATGTGTTTGAGATAAGTCTTTTGAATGCAATAGTAACAAGCTGACTGGTTCATTCTTGTTTACTGTCCCTGCTTAGATATTCATAGCTGTTTCTGCAAGCATCATAGAAAAAAATATTTAACAGTATTTTCTGATTTAGCTTTAATATTGGTGCCATTGTTGCACAAAAGTGGATTGTGTTGGCGCTCCTGCATTGTGCATTTCACCCCTATAACATCTGTTATGCCCCAGAAGGCAGTTTGAACTTTGTGTGACTTTAGCTCTTCTCATCAGGGAAAATGACACTTCAACAGATGTAGGAAGCAAATTCATGATGATACAAAGACTGTTTTGTCTACCTAAAAATAAACCATCCTGTATTCTATAGGACAGAAATTCAAAAAGGAATCCATCATAATTCAAATAAAACCTTGGAACTCTGTATCAGAACTGTATTTTCTTCCAACAAATGCAAATTAATACTAATGTGATGGAATGGAAAGTTCATTACACTGAACTGTTTAAGTTACTGTAAAACTTTCTGTTTAGCCATAATAAATGTGAACAAGATCTTTTAGAACCGTCATACCCTGGAGAAGTGATGCTTTATGATTTAGTAGTAATCAGCCCATTGCAAAGTTGCAAAATTTAAGATTTTGCAGAAATCGTTTCCAGTGGGTCATTCCATCTCTCAGATGCAAACAGGTTAACAGACTTTAATTCAGTTCTATCTTGTACTGTTGTTTTAAAGGACTTCTTCAGGGCAGAGGTGTATCATTCCTGATTGATTGCTCACGGAAAGAGCTCAGATCAGACCTTTGCTAACAGAAATGTATATTTTTTTTTGTTGCTTGTTCTTTTTTTATATATATTTCCAATTTTTCTGAATTAGTAGTTGAAATAAGTTAACCTATTGAGATTTTTAAAAAGAACCTAAAAAAGTATTTGCCCTAAAATAAAATGCCCTTTATCTTTCTGATACTTAAAAAGCTCATTTCATATTTAATAATTTATGTTTCTTCATTTCAGTTTAGGAGTCCAAATAGAGGCAAAATTTACTATTACAAACAAACAAAAACAATAAAGCTTTTTGTTGTTTGCAAGTATATTTAAAATAGTAGTTATATTCTATATAAAATAGAAGTAATTTAAGAGAGAATCCATTTCTGCAAGGATTATGTTGGTGCAATTTTCATTTAAAGCCCATTCACTTATAACTGGGAGTCAGTACCCTGAAACAGAAGATTCTCAGAAGCCTGAATAATAAAGGGTAAAAAGATTAATAGATTGAATGGTTGTTCTGGGATTGAATTAGATACCTATTATAAACATGCTAATTTCTTCATGCTCAAGGATAAATGAAGCCTAGTTTTTTAAGCATATTACACATTTAGTACTACTTTAATAATTTCTCAAAGCAAAACCACATCACCCGAGTAAATTTGCTTATTACATGAAATCAAAGAATTCCAATAGCTAAGGGTGTAACTATTGTCAGAGAACTTATGCTAAACAGAATTAGAACCTTCACAAAGGAAACAGCCCTTTCTTGCAGTTTCTTTGTTTTTCTTTGAAGCCACTGCCAAAGCCATCCAAACTAGCTCCTGTAGCTATCACCCCTTTCCTTAGTTCCACGTTGATCCCGGGCTATGCCTTGCTTTTTCTTCATAGTTGTGTCTTTTTACTGCCTTCCCATTAACCCTCTCTCCTTCAGTGAGTTTGCATTCCAACAGATTTAGAAAGACCCTCTCCATAGCAGAGTGATGTCTAACTGCTCAGAAGTGAATTCCAAAATGCATTCAGATCTATTGATGGAGTATAAAAACTGTTCAGCTGTATTGTATCAAATTTGCATTGTGGAAACTGAGGCAGAATATGGTATGTTTTGTTATTGGTATCATTCCAATACAAAAAAAAGGAAAATTTTCAGGGGTTTTGAGTGTTTTGGGTGGTTTTCTTTTTTAAAGAAATGGAATTATCAAGAAGATGCTGGAGGGAGGTTTTAGTTGAAGCAGAAGTTCAACAAACATTTTTCAGATTTCATTTAAATATTGTCTCCTTTTCCTTTTTAGTACCTTATATATCTTACAGATATGTTTAAAAGTACATTTTTACAGTATACATTTTGAACTTGTTTCAATATATTGCTAAAGGACAGTAGAAGTACAAATGCAAGTGACTTATTGTTACAATTTTTGTAACCTCACTGATGACACCTCACTTCTCTTGCATCAGGTGATCATCTGTATGGACAAATATGACAGGTGTGTGAATTTTGTTTTAAAATGTGAAAGATACTGCTGCTAATGGGACTGAAATCAATTAGTCTAGTAAATATTAGTCCTTATAAATGCAGCCATCTGTCTTCATATTTAACAATACAAATGGACCTCTCATTACTGTTCTTACTTATCTTCCTAAGTGATTTTTAAACCCATTAAAGAATAATTCAGCAGAATCCTCTTAGTGTATTACAAGTGATAATAATTCTTTTATAATGACTGTGATCAAAAGGGATGTGATTGGTTGTATCACCTAATGCTAATAGAGCTCTTTTATTTTGCTGTAAAACTGAACATGTACCAAAGACTGAGTGAAGCCCCAACTAACTTCACTTTTTGCCTGAACAGCTGTACTACAGTAGGGTTACACTCCTCAGTCTACTACTTGAAGAGATCTTTTATATCTTGCCTTTTTCTCTATTTTCTTAATAGGTAGTTAGGTGATATCCTTGGAAAAACTGGAAAAGGCAATATTTTGTCAGATCCATGAAGAAGATACTGTTTATATCTGGGCAAAGTTTAACATAGATACCACCTCGACTGAATTTTTGGACTATTTTCACTGACCTGATTTGCCTGTGTTTTCAAAGACCATTAGAGAAATCTGTTACAAACAACTCCCTTTTATGTTAATCTATTAGCTGTTAGAATACAGCAATAACTTGAGTTGTAAGTACATCACTGCCATGTCCATCAGAGCTTATAATAACCTAATGCATCTCTGTAATTCTTGAAACAGGTTTGGAAGTAATGTGAAACTTTCTGACTGTGTTGTCTCTTTGCAATATTTTACCTTCAGTAAGTAATGATTGAGCCTTCTCCTAGCTTAGTACTTGACTGGTTGCCACACTAGTAATAAGCACGGATTACTAGATTAATAACTTGTGTAATATTTTTCTTTCTAGGTTGCATGAAGCAATATTTTGCTATTTATATGAAGCAGAGCTAGGAAAATGATGAGGCTGGGAAAACGGGACAGATGGCCTTATAATTTTCTATTTTGTAAATATTAAAGTACCATATGTAGGAAAGAAGATTTCCTTTTGGTTTCAGAGATGTAGCCAGCATGTCTCCACAGAGTTTATAGTTACACTTGTGCTAAGAAATTTAGTTGCATTTGAGCCCTTTGCCAAAACTGCGTTACAGTCTCAAATATCTATTTAATTGATGAAGGAAAAATATTCTCTTGCTTTTTCACCTCTCATCATGCTATTTCTTACATTCTACCTTCATTACTTAATCTGCTACATTTGACATCAGTTATTATGTATTGATGTTATTATGGTTATTGGAATTAAGCAATACAATTGTTCTTGAAGCAATACTGCTGAACTGCTAATGTATATATTTCTGAAGCAACTGCACAAGACTGCTAACTCCATAAAAAAATAGTGCCAGAAAAATGATCACATAGAACCTAGAAAGTGGTCTGATGTGAAATAAATGTCTGAACAGTTGAAATTCCCCAACCCCTCTGTTTATTAGTACCTTGGTTTCCAACCAGCAGTCATATGTCCTGAGGTTATAGTGAAGCTTTACCTGACAGGTAAATAAAGAAATGAGGCTTGGAGTAGCCTCCTGGATGATTTATTACTCCTTGATGCTTATTACAACATAAAAGAAAACTTTGTGTGAAACTCATGCCCTTTCCTACACGCAAGTTTGGGTTTTTTGCTTCTGGTAGCATGGATGTAAAGACCATAGATGAGAATAAGCACAGACTCTGACAGTGCTCTGTGTATACTAAAGCAGTCTTCATGGTGGTCTTTGTCATTGTACTGAGAATGGTACAAGTCTGTGGTCACAATTCAGGACATCTCATGAAAAATGTTATTACCCTACATGCATTTGATTTTTTTAATTTATTTTATCTTATTCAGAAAATAACCAGTTCTGTTACATTTAGGTGGGCAGACCAGTAATCTTCAGTTTTCTCTGCCTTTTTTTTGGTGTAGCTTTTGATACTACTGTTGAACAAAAATTCTTGCCTAATTCTTGTTTATCCAGGCTGATTAAATGAAAGTTAATAGAAAATCTATTTCATTACACTTTTCTATTGATTGTATTAGTTATCACATTAATAGGTATGAATACTACTTTAATAATTATTTTTTTCTGTCCTCATCTTTTCTTGAATTTTTGCTGTCAAAAGAACTGAATAATTCTGGGCCTTAGCAGATTTTGAAGTTCTATCATATTCATGGTTGAATTTTGTCATGGAGAAAATTAGTTTGCAGTGTAATACTCCTCATCTCTTGGAGGTGTTTGTCCTGTTGGACTTTCATGCCAATTATATGGAAGGAAACTTGGTGGGATTGTGACATTCACAATAAACTATAACTGGTGTTGCAGTTTTCAAAATGTAAAATATTTCCACATACATAGAATAGACCATAGGTACTGTATTTCCAGACTGAAAATCCAGATTTTTTTGAGCCATATTTTTTCTTAACCTTCAGATACATTGCAGTTCTCTACTATGTAGAATACTGAATGAAAATTCAGATTGCTTTCTTCTTTAAAAAATTAGTTCATTTTTTTGCCTGTTTGACTTCTGCCTTGATTAGAGCTTGAAATTAATGTGATTGATTTATCCTTGTTGTTCATTCATGAACATTTATTTTCCAACTTTGTAAGATAATGGATATTAAAGAGATACAGCCACTTAGGATGATGCTGATGTTGGAGGTGTCATTACTGAAGAGTACATAGTTATTACACATAATTAACCCCTTCAACAATAATAATGTCTGTGTTGGGTAGATTATTCCTAGAGTCATGGGAGCACAAGATAGTTCAAGGTGGAAGGGGCTTAAGAAGGTCTCTCGTCCAGTCTCCTCCTCAAGGCAAGGTCAGACAAAACAGATTGATGTGGTGGGTTATGCCAAGCACTGTCACAGCCCCTTGTCTTATCCCCTTAACACCAGCAAGACAGGGATGAAAATAGGAAGACTGAGACTGAGAAACACAGGAAAATCACTGGCAAATCACTCTTTGGGGCATAACAGACCGTAGTTGGGCAAGTAAAATATATCTACTTAAATGTTTACTTATTTAGGTACTTGGAAGCAAGGGCAACAAATAGTTAAACACAGGGAAAACACCATTTGCCTCCTTTCCAGATTCCAGATACCTTTCCTTCCCATTCCTATTTTTCACTCCCTGTATGATCACTGCCCATGAAGGTTACACAGAGTCCCTTCACTGAGGTGATGGGTAATACAGGAGGTTGGGGTGAGGACATAGTGGTCTATTTCTGCCATTCCTTCTTTTTAACTCTTTTCTTACACTGTTCCTTCTATCTAACTCATTTCCTCTGTTCTGTTGTGGGTTATCCACAGGCCATTCCTTTTGGGGATGCATTTGCTCTCACATGCCCACAGTCCCATCAGGGGTGTTACCAACTGTGTCACGGAGCACCTTCTATCACTTTGGCCTTTTTCCTCTGTTTGGTGTTGTAAGAGGTGCCTTAAACTCTAACTCTTTCAGTTGTGTCCTATAGTGAGTCCATTGTGGAGCCAGATAGAACTGCCTGTATTTGTCACAGCACAACCTCTGACCTCCCTCATGCAGAACTGAGCCCTGCAACCAGACCCTGCTATCAAAACCTTGCTATTTATTCCCAGTACACTTGAATCTGAGAATGTTGTGGGAGGTAGTGTCAAAAGTCTTGATAAAGGCAAGGTAATTGCCTGCCACCCACTGTTCTTCTCTCATGCAGAAAACTAATAATTTCATCCTAGAAGTCAGAGTGGTTGGTCAGGCATGATTTACCCTTGGTCAGTCTATGCTGAGTGTTCCACTTCACCTTTTTCAGTTTCTGGGTTTATGTTTACGTGTATTTCTATGCTTTTTTTCTTGTCTTTCCCCCCCCCCCCCCCCCCTTTAATTTTTTCCTCAGGTTTGGGATATGAGGCTGTTATTCTTTGTGTAACATCTTTATTTTGATTGTTTTCTCTACCTCCTTATGTACTTTAGTTTGAAGCATAACAATGTCTAGCTGAAACTTCAGATTTGCTGAACAGGGTCTATGTATAGAATCAAAGAAATACAAAACCTGACATTATACAATTTAAACTGATAAATGCACAAATGTATTTAGAATCTACTTTATGTTTTTCAGCTTTACTTCAAGTTACAATTTCACTTAGCAAAGTTGAGCTCAGTGTGGGTGAATCCAAGTTCTTCACTTGCACAGGTATGTATTCATTTTACTTACAGATATGTAATTTAAAAAATGAATTTCCTACATATTTAAAACTGAATTAATTTATTTATAGTATTAAATAACATTGGTTTATATTCACATTGGCTTGTGAGAACTGTGTTAAATACTAGGTCTTCACTGGTTTCACATTTCCAGTCTAGAATCTCTTTATTTCACACTCTGAATCACTCAGTTGGAATTCCTTATCGCAGTTCAGGTAGTTTATATCTGTTAAGACTTTTTTTTCGTTAAAATAATTTTACTTATCTAAACTAAGGAGTTAAATAAGCTACTAACTTAAGCCTTAATATCCTCTCAAACCTAATGAGAAAGCCAAAGAGTTTCTGGTGAGGCAGTTACCACAGGAGAAGGGTTTGCATTTGCAGCTGCCTGATACCAATCCTTGTTGTTGCTGTGTTGGCATCTTTCATTGACAGTGACACATGGCCTGGCTACACTGAGAATGTAACTGCTTGATGATTTGACCTGTTGCTCCAGTGACTGCTGAACAGCCTGTGTGTCTTTGCTTTAGGACTTTATACCTGACTGTGGGCTTTTTTTCCCACTCTTGAATTCTTGAGTTGCTATTTATCCTCTCAACAATCGTACATCTGCCTGCAATTTTGTCTTGCTAGTCTTTCTACAGACATTCTCACAACTCATAATTTAGAAATTAACTGACATTATAGTCTCACAGAATCGTTTAGGTTGGATACGACCTCCAAGATCTTGGAGTCCAATCTTTGATTCATCATCACCAGGTCAACTAGACCAGGCATTAAGTGCCACATCAAGTTGCTCCTTGAACACCTCTAGGGATGGTGATTCCGCCATCTCCCTGGGTAGCCCAATACAATGCTTAGCAACCCTTTCTGTGAGGAATTTCTCCCAGAATTTTACATAAATTCCTGAAACTGTATAGACTCTGAACTGAATAGGCTTGTCCGTTGCATAATGTCCTCCTGAACTGTTAAATTTGAGGGGGTTTTGGTTTCTTTTGCAGCCATTGGTGAGCCTGACAGCATAGATTGGTACAATCCCCAAGGAGAGAAGATTGTTTCCAGTCAAAGAGTAGTTGTTCAGAAAGAAGGAGTTCGATCACGTCTGACCATTTACAATGCAAATATAGAAGATGCTGGTATATATCGGTGTCAAGCAACAGATGCCAAAGGACAAACTCAAGAAGCCACTGTAGTTTTAGAAATTTATCGTAAGTAAAGTACATAATTAACAAATAAAAGATGTTTTAAAAGCCACTAGTATAGAGAAAGTAAAGCCTATCAAAATATCTTCCCCCTCTCTGAACTTTGTCTTCTGAATAATTCCATCTCCTGCATTTTAGTTAAGTAGCTATTATGACAAAGACTTAAATTAAATGGATGGTCACTTAGTAATATTGTAGATCACTTTCCCCCTGTATTTTAGAATGCCATCTTAGGAGGGTGCACTGTATGCCTCTCAAAGAAATGAGAAGATATGAGAAAAAGAGTTTGATCAATGTAATTCTTATTCAAATATATCTATGATATATTACAAATATGTGCATAGATAAAATTTATTATTATATAAATAAAAGTTTTTATTACAATATGTGACATGAAAAAACTGGAGTTTTTACTGAATTAGTTATTTTTATGTCAGTCTTGATATTCTTTGCCTTATAATGGAATTTTGACATAAAGCATTGACAAGCTTTGTGTGATAAGAAATCAAAATGAATTTGAATTGCAAACAACTAATTGAGTATATTTCAAAAATAAATATAACCTACTGTAGTAAGAGATTCTCTGAAAGATTTGTTGTTGGTTTTTTTCTCACGCTAGTTGAATAACTTTGCATTGTACTATATTCTTTAGATCAATCAAAAGTGCCTAGAAGCAGTATGTTAAATTAACACAGTGAATAAGTAAGGCAAGGTCTTTATTGGATGGGCCATATGCCAGCAGCCCTTTAGCTGAGTTAGTCTGTAATTTCATTGGAGAACAGTTTTTTCTTAAATGCTAAGGAATGACAGTGAGACAGAAAATACAGAGTAGAATGCTGAGGCGCTGCTTCTGAGCAGTACAGATAACTCAGATAACAAAAGACATACAATTAAAAAATATGTTTTGATTAAAAAAACATATGAAGGGAGATAGCAGTTACAAGTGATTACATGATGAGTTGAAAGCTGGCAGTGCAAAAGATTTCAGGTTTTTTGGAATTCATTTGTATGCATAAAACTGCCAGTTACTCCTTTAACAGGCTGCTGAGCAAGGTAAAAGTCTTTTGAAGTGTTTGTATGTGGTAATTTTAATAATTCCAAGGTCAGACAAACCTAAAATCCTACACAAAAAATGTCAAGGTTTGTGGAAACTGACATAGAGAAATTTCCTTATTCATATTTGTGATGTATGGTAAGAAAAAGCAGGATACACAAGCTATGAGTCATCTTAGAGCCTGACTCAGGACTCGCTGATGTCTGTGACAGGGTTTTTTTCTGTTTTACGTGTGATAAAATTCTTCAAACACTTCATACAAAGTATATAAGAGCTGTATATAACAAAAGAGTCTCCACCTGCTGTGGGAACTGCATGGGGTATTTGAGCCTATATCAATACAATAAAATGGACCTGAAGCTACATCTCTGCTTTATGTTCTCCATAGTGTCCTCTGACACATAACTGGCCATCTTTGATCGGAGAGAACATAGGCTGTTCTGTTTTGGTTTAATTTGGAGTGCAGTAAATTCTCCCAGAATTTTCTTTGTCAGGGAGTTGGTTTCCACATTAGATCTTGTATGACATCATGGATTAATACTACCTCGAACTTCCAACAATAAAATACTACTGAATTTATCCAAACCACTAATAAATATCTTTTCATTATTTGGGATTGGAGAAATGAAAAATCAGCCCTAAAAAATCATGTTATTTCCTGAAAATAATTCTACAATTTCTTATGACTTAATAATACTGTTTTTTCATGTAATTTCTCACTGGCTTTTAAGGTTTTCTCTTTTACTCAGATGATGTTTTTCTTTGTTGGTGAGACTAAAATTCTACTTTTTCAGGTAGTTTTACAAATTTTTGTTGTTTTGATGAAAAATTTTATAGAATAAAGACATGAAAGTTTAATTCAATAATAAAAAATTGAAGAATAAAACAAAAAAGAGAGTAAATAGATTACTAAATGAATATATAAACTTTTAAGACCTAGAGTTTCAAAACTGGGTGCTGGAACGTTGACAACAATGACAATAGACATGAATGAAATGAAAATAAAACATGAACAGTTTATGTAAAGAAAAAAATAATTTTCATAATAAAATATAATTGTAAATTCATTTTTACAGACAGTGGAAATCATATGTCTAGGACCATTTGAATCTTATCTGGGGAAAATATATTATAGAAATAATTTTTTATCACAACGTGATATGGCTTAATAGTCACATTTGTCTGATTTTGGTGTCACATGTAATTTTAATGTTAGTGAACTGTAAGACACTTACTGTATTCTGTTTTTTTGGTTTTGTTTGTTTGCTTTTTCCTTTTCAGAAAAGCTTACTTTTCGAGACATAGTATCTCCACAAGAGTTCAGGCAGGGGGAGGATGCAGAAGTTGTTTGCCGTGTCACCAGTTCACCTGCTCCCATTGTCAGCTGGTTGTATCGGAACAAGGAAGTCACAGCTATTGCTGACAGTTAGTATTTTGGTAACTCTTTCAGTTATACATTCCAATTAATATTAAAATATTTTTGTAAAAGAAGAGTAATCACGTTATAGTGGGGGCGTTTTATTAGCCCATCAGCTTAAGTATAATTTAACCAGGTTCTGTGATCTATAGAGAATCCATATCCAATGTGTCTTTTTTTCTCCAACTGGGAATTTTGTGTAGATGTAACATGACTGCCTAAATGCCCAAAAGATTGCTGGGAGCTTCTCCACAGGAACTCTTCAGGGTCTGCCTTGTATGTAGGAGTTCAACACATTTTTAAAATACACAGAGATTAACTTCACTGTGCACACAAAGCTGTTGCACTGACCAGACACCACATTGGCTCTGGGATACTTGCACAGTTGCTCAGAGAATTCCAGGTGGAGCAGCTTTTTGCACTATTGTGAGAGTTTGTTGTATGAGGGTAAGTTATCCTGTGAGTTAAAAGCAACTGGGGATGTAAGTAATCTGCATAGGCTAGACTGATAAAGCCTAGATGAAGATAAACTTCATCTTCCCTACATGCTAGTTCTAAGCCTACAGAGAGACAATTAATTAGGCACTTATAATTTTTTTGACTTACCCCTTCAAAAACTGTGAATGATTTTTCAGTGCTATCTATATAATCATATTTACCTGTATGGAAAAAAGGATTTTCCGCACTTTCTGGAAATGGAAATAACCTTGTTAATGAATCACCTTATCCACCTTCTCATCAAGTTTTATCTCTGTGTCTAACGAAACTCAGGGTAGCAGTATGCACTTAAAGTTCTTATTATTTAAAAATTAATTGCTGTTTTTAATAAAAATGAAAATTCATATTTTATTTTGTGTCTTATGAAATTAAATAAACAAATGTGGAGCAGTTTCTGAGGGAAGAGAAAAGCTTGGTTGATGTTTCTAGACTCAGCCTAAGATTCCTGTCCATTGTGAAAGAAAATTTTGATTAAACTTCCTTCTTATTTTATATATCCTATTTCTTCTGTTGTCTAGATACAGAGACTAAAAAGAAAAACCAAACTTCTATCCCTAAAAAAACTGATTGAAATTTTGAGAGATACAGATATATATAGATATAGATATATACAAATATATAGATAGTTATAAATATATATCTATAACATTAAACAGTGAATGTAGGTGAGATATAGAAGATTTTGAAAAATGAGAATTCTGAAAACAAAACAAGAATTTAGGAGAATGTCATTACATAGCCTAGTATGTACCCTAGAGCACAGCAAAATTTGCAAACTGTAAGCCAAAAATTCTTCTAGCTTGGGTTATGAGACACTAAAAAGACAGGTTGGAAGGAGCTCTGAGCAACTTCATCTAGTGGAAGGTGTCCCTGTCCATAGCAGTAGAGTTGGAACAAGATAATATTTAGGGTCCCTTCCAACCCATGTACAAGTGCTTCCTGCTGATTGAGGATACTGTCATTATATACTTAGTGTCATTTTTAAAGTGACATGAACTTCTCCTTCACAAACCTACCAAGGGATAAAACATAGAGAGCAATGATTTCTAAAGAAATCACACATTCAATTCACCTTCCATTTTCTAAATTTTGTTTAAATATTGTCTGTAGGAATGTTTTTCTCATGGTGTGCCTAGTTTACACATGGAAATATCTACTGCTGTATCCATTATATTTTGCTTCACTGAAAGTAGAAAAGATATCCAACCCACACCTGAAGTTTTTATTTCTTCTTACTATGTGAACCCTAATGTTTTTTCCCTGTTTTAAAGAAATAAAGATGACTTTCAGCCTTCATTCTCACACATTAAATGTTTATGTTAATTTAAAAAAAAATGGCTACCAGTGGTTAAAGAGAGGCTGGATCTCACCTGTTTAAAACATTTGAAAGCACAGACACAGTTCTCTGGGAATTGTGTAGAGACAGGAAAGAAAAAGATTATATAATTTGTATGTGGTATGTGTGAAATGGCATTAATGTTCAAGCATGACTTTAATAAACCAGACATAATTAGCATAAATGTGTTGAGGGCATTGGTGTCCTTCTATCAGGTGAAGCATAATTAAATTTTCTTTTTTCATTTCTCTTCATTTTATGATAGAATTCTTGCTACTGAAACAGAAGTCCTTTCGTTGCTAGTTAAAACTGAAAGCTATTAAATCTCATCATCCTCCAGGTTGACACTGGTGCAAATAGAACATGACCGCTGAATAACAAGTATGCACGTTCTTCAAAACCCACATACGTGAACTGCAGGAAGTAATTCTCCTCAAAAGATTCCATTAATATTGACTAGTTTTTGTGGGTTGACCTTGGCCAACTTCCAGGGCCCCACCCAGCCACTCTGTCACTTACCTTCCTAAACAGATGTGGTGTGTTGACCCTATCTGGATGCCAGGTGCCTACCAAAGCTGCTCTTTTTCATGATCAGTCCTCATCTTCAGCTGAATAGGAGCAGGAAAATACAAGAAAAGGTTCATGGGTTGAGATAAGGATGGTGAGAGATAGCTCACCAATTGCCATCATGGGAAAACAGACTCCATTTGGGAAAAAAATAATTTATTACCTACCAAATCAGAGCAGGATAGTGAGAAATAAAAGGAAATCTTAAAAGAATATTTTCCACATAGACCTCCTCACTTCTTCTGGGAATTAACTTTATTCCAAATGTTCTCTCCTCCCCTCCGGCAGTGCTGGGGGACAGGAATGGGGTCTGTGGTCACTTCATCACAAGTTGTCTCTGCTGCTCTTTCCTCCTTGGGCAGAGAACTCCTTACACTCTTCTGCTGTAGTGTAAGGTCCCTCATGTAGTAGATGGTCCCCCATGAACTTCTCCGATTGAGTCCTTCCCACAGACTGCACTTCTTCAAGAACTGCTCCAGTGTGGGTCCCTTCCATGGGCTGCAGTCCTTCAGGAACAGGCTGCTCAAGCATGGGTCACTTTTAGGGTCAAAAGTCGTGTCAGAAAACCTCCTTTGTTACGATGTCCTCTATGGGTCCACAGCTCCTGGCAAAAGCTGCTGCAGCATGAGTTTCCCATGGGGTCACAACCTATTCTAGGCATCCACCTGCTCTGGTCTGGGGTCCTCCACAGGCTGCAGGTGGATCTCTGCTCCACCATGGACCTTTGTGGGCTGCAGAGTCACAGCTGCCTCACCATGGGCTGCACCACAGGTTGCAGGGGAATCTCCACTCCAGTGCTTGGCACACTCCTGCCCCTCCTTCTGCACTGACCTTGTTGTCTGTGGGGCTGTTCCTCTAGCACATTCTCACTCCTCTCTCCGGTGGCACTTGCTGTCACACAGTAACTTTATCCTGGAGGTGCTACAACTCCTGCTGAGATAAAGAGGGAGGTCACTCACCAATTACCAGCACAAGCAAAATGGATGTGAATTTGGGAAAATATATTTATTGCCAGTTGAATAGACTTGGATGGTGAAATACAAAAAGACAGAATGAAAGCAACATCACTCCTTTTTCTCAGTCTTAACTTTTCTCTTTTGTTGCTGACTCCAAGAAGTGCAGGGAGATTGAAGAATGGTGGTTGTGGTCAGTCCATAAAAGCTCCTGTGTGGGTCGTTTTGGTGGGTTACAGTTGTTTAACATAAACTTGTTGCAGCATGGGGTCTTATGTGGATTTCAAGGTGATATTTGCTCCAACATGCTCTCTCTTGGGGCCAACACATCTACCTTTAAATTCAATGCACTAGTCCAGGCAGAAAGGAGAGGAAAAATTAAATTCAGGTCCAGTTTACTCTTACAGATTATAATTTTGCTGTTGCATGTGCAGGAAAGCATGTGCACAGCTGTTCAGAATCTGATTTTTTACAATGAACTTCAGCTACTCAAAAAGACCACTGAATTTCAATTTGTGCTGACTGTGCAGAAGGTAGAGTGTTTGGGGTTTTTTATTATTATTATTTTATTTTGTCTTTGTATCCATTTCTATGAAGTGTTAGACTGTGGTGAGATACATCTTTGACTGAGTAAGAGTGACTGAGGAAAGGAACAGGAAGAGGGAAGGAGAGCAAGCAAACTGAAAATCGTTAAACATAATGATGTAGAATGGACACAGAAATAGTTGATTTATCTAGATAGGGAGGCAGTATTTTGCTATTTTTTGACAAATTGCTTAATTCATATTTTTGAATATTTTTTCTCATTTAATCTTTTTTTATATATTCTATGTAAGTGCTCATGAATATTTCACTCATTTTGCAATAAATTGTAATTTTAGTTAAATTTGATGACTCCTTTGGTGACTAAGTAGGAAATTATGGATGGAAAATCCAGACTGAAATTCAGGAAATGGCAATGTATTTTGAAATGAGAAAAACTAAATTTCTCAGCTGACATTTTACTTTTAAATCAACAAGTGTTTTCTCAATGAACATTTATGTTGTACAGAGAAACTACATGAATATTACTGGTTTAAGTTAATATTCCTGATATCATCTTGATTGATTAACTCCATTTAATCTCTTACTTGCCTTTCTAGATCGATTTGCAGTATTAGCAAACAATAATCTCCAAATACTTAACATCAATAAAAGTGATGAAGGAGTATACAGATGTGAAGGAAGAGTGGAAGCGAGAGGAGAAATTGACTTTCGGGACATAATTGTTATTGTGAATGGTAAGGAGTAAAACCTGGTGAATTGACTTGTTGCTTTATTTGATTATTAGGTTTTATTTTAACATATATCAACTTCTAAAAAACACTGATTAAACTAGTTAATATAATTATCATATCTATTTAGTATTGTTTTTCTATAAATGTGCTTACTTAATATTGAAAAAAAAACTACTCCACTGTGTAAATAGAATTCATTACATTTCATATCAGTAAACATAAATATGTAAAACATAGTCATTGTTATTAATCATTCACAGAACATTAACAATTACTGCAAGACTTGAGTAGCAGAATATAGCAGTTCTGTTCACCCTGTATTTTTCAATGTTTTGTCATTTACAGTTAAAAGAAAACTCTGATTGATTTTCATAATTATTCACCCTCAGTGCATTAACATACTTTATGAACTGTTCAAAATGTCACATTAAGATTAAAAGTCTTAGTTATAGATATTTTAAATTTAACTTTATGAGAGATAAAATATATCGAGATTTACCTAAAAATTTGCATTATACATTTTATTAGTTTATAATAAACCTCCAAGAAGGAAAATGAGTGTAGACAAGATGGAGCACTTAACTCTACGTCTCTTAAATTCAGCGTTGACCTATTGAAAGATAATCACATATTGCCTGGAAAGGAAACAGTTCATAAAGGTCATTTTTTATCTATGCCCTCTGTTTAATGTCAGTTTTGCAATGAAATTTTTTCCACCATGCCTATTATGTTCTGAGTCTTAAATGCTTTGCCCTTGATTGGTCCTTCTTGGCAAACCACACTTTACAGAAGGCATTATGTAAGTTGAATTTTCAGTAGAAAGAGCAGGTTCTGGCACAGGTATTGCTAAATCTCAGTAGTCAAGTAGCAGTCTTTGAAGCAGAACTCTTTAGATTGTTGTAGGTAACTCATTATGGTGCTGCATTACCTCCACTCCTAGTTATCTACAATTCCAGCAGTGCATCTGGTAGCATTTAAAATACTGAATGAGATTTTCTTCTGCTGCTATTTATGTATATGGGTATGAATCTGCCTTCTGATCACCTTTCACTTCTGATATTTATATATGGTTGAGCTGAGAGCAAACTCGTATTTAAACTAAAACATTATATTGCAAACCGTAGTCTGACTTCACATAATTTATTGCTGGATTATAAACACAAATTGGGTTCTTTATACACTTATTATGATTCTAAGATAAGAATTCTAGCACTCACCTCTAAACTTCTTTGTTGGGAGGAGTTGCCAAATGATTGATTCTGACATGGTTGCTTATGTAGAATGGCACCAATTAAGAGCTATTTTCTGCCTCATTTATAGTAATAAATAGGTTTTCCTACATAAAATTAAATGTATAAAACTTGGTGCAAAATAGGTTTTAGAATAAAATGCAGAAAGAAATTAAAATTGTAGTGCTATTTGGTTCACATTTTAGTTCTATCCTATGTATGTAAAAGAGCAGAATCAAAGATAAACAAATATTCTTCCCAGTAATAACAATGAGAAAATTAATTTCATTTCATTGTAATTGTTGTATCTCCTGGAAGATTGAGGTAGTCAAGTAATATTCTTAACCAAGTCATAGCCCTGTAGTTCTTAGCTGTGAGCAGTGAAGAACCTGCTGCTTCTAAAGAATTGGTTCATCTCCTTATGTTCCCAAATATATTTTTAGGTCTAGACATTAGAATGCACTCAAAAGTAGCTAAAATGTATTAGACACTTTCTAAGTTACATTTTTTATTGAAGATGAAGGAATTGCTGTTGCACACCACAATGGTTTTGTATGCTGAGTAATGACACAGGCAATTTCAGATAGGAGAGAAGTGATCTGTGAAAGAGAGTAAAACCACTGTGAAGAAGTGTGAAAAGTGCTTAACAACATAGAAAACTGATAATTCTGGTACATGATTTTATGATAATTTGATATCTTTAAGGTTCAAAAGCTGGAAAGGCTTCTGAAGTAGAATATTAAAGCTGAAATATTTGGTGCAAAGCAACAGAAGTTGCTTCTCAGCAGTTGGTGAGATAAACCTGCTAAAGTGCACTGGGAAGCCAAAAGCAAATTCATTGGGGTTGCTTGTTTCATCTTCTTTTCTCTAGTGAAGTATAAAGGTAAAAGGGACAAGTCTGAGTCACTCTGACAGGATGTTCCTGCTAGCAGAGATGTGTATTTTGTGAATCTCATGTCATTTTCCTTTTCCTCTTGATTTCTTTGACATTTCATCTTTTACACATATCCTCTACTTTCCAATCTGCTTGGATTGATTTTTATTTGTATATTTCACAGAATCATAGAATGGTTTGGGTTGGAAAGGACCTTAAAGATCATTTAGTTCCAAGGCACCTTCCACCTGACCAGGTTGATCAGAGCTCCATCCACTCTGGCCTTGAACACTTCATATTTATTAGGCAATGGAAACAGATGTAGGAGAGATGTAGTAAAATTACCATATGACCAGATACATTAATTATCAGCCTATGAGTTTTTATGTCTCAACTATTATTCCATTTTTTTCTGTCAGGAAGAGGTTCTCTGGAAATAGTTGCAATTTTAATGATAATTTAGTAATAATTTTAGCAATAACCCATCAAAACCAGAAAGCATTTGTCACTCTCAGAACACAATTACAGTTTTTGCAAATGCAAATAGATTGCATCCACTAGGTTCTATCACATTTCCTCTTTGGAAGCTGGTGATACTCCTGCCCAGGAAGTATGCAGGAATTCAGGAAAAATAATTTCATATTCCTAATCAAGTCTCCTGCATACAGATACCTGTTTTAAAAGCACTGTCTGACAGCAGTGTATAGTTTTTGTCTTATGTATAGTTTTTTGTCTTATACATGTTAGGTATAACTTTAGTCATCTTGGAATGTTCTGAAAGAAAATTGGAAAGCTGCTGAAAAAGGCTTTTAAAATTATTCTATTAAAAATTGCTACAAATGTCCTTATAGTATTAAAATTCTTGTGGTTAAGAAAAGTAAAGAAATACTTATAACAGTGATTCATATTGTAACTTGATCCCTAAACATAGCCATAAATTCCCAAGTTAGCAAAGGATCTATCCTATGTATCAAATTTCTCCATAAACACATAAAATATTTTACTTTTCCTTAATAGGACACAATGTTTTATTTTTTTCAGTTCCCCCTGCAATTATTCTGCTTCAGAAATCCTTCAATGCCACTGCAGACCGAGGAGAGGCAATAACTTTGTTCTGCAGAGCCACTGGATCTCCTCCACCAGAAATCAATTGGTACAGGTAAGTTCATTTGAGGGCTGCACATCAGGGCATGTTGTTTTAATGCCTCACGATTTTCTACCACAGTCCATTAGCTATGCATCCTTAATTTCTTTACTGAATTTTAAGAACATTTGCTGTCTGTTTCTATTTTAACTGCTAAAACTAGATTAAGCATTATTAAGTGAATGAACTTGCACAAATCCAATTGCACTCAGGTTACCAGCAAGTGAAATAAACATTAAAAGTAACAAAAGGACCATATTGTCATGATTTCTTCACATGTGAGCAGAAACAAATAAAGCTGAAGAAATGAGTCCATATCTCAAAAACAATAGAACAAAAGTCTAACAACTTTTCCACATGTGAATGCATTGGGTAAAAACATAGGCATTTATGCATTAAAGAATTGTCCAACACAAATCAGCAATACTTGTAAAAAAGATAACATTTTCTATATCTGTAAAAATAGATTCTAGCCTGAACTCTCCATTTTAATGAGATTCAGAAGGAGGTATGGCTATAGACACCCATAGGACACGGGAACGTTTCATTGAATAAGTTTCAGTGTAATTTAATGTAATTTTAAAAGTGTAAAATTCTTTGAAAATGGAATTGCTTTTAAAGCTCATGTGGTTTTTTGATTATATCAATGACATGAGCATAGTAGAGCTATGTCATTTGGGAACACTTACCATATAACATTTGTAAAAATTTAAATATCTATACACTCTGTGTTCCTTCAGTTCAAACAAAGATATGCATCAGTCCTGGGGTGTAAAGTATCTCAGCACCTCATACCAGTGCACATTTCTATTTCAGACTTGAATAATTTGCATCTACTTATATTATTTCAGGTGAATTAAAAACTCATTCCATTTTCCGAATGGGTGTAGAAGGGATTTCCATCAATTGTTAATCTCCTTTGGAACCTTTGAACAATGTTAGAATAAGGTTATCTGCCTTCAACTGATACCTTCATCTTAATTTGCCATACATCAAATGTGAATTCAGATTTTTCTCTTCCGCAATTTCAATCCCAGTAAATTTAAATAGAATGTGGAATTAAGGAATTAATGTGAGTTAGAATTCAAAATTAAGTGAAGAGGAGGAAAAAGAAACCCAAAATATGTAGAGCTCAAATTAAAGAACCAATACTGAATTCAAGCTATGGTTTAATATTACTTTTATTTATTGTCTTTGAAGTAATTTTTCACAGTGTCTCTCTTACGTGATCAAAAACACTAAGAGTTGCCTGAAATCTGCTATCCTAAATGGTTTTGGTGTAAGACAGCCAACATTATAGTGTATGTATTGTTAAAAAAAATGAATATATTTCTGCAGTTTGTGGATATCCCTGTTTATAGTTGGTGGATTTTTTCAGTTTTTTATAAATATATATTTTATATTAATATATAATGCATATTATAATGATATATATTTTATATATATATTTTATAAACTTTACAGAGGCACATTTATCTCTTTATATATATTAGAGAGACACTTATCTCTATGTCCACTGACCAGAGCCTCCTGAAGGATTTCCCTTTGGTTTGACAGCCCTTGAGGTGCTGACTTTTTTAAACTATTCATTAAATATCTTTTGCAAAGATTTCATAAAAGCTTCACAGGCTTGTGAACTGGATATTGAATATTATATGTGGAAGTTTCTGTTCTGTTCCATTTCAGGAATGAGAAATATTGGCTAATCTGCCTCCCTTACCTGTTGGTTTGGCTTTTTTCCTTTCATTCTCTTTTTGTTTTGTCTTATTAGATTGTAAATTCTTGTCAGTAGAAAATACTCATCTTTTTATATTTCCTAACAGTGAGAGGTTTAAAGTAGTAGGTGAGAAAGGCCTCATCCCTGTGAGAGGATATTATTATTGATATGCAAACAGGAAAAAAAGAATGGAGGCAGCTAAATTATTTTTTTAGAGAAAGTAAAATTTTCTAAATTTTGTTCCAGTACTAAATTTCTGCATCAAAATTTCTGCATTCTCTGTCCTGTACAGTTTAGGTTACTTTTCATTCCCATATAGGTAGGCAGTTAAAGGAATTCAGAATCAGCTGATCTGTCTCTTTTCTTTGGTCTTAACTAAGAAATATGTCAAGAAAGAGACCTTGGTTTTCTACGAGACTTTAGATGTTTTTTTATTTAAAAATTAAACTGAGTGTAGGAAAATTAGATCAACATCATCCTTCTTTGTTTTGAGAAATATCTACAAAGCACTGTCAGTGGTAGGAAAGTATATCAAAACTGATTTATCTAATATTCATATGCTTGGCATCCACTGAGAACCTGACTGAATCACTTTCTCAGAATCAATGGCCAATTATTCCAAATTTTATCTTGTTTAGATTACTTTTTGATGTTGAATGTAAGTTGATACTAACCTCAGTTTTATATCTTTTTTAATAAACAAATAGAATTATGTCTTAAATTTGTTTAAGTGTTATTACTGATTTTGGAAGTATTATTATATTTTTAGGGCAAGTTACGGAAATACTGTTCAGTTTTATACCCAACAGTACTTTTTATCTGTGTGAGTTCAGACACTTTACTTAATTTGCCTCAGGTTAACCATTTGTAAAATGGACATGTGCAGTAAAGTAACTTAATGGAAGTCTGTTCTCTGAATCCTCAAAGTAGCTAACTATAGCTAACAGCTTCAGAGAGGTGAAAACTATTAAAACAGAGAATAATCATAGCATTTCTTTATGTGTCATTGCAAATCATTCAAAAGTCATACCAAGCTGAGGGAAAGTTCTTATAAAAAGGATAGGAATGGTTTTTACTCCATTTTGCTGGAGGATTTTCATTTTATCCAAGTCTGTTGAGGTGGTTCAAGATTAAGGACCTGTTTTATACTCAGTTCAGTGTTCTTGTGTCTTTCTTGTCTTTTAAAGTGAGCTCTCACAGCAATTACTCGTTTCTTTGGTCTACTAAAGTTTCTTTAGCAAACCCTGCAGAATTTGTACCTATCTAAAAGTACCCTCACCTTACTTACAATCCACTGATTCAAAGAATTACAATTCAAAAGTAAATTCACTTGATTTTTCTTTTATTTCCTTTTTTGTTTCCAGTGAACTGAGTTGAACAAGTCAACTTCATCTTGGGCATGAAAAATATCTGTATTTTTAAAATTAGTTGACAGTACTGATAAGGTGGCTTATATATCCCTTTGTGTGGACTGTAAGCAAGATGCTGGACAAAACAATAGTCTTAAGCTTTAAACTCTTTAAGACAGTAGATAATGTGGTCAAGCTTGAACTGTTTGCATCTATCCTTTTCATTTCCAGGTGCTGACGACGTTTAAGATTTTGTCAGTTTAGAATGGATGCATCTGAACTAATGGGTCATTTTTTTTTTCTCGAAAGAATCCTTTGGTTCAATTTAAAATTAGTCATTTTGAAATACCTAGACAGAAAGAAAGGTCACCAAGGTTTGGTTGCTGCTCTATTGTTTACATATATTTGGTATTTCACAGACCGAATCTAATTGTTTTACTGTTTAACTGATGTCTCTATTGAATCTGATATTGTATTAATGTAAATATAACCTTCAGAGAAGCAATACACTAATGGAATTAAATTAGACATAGCGAGGACTAAAGGATAAAAATCCTAATGTAGGTACAAGTCATGATCTGGAAATCTTTACTAATGTGAATATTTCTGCTGTAAATTTTTACTCGTGTGGAGGCAAATTAAACTGCTAGAGTTTAGCTGGACCAATTTCCTGGTCTTTACTGACAGGAGTTATAATTATCTTACAAAAGAAATAATCTGCTTCAATATGTTGCTTATGTTTTCCTCTTATCCAATATCTGTATCAATCTGAATCTCTCCTGTTCACTAAAGAGTCCAGGGAAATACTTGTAATCTCATTTCTGCTTAGAAAGTGCCATAGATACCAATGATGTTTGTGAAAACAGATATCTGGAAATTACTACTAACATTGAATATAAACTTTTGTCTCCTGGAAGAAATCACTAGGGAGTTTCTGGTTGTTAGAGTTTTATTTACTGTTGTTTGTTATTGTTGTGTGGGGTTTTTTTGTTTGTTTTGATTTTAGTTTTTCTCTGTGAGACCACCTAGTGTGGAAAATTAGACCTTTGGTGGTCTGCAAAACAATTTCTGTGATTTACTTTGGAAAGGAGATGAAAAAGTATCATAATAATGTCGTGAAGTTGACAACTAAGTGGACTAGAGTTATTTACAAAAAATTGTTCCTAAAATGCAAGCTATATAGATGCCAGGAGATTCCTGCTAACAGATATTAGTTCTCCCAAGAAATAAACATTATTCTCATTTTTAGATAAAATATAATTTTAGGAATTATGAAATAAATGCAATTATTGTTATACGAGAATCAAATAAATTTCATTGTTGCTCAGATCTTGAAATTAATTTAGATACCCTAAACTAGGCATATGGACTAGAATAGAATACTTGAGTGATGCGTAATATTTTCATTTTTAAGTAGTCTATTTTCAATAAATTGGCATTGTCAGGAGGATTATCAATGTCTATAAAAATCAAGCTATATTTGACAGGTGGTTATGAGAAGGGGCTGTTGATGAAGCAACAGAAATAAGACCAAAGAAACCTTTAACAAATTAGGCAGAATCAGAAAACATTTCAGAAAGTTCAAATTGCACTCTTGAAAAAAAAAGATGTGTGTGTGCCAAGGTGCTCAAATGGAATGGTCAAGCCTTGATCAGCCCTCAGAATTGTTCACAGGTTTTATTATTTCTGTACCATCTGGTCAGAACTCGTTCTAACATCTGGAGACAGACCTACTTACTAAGTTGTGGCTGGCCAACAACAACTGAGAGGAAATAAATTGGAAGGGTTCTTGATGTGCCAATAGTCTATACGTGAATGCAATTTAAATTTTTTAGAATTTGCTAAGTTTCTACTACTCTGAACTGCAGCAGTTACGCTTGGAAAATACCTTTCTAAATGTTTTGTATTTATCTACCAATTTCCTTCTGTCCTTCCTTGAGTGTAAGCCATATGTTAGAATTCTATTCCCAAGCATTTCTCTAGCAGTTTTGAATGTTTATAATATTGTAGTATTTGTATTACATAACCTGACAATAACATTGTGCAGTTGGGGTCTAGAACATAAACATGCAGTTCTGAAAGGGCTGCTTTTGCCTAGAATATGTACATTCTTGTGGTGGAACACTGTGATCAGAATACCATTTTTTGCCATGCTAAAATCAGTTCCCTTCTCTACATACTGCCAATTAATGCATTTTTAAGCCAGCATATTAGCATTCTCTTCCCTCAAATATTATTTTCAGCATATTGATGCTTCCATAGCCCATCATTTCAGAGTTTGGAACCTACTGGTTGATTTATATATTCTCCTTATGTTTTTTTTTAGGAATGGTAAACTCATTGAAGGAAATGAAAAATATGTGCTGAGAGGAAGCAATACAGAACTAACAATAAGAGATATAAAAAACGTTGATGCAGGTCCTTATATCTGTAATGCTAAAAACAAAGCAGGAAATGACAAAAAACAGACATTCCTTCAAGTTTTTGGTAAGTACTGCATAGCATGTCCCATCCTGGCTTTTTCAATGTACAGAGTAGGAAAATGAGGTGATAATTCACAATTTTCAGTGGAACAGTGTTCCTTCAAGGTGCCTACTGATGCAGCAAACCACTCTCTGTATAATTTTACAGCTTTTTTCCTCCCTGTTGGCTACTTTAACCTTTACACCTGAATTTAATTTCGAAAGGCTATCTTCGGAGTTTGCTTTTCTACTATTCAGATACAGTACAATGGAGTGTTAAATTATTAATTCAGTCTAGTTTTCCTTGAGAAGTTGCCTGCTTGCAAGAAAGCCAAGAAAGGAAAGAGGGGAAAATTCTGAAAGGGGGACAACCAGGTTATTTGGACTTCTAAGCTGTGAGGGTTTTTAATAAAAAAACACCATGCAGAGATTTTCCTGAATTTTTAGTATTTTTTTCTTTCCTGGCTTTTATTTTTTAAGTGCATGATTGCAGATGCAGTCATGAAAATATTGTCTGATCTGAGTTTCAAAGGATGGAAGTAATAACATCAAAAAATCTTATTTCTCTTTCTATGCTCCACCGCCCAATCTGTGTTAATGAGTCTCTCCTCTACATAGAACTGATAATTTATTTGAAGTTTTGTTTAGCTATATAACCTGGCAAGAGTAGGCATCTGTGAAAATGTAGAAAACATCCCTCAGAATTATTGTGCAGGAAAAAGGTAGTACCTCACTTATGAAAAACCTAAAAATAAATGAATATGTTGGAGTTCTTTTACATTATTGATAGCTTGTAGATGAGAGACCATTTATATTTGAGCAGTTAAAAGCCATTCTTAGGAATGTAAGAAATTAACTTCCTAGTGAAAAAAAACCAAAAAAGATAGATAACTATATATGTGTGTGTGTGTGTGTGTGTGTGTGTGTATTTATAAATATATATATCTCAATTAAATGTTAAATATTAAGTCCCAGATAAAACTAACAGTAATTTATACAAACTGAGGGTAATCTGATCACTTGCATAGGAAAAGCTTAGCTCTTAGATTGGATAATACTGTCATTTGGGATCTGGGAGCCTTAGGCTGAAGTCCTGGTGTCAGGTGAACATAAATTGGCTGTATCCATTTGCATCCCACTGCCCTTCCTGTTTGAGAAACTCTTCAGAGCCCAGGATGCTGCTGTGCTGTCTAGAGTTCAGTATTCTAGCTGAGTTGCCCAACCATTTGGCTGTTGTTGTTCTGAGGTACTTGAAAGTTATTCTCCATTATTTTTCAAGGGAAAGAAGATGAAATAAATTCCATCTGTTTCAAGAAATACAGCATCTTGAAGATTTTTGTGAAAACCCAAAACCTTTAATTCCTTCATATTTCCAAACTTAAAAAAAATGGAAGGCATAGAAATTACTTACTAGTACTGATATGAATTTAGGGAAGTTAAAAAGTACTTAGTTTTTGCTTAGAACAGAGAAACTTTCTAATGCAAAGGGTAGGCAGAAGGAGATCCCAGATTAAGAGTATTTCCTGTATACATTCATCTTTTGGCAGTCTGTCTTCGGATGAATCCCTTGCAATATAAATCCAAATGTTTTAATAGACACTATTAGTTGGTTTAATCCATTTTGAACCTATCCATCCTTTTTATTTCCATGACATCCTAAACTCCTAGATTTTCCTACATCATTTCTTTCTTGTGTAAGTTCAGAGCCTATTCATCTCTTTGGCAGATAATTATAATTTTAAGATAAAAAGTGAAGAGTAATTCTCTGTGTTCTTTGGGTCAAATGTAGTATTTTCTTTCACTAGTTCATTTATTTTTTTTAGCTATGACTTTTTGGCTAGTTTATTTTTTCCTGTGGAAACCATCATGAATCTCTGAACAGTGTATTGCTGTACCTTTTTGGTTATAATTCCATGTGGCAATGCAGGAATGGCATGCAGGATTTGCATTTTGAGGGGAACGGATCTTGGTGCCCTCTCATGTTGTTTCAACCAGCACTCCCCAAGTACCAAACCAGTGTTTTCACAGAACTCTGCAGTGTTTCCCACATCTCTTTCCTGAGAGGTTAATTTAGAGGTTAATTTAGCAAATTTTGAGCACATCATCCAATATTTTCATATTACTATTTCTGTGTGCTTTACTCTTGAATATATTTAATTTAGATGATATTAACGTGTATGCTGGTAGTTTACCTTACTTGATGGTTTAGCCCAACAGGCAGTTAAGCATCCCACAGCAGCTTTCCTTCACTTCCCCCTGTCTGCAGTGGGGTTGTAGAGAATGTTAGAATGAAAAAAAAAAATGGAAAAAAAAAGAGAAATTCATGGGTTGAGATTAAGGCAATTTAGTAGGACAAAAAAAGTGATGTAAAATATGATTAATTGCCCACCACCCACCAACTGATGCCCCGCAAGTTCCTGAGCAGTGGCCATGGACAGCTTTCCATCTGGTTTATTTACTGACCATGGCACGTTATGGTGTGGAATATCCTTTTGGTCAGTCAGGATATGGTGTAACCCTTTAGTCATTTTAGTTAGCTGTCCTGGCTGTGTCTCCTTCCAGCTCTTTGTGTATCCCCACCCTCCTTACTGGTGGAGTGACGAGCTGAAAAGTCCTTGACTTACTGCAAACACTGCTCAACAACCACTAGACTATTAGTGTGTTTGCAACATCATTCTCATCCTGAATCGAAAACCCAGAATTGTGCCAGCTTCTAGGAAGAAATTGAACACTATTTCAGCAGACAGGAGGACACCTTAGGGAATATTTTGATCAATTAAACCTCTTACCTTATTCATAATCTCTAAGCTCGGTGTAATTTCAGTCTAATATTGCCTCCACAAAATTCGCCTCTCTTCTAATTGTGGAAATGTGGAGGAGTTTTAATTTTTGCAACAAAGAACTTTACTTTTTCTTTTGTCTCTTTCATATAGGTTAAGCTCCCAGTCATATACACAACCAACAACTTACTATAGTTTTCTTCCAATTAAATATGTTAAAATAACCTGCGGTCCGAAAATGGCAAGGCAGATGGGTAGTTATTACAGCTAAATAGTACACAAGGAGCTAGTTTGTGTTAAAATTACCTATTAAATTACATTTTTCTTTCCAACTTCATTAGCTTACTTGTCTCCCAAACCCACTATCTTCAATTCTAATTTACTCCTTGGGGAACAACTACTGTTTCCACTATGACAGGGCTGTGGTATGGTTGAAAATTGTTCACAGATTTCTACATTCCTTCTTCTCTTTATTCCTTACCCATTTGGAACACCTCTCCTCTTTAAAATATGTATTATCTGATCTATAATGGCAGTGATGACAGTTCTGTCAAAAGACAAGTCTTAGATCCCTTGGAGTGTGAAGGAGTAATAGCATTTTAACCTGTTTCAATTATAGACTCTAAAGAGAAAGACTCAGGTTTATCATGCACTAAATCAAGTCAACATTTCCTACTGGCATGTTTGTGAATCCTTATGTCAGGAATCAAGTTTTAGGGATCTCTTTCTTAGGTATTGCCATGTTGGACTCTAATTTGTTTACTGAATTCAAATTGTACCAGCGGTTTCCAGGAGGCTGCAGTTTTGCTGATTCAAATGTGGCTGTGCAGGAAGAGAGCAGAAAAGTATGATTCTATCCTGTGGTAAATTAATCAGGAGATTCTATCAGGAAGCGATACAGACATACTAATCCTCTCACCAGTAAATCCATGTTTCTATCAATAAAAAGCTGATTAAAGCACTTTTTTTGATGAGATATAATCAGGACTATCCCAGGCTTTCTATATGTGGCACTTGCAAAGTCCAATGAAACTCTTTTGTCAAAGATATGGGTAGAACTCTGTGAATTCAATAACAAATAACAAATCTAAACCCTCTGTTTGTTATCCATGTTCTTCCTAAACTTTATGGGGAGGCTGTAGGTGCACAACAGTGAGAAAAATCCAGAAGAGGCCAGTGAAGGAATTTGAAAGAAACTTGTTTATTGAGGAAGAGTTAAAGAGCTTAACACCAACCTTCTCTACTCAGAGAGGAAACATTCCAACTAATATTATTTCTTTGTTTTTCAACATCAGTCTTTTAATATTTATAAAATACTTGTCTTGTAATAAACAGTTGCTTAGCTTCTAAATAAAAATAAATAAATCCTTTCTATATTTTGAATTTTTATTTCATCTAGGTTTTCATCCAGGTGATTTAGTTGACAAACTTTTAAAGTACATTACAGCAAAACTATTTCAGTATTTTTGACTGAAGAAACCAGCAAGGACCGTGAGGCTTCCTGAATTTGCATGCTAAGACTCTATATTTTTATATGATTTGTATTTGCTAGCCTACAACAAGCAAATAGCAATTGAGTTTGAGAATGACTTTATCCATTTAGAAAGAACAGTTAAAGAATTGTAGGTGAGAGGGGGAATGGAACAGTTGGTTCAGTATTTCTCTCAAAACTAGTCTTCTCATTTTCAAATAAATATTGTTATTTACATGCACACAAATGTATTTTAATATTTTACATTGTCCATAATGTCATTGAAAGATACTGAAACAGTGTAAAAACTTTTAGTCAATAGCAAGTTAAAATGAAGCAATTAAATAATATCCCCCATATGAGTTCTCTTCTTCTTCCAAGTAATAACTGTCAGCTAGATATATTTGGTGATTAATCAATGCTTATTCCTTTAAATGTCAGCTCTCTTGTCTAAAATGTCAAGCTAAAACATTTTGTCTTATAGAGATTCATTTGAAGAAGGTCTTAAAAAAGTTTAGAATATGTCTAAGGTTAAAAATTAAAGTGTATTATTTATATGTTTTGGAGCATTCATCATCCTAAGCAGATGATATTGTTTGTCATGTTGTCCAGGTAGTGAAATCTTTTTCATTTTTTTTTTTTAAATCTCTTTCCTTTTTTTTTTCCAGGGATGATATTATATCACGGAATTGAAAAGATAGAACAGATGGTATTGTAGCCAGGTGATATGACTGTAGAAATACAGTGTCTGAGTGCCATGGTGAAACATTTTATAGACATTTGGATTATCCTGAAACTGAGAGTAGTAATTGACGTTATTTTAATGTTTAACATAATTGTCTATTATATCAAGTTCTTTTTTCTTTTTAGTTATTTCCACTGACATGCCTTGTACTACAGAGGAGTGATTCATATTTTATCAGCAAATTGATATCCTGCAGTTGAATCAAATAAATCTGGATCTAGTTGACATTTCAAGAACCCCTGATCACTCAGGGTATTTTCTTTCTGCACATGATGTCACTCACCATAGATTATATAATAATGAAACAGGATATTAGTTCAGTGCTTTCTTAGGTAAAATGATACTTGTTTTTCATCTCTATGCAGTAATCCCACAATAGTTTATTCCTAATAGTCAAGGATGAACAGACAAGCAACAAGAGGGATATGAAAAAAAGGGATAAGAAGTGAGACAAGAATGGTGTGGTGGAAATGGATAGAAGAGAGATAGGTGATATATCCAGATTTAGCAAGTTTAAACCTGGTTTTATTATTATTGATGATGCTGAATACAGCATCTGCGAGACAATGGCCATAAATTAAACAGTGGTCATAAAGTTACATATGAGATGAGATACAAGGAAACCATTCTTCACCATGAGAACACCAGGCACTGCAACAGGCTGGTGAGAGGGGCTTTACCAGTCAGCACCCAGTCTACACTGGTGCATGGGATTATTCCTGTTCAGATACAGGACCGTCATGGAATCATTGATCCTTTGCTTCATTCCTGAATTTCCAGAGATCAGTGAGGGCAGGTCCTAAAAGGAGGAATAAAGCACGCAAAGACAGCCACCAAGGCAGGTCAGCCAGGATCCATCCCACACTACCCAAGGAAGGAAGGAAAAAAAAAAAGGTGGTTGTAAAGATAAATTTTGAGATGACATTCTTTGTGCAGGATCAGTGATGTAATTTGTATTTTTTACAGTGCAGCCTCAAATAATACAACTTAAAAATGAAACTACTTTTGAGAATGGGAAAGCAACACTCATCTGTGAAGCAGAAGGAGAACCTATCCCAGAGATTACTTGGAAAAGGGCCATGGATGGAATGACTTTCTCTGAAGGTGATAAGGTAAAATTGCCTTTAATGTATAAAATATCTAAATATGTATTGTCTGGCTAATCTTCTTTTGTAAGCAGAAAATTAATTTAGAGATAGATTAATTCTAGATTCCTCTGGAACTAGAAGGAATTGCTATTTTCCAAGGTAGTAAGAGATTCTAGATTTTAAATTAAAAAATAAATAAATAGCAATTAAAGTACTGAAAGGTAAATCATCTCTGCAGGCTTAAATTTTCACATATAATCCCTACTAATGGTTTCAATTTCATATTGGCTACACATAGTATATTTGGACTCTGCCCAGTAATCCTCAAAATGTAGTGGAGCTTATATATAGGTCCATAATTTAAAAATCTGAATACTTTGGAGTTCTTTCTTTCCCACTTCTGGGGTTTTTTTCTTATTTTTCTCTTTTCCTGTATTTTTCCTTGCAGATTTTTAATATTCTTAGTTGTTGCTTAAAAAAACAAAATCAGTTGAAAACTTCTGCAGCAATCATGATACTGAGGGAACTAGATACATAGTAAAGTCCCTCAATTTGTAGGGAATTATGAACTTTCACTATTTGTGTTCTGATGGACAATGTCTGATCTGCTCTAATCTCTGACTTGACCTTTCATGGAATTGAGGCAAGTTGTGAGGCTCTGTCTACTATTTGCCTCTCTGTGATTTCCATTTTGGAGCAATATAACGGTATTTATATTTTTTCCTGATAGTTTTGCATTAAAATAAAGCAGTTTCTTCTTTAAATATTTCAAGTTAAAGGTCATCTTTCTGACCCACAAAGACTACACTTAGTTC
This sequence comes from Pithys albifrons albifrons, assembly GCF_047495875.1. Taxonomy (NCBI): domain Eukaryota; kingdom Metazoa; phylum Chordata; class Aves; order Passeriformes; family Thamnophilidae; genus Pithys; species Pithys albifrons. The sequence goes on along the minus strand of NC_092458.1, from coordinate 104,084,564 downwards.
AAATGTTACAAATGTAACCTCTCACTTTTGTTTGAAATGGTCCTGAAATAACTTTGTTACATCAGTTACTGAAAATAAGAGCAAGCAGCAGAAACAAGCTTAAAAATGTTGGTGCAGTTGAAACCTGAAATTTATCCCGCGCCTATATAGGAGGGTATTACATTCCTAATTCCAACAGCAAGTGTTAAACTGTCAGACATGTTTCTGTAGTTCAACATGAACTGAAGTTCAACTCAGTAATACTGCCAACCAGATGAAAATCTATATTCACTTCCTACTTGTGTGCTGACATACTCTATGTGGGAGATAAAAAAGAGTGAGAATAAATACAGTTATGTGGTTTCCTTTGTTCTTGCCAATGAAAGAATTCTCTGTATTGCTCACAGGAGAGTTTTTGCTGGATCTTGAATAAATGTTCTGAAGTACTTTATATGTTCCTGAGCTATAAAATATGCTGCTCTGTTTGCCCTGTGGTCCTCCAGCTCTAGGGTGCCAAAGGCTTGGCTTGTGCTTTCCTACCAAGTTAGATGAATAGGGAACAAAACTGGTAATGATTTAATTATTGAATAATTGTTGAATAATACAGGAATGTTTTGCACTCAGAAAGAAAAGGAAAAGGTGAATTGAAAATCAGGGAAGAGGGGAATTAACATAGAACATAGTCTTAAATTGAAATTATTACTTATGTGTAATAACTTTTGAAGCAATATCCAATCACAAGACAAAATACATTATGCATAAACATAAAGATTATCATCTATATTCAATGGATTCATCTTTTGAATTTTTGCCAGTATTCAATATTTCTGTTGAATTAAGAGTATCTTTAGGGGATATTTTTTTTTCCATAGAAGATGGAAGAAGTGTTTGTGGTATGACATTAATATGATGATGAGTTAAGAAAACAGGAAGTGCTGTTCTGATTTTTAATTTTACTTTTATTAATTTTAATATGTACCTTTTCAATCATCTTGTTCTTTTTTTTGCTAAAATGCAAACATACCTCATGTGGATAAGAAGGCTGAATGTGAGATGTTTCAAAATGTTTGCTTTCCAGTGATAGGTCTTATAACCAGGACATAGACTTTCCTGAGTTTTGAAATTATGTCCAAAGAATGGAAAATATGCACCAAACTCATAGATCAAAGAAGTAACCCAGCTGGGCTTAAGGAGGATAATATTAATGAGTAAGAGCTCTATAATTAAGTCTTTGGAAAAACAGCTTTGATAAAGGATTTTCAGTATATCAGAAGTGTGTATTTGAAAGCTGAAGCCAAGTGAGTTCAAACCAGAAGCAAAGAAGCCTTTTATTTCCCTTTTTATCAGTTAGCCTTTAGTACAATCTACCACACAGTGTGTGCTCCCTCTTTCACTGAGATTTTGAAATACAGGGGTCTTTCCCTTTCTTCTGACCTCCCTGGAAATTTAAGTAAATGTTTTCCAGGAGATCACATTAGATGTCTTCTGTAACCCTTCTATGGCTTTTTAACCCATAAATACATGAGAGTGAGACAGGCCAAGTAAATTAATGGCTGAGCATGACGGAACGCATTTGTCTCACCCTTAAAGGGGTGAAAATGGAGGTTGAGTCCAAAAGCAGAGCTTTATCTGCTGTTTCAGTGTCAAGCCAAAACTCTGCTTGATGCACATACTTTGCCTCTGCTCTTCTTGTCCCCAACTGCCCTGCACTGCATGTCCTTGCACTAACGTGGCAGCCTGGCCATGTCCCTTCCAGCTGTGACTTGAAATGGCATGTTCCTACAGACCACTGTGCATCCAGCAGGCCTGGCCCTTCTCCCAAGAAGGGGAGGTAGGAGAAGAGCTGCTTTTTTTAGAAGCAAAGACAGTTATTGGATTTGATCTGGCGTAATCACTTCTAAAATGGGTTTTAGACATGCACATGCATATCTACACATGTCCCTGAAGGAGACCATATCCTGATCAGTGGTACAAAAATGTCATTGATTCCTGTGAATCCTGCAGAACTGTGAGGGCAGAGCTTAATGCTCTACTTCAGTAGTATCTAATTCTAGCAAAAATACGAAAGCTGACCAATGTTGTTTGTAATTACAGTTTCAAGGCCTGTTTTGGAATACAAATTACAATAACAGATGGGACTTGGTATGAGACAGTGGCTGCACTGTATGCAGCATGTGTGCAAAGAGACATATGCTGCATACCCTGAAGAATTTATGATCAAAACACACACAATGAATAAAAGAAGTCAGTACAGAGACATCCCAGTTATGCCTTGGGTGTTGGATTTAAGATAGGAATTTATACTCTAGTTTTTTACTGTACTTTTGACTGTATTTGATACACATTCACTGAATGTCTCTGAAATACCTTATACTATTGTCCTTCTATTAACAAGTAAAAAAATCTCTGATTTTTATCTTTTTAATAAACACTACAGAGACAGCTTGAATTCTGCTTTCTTCCCATCTACCTTCCATTGCAGTAATAACCCGGGTCTATCTGTGAATTTCCTGTAACATTTTTTCTAAATATTGCAGAGTTCAGGACCGATAGTTAGGTTATTTTCAGTGTCTAAATTCAGTTGATATTGGCATGCAAATCCGAGCTATTTGGAACTTGAAGAGTTTTTCACAGTTTTTATGATCAGGCAACAGGCAAAGGTAAAGAACTTGGGGTTTGTTTTATCCTTTCCTTTGAAAGATCAACTCTGTTTTTTTCCTGAAGCCTTTTCACTCCACTTCAGCTATTACAAATGATAACAAAATAATCTGATTTTTTTTTTCTCCTTATATATCTGCTTTCTCTCTGCACAAAAAGAAATAGTGTTACAGTGTCAATGAAATGTGTTGTCCTTCTTTTGAGACAGTAGTGAGAGTGCTGTTAAATTCTTGCTCATCAAGGATCAGGTCTTTTTTTTCTGAAATGAATCACAGAAAACATACGTGCATCCTAGGGTATTTTAATTGATTCCAGTAGATAGCTTTCTTTTTTCTGAGTATACAAATGATGCTCTTTGTAAATAATTCTCCTTTGAATAGTTGGAAAAATGTAAGAGGCAAGCCTCTTTGCATTATCGGCCGAAATTGTTATAACCTGTTTCACCTACATTTTTTGTGAAAAGCTTCTACTTACGATATCATAGAATAGATTTGTTGTTGCAATATTAGCACATGCCTGCAGGCCAGAACAATTTATGTAGCCAGCTGCAATTATGTTTGATTATGCAATTGAGACACTGCAAACAATTCAATCAGGCCTCAAAGGTTGTTTTATTTTCTTTTAACCTCCAAATGAATCTTAGTGAGCTTCACATGTTAAGGCTGTGAAATTGGAGAGCAAGAGTATTGTGACTGGAAGGAGAAGGTAAATGTTGGATAATTAGTACTGTGAGAATATACAGATTTATACTCTGAAACATGTACAATAATGGAGCACATATGAGCACTGAATAGGAGTCTCTCAGGAGCCATCTGATCCATGGAAATTTGCATATGTTTTGGTGCTCCTTCATCTTCTCTATGGCATGTTCAGCTACACTAATGTGTAGCTGGGACTAACTCTTCAGTAACTAGAAGGAGCTAAAATTGAAGTGTTGAGTTTGGGGAGGTGGCAGAATTTTACAAGGAATATTGATTTTGGATGAGTAGGATTGTATGCAGGTAGGCATGAAGAGCAGTTTTCCTTGATGACCTGAGGAAGCAGTACAGTAGGAAAGCAGCAAGAAAATGGGGCTATTTCCAACTTCCTAGGTATCCCAATCAATCCTCTGAGCTCCACACATTCCTTTAGGTAACGGTATCTGCGCTGATATGTCAATAAAGCCACAGCTGAAATTAGAAATTATTTTGAGGTACCACAGTGCAGGTTTGGTTGGTATTTATATTGACAAGTCAATACTAAATGGCAGCCACATGACAAGGCAGCCTTTCATATTTGTTCCTTTTTTGGGATCTAAATTAAATTATGCATTACTCTGAGTAGACCCAAATGGCTGTACATGCACACAGACACATGTTGTGTGCATGGCTGTATTACACTAGCTCAGAATTCTCTAGTTTCTGTAAATTATTCCTTTCAGTAAAACTTTAAGGTCACCTTCCACTGGGAAAAAAATGAGTAAGAAGAGCCTAAGTTAATGGTTTTTTAAAGAAGACAAAAAGGCAAGAAAATATAAAATTTAATAACTCTTCTAGATTAAAAGCTTAAACAAACTAGGGAAAGAAAGAATATTATTTAGGAACATCACTAATTTAATTAGTTGTTTAATGTGATGCCTTAAATTAAGTACAAAGATTTTATCCATTCTGTAAATGGATAATCCTATTTCTACTAAATCTGTATTGAAAATTTAAAAATTGTCTCCCATTTGATCCATTTGCTTATGTACTACGTATGTACCAAGGAGGTATTTTTGGCTGCTTTCTGTGAATTGTGGTGCTGTATTTACTGCCTAAAATACATCTGTACAGGCTTGGAAATGGGATTTCTTTCCCTTCCAAAATTAGCTTTTTCTATTTAGTAACCAGTGATAATGTTAGGTCTGTTACACCAAAGAGTGAAATTATCAGGGAACTTGTTCTGTGTTGGGGTCACCATTTTGTAGGGGTGAAGGGGTTAGTTAAATGATGGTCAGAAGAGATCAGGCACAGTAGGCATCAGAAGACTTGATCAGACGTCTTATAACTTTATTTTCAGTTCCAGCTTCCCTTCCCCTATTTACTCTTGTATATAACATGCCATCACACTATTGGTTAGACAGTTCACCCAGCCTTCATGGAAACATTCTACTGGCTACAAGGTATCTGACACTCTACAGGTGTCTCTCTGCTCCTTAAGGGTGCACTCATCAATGACCTCAGACATTAGGGGATCCACAAACACACTGTCATCCCCGCAGTTCTGCACCAACATTTCCCAGGGCGACTTGTACTTGTACATTTAGTTCTTCCACAACACAAAAGGTTGTTTCGTGAGCTTCTGCCTAAGTATCAGTGGTATTATCGTTATGGTTTAAGAACTTCCAGAGAGCTGTTAATTTTTTGATGAAATAGAGATCGTATACCTGAAGCTGCCTTAGGAGATACATCCACACTTTATAGGCTGGTGGCAGTTGAAGTTGTGATTAACCAATAGCATATTCTCCAAAGACTTCAAAAATGGTGTTGTTTATTATACTACCTACATAGGCAATGAGAAGAATCATTGGCACAATCAGCAGTGCAATACTGACCAAACCGACTTTACTCTATGAAAACCTATCAGCAGTTTTTCTGACCTGAAAGACAGTTCAAGTACCTTTATATATTAAGATAAAACAGATCTTTAGATCAAAACCAGAATGAAAACAAGTGGCCTGGATTCTAGTTTTCAAGCTGTTGTTTGTTTTGTTTAATAAACTCTCTAAACTCTGTGTACTAGTTAGTTCTCAGTAATTTATTCAGTGTCCTTAGTCTGCTTTAAAAAAAAAAAAACACAACAAAAAAACCCCAAACATGTTATCCTATCACATTTTCACTGTACCATCTCTCTATGTGCATCTACTCATGAACTGTTTTTCCATACGAGTTCTCAGATTTCAAACACAGGTTTAAAACACAGTTCTCGGATTTCAAACAGTCAAATTACGACATTTTATCATGACAATAGTGACATATAAAGTGAAGACTTTGCAGCATCCCTTACTGACAACTTTAGCAAACAGAATTCCTTAGGACTGCATAAATCAGCAATAGGTCTGACCTTTGATTCTTGGTCAAAGTAACTCCCATCTATACATGGACTCAGCCTATGCTATTAAAATTCCTAAATCTTGCATAAATAATGTTGTTAACAATAAGATGTTTTTTGGCTTTCTACAAAATCAAGTAAAGTTTTGACATTTATGTCAAAGAATTTGTAGCATGTGGTAATCTCTATCTTACTGCAAGCTGATCATCTGCATGCTTAAGTGTATTTTATAGGCAGCTGATACATAACATTGAAGCTCTCAGGGTTATATTACTTGGTAAAAGTTGATTGAATTGTCATTCTGTAAATTTTTCTCTTCTTAAAAAAATATACAAAAGTGGATATTTACATAGGAATTTACATTAAGAATATGGTTTTGTGGATATTCAGAGTTACAAACTGAATAAATACCATTTTACTAGTATATTTAAGAAGTCTCATTTGGTGCTGCAGTCTGTTGATCAAAGTGTATTTTCTGCTTAAATTTAGAAAATGTGAAAATATATACCAAATCTCATCAGTAACTACATTGACTTCCTTTGGAGCTTTTTAATGTAGGGATGATGATAATAATAATAATAAAAGAATGACATTATATTCTAATGGGACAAACACAATAGTTTCAGTATGGAACATGTGGTGTTATTCATATCACAGTTATCAGTGCTTCCTTGTCACAAATTCGGAAGTGATTTCAATAACACCAGATCTATAGCAATCTTGTATTGAGATAAAAGTATTCCAGTCTTAACCAAACACAGTTGTAGGCATTTAAAATTAAGACCTGTAGGAAATTTAAGATTCATTAATGTTCTCTAAGAATTTTTAAACTCATAGGTCACAATCTTTAGAAATATGCCATAATAATGTTTAAAACTGTTTCCAAGTTTGTGTATGAAAATGTATGGATTTGTATGAGTAGATTAGTCCTTTTGTCTTATTAGCTTTGATGTTTGTGAAAATGAGATGTGTGATTATAAAACATTACACTTGTATCATTCATCTTGTAGCAAATGCCAACATAGTATTGCGTGTGTTTTGTTTTGATTTTTTTTTTCTCATAAGATATCCTCAGCAAGCATATTTTTAGGAAATTTTATTGGTAACTGTTTCTTCTTTAGGCTGCTTGTGTGGACATCCTCTCCACCATGTACCTTCACGGACTTCATAGGGATAAAATTCTTATCATGTTCTTCTCCACAGGCCTCAGAGGAATCTCTGCTCCAGCATTTGGAGCAATCCTCATCCTCCTTCTCCTCCCAACTTGGTGCTGGCAGGACTGTTTCTCACACTTTTTTCCTCACTCCTCTTTTTCATTCCCTTCTCACCCAGAAACTGATTACTTTCCAGGTCCCAGTCTCCCTTCCCCATTTGCCTTCATGCCAGAGAATCCTGAAGCTGTGACTAATATTTTAGCTGAGATTAATTTATCCTCATAGCTTCTTCAGTTCATGTGTTACAGATCTTTTTCTTCAATGATGTACTATGCATAAGTTCTGATAATTTAATTTAATAATATACTCTCCTTGAGTTTCCTAATCTATGCACTTGAGTTGGAAATGCTGTAAGCTGACTTAAAATAAGCAACAGATTTGTCCAAAGGTTTTGTTTCTCACTGATATTTCCCCCATCAGCACGACACAGGGGGTTTTGTGCTGCCATGTTGCAATCTCTGCTTTTCAACTTGTTTTAAACACTAGTAGCAGGGCATTTTTCCATAAGAGTTTCTATCCAATTTGGCTGATACATTCAGCATAATCTTTTATTTATAGCCATATTTATAAATAAATTTAGAAATGTGAATAGAGAAACTGTATTGGATACCAATTAAATAAAATTACTAGAAAATTAATGCCCTTTCAGTTGTGTCCAGGTTAGTTTACTTTCTACATTTTGCTTACTACTGCAGTAATTTCCTTTTGTTTCTTCATTTGCATAAAGCTCTACAGAACTGTCAGGGTTTCTGAGCAAAGACTTATTGATCTGTGAGGTCAGAACCTGTGTCCTGCTGACAATTCCCTTCTCCTCATGACTCAAGTTATGCGTTTCTGGCTTTCTGTGACTTTCCTTCCACTAAGGGAGCCCTGTTTCTTACACATGCCCCTGCAGGGCTCCACCTCATCCCAGTTTCCAGACAGACTTCCTATCTGCTGTCTAGCCATAGTCATTTCAATAAAATATACATCAACTTTGCAGTAAACTGGAAATGATCCCAAGCTGCATACAACTATTGAACAAACCAGAAACTCAAATCATGATTTATTTCTCTTTTATTAAGCATGTTGTGCTGCTCTGTGTTACATCTGCATATCTTCCCCACATCAGTTATTCCTACAGCTAAAGCTAAACTTTGTCATGGTTTGTGCCTGCATTCTGTGCAAATAAAATGAATGTATATAAATGAGTTAAGCTCTGAAATTCTTGCAGTAGTAGTATTCTTAAAGGTTGCTGTATATTCTTACAAGAAAGTGTTGTGGGCAAGAGTTTATTATTGATCTAAGTAAAATGTTATTAGTTTAAATAAAATAAACCAAGCAGTTATTCTTAGTCCATTTAAAATTACTTGAACACTTTGTTACATAGATAACTGGGATTAAAGGGGCAAAATAAATATTACAGTTAAAATAGTTATACAAAAGCTTCCTAGTTTTCTTTTCCTTATTATAGTCAGCCTTCCAATATTTTCTGGAGACCTGTTTATATGCTTTATCTTCATGTGTGTTCATCCACAGGATTTTGGTTTCTTTGCTTTTTATTTTTCCTCATGTTTTCACCTGTTAGTCACTAAAGTTACAGAATTCAGCCTCCAGTCCCAATTACAATCAGGAGTTCATGTTTGCTAGTTAGTCCTTTGCCATACACAGTACTTAGCACAGATCTAAGTGGAAGCAAATTTGGGTATTTACCTGGTGACAAGGGACCTGCAATCATAAATTAAAATCATCTCAGACCAAGGCAACTCCTGACAAGGCCAAAGAACCTGCACTGTAACAGTGTAGAGCTTTTCCTAGTAATAGCACAGTCATCTTTACAGGCTACAATCCCTGCCTGAAGGGGAGCTGGGTTCTAGTGCTTGATGTCTCATGCTTTCACAGTTTGAGAACTCTGGGTAGTGGAGTGCAATTTCACCCCAGAAGTTATTTCTATCCAGCTGAAGTAATACTTACTTCAGATTTAAACTGACACAAACACAAACAGGACCAGGCTGAAGTTCCTAGTCAGGATAACCATGCTTGTTGCAACTGATGATATGTATATTTAATAGTGACTTTTCTTGTCCAGATGTAGAGACATGGAGTAATGAATGAAGATTAGATTCTGGCAAATCACAGTATTGTAAGTCTGAGCACTCCTAGATCTGGTACTGAAAAATGTTTGGAGCCTTGTGCTATGCTAGAGTCTTCCCCTCTTTCTCCTTTGCAGAAAGACCTTGTGACTCCCATTTGCACTGCAGTTAAAAGCTTCACAACTGTTTTAAAGATTTACCAAGCTGTAAGCTTTACAATGATCATTACCTGTGTCCCATTGTCTTTTATTCAGAGAGTCCAGTTACAATAAGATTTGATTGTCTAAATGAAGCTCTAATTGTATAGTAAAACCATTATTTTTAGTGTCTATTTTATGTGAGGTCTGTATTGAAAAAGAATATTATACTTGGTGAACCTATTCCCGAGAATTTTGCTGGTCTGAATCCATCTGAGCCACCTGTGTTAATGGCATTATAGCAGTGTTGGAGTAGTTTCAGATCATAAAAATGCTTAGGAATAAAACCACTGAATACAGTATGAGTGAAGCAGAATTTGTGATTACAAAGTACATATACAATTATTACAGGTGTAATGTTTCTGCTATACTTATAAACACTCATTTGTGGTTACTATTCTTTTTCATGACCAACATTAATATGCTTATTTTCCTCTACAAGTTGTTTGTTGTTTTTTTTTTTTAATAAGATGCTACTATTTTTGCCGTTAAAAATCATCAATCATTTATTTCTTGTGATTTGCATCTTCAGCAGAGGTAATCTTGAATGGCCGATCATCATATTTTCTCTCTTTATTATTTTTCTTTATTATTTTTCTTTATTATTTTTCTATATTCATTTATGAGGAAAAACCAATCAAGAAAAGGAGTTCCGTTTTCTGTTTCTTGTCTTAGTCAGTATTTGGTGTATTGGATATCATGTGTCACATCATTGTGTAATGGCTTAAGTTTGAAAGAAATGCCAGCAGGGATCAATGAAATATCACTTCATAATTTACAAAAGTTTAATGAAGCATTCAAGAACTCATTTTTTTCCTCAGATTGTACATGCTGCTAACAACCTGCATAGGACCTGCTGCTATTTCCAATCTGAATTCTTTAACAGTAACTGCTGTGTCTGCAGTTTAACAGAAAATCCAAATAACAATATTTTTTTCTTCAGTGTTTGGGTTTTTTTGTGACCTCCCTGGTGTTACACTATAGATCTACAAAAAATAGGTTCTTCAATAAATTCTTCTTTGTGGAAAAACAAATTCCTAAGAAATTCAGGAATTAGCAGCATGCCGACATATATATTTAACAAGCTGCAAATCTAAAAGTATCACAAGGTCTCCTATAAAAATCACTGAAGTCCAAGACACTGCTGTAGCATTATTCTGATTCACTGGACATTAAGGCATATGCACATAGCAATACTCTGGAATTTTCTGCTGTCTCCAACAGGTGCATGGATAGAATACATTTACCTGAAGAGAATGGGAAATATTGTGAATATACCATCCATAATCCAGAAGGGAGCTTCCATCAGCTTCTACACGATGATGGCTGTTGTGACTAACAGCCCATTCTCTCATCATCAAAGGTAGATTTTCAGACTAGGAATTGCTGCTCACATGCATTTAATAGACTTCTGGAATTTTATCATCATTTAGTATCAGCATGTCAGGTTGCAGAAGTTCTCTTTCATGCTGCTTCAAGAAACATTTTCCTGAGCAATTATGATCTGCTTAAATCTCACATATAAGAAATTTCAGCCTGAAGTATGTGACCTCAAGTTTTTCTCTCATGTGGATATCAACACAACCTGAAATCAGAAAACTTCCTAAAAAAATGCTAACAATAAAATTCCAGTGATGATTCTGATTCTGTTAATCAGTATAAGTTTTCTCCTTGAAAATTCAGTGATGTGTACTGGGAACATGACCAAGACAACGCCATGAGTTCCCAATTCTTGGCAATTTGATCTGAAGAAGGAAGAGTTAGAATTTTTTTCAGTCCTTCCCTCCACTGCAATGTGACGATCTTCAACAATGTTCATCTGAAACATAACCCTTGGAGGAAATTTAGAAAGACCTGAAGATTTACTCAAGTTACATGTTCTTATGACTTATCTTTAGTATGTTGTTCCATGTTTTATGAAAGAAACAACAACCTCAATTATAAGCTACTGTTTCTTCATCATTTCTGTTGCTAATGTAAGCAGTACATATCCAAAATAATACTAAATGCTAAATAATATGAGGTGTCAGAAGACATATTTGGTAAATATTTGACCAGCTAAACTGACCTGTAGCATTATAACTACTGGCAGTAATGGCATTTTGGTCACAAATAAGCATTAAACATTAGAACAAAAAGAAATAAAGGTGTTTCAATTGTTTTAGATTTTAAATGTAGTGATATTTTGATTACAGTCTTGCACTTGGACTTCAGGGGTGAAGGAGTACTTTGTCAACCAAGTGGGAAATCAGCTGCTTAACCATCCCAGTAAACTCTAGCTACAAAGGAACCACCAATTTCTGCAACACTTCTCACCTTCTATTCTTGTTTTCATCCAAGTTAAAATGCAAGTTTTGGCATCCATACAACTTCATCTCATTTGGTTCTGCATTTCCTCAGTGGGAGTTGGAGAAGTGGCTGATAATTCAAACTCATCCACTAACCCACAGCATCCACCACTGCTCAAGCACAGCTTTCAGCAGTTGTAAACGAATGACAATTTCTAAGCATCACAATCAACTAATTCCCCCCTTCTGAGTAATTACAGTGATTTTATTACAATGCCAATGGAATTTTACAGATTGAACACTCCATGGTACCTGAATAAGTTATTCTGTCCCAGAAGCTGTTCTTGTCTCCTTGTGGATGTTATTGTCTCATCACATCTCTGTTCTCTATGTATGTGGAACCCTTCAAGTGCAGAGCTATCATTGCTCTGATTCTGCCTTGGGATTATAATTTTGAAGCTGTGCCAAGACCAGTCAGATCAGCATCAGCTGGTCAGAGATTTGGGAATATTCACATGTGGAACTATAAATCATGTGAGACATTCAGGATGCAAGAAAAAGTCAAGGAGTATGATAGCATGTATATCATAACAAGAATTTTTTCAAACCCAAAAATATATATTTACTTTAACTGAATCTGTAGAACTAATCTCAGGTGATGAGATACTTCCCATTTTTGGGTTAGTATAGGATTCATTTGGGTTTAGCTATATATGCTAAGTAGGAATATTGTAAGTGCAGAAATTTTGACCTATATTTCAGTGGTGTCATTGTGGATAATTTTACTTGGAGACCTGTATGGAAGAGTTTTCTTTGACAATGAGAGAGAACTAGATTGCTATCACTATTCAGAATAGGTGATTTTTTTTAATATTAAATTCTTAATCAAATGTGTTTTTTATGTTGATAAAGTCACAAAGTGACTTCACCTGAGTAAAACACATCAAACTCTCTGCTGAAGACTTGTCACTTGTGTTTTAGCTTTATGATGGAGATGAGATTGTTGGGTGTACGGGGGAAAGCATCGCCAAAGCCCCAAAATACCAATTTTTATTTATGAATTCAATGAAATTCTTGAATTAACCTTCATGATGAAAAATATTTTGATTTCTTAAGGTTTTATTATGATATCCAAAATGCTGTAAAAAGGTAATTTCTCAAGATTTTGTCATTCTTGCCATGTTTTAGAGTATAAGTGCCTGTTAACAGACTTTTAAATTTACCTTTCTAAAGATTATGTATATCTATATGGAAGTGTGTTGTCCACATATGTTTTCACACCTCAATGATTATTCATTCTCCAGGGTGGTGGAGTAATTCAGTAAATGAGCACAAATAATAAGTACTGGACCACAGGAACTATTAAAATTGCTTAGGGCTTTGTTTTATACTCTTTATTAATACTAAGAAATAAAAGTGCAGGTATTCAATCTGACAGAAGACAGCACAGTAAATATTCTACATCTCTCCCACTACAATATTTGAAAGGAAAAGAGGAATATTCCAATTTAGCAGGTATCCATTATTATTTCAGGCAGACTTGAGAGTTTACTGACATTATTAATTCACAGACTTTGTATCTATATTTTGATTTGTCCCCATTGGCAGATACAAGGCTTTTTTTTCCTGGTGGGGATTTCTCCTGAGGATTGCTGGGCAGGTGCAGTGTACTTGGTGTTCCCATTTGTGCTGTCTCTTGCTTTCCATATTTTGGTGTATTATGGTACCAGACATGGTGCAAACATGTGCTCTTCATAATTAGTGCAGGAGAGAAATAAATCTCAGAAAGATTTTACCAATGGTTGCAAAGTTCTGATGGGTGCAAACCCCAAGGTTGATGCTGCTTTTGTTTGGAATTGTGTTTTTGCTGTTCAAAGTTAAATAGGAGCATGGACATCAATCTGTATTAATTGACTTGCATCATAAAGCAATATAATACAGCCACACAAGTATTTTTGAAGTTCTTGTGAAACTTCATCATGCTAACTACCATTTCCCATTTGCATGTGATAATCTGCACCATATTCTGAGAATTGTCTCACACACATAGACACCTGCTTCAACATATTGCCTTAAATTTATTTATTAATTTATGACATTTTCTCAGTCTGTACTTACGGTTTTCTTTCCTATGTTTCTGTGTTCAGGAACATCAGGCTATCAGTATATTTTTAATCAGGTATTGCACCATATTTGCAGGGGGGGAAAAAAGGGGATTGTACACTAATGGATCTGCAGAATAGGCCCAGGGAATAGGACCTTTTACACTGTTCATGAAGATGTCACAGTATAATACACATTCTGAGCAATGCAGCAGAACATATCTTACATATTTTGTATTATTTATTGAGCAATTTCAAAGAGAAAACTTTGAAAAAATAGAAATTATCTTTAGTAAATACCTGTTTTTATTATAATTTAGGTGAAATTTTCTTGCCTACAGGCATTGTTTTCTTTGTTTTTATGGACTTTGAACCTAGTAAATCCCTCTTACAATGTTTCTTAACATGTATCTGATCATGAAAATTAATGATATAGTTATGCAAAAATCTCCTATCATTCAAAGTATTTATTAGTTTGGTTTTTGTCTTTGTCCTAACTGTAAATCTAAGATATCTTACATCATCTGTATTTGAATAAGAGCATGTGAGAACACAGGAAAGTTATTTTGGTTACAGTCATATTTTTTCAGAAGTATTGAAAAATATTTACATAAACACAATTAAGAAATTGCTGTCAAAGCTATTAATTTTAATAATCTTTGTGCTTATTTTTAACATCTATTGTCACTCATATTTGTGCTTAGAAATTCAAGGAATTATTTACAGTGAAATATAGAATAGTGAACTAAAGTATTGGGTATTATTATTATTGATTTGATGAATTACTCATACAGTATTTACTACTCTATCTGTGATTCATAGTCACAGGTTGTTTCTCAGTTCAGGATGTATCTTCTTAGGGAAATATTTGCCATCAAGGTAAAATTAGAAATGAAGTTGCTGAAAAATATTTACATTTTAAGTGGGAATAATGTAGATGGACCATTGTATTGCATGAAAAAAGAAGGAAATAATCCTTGGGTAAATAATACTGTTACTAACTATGCCCTAGAGTACTTGTTTTATATACATACACACACACACACACACACACAAACATACACACACACACACACACACACACACACACATATATAAAATTAGAAAACTACTTAATATTTTAATTTAAAGAAATTGCTTTCTGATTATCCCGAGTTCCCTCCAAAAGTCATGAAATTCACTACTGTAACACATTTACAAGTAACATCATAACTTTTCCTTTTTTAAGCATATAATGGAAACAGATTTTTCAGTGTTAGAAATTAAATATGGGACAGCCAAGTAGTATTAGTTACTAATTTTTGCCAGTGTGAAGGTCTTTTGTTTGCACTTACATTAGAATTCCATATCTCTAATTTATGTGCCTATGCTGAGAGGTTTTCACAAGAAACAGTACAATGTACTTGGATTCTAACATATAAGTAATGGTAAACAGAATGTTTTCTCTGTCTGCTTTATATAAAATGTTTAAAAATCATAGTTGTGTGAGTTTTTCCCTGTTTTTCAGTCAAGAAAGAGTTGTACTGAGTTAAAAGCCACCTAAATATCATCTGCCTCTTAGTATTTAGTCTAAAAAGCAGTAAATTCAACAGTGTGTATTACAGGATTGAACATTAAGGTCTGTTTCAAGATCATATGTGATACAATGAAATAGTAACTGTTTTCCCCTCCCTTTTCCACCTTCTTTAATAATTACAATAAGCAAATATCAGTATTTGCTACCATAATTTTTTACCACACAGCAAAAATGCCCAGAGAAGCTGCGAATGCCCCATCCCTGGAAGTTTCCAAGGTTGGATAGGGCTGTGAACAACCTGATCTAGTGGAAGGTTTCCTTGCCCATCACAGGGGGTTTGGAACTACACGATCTTTGAAGTGCCTTTCAACCCAAACCATTTCATGATTCTATAAGGGAAGAGCAGAACCTGTTTAAAAATAACTTCTTTTTCCTCAGGTATACTACATGAAGGTTGAAGTGCCAAAAAGAGGATTTTTAAATTTTTGATTTTTAGTATTTTATTCAATTTTTCCCAATATTTGCATTTCCTTTAAATGGGGGAGGGGGTGGGGAACTGTACTGGGTATGGATTTTTATGAAATTGTTAAATATAAAATTTATGCTGTAGAAAATTTGAAGCCAGAAGTCTTTTTTCTCCCTTGTCCTTTTCCATACAATGATATGGAACTGAAATCCAGAGTTTCCAGTTGCATTTATGATTCAAGCTTTTTAATGATTATGAACTTCTGACTAAAAAATGTGAATAAGGAAAATAAATTTGTGACTGGATTTGAGGTTTGATCAATGTCTGAAGGGTTGTTTCTATCCAGTTTCACATCTGCATTTTTGAGGACAATAGAGATAATGCTAACTGTAATCTAAGATATAATGATCTTACATTAATGCATTTTCATTAACTGCAGCATCATACCACATGAGAACATAAAGAAGTTTAGAGTTTGGAGTTCACCTTGAAGTCATAAATTGCTATGTTTTGTGGTTTCCCTTGACAATGTTCCTTTAAGCATGTACTTATTCCCTTGATTATAGTGCCTAGAAACAGTATATATTTTTTTTTTATTTACTTGGAAAAATTTGGAATCTGCTTAACTGTCTGTAGTAACTTCACATAGGTGAAGAGGTGCTTTCAGTCATTGTTATCAATGGTGTTTAATATATAAAATAAACATTGATATACATATATAAATATATAAAACCTTCTTTTTTCCCTGAATCAATGTAAACAGAGCCCAGATGGCCGTATAGAAGTCAAAGGGCAGCATGGAAAATCGTCACTGCATATTAAAGATGTGAAGTTGTCAGATTCAGGGAGATATGACTGTGAAGCTGCAAGTAGAATTGGTGGGCACCAAAAGAGCATGTACCTTGATATTGAATGTAAGTTCTAATATTTTGTTTTCTCTTTTAAATTTGTTTTAAAAGGAAAAAAAAAGAATAAAAGTACATTCTTAATGGAAGGTCATTTTTTCATGTTAATTCATGTTTAAACTTGCATAAATGAAAAAAGCATGTCCTGTAGATCGTTATTCTGTGGAGGAATCCTGTCTTTTCTGAAGTTTGTAAGAGCCTTGTCAGTGATTTAAGGAGGACAGGATTTCATCTGAAATCATATTCCAGTGGTATTATCCATTAACGTAAAGTTAAGCTCAATAACCTCAAATATTTGGGCTTGCTGAGATTGCTGGGGATGAAAAGTATTCAGCAGGATAAGGTAAGGACTGATCTGAGCAACAGCCCAGTCTTGAGCTTAACCTTCTAAGATTCAACAGCCTCCTTTTTTTTCCCCACCTAGTTCTCTGATTTACTAATCTCTAAATTAGAAAGTCTCCAGTCTGTGTTTTAACCCCTCCTGGAGTTATCAAGTTTCTGACAATCTCTTTTAGAGATTGTCTTTATTCAAAGCTATTGAATTTTATCCAGTAGATAAGGAGAATACTTTTGCTTAGAAGAGTCTGATACTTTATAAGTCCATCAAAGGATAGAAATCTGAAAAACACAAAAAGCCATTGGAAAATTCTCTCTTCAAACTTTACTTCAAACTCATGAGCAAAGTATTTGAAAAATGAAAACAAGCAAAAAAGATTCTTAATCTATATTTAATTTTTGTAGATATTTTCTAGATATATATTTTTTACACTTCCGATACAGTCTGAGTGAGCAAGAGTCTTTCCAGCAGGAAGACAGAAGTTGGAATAGGATTTGTGGCACAGAAATAGAAGGATTGCAAACCACTGAGTGATTTGCTGGGGAGTTCTGGAAGTGACTTCAATATCCATTTGTGTGTTCCATCTTTCTGGCAGGAGAGCAATGCATTGTGACATAGAAAATGAATCTGAAAGGAAAACAAAGAATGGTTAGGAAGGGAGAGATTTGCCAACACAGAAGACCTAAGAAATAAATACAGTATTTATTAATAGTTTTGCATAGCTAGTGTTCAATAAATAGTCATTTGAAGGTATTTTAAACTCTGCAAAATATTTTGGGAACATACCAATTAGCTATATTTGTTTCTTTAATGAGTGCAATGTTAATTATATATATATATATATATATATATATATATATATATATATATATAAAGGGAAAAAAAAAGATAAAAATGCAAATTCAGTGAAATTTCTGGAAAATTCCTGTGAAATCCTGCCTACTCTACACATAGCAGTATAAAATATAATCTTTGATTGTGGTTATACAGTTGCTGTGCTTTAAAATTAAATATTAATAGGTTTTATGTTCAAAAGGGAGAAATGTGTCGTATACCACGTTATAAAATATGGACAATTGAAATTTAAGAATTTATTAGCAACAAGATTCATACCAAAGGGCCTAACAAAATCTTTTCATTGATACAAGGCATTATTATAATCCAAGACACATTTCAGGGTGAAAGTTTTAGAACAAGTGGTAAGAATTTAAAAGTAACATAGTCTTATTATAGTATGACAGAATTAATTTTGAATATGTGTGGGAGCAATCAAATTTATGCCTTGGTAGACAATTTTTAATACAACATAAAATTTTCTACAGTTCAAAGATTTTCTGAGGAAACACATTATTTAAAGAAAATAGAGATATTATTCTGTCATCAGAAATATCACACATTGTAATGATTACTTCTAATATATCTTGTGTTAGCAAGACTTGTATTCTAACATTTCTAAAACTGGATATTTAAGTTTTAAAAATGTAACTGATAATGAGATTCAAACCATTTTTTCCTGCAGTGTTTGAATAACAGAAATACAAGTTTCCTCAAATCCTTTACATCAGTAGGGTTTTTTTAGGTTTTTTTAGTTGGTTTTTTTTGTGCAAAGGAAATATTTCTATGGTGATATAATACAGGACTGTCTCCATTCATATTCTAATTGAGTCAGATAAATGTTTTGCTTTCCTTTGCAGATAACTTTGCACTGGTATATGAACTGCAAGTTTTACTTATTTGTCTTGCCCAGGAAAAAAAATACATTTGTTTAATGGTGAAGAATTCTTCTGTTCTTAAAAATAGTTTTCCCAAGATGAAATGTCTTTGCTGCCTCATCTCCAATCAGTCAAGTCTGTCATAAACTCCTGGAATTAAACAGCTTCTTCAAAGAGTCTTTCGCCACCTCATTACCACGATTTCCATCCAGTGCTGTATTGTCATAAGTGCCAACAGTCTTTTTCTCAGCTAAAAATTCTTTTATACAGCAGGTGTCATAGTTATCCCTCATTTCAGTTATTGCAATTCATAAGTTTCAGGTCAGGGAATTTCAGCAAAAAGTGCAGGTTCAAACACTTAACAGCTCATTTGTGGTTTTCTAGCAAACTGATAAAAACAGGAGGAATTACGAGATTCTGTGAAATCCGTTTCAAATAGATGATTTGAATCTCCTTAGTAATATTTTCCAATTGGGTTTCTTTGGATTTTTTTTCTTCCCGCTACCCCCCCGCACCCCAGCATATTAATTGCAGTTAGGCAGTTAAATGCCACCCTGACATCCGATCCCATCAGATCTCAGAAGCTCAGCAGGGTCAACCCTGGTTAGTACTCGGATGGGACACCTCCTGGGAATACCGGGGGCTGTATGTTCTAGTCCTGAGGATTTCACTGTCCAAGCTCACTCGCCCACGGCAGATGAACCTCAGGAGTTAAAGGGTGGGGCCAGTTCTGCGCATGCTGTGCCTCACCTAAAAAATCCACTGTGCAGTCTCGAAGGACACACCCACGTGGGGAGAGCCCTTCCCAAATCCTCATTCGTGAAGCCTGGCCATACATATACATACATACAATTTCAGTTACAAAAATTACTATCGTGGCCTTTGGCGTTTTTTTTCTCCCAAAATACTGATTTACAAAATTTCATAAACCCCTTCAAAATACTTTAATTTACTCTTCAGTTATTTTGATTGTGTTCTTTTCAAGAAGAGTTATGAGAGTTTTTTTCAGATTTGACTGATTCTTGCAGTTAGACCATTTTGGAAATTTTTTAAAATTATTTTTAATAATATTCTCAATTAAAGCTTAATATCTAAAGTAAAAATATAAGTAAATAAGCGGGACTTAATTGTTTCTATTGTTTTATAGTTTCTAGGTAGAACTAATCAATGCACATATGGCTTTTTGTAAGTTAGTAACAAAACTACAGCAGTTTCCTTTAATTGTTTTAATATATTTGACAGTGTGTAGTTAGGAGGGGAACATGATTCCATCACATCCTCGAATGTCAGTGCAGTCAAAGATATCTGATGGAGGTACAGAGTGCTCTGGTATCACTGTCTCCACCTTATACTTACTGACCCCTATCACAGACCTAGACTGACAGTAGGATTGCAGTTTCCATACTTAGTCCTTATTCTCTGTTGGGGATGTTCTTGATCATAAGAGCAGTTAGTTCTGTGGGACAGGAAGAGATTATCAGGTTTGATACCAATTGGGCACAGTTAACCCTGCCTTTTATCTCAAGTAAATGCTAAGCAGACATGAATTGTAGGGAACAAGAGGCATTTATAAAGATGACTTTGTAGGAAGAAATCCTTGATTTTATTTTTTCCTATGTTAAGTATTTTTTTTCAAATATATTTTCCTTAAAGTATGAAAAAGAAATCAAAATTACATGAAAATAAAAATACAAATGTTCTTTACTAATGGATTTCATTGACTGAAAAAATTGATTATAGACATGAACCCTAGTGTATATTGAATGATAATATTAATAATAGAAATAACTTATCCTGTATGATGGAATATATGATGTATATTGGGTATTAAAATGTGTCCATAGTGATTATCTATATATTTATTATAGACAAAGAAATAACTATTTCTTTTTTTATTAAAAAGCATGATTGAAATAGATAAAACAGGAGATACTCTAAGTATATAAGATACTCTAAAATATTGTGAGGAAGTTACAGGTATAAATCCCTGTGAATGATAACTTTATTTTGCATATAAGAATATCAGGTGTCTCTCAAAGTTTGTTTTGCCATGCAGAAGTCTACCTTTTGTATATGGTATTTTTTGTCTTTTTCAGTGAGACATAATTGTTCTGACCAATTGTATACCCAGGTGCACACATTGTGTGAGATGCTGGTGCCTCCGACTGCTCTGTATCACCAGATGCAAATTCCTTTGGACAGTGCTCCTTTTACTGTAGAAAATGTATTAAAACATCCTCTTTGAAAAAGTCTCTGTTTTACCATATGCTATTCATGAAGCATCCTGATTTAGTGACCTTTCTAGCTGCAATTACCATTTTTCACATGACTCTCTATTAGTTAAAACTGCCCAATTTCAATACCAATCAGCTGTTAGATAAGCTCAATGGTCCAAAAATGCCTACTTCCTCACAGTGCACAAAGGCTGGTGTTTTGGGATAGAGTCATCTAGGACAAACATTACAAACACTGTACACTTCTGTATAAGATCAGCAGTGTGAATATTTGATAAACATGATTTCTTACAAAGTTCTAAAAAAATTCATTTAAATAATTTAAAGTGTCTTCCAAAAAGGAGTAGTTTTTTTTTCTTACAGCATCTTTTCATCCAAACCTGAATTTTATATTTATATTCCTTATTAATTAAATACCAATTTTCAGGTATAAAAATAAAAAATAAAAAATGATGTACCATGTCCAATAATGTCCTTACCCATAATGAAACCTGTGCAGTATTGATTATACTTCTGTATAATCAGAAACAGTCTTTTCCTTTGTTTTTTCCTTGCCACAGTTTGAAATCAGTCTCATTACTGCTACAGTCTTGAACTTGTTTTCCTGAATCAAGTAGTCTTTTGCTTTTACTTTGTTGTATATTACCTGGATCGCACTGCAATTGATGGAGTTGCTTTGGATTCATTCATTTTAATTTTATGTCTTTGCAAAATATATACAGCATTACTTAAAAGGAGGTTCAACAGATTGAGCTACAATCTGTATTTGCCTTCAAGGAAGAAAGGATTTGAATTGGTGAAAATGCTACTGCTGTGTGAAGGATGTCCTGAATAGAGTAATAGAATGGTTTGGTTTGAAAAAGATGTTAAGGATCATCTTGTTCCAACCCCAGGTCATGGAGAAATACACCTTCCACTAGACCAGGTTGCTCCAAGCCACCTCAAAACATGGCCTTGAGCACTTCCAGGGTTGGGGCATCCACAGCAACCTAGATATGACAACTGTCACAAATTTCAGCTGCCTACTGATACTATAAATTATAATAAATTCAAAAAGTTCATACTTTGGATTCAGTTTCTGTTAAAAGAAATCAGTGAATCAGCATTCCATCACTCCTCACAGAACAACAGAATGATTGAGCCTAGAGAAGGGATTGCCTCTATCCTCTCAGTGGACACCACTGAAATAAGCTGCCTGTTTTTTCTTTACACCCTCCCTTCATCCATTAATCATGAGGGCCCAGCTCTGTCTTGCTATCACAGCCAGAAAAAAACAAAACTAATAAAGAGAATCATAGAAAAGAAATAAATGACAGCCAAATCAGTCAAGAGAAACAAAACTGTGAAATAATCTAGAAAAAAATTTGCATCTTTTCTATTAAAATACTATTGGCTTTAGTTACATTTGTTCCTGTCAAATTCATAAGTTTAAATGAGAAAGCAAAGACAGGAAAGGTCAGTCTTTAGCATTTTACATGTGATAATTCTGACGTCTTTGGAGCTCATGAATATCAATTGTAAGATTTATCATTTTCCTTCTTTGACTACCTCATGCACTTGCACATAGGGAAATTTGATATGCCATTCCAGTGGCCTCAAGGGCATATGAATGTTGAATTCAGAGAAAAATATGAGGTTTATTGTGTAAAATCACCACCTCAAACCATCTCACCAGAGCTTCCCACACTGAACCAGAGGTTAGCACTTCTCAGGGTTTTTTTCTGATTTTACAACAGTAAATGTAGCAAAGTGGTTAAATTATATTTTATTCATCTGTGTAGTAAATCTACCTATTGTTTAGCCAAAAAGGGCGTAAAAACTACTTTAGTACAGAAATTCTATCTTAAAAGCTTTTTGCCTACATATGATAATGACTTGTTAAAATGTGATATTCATGTTAGGAATTTCTCTAAATTTTTACCTACCAGAGCTCTATACTTCATGTTTTGTTTGGCCTTGCAGTGAACTTGATATAATTTAAAGTAGATTTTTAACAACATGTTTCTTATTTTCTCTTAATAGAGGAATACAATTTTGAATTAATAAAATTATTTGTTTGATTTTGTTTCACTTCTAATAATTTATTCATTAATAGGTACCTATGCCTTGGCATCTTTTTCTACTGGCATGCTTTTTCACATATGCAAGTTTGAAAAGTAAAGGTAGTAAAGAAAGGAAAAAGCACATAAGGAATAATTTTCTGATGTTTCATTGAACATGCTTCCATTTCATGAGTCAGTCTTGCAGGCTAAAAATGTTAAATATTTGCATTGATAATTAATATGTAATTTCCTACTATATTATATGTAATTTATATTATACAATGATGACCTGTGAATGAAAATAAAGGGAACTTGGTCTTTGTCCCTCTCTGTACCTCCAACACAGATCCAGTAAAGCAGAAGGAATGCATCTGAGAATTAAGAAGTACATAATTAGATGATATAAGCGTGATGATGAAAATTTGAAAGTTGAACAAAAATAAAAGACCTTAAATTGAGATTTGTAATGTCCAGTTTTGGGGCGGGTTGGTGTGGGGTTTTTTTTGGTTTTTTTGTTTCTTTGTTTGTTTTTTTAATTAACTGAAGTGCAGATGATTTTGAGCACACTGTCCTGGGGGTCAGAGGGTTATAAGGTGTAGCTTTTGGAGCACCACATTTTAGAAATGGTGTTGGATAGTAAGTAATTTTAGTAATGCTGTTTGTTCCTTAAAGTTTATTAAAGATTTCAGTCTTTTTTTTTCTGGACATCACTGTATGTAAAACTGAACTAAAGAGATAACAAGTCTGAGAGTCCAAGTCTGAGAGTCCTTGCGTCATTCAGCAGTAACAATTATGACTTGGTAATATATGAGAGAGAGAGGAGGGAATGGAGGGATGGTATCGATAAGGAGGCATGTTGTGAAGGTAAGGGCAACAGATAGAAAAAAGCAGAAGGTAAAGACTGCACTTTATTCTCAAAAAGTGACAAGCAGGACAGGAAGAGAGATGGGGTTTGGATCCTGATTTGAGAAAGGCAGGGCAGTTTTTGGCTTCTGGCTATAAGAGACTTACATAATCTAAGACTTGATGTAAGTACTCTGGCCATCTTAAATAATTCCAGTAATGCTGTTCAAGAATGCACATGACATTTGAAAATTTGATACAAACTAGTACCGTTCCAAAATAAAGTGTTAATATTATTTGTGAGGCGTATAATTTCTTTACTCAAATGAAAAGTACTGCCAGTGTGAGAGATGTGTAGGAGGAGTCTTTGTTCCAGATCTGTTGGCCAGTGTTATTGATGTTTTACTGGCATGAAAAATGACTAACAGACATATGCAAACAGTTTTTTTAAACATCACTATTGACATACTTAGCTTATTTTGTATAGCTATGCTTTCTTCATAATTTCTTCTCCTAATATAAAATTTTATAGATAATTTTAGAGAGATTTTTCCATCCACAACAGGTATTTCTATGAAATTAAAATTTCTTTTCAGTTTTTGTTTGGGTTTTTTTGTGTTGTTTTGTTGTGTGTTAAAGTGATCAACCAAATACAATTCCTTAATATCAAGTGGTATTTGAAGAAAATTAGATGCTTTGAAATTCTGCATCTAGCAGAAAGTTACCTTATCTTCATGACAACTAATTTTTTGTCTATGTTTATGAAAATGGAGCGATTGATGTGGGGTTTGGATATTAAAAATATTATCTTAGTCAAGGTTATGAGGAACTAGTGCTGCTTGCTAGTAAGAGGGGGATCTTACTTTTCCTAAACTGGAAAATTAGTTGATAGTTCATCATACTCCTAAATACCAGTGTTTTATTAAAATGCATTGGGTTTGGATATTAAAAATATTACCTTAGTCAAGGTTATGAGGAACTAGTACTGCTTGATAGTAAGAGGGGAATCTTACTTTTCCTAAACTGGAGAATTGATAGTTCATCATACTGCTAAATACAATTGTTTTATTATAATGCATTTTGAGAGGAACCAAATGGGGCAGGGGAAAAGAAATATTACTGAGGTTGGTGTTTCCTGCACTAGCTGTGAAAGGCATGTGGTAGCTCTCAAAAGTTTTGCAATTATGAGCTGGATTCTGAAAAAAAAAACAAAAAACCCAAACCCTTCTGTTTTTAGCTAATAATTGTGGAAATTTAAAATTAGTATATGATAACTTTTGTTTGCTTTTCTATTTGGAAACTTCCCATGCTGATCTGGCATGTTTTTCCTTCCAGCCTCCTGATTGTGATAGTAGCAGCAAAGTGAAAGTTAGTAATCGTCTCCAGTTCCTATGCTCCTTTTGAGGATGATTATAGATTAAAATGTAATCACCTAACCACATATCTGAAGTTTTTCTACTATTGCTTTTTGTTCCATATGAATATGTGACAATTATTGGAGTTGGATGTGGATGTTTTTCTATTTTTTATCCAAGGAAAAGCTATTAGTTTTAAAATATTAACTATTGAAAAACAGGTATGAGGGAGAAAATATAAGAGAAAGATAGATGGCTGTTAACCAAATTGTGACAGAGTTATGAAAAGCTGAAGTACCTTTACAGGATTGATGGCAGAGATAATACTAGATTTCCTAGAGGATGCAGTTTATTAAAGCCCTTGATGATGGGATACTTGGGCCAATATTAATCCTGTAAGAGATAGGCTTCCAATAGTATACTGAAGGAAATTTCCAGCATCTTAGCTCTGACAATGTGTCACATATTTTCATTGTATGATCCATGGGAAAAAAAAAATGGAATGAGGAACAAAATGCCAAAAGTTTGAAAACCGATGTTCTCAAATTAAGAAGTGCAAATCTGATTCTGCTTGCAAGTTTTCGATTAGAGTTGTCTGGACACATGGACTGAATCAGATGATTTGCTATATCCAATTTTGTGTATTACACTGAATGTACACCAGAGCTGGATCTTTGAAGTCCTTAATTTAATTACCTTCTGGACAAGACAGGTGATGTATTAGTCTGTTCTCAAATCACTGTTCCTGGACATTATGCCTAACAAGGATATCTAAATACAAGAGACAGCTTTCAGGTCACAGTTTGCTTCTCTTAAATAATCTCACACTGGTTCTCCAGAACTACTTCTAATTGGATTGCTGACCTGTCTGTTTCTTGTTTACGAAAATGAACAGTTTGAGTTTAGCTGATGATGGTGCCATAACTACTCCGAAATGCCACTCTAAATTTGCAATTGCTTATAGAATCCCAATAGTTTTGTTTAATTTTGTATCTTTGTAATATCATCTTTGTTCCTTCTAGGTGTCATTTTCATTTAGCTTGCTTAATCTCTCCAAAATAATACTTCATCTTTCATAGCTGAACCTTATAACAATATTTATGAACTTTTATCACATCCTGGGCTGCACCCAAAAGCAGTGTGGGCAGCAGGTTGAGAGAGGGATTCTGTCCCTCTGCTCTGCAGAGATCCCACCTGCGATGCTGCTTCCAGCTCTGGGGTCTCAGCACAGAAGGACATGGCCCTGTTGGAGTGAGTCCAGAGGCGGCCACACAGATGATCAAGGGCTGGGACACCTCTCCTGTGAAGACAGGCTGAGAGAGTTACTGTTGATCAGCCCAGAGACGAGAAGGCTCCAGGGAGACTTTTGCTACCATTCAGTATGTAAAAGGGGCTTGTAAGGAAGAGTGTTCTTACCTGTAGTGATAGGACAAGGGACAACAGTTTTAAACTCAAACACGGTTGTTTCAGATTAGATTGTAGGAAAAAATTCTTTACTGTGAGGGCAGTGAGGCATTGGAACAGGATGCCCAGAGAATTTGTTGATGCCCCATCCCTGGAAGTGTTCAAGGACAGGCTGGATGGAGCTCTGAGTAACCAGGTCTTGTGGAAGATGTCCCTGCCCATGGCAGGGAGGCTGTACTAGGTGATCTTTAACGTTCTTTTCAGCCAAAACCTCTGCATAGTATTGTGTGTCCATATGAACAGTAGCTTTTGTACTTTACTTTGTTTGGTTGGGTTTTTTTTCTGTTTGTTTTTTTGAGGTTATGTTTTGGTTGTTCTTACATTTTGAGGTTTTTTATGTTTTCAGTAGAGTGCCAAAAGTTCAGATATAATAAATACCTGTTGATTTAGAAAAAAAAAAAAAAACAACCCAGGGTGTATTCAAGCTTCTATTTCTATTTAGCTATTTAGAAGTCTAGCATGTTGTCTTACCTGGTAGTACTTTATGTAGAAAAGCTTAAAAAGAACAGTTCATTTGCACCCTGAATTGATCTTTGTCAGGTGTAAATTAATTCTAAGTTACATAGAAGCTAAGCAGAGCATATTACTATTTTAATGGTTTTAATTTTCTAACTGATCTGCACTGAAGCCTTTTTTTTTTATACTGTACGTATATTGCAGCTAAAGATCCTTAACATATGTAAACATCTGGCAAGGTTCACCTCCTAATTTCTACTTGGTTTTACTTCTTTTACAGTAAATAGAATTTTTTTATATTCTTTTTATTTGCTTTATTTATTTTCTAGTTATTTTAGAAAGCTAGAGGAATAAGATTTTTTTGGCATATTAAATAGTCACCCTTATATTTTCAAAGCCTTGGCTTTAAGATTTCAGATTTTTTATGCTTTATTTTATAATAGACATATTGTGCATTTATGCTTGATAAATACTAATTCTCTAATCATTTAAGCATAATATACTGCACTTAGTGATGAAGAGAATACAAGAAAAAAACAAACTCTCTTTACAAACCAATTATTCCATTCCAGTGCAGTTTTTTAATTTTACAAACAATGGACAATATCTTTTATTTGTATTGTGAGGAAATAATTTTCAGACTTAATTCCTTTGTGTAAAACATCGCTCCAGGCATCTTAATCTGTTCTTGACTAGGAAATCAAAAATCATCTCCTTTAAGATAATCTCTCTAAATCAAGTCATTAGCACAGTCCTCCTGTTTTTGCTATATTGGAGCTTTTGACTGCTGGGAGAATTCCTGCAAAGCCTTTTTACCCAGACTTTTCAAGAGGGAAATTGTGAAGCACTTTTTGTTTGGGACATATCTCTATTTGATGGACTTTTAGTCCAATTTGTGTTTTATTATGTTTATGTATTTTAGTATCTATTGTCATGTAGAGATGGCAGTCTATAATTCACTTATTTTTTGAAATGTAAACAAATGGATATTTTGGTCATCCAACATTTACCTTTAGAAGGGAGAGCACTATGAACTGGAAGTCCCTATTCTCCTAAATGCTTGTATCTGCAGTATAGAAGGGTACACTACTTTTTCACTTTTAAGGCTTTTAAAATACAATTTGAGTTTGCCATTTCTGTATTTAAACCCACAGAGAGCATCAAACTACATGAGGTTACCTAGGAAGGAAGGTTACTCAGTTTCAGACAGAGTATCTTTCAATCTTCAAAATTAATTGCTAGTGTTCATTAAGGTAGTTAACTAATTCTGAGAAATTGTGCATTAGGAGACAGTGCTTACATAAAATTTGTGAAATAGCCCCATTTGATGCCTAGTGAACACAATGATGAGATTCTGACCCATGTGATGAAAACATTATCAATCCACATGTTGAAAACTCTAGAGATCCATATGTCGAACAGGCAGAACTCAGTTTGTGCACTTTTCCTACAAGTGGTTCCCACCATGAACTTCACTTCCAGAGGAAGAGCCAAAGCTCTGACTCTCAGTATTTCATATTCCCAACCATCTTTAACCATAAAGAAGGCATATGAAGTTTGCTTTTTATTCATATTCTCCACTAACATGAGATGTCACACTGAAGATTTTTGATAGTCCATTCTTTATATTAAGCTATGTAGCTGATGAAATATGGGTTATTTAAAAGGTCTCTGAAAGTCAAGAGCACTAGAATTACTTATTAAAACATTTGGAATAGAAAGATGAGCTCCTGTATCTGGTAAATAAATTCATAGTCGGGCATGCCTTACTTATTTGGGTGAAACTACTTGCTTTCCTACAAAAGTAACGGCTGAATAGTTACGAGATGAAGCAGCTTTGATCTGTGCTTTAAAACTTCTATTGATTCTTTTTGGTCAAACCTGTATGCATGAATGCAGCGGTAGCATGTCATCAAAAAGTCAGGCTTTTTCACAAAGGCAAACACAGAAATAAGTTGAAAATGTGAACTTAAGGAGGGAAAGAAAAAAACCCCAAACAAGTAGTTTTCAGCCATGCCTGAAACTAAATTTCACTTCTTACTTCAGCGTGCTCAGTTCTGGTCTCTGATAGACCTATTAGCAATTTTATAGCCTAAAGTTAAACTGTTTGTGAGAAGACTAGATAGGCTTTTCAGAGACACAGCTAGAAACATTTAGGAGCTATTTATCAGAATAAAATTACATAAATATATATTTTAGATATGAAAAAGAGATACCATTACAACAGCTGTAATTGATAATTCTCTTTTGGAATTAGTGCTAAGAGAGTTTCCTTGAATATAAAATAAAGAATATTTTCCTAATACTCTTAAAATACAATAAGAGTGAAATTAAAAAAATGTTGCAACTAAATGTTGATAAACAAAAATATTATTTACCCAAGACCCAAGTAGAAGGGAAAAAGCTCCTCCCTCTCATTTTCTAAAGACCATTTAACTGTTCTAGCTGTCTAGAGAAGCTGTGAATAGAACTGGTAAGTCTTGTCAGTACTGGCACTATGATTTGAAAATCACAGTAAGTTTGCAAACCAGCAATTTCCTCTGTGTCAGACAATTTCCTCTGTGTTTGGTATATGTGTAATGTAACCATTTATAGTCAGGTTTGTAAGGAAAACACACCACTGTCTTTCTTGTCTATAGTTTGATGATTTCATAAGGAACTGATAGAAGGTCATCCTAAATAGTGTATTGATACACACAATGTAATTTCTGCAGTAGGTAGAATATATTGCAATATTTTTTGTATTCTTCTCTTATTTTTTTAGGTTTATTCCCACAAATAAACAACTCTCTTTAGAAAGATTTTGTAAAATATAAGATAGTTCCAGTGACAATGGGCAAAGCTGAAACACATGTATGAAAATGTGGAAAGTGAATGTAATTTCTCCACAGAGAAAGAATACACTAAAATAAGTACATGAACAGATTATAAATACAGGTTTTGTAGATCACCTCCCCTTGTCATACAAGGTCCTGGCCAAAGAGTTTCTCATCCTCAGGAGGAAATGTTCTTCGTTTATTTCTGAGATAATGTCTTTCAAGGGCCTGATATTGCCTAATGTTAAATATAATTAGCAAGTATTCTCTTCCTGAGAATTTCAGCTGAATTAGCTTCAGGAGAGGAGAAATTTAACAAGATAAAGGCTAAACAAACTCAGGGTTGTATACTAATACTTTCATGGTTCATAATAAACTGACACAGCAATCAATTGGAATTTCTCTGTGAATATGAAGACTCGAAGTATACAGCTTGTTTTACTAAACCAGTCAATATACTTATGCATTCCTTCCTTTTTCCAGATGCTCCAATGTTTGTGTCAAATCAAACCATGTATTACTCTTGGGAAGGCAATCCCATCAATATAAGCTGTGAAGTGCTAGCAAATCCCTCTGCCTCAGTCCAGTGGAGAAGAGGAAAATTAGTTTTACCCATAAAAAATACAACACATCTGAAGACCTACAGTACAGGAAGAAAACTGATTCTAGAGGTAAGGCTTAAAATGTAAATCAAAGTGGTGGCATAAAATAATTTTGTCAGTTTGGCACCATTGCAAGTACTGTAGAGCATAGTTAAGGATAAGACTTAAAATTTAATAAGAAATGCTCTTTAAAAAATACCAAAGCAACAAAGAACTGTATATGAACTGATTTATTCTCATGTTTCTGGTGAGCAGTTCTAAAACAAACCTTATTTGCATGGCTTGTGCTCAGTTTTCCATCTGCACTGAACAAAAATCTAGCAACCCTTCTCAGAAGTAAATAAATACATAAATAAACATAAAATTAACCCATCAAGTTAATACCAAAAATTACACTGACTACCTGGTACATACTTTGTATATACAAAGAGTTTGTTAGATTAATTTTTTTCTTGTTTAAAGGTGAAATTATAAAGATGAACAAGGTCACTCTTTTCCACTATTGGATTTCCTCATTTGAATTTGAGAAGTTTAACATGAAACAGTGTATTTAGACCTATATTTGGGGAATGTCCTAGATAGGCTGAAGTAATAATACATCTGCATATTGGTTAAGGAGAACATATTTTGATTTCTGTTTTTTATAAAACATTTAGACTTTATTAGCAAGTAATATTCACAAACTGTATTCATTTTAAAGATTGCTCCCACATCTGACAGTGATTTTGGACAGTATAATTGTACAGCCACAAACAGAATAGGAACAAGATACCAGGAGTATACACTTGGTCAAGCTGGTAAGTTAAAATGTTATTTCATTCTCTTCAAATATTTTTTCTGCTTAATCAAAATGAAGTTCACACACTCCATCCTCTGTTTCTTTTATTCCATGGACTCTGAAGTTAATTTCATTCTCTAAAAGTTGAGTTGCAATATAAAGTAACATAAATCAGTTCCCTTGGAATATGAATCTTTTTAGGATTTAATTTTAAGGTCTTCTGAAATTTGAAAAAAAAAATTAGTCTAACTTTTTTTTCCCTTTGCCTTTACTACATCCTACATTTATAACAGTGTACTTTCATCACTTCAGCAGAGAGACATACGGTTTGCAGACAGTAAAGGTAAAAAAGAATTAGGAAATTCTTTTTTTTTTCTCCCTGGTATTTTCTTTATAAACCAAGGATGACAAAAGACTGAAATACTTCAACAAAGACTTTCTATCTTCATTTTCACTTTTAGTTATTTAAAGGCAGAATTTGAGCTGGATTGCTAGATTGAATTACTTTAAGCTCTGAGATGTTCTACAACTCATTGTTACAGGATTTCTGAATATTTTTAGGTCCTTCTATTGTTTGGGTAAATATAAAAATCTGACTGTATGTTTGTTCTTCAGCAGAAATAACTGTAAGCTGAGAATAAATCAGAGTTTTTTAGCTTTGCTATCAGTTTTATTTTCTTGTGGAATGGACTAATGCTTGTTCAGCAGGCTTTGAGGTTTCCAAGCATTTCGATCTGTGTACTTGGATGATGCAAATTATGCCAGCTTTAATGATGTCTATGAAGTTATAATGCAGTTTAGTACTAAAGGAACAGGCACACTGGGAGCTCTGCAACCCTTGGGATATGTTGTTATGGACCCATTTTCATTGTGTAACTTTCAGGTTACACTGTAACATTTGACTGGCTGAAGGGGACAGATAGAAATAAGGTTATATATAGAGAGAGATGTATTTATTTTCAGTAGAACATGTCTGCTCTTTATGATCTTAAATGCTTTAATGGAATGGTTTGGGGATTTTGTTTGGAGCCCTACTAGGAGGTGCATTGCTGAAACATGCACATCCAGTAATAGCTCCCTTAATTAGTAGTTTTGCTCCACTGGGTAATTATTTTCTTTACGTGTCTCAGGAATTATAAAAAGCAGGTCTTTATGAATTACTTTGATTTTTTACACAGTATTGTAAGATTTTCCTGTTACCTCTGTGCCTCTGTAGGATAGATTACTATTAGACACTCTCACTGTGTATAGCAGACTGGTTGCATCTGATCGTGTTCTATCTGATCACGAATCTTGAATCCCTTTGTGCAGAGTAATACTTTTTTTTTTCAAGAACCATTAAAAGTGCTTATTGAGGGAAAAAAAAAATCACATTTCCATGTGGCAATTCTACATCATCCAGAGGATCCACTACACTTCACTTTGCACCCTTTTTAGGGTGCTAGCTGTGTTGTGATCTCATTTTCCTTTGACAGCTATACGCAAGCACTGAAAAAAAAAGTCTTTCCTGAAGCCATGAATATAAATGATAGGAAAGGAAGGAATATGGCCACTTGCATTCCTCTAGTGTCTTACCTCTCAGGACAGAAAATCATGAGAAAATGTGGTTGTTGCTATGTCCTGTTTTTTCATTAATATGTAGAAACATGAGAGAGCATCTCAGCAGCTATTCTACAGAATTCTGTTTTTTCTCTTAGATTTGCGGAACTGTATCCCATCACAATGCATGCTAATTATATCAGATACGTATATCTCCCTCACTTTTATAATTAATTTTAATACAAAGAATTTAGCATTGTTAATTGAAAAAAAAAATCATGATATTTTGGCATTTTATTTCAGCAAATTCACACTTGAGAGCCATGGAAATGCAAGGAAGAACAAATAACTCCATATAAACCATAACCCTGTTTGGGCTCTTTAACACAACTGTTTCAGAAATGTTATTGATGCCAATTTTTCAAACAGATTAATATTCTCTACTTCTTCAGTCAGTTCTTCAGAAAACTTGATGAACACTTAAAAAAAGTATGTAATGGAGCTATACACATAAGAAGGTAAATCATGGCAAATAAAGAATTATGGGAAGATATTACATAGAGCATGAGCTATATCTGGATATTCTATATAATGATATTAAATGCAGAAAATAGGGGGAAGGGGAAAGCAGGTTTTTAAGTAATGTAAATGAACAGGGCTGGAAACCCCTGGTTTGAGAGTGTCAGGGCTCCATTAAGCTATGCACTACTTACAGAAGTGTAATGCATAATTTTCAGCATCCTGAAAGACTGACATTTTTAGCATTTGCATCTAGATAGACTTTGCTTTTGGAAAAAAAACCTCAACAAGTTACAAGTTTTACACTTAATCTGGAATCAACTGGAAATGGAAAACAACCAGGGAGATGGAGGATAAAACTATTATAATAATTACAGGTATAAAATGTCAAATACAGATTTCCTACTAGTTTTATTACCTCTGTCCCTTTACTTTGGTAGATTAGGAAGACCTAATGATTGATATTTTCCATATTAAAGTCTATAAAATCATTTCATGCGTTTCAATGCAGCCTGGAATGCCTTCTGGCTTTGATTGTAAATACAAACACTGGGGTGTAGCATACTTTTACAAAGGTTCTGTTAGGAAAAAAATAATACTGTTCCTGGCTGGGAGACAGTATTATGTAAAGTATGTTGCTGTGGTAAATTTTACAAATAATCATCATTTTACAGAATAGTTTTTTTTCTTTAAATTCTTGAGGAGTTACTTGTTTCTTCATGTTTTGTTCTATTTTTCTGCTTTGCTGAATTTCAGAATATCAAGCTACCTCTCTTTTTTACTTTACTGCTATTTAAAAAGTGAGAATTATCTTTATTTTTGTTGCCCTCCTTAAGAAATTAGGCTTATTGATGATTATAAAAAAAATCTTTTGGAATTTAGATGCAATTTGCAGCCGTACAATTTTGTAGGACAGGAAAACCATAAATGTTCAGTCAGATTATACAGAGCTACTAAATCAGCCTGAATTTCATTTTAACCTTTCAAAACAATTGAAGAACCACAGAGTACTTGAGGTTTCAGCCTGGAAGTGCTGGCCATTAGCTGAAAGCTTAATCAGATGTTCTCTTCTCTTGACTTGTGGTGATCAGTTCTTAAAAATACCACATGGTTCATCTCTTCCTCCTTTGTCATTACTTAAGCACTTAAAGTGTTATGTGAGTAACATATAGAATGTCAAAAGAACCACAGAGTGCTCTTGTCTCTTCAAATCAATTCCTTCATGTCACAGCCACGGCTTGTGTTTTAGAAGTCTACTTACACTCTGGTTTTCATCTGGGACAGACTCAGATTTTTGGCATGCCAGGTGATCTTGGAAGGTTGTCCCAATGGCTCCCAGAGCCTGAGGTGACCACAGATATTCCTAGATTTGTCCAGATCTAGTTTATGTGAAAATCGGTATGCAGGAAGGTGGTATAAAGTAGCGAAAAGTGTTCTTCTTTTTTGTTGGATCTCAGTATCACTATTTTAAATGTTTTTGTATAGATGAATAGAAAATCATGTTGCTATCAGTAGTCTAGGACAATGTTATTGGAACAGGTAATTTAATATCTTAAAATGGTAAAATTAAGGTTGTGACAAAGAGGGACACTGGATTTTCAAGGTGTTTCATTGGGGATTTTGGTGGGGTTTTGTTGTTTGGGGTTTTTTTGTTTTGTTGTTAGGGTTTTTTTGGGTTCGTTGTTTGGTTTTTTTTAACATTAATGTGTGTTTTGCACATAGCAATGTACACCTGGACTGAATCTAGAGCCCTTAAAATGTAAACCATGATTCATCTCTAACACTCTCATGGCCATGCTCATCCTAGACTTTCCCTTCTTTCCTCTAGTCTAGATTGGCAAAGGGCTTAAAAGTTTAGATAAATAGTCTGATTCCCCTTTTTGCCTCAGTATTTCAGCCTTTGTACCTTTCATGAAAAATGCTTTCATTTTTGATGAAAGTTGAGCCTCTGATCTTACTATATCACTCCAGCAGCTACATCTGCTATAGCTGTATGATTTGTTTCCTTTCTAAACCAATATTATATGGAATTAAAAAGCAAAATTTCAATAATATCATTAGATACTGAGAACTCCTACACTAGTTTACTGAATAAAATGTTCTTTAAGCATCCTGCATACACAGAAAGTCAGTGAAGATAAAAAATAATGACAACAAAAGCAAATGAAGACATAGAAAAGACAATAACTGAGCTTCACAGAAAGTGCATCCTGTAACCTGTTTTATGGAATAAAAATCATACTCAAAATATAATAAGGTTGATCAATAACTGACAATATCAAATTTAGAAGTTTACTAGGCTGGAGTTTCAATGCTGGCACTTTGGTGGTGGTTTATGGATGTTGTTCTTTCCCTCCCCTCCCCCCCCCCTTGCCCTCCCCTCCCCCCACCCTCCCCCCCAGGTATTTGCATTTTCACATAAGGAAAAGAAAGTTGGACTTCCTTGCCCTGAGGAATAATGTAACGAAAATGATAATCATTATCTGCCAAAAGTCTATTCACCTCTACACAAATATGGGTGGACCTAAAATCTAGCTCTCTGTTCCAAACCTTGCCATTCACAACCTCACAGCATCAGCCTAGATATGAAATTATCAACACAGAACAGTGTTCTGCTTTGTGTGCATTTATCTTAATTCATTATTTGTATATTTACTTGCTACCTGTGATCCTGCTTAGTTAACTAAATCCTTTTTTTTTCCAGAATTACCAGTAATCTGATAAAAGAAATATATGTAGATGTAATATTGAATTTTTCCTCCATTCTAAGGATGTACAAGCACAAGCTGTTTCAGAGAGATTTTTGACTCCAAAGGTCTAGTTCCCAGCCTCATGTCTTTCCCTGCCAAGGTCCTGATGCTACTTACATTCAGCATTTAGACATAGTTATTTTAAGTCAATACATATTCCAGATATACAGGAAAAGCTGGAGAGCTGCAGGAGGAACATCCTAACAGGAGATAGAAGACAAGAGCTAGATGGAAGATAAGTCTCTGTGCTCACTGCCTACTCTCACAGCATCACTTCCTTTTTTCCATTTATATCAGGACTGCTAAACTCACAGAACGAAAAATATTTTCTTCCATTAAACTATCACAAAAACAGCTTGAAAAGAAAATCCTCAGTGGCAAATGGTGGTCATTTATTGAACACATTTGATAATAATTTTAATAAACCTGACAGACCATTATCAGTGGAGATAAATATGTACTCATAATTCTATGTGTAGTTCTCTATCAGCTGTGACAATGTTTTTTGAACCAAACCAATGCTACCTAAGAAAGCAAAAAGTTCATTTGTGCAAACCAGTGTTATGTGCAATTACATAACACATCATGTGCAATTTTACACTTACTATGTGTGGTTACTTTTTGGAATTTATTTGTAAGGAATTCTGTAACATACATGAATATGGAAACATACTGAACAGAGGAATAGATGGTGTGGAAAGAAGATGAATTTGACTAAATGTCTGACACTTGGGATTTTTTTTTAATGTTGCATTTTGACAGCAATGTAATGACAAAAAAGATAGCAGTGGAACTTCTCAGGAAGTATACTAGAATCTTTGCTATCACTAGATCACAGAAAAGAAATCCCATACATTTTAAACCTATATCCACAGCAGTATATGAAATATGATCACTGCCCAAAACTAAACTCCTCTGATTCCTCTGGTGGATTGCTTTTGAAAGGAAAAAGAACAAGAAACATCCACAGATCTATCCTTCCAGCTGCAGACTTCAGAGCAAAAAACCAGTGAAAATTACTCTTCACTTCTGCTAAACATTGAGCCAAAAGCCTTCAATTCTAGCATGGAAATTAGGGCAACGCTCCAAGTAATTGCAGGTGACAGGAGAGAGCTCAAATCTGGAATGCTTACATAGATCAGGACCAGAAGGCTGTATACCTGGCAGGATCAAATTCATACTCATTAGAGAACTATAGAATTAGATTCAGTTCATTATGCTGCCATTGATCTTCTTTGGGGAAAAAAGATGTAGATTTGCTTAGTCTGAAAAAGATAGTAGGTATTTTATTGTAACTTAATGGTATTGCTAGTATTAGATTTTATTTTTTTCCACCAGGATTTTGTTTCCTGCCTTATTTTCTTCAGGTGACTCACTCTTTTAGAACTGATATAGTTCACCTCTGAAAACTCCATAAAATTACCTACATTTGTGGGTGGCTTGGATTGTGGGATGCATATTTAAAACAGTGCTGTGGATATATTTTTACACTTCAGTGAGTTCTAAATGTATTGCATTGTGCTAGCTATGCAAAATATTTTACTGGGTTTTCACAGGAGCTTCGTTTTATGCTTATTGCCAAAAGGAATCGTACTTCATTTGCTGAAATTATATTTGAATCAGCAGTAGAGAACATAAGGTTCTTCCCTATGCCATGGTCATTATAGTAAACCATACACAGGAATTAACACACAAGGAAAACATATCTCCTTAATATTTAGAAAGTCAAGAATGGAGTGGATATGTAAATAACACATTTTGGTTTCATACCAATTGGTTTGATGCAAACAGAATTGCCTTATTAAAATAGCATACAAAAATTAATATAAAATAATGAGCAGAATTAAATATACATTTATCCCTTAAATATTTATTTTTGTTTCATTTTGAACTCTTTTAACAGGAGAATAAGAATGTTCAGAAGTTCAGAAGCTATTTGTAATATTATAGATATCCACAGCAGCTTTTAGCTTGCAATTAAATGCAAAGAGAGCATTTATCTTCAGTACTGAAGAGCTATATTCACTTCCCAAAGTGCTTGCTATCCACATCACTAATACAGTGCCATTTTCTTTGGTATGGCTGCACTGGATTGCTTTGTTGGCATCATTATTATGGCCCACTCCTCTCAGAACAGTCATTTCAGCTAGGAAGGGAGGGAATCTACACAGAATGATGCTTAACCTACTGTCAGTATTGGGGTAGGGGGGGTGGGGGGAATAAATATTGTCCTCAGTTGTAATGAGAATCTGAAGGAAAGGGATTGGTCACAGGGTGGTTCTAATCCTCATCCTCCTCTGATTTTGAGATCACTGTTTACTTAGCAAGCAACTCATATAACTCATTCTTCTTTCATGTGGTAACAGAAAAGAAAAATCTGTGGGGTTTTGATCTTAATTTTTTTCCTTTTTTTCCTAAAAAAAAAACCCCAACTTTTGATCAATTTAGAGAAGGATTCAAACCCCAGATCTATGTTTTCATGGATGTACAGCAGACAGGTTACATTTGGTCATGTTCTATCTGATCATGAATCTTGAATCCCTTTCTACAGAGGAATGCAGCTCCCCTAAGAAGGGTAAAAATTTCCTGCAGTGTCCCAAATCCTCATGCTTCCCAGAATAAGAAAGTATTTGAGGATTTGAATTCTCTCAGGCTGACATTTACATCTACTAAAATCTTTAATGTCATGGATTCTCTTAGTTGTGTCTTTAAGTACAAGATACTTGTCCATCCAGACAGTTAAATGCCACCCTGACATCCTGTCCCATCAGATCTCAGAAGCTAAGCAGGGTCAACCCTGGTTAGTACTTGGATGGGACACCTCCTGGGAATACCGGGGGCTGTAGGTTCTAGTCCTGAGGACTTCGCTGTCACCATCCAAGCTCACTTGGCTGTGGCAGATGAACCTCAGGAGTTAAAGGGTGGGGCCAGTTCTGCGCAAGCTGTGCCTCACCTAAAAAATCCACTGCGCAGGTTCGAAGGACACACCCTTGTGGGTAGAGCCCTTCCCAAATCTTTGTTCGTGAAGCCTAGCCATACTTATCCATCCATGTAGATAACACCCATTCTGGCTTTTACTCAATTACTTTTTAGAGGGTTCAGGAGACCTATAGTCAGAAATACTAATTGTATGAATTCACAAGGATTTTATTTTAGCATTAAGACACTCAAGTCTGACAATTGAGAAAAAAAAAAAAGGGTTTCTGGTAATTGAAAGGTTATACAGATCAGTCCCTTTAGCCCAGCTTTGGCAGACATCCTTTTCCAGAGAATTTGTGGCTGAGTGTATGCTTAAATCTACTCTTTAATATTTTATAGAAATTTTTGTCTCATTTTCATTCAAGTACCAATAGTGGGTAAAGCTCAGATTGAGTCTCCTTTTATTCACAACTCTGTGACAGCCTTTGAATACAGACAATATTTTGTGGAAATGGTTCATTACCCACAAACAAAATTATAGACTTTGGCTCAAATTCTTGCATGTCCTTACAAAAAGTATCTTCCATAGCATGGATACAAAAGCAATCTCAAATATTTAAGAAGTTATGCAGATAATTTTCAGATGGATCAGAAGAGATAGTTGTAGTGGTGTTTCAGATCCCTGATATCCTGTCAAAAGGACTAAAATTCTTCCTAACATTTTTAATAACGTTTTTTATCATTACAGTGCTTTAAAATGTGGAACAACTGGAAAAGTTAGTCTTTTGTCTTCTATGTGTTTGATTGTAAAAGTAATGTAACATTTCTATTTTTAAGCTGTACTGACCTTGATGTCATTTTTTGCTTTTGTTTCCTATCTTGCATTTCAACACCTACAAGCACCTGCTCTATTTTCATGGCTCTTTTCTACTTTAAAAGATACGCATTTCCTTTTGATTTAAGAGAAAATGTTTCTTTCACCCTATTTTGCAAGTTAATTCTTAAACTGAACAGAGAATAGAAACCTTCTGTTAATTATCTTTCTAGTAGCTTGAAATGCAGTCTTTCAAAAAAAGAAGAAAATGATTCATGTTTTCAGCTGTTCCATAAAATGGCCAAATTATTTATACAGTTCATAATCTCATTTAGAAGAATTTAGACTTTGAATGATCTATTTAGCTGTATCTGGTTTTTTGTTAAATTTGATTTAAAGTTTGTTATTTTTTATATAATTATGCAGTCAACAATGTGATCTCTTACATTTGATTATGCTGAAATTAGCTATTGAGAAAGATCATATTGTAAAAGAAAGGCAAAAATGGAAAGTTTTTTTTTCATTACTTTAGCATACAAGCAAATGAATGTGGTTTTCTTACAGCTCTGTAGTAGAAAACAGAAGTTGTTTATGTAACACAAACATTATTATGCCATATTCAGTATTCATTTTTTTCTCCCTTGAAGGTGCTATGGAGACTTTTTGGGGTAGATTATCAACTGTTTAGGTCTGTGTACGTGCTACTGATTATTTAATTGGCATTTGTCCTTTTCCAGATGTACCATCAAATCCATACGGAGTACGAGTTTTAGAGCTGTCCCAAACCACTGCCAAGGTTTCGTTCAATAAGCCAGACTCACATGGAGGTGTTCCCATTAACCACTACCAAGTGGATGTGAAAGAGGTGGCCTCAGAAACCTGGAAAATAGTTCGCTCCCATGGAGTTCAAAGTAAGTTTAAAAAGAAATAAACAGGAGTATTTTAACTGAAAAGAATTTCCAGAGAAAAGCCTGCAAGTTGATGTTAACTACTTCGTCTTAGTCCAGCAGCTGTATGTAAATGTGTTTGCAAGACCTCTTTACACCAATTACTGTAGTTTTGTAAAAGTCAACTGCTACTTGTGAGTTTTAAAAAGAGTTTACAAATATTTTGCATTTTTCACTGTCCAGCCAAGTAGATATGAAGAATATTTAAAGCTATAAAGTTCAAAAAGAATAGAAACCAGAGCTAATTTGAGAATGTGAGTTATGTACACAGTTAATTATTTTAAGTAAGCCCTTATGTAATATTTAATGCTAGGCATTATTTTCTGATTTGGAGCTACTTAGTGAAGTTTCTACATATTGTTAATATTGATGATTTCAAAAGCATATCTTAATTGTCCTCTCTAGGCCCAAAAGAGCATAAACCTCCCCAAAGACACAAGTTCTTTAGGTACATGCTGAGGAGGGCTGTTTGTACAGAGTAATGTTAACAGAGAACATGCAATAGTTTCAATAGCCCTTGCATCCAAATTTATCTTTTTGGTATTTTTAATGCAAGTTAAAGCAGGCCTAACATCCTTCTGGTCAGGTGATGGTTTTGAAGCTACCAGCACAGTCATGGAACAAGAAAAATATGTTGCATTATCCATTATGTTTTATCTCTTTCCTTTTCACATCCTATAATCCACAGACAAAAATTCTGCACTAAACAGAACATGTTCCAAATTACAGAATTATTTCAAGGGGGGCTATAATGAACATGTAGTTAACAGATATTCAAAGAAACATATAATGACTCTTGATCTTTTGGGTTTTTTCAACCAAACAGCGTAACTATGTATATAAATGTAATATTGTAAGTCACAGTAACTTTCACTTTATTCCAGAATAACTTCTATTTCTTTCAGTACTGGAAGATCTAAAGAAGACAGTGTATTTCCTCTGTTTGCAGGGCAGCACATTAATAGATATTAGTGCACTTCTTCCTTTCTTTTGGTGTAATATTTCAGACCAAGTTTGAGACTTTTATTCTTGTAGCTTCCTTCAGTGAATTGACAATATTATTTTTGTCTGATGAGCACTGTAATATATCAAAAACTAAAACCTGAAGTGACCTGTCTATGTAGTAGTGTGCAATAGGTTCAAATGAGTACAAACCCAGTGACTACATCAATCACACAAGTGCTTAATTTAATTGTAAAGCCAGAACAAAAAAATATTATCTACAGTGTCAACTTTGTAGAAAAGCATATTTATGTTAGTCCACATATCTTTTTCCTATTATTTCTGTTGATGTGAATTTTATGAAAATACTAATTGATTATACTGGGAAAGATTTGTGATTTGAAAGACCTTTGTTGCTGTTAGAGTTGACTAGATCTGACTTTTCCAAAAGTTCCAATTTGATTTTGAAACATTATTTCAGCATTACATGTTTTTAAGTTGTTGCGTACAGGTAATTTGGAGGTTTCTGTATAAATGAATTGATCTTGGAGTTATTTTAGTCCCAAATCTGTTTGAATTCTATGATGATCTATTCTAAAATCAGAGTAGAGTGACAGGTACAAATACCTGCAGTCCTTATGCAGACTACCAGTGTGAAGTAGATTGTGAATATTGAGAATCTCTGCTGCCAATCCTACTAATATTAAATATACAGCTTATTTCAGAGAAAGACTGTATTCGTTCCTACATGTTGTCATGTTATTTCCCCATGTCTTCTTTTTGTGCAAGTTGCCTGATTAGTTAATTCTTCTTTTTTATTTCAAAGTTTTCAGGGGATATACCATTTTGCAGGCATATATTTTCCCTTTCATTTCATTGTCACCCAACTGTATCTTGAAAGGGTTTGTTGAGAAAACAAAATAGTCACATTGATTTTGGATGAGTTAAAGATGCTTCCTAATAGCATGTATTATCAAAGACTACTCCAAGGGATGATAAAAAGTAAGAAATATGAAAACAACCTGAAAAGCCATCTTGGTCTACAGAGAGTTATGTAATAAATAGAAAAAATAATGAGAAAATAATGGGCAATATTGAAAATTAATACTAGATCAGTAATTAATTCAGGATGTTTTCTGAAATCTCTATTGGTATACCCCTGCATAGGCTGTGAATTTCTCTTTGAACTGTTTGAGAATCCAAAAGGTATTGCAGATTGTCAAATATTTGCTAATCAGGAAAAACCTTGGTTTTGTAAATCTTATTGATGTTACATTATGTAATTTGATTGGGAAGTCAAAAGGAACTTTTATTATAAAGTTCTTGCAGCTATTCTGTAATAAGTTCAAAACTTGTTCTATTTGTGAGGTACTATAGGGCCAAACCAGAAAAGTAAGATATGTTGCCAAAACACAGATTGAACAATCTGGAACAAAAAGAGTCTTTGCAAATGGAGATGGGGAAAAAAAAAATTAATGGCTTTTTCTAAAAAGAAAATTGTGATATATGTAACTGGAATCTTTCTGGAATATTCACCCTTTGCTTCTTTTTCTGAGTATTCAGAGGGTTTTAGGAAGTTTTCTAAAATATCTGTTTAAACTTTTCTCCTTTTATCTTTTAGCCCACTTATAGTGTCACGGTAAGAAAGCCTTGAGACATTCTCTCTGAAGTCCTTATTTTCAGTTCCTGTAAGAATTTTATTAGTGTGAAGCTTTATTTTATATATATATAAATATTTAGAATACTTTTAAATATTCTGAACGGTAATAAAAATTAAATATTTTTGAGACAGTTTATCATTCTGCTTAAGTCACTAACAACCACTTTCCTATTTATGCCTCAACATCATCTCAGCTGAGTGAGGAGGATGTTTAGAATGCAGACAGTCAGTTTTCTGTATTATGATTTGTAGGTAGGTCATCATACTTGGCTCAATATTTCTTACAGGTAACAAAACCAGTTTATAGATCTGTTCACATTTTAGGGACAGGTTTATGGCTAAGATTCAGATGTAAATGTTCCTTAGACAGGGACAGATAACAGCTTGCACATCTTAAGTTGTGGTGCATACATAATGCATGGTCATGTTTTTTTCCCAGCAGCCAGTGATAAAATATTCTTTAATTTTACAGATTGGATTTTTTTTCAGTCTGATTTTACTCAGGTATGGCAAAACTGCAGACCTTTCTTGCCACAGTGTACATAATGTGTAAATTCCAAACACATCTTGTAAGGGAAAGAGGCAGAAAAACCTACCTGCAGGAGAACATTGAACCTGGAGACTGTTAAAATTTCAATACAGAGAGTTTTCAAGGCTAAACTGGGTCTTCTGCTCCCTCTATACTATGACCTAATGGAACACTGTAGCTATCTTCGTACAGTCACATAGAACAGCCATAAACTGATAAAATTAATGAAAATGCATTTTTAAATGAAACAAACATCATTAAAATTTGCCTACAGAAGTAAGTTTAAGCATAAAGCATTATTAAATGATTAATAGATGTTTCAAAAACTTTTTGCTACTAATGCTAACAAGCCATTAATTTTCATCTGATTATGATCCAATAGCTACGTATTTCTTGTTTTATTTATGTGAAAAACACAGTAGATGCTTACCAAAATTGTTAGGCATTTTTTGTGATCAATCATCCAGTAAATACAAATAAGTTTAATCAGGACAATTAAGCAGTATGAAATGGATTCTAGCAAATCTATTCAAACAATCCTCCAATTTTCTTCATATGCTGTTTTCTTCAAGAATCCCTCTAAAGGTGACTTTTGTCTCAAACTTTACTAGTCTGAGTTGTTTTCAGATCAAATTAAGGAGAAAATCACAGTCTTGGAGCTGTAGCCAAGAATATCTGTTTCCCCATTCTCTCCCCTTTGTCTTTTATAATGAAGATTTCATTTTAAAGTCTGTGCTGATTGCAGCTATTGAAGAGGAGCAC
This sequence comes from Pithys albifrons albifrons, assembly GCF_047495875.1. Classification (NCBI taxonomy): domain Eukaryota; kingdom Metazoa; phylum Chordata; class Aves; order Passeriformes; family Thamnophilidae; genus Pithys; species Pithys albifrons. The sequence continues at coordinate 104,040,078 of NC_092458.1, read as the reverse complement.
AGAAAGTGAAGCAATCATTCTGATGCACCAATTTCAGACTATTAAGGGATGTAAAGTCTTAATCAACACTATCGTAGTTCACCAAGAGATCAGTGAACAAATGGCATTAGATTTTTCTGTTCTTGGTGGGTGCTGTTCTGAATATGAGAATTGCTTTTTTGCAAGCTGCCTGCAAATCTCTGAGTAGTTTCACTTTACAGTGATTCTTCTTATAGACTGGAGTTTCAAGAGGAGCTGGATATGCATGGACAGGTCAGACATTTACGGCCCAGTCAGTAGTGAAGAGAAACCCACTATACCTGAGTAGCAGATGTGGCAAGGTTCCTTCTCCAAGGAGAGTTTGTATCCTTTTACCCAGACAGCTGGTAAATCCCTGAGTGTGGGATAACATCCACCCACCCTCAAGATGGGATAGTCACTGGTAAAGAGCATTTGACAGGGTTTCTTCTGTAGACACAAAGAAACCAGTGAGAAGGTGTAAGATACCTCTGCTGGGCAAAACTGCCTTACTGCGATCTTCTGAGCATTTTTATTTTTAAAGAAAGGACATTGACTGGTCCGTTTCTGAGAAATCAACAAAGACGTCATAAGAAAAAGACTGCATTATTTTTCTCTTTTCAAGCAGTATTGAGTTTTCCAAGGATGAAATATGATAGAGTTTGTGGGATTCGATCCTTCACATCCCTTCAGTCCCTCAGAAAGCACTACTAGTATAACTCTAATAGAGAAGCCATCAAAGTCTTGTTTTGTCTCAATAACATTATAGACATTGATAATTCTGGTTCACAGGCAGCAAATAAATGCAGTTGTAAAGAAAGGTCTTTAGCTTACTCATAAATTCCAACCACTGTGGAGATGTGCTTGAAACCTGCAAAAAAAAAAAGTGCTCTCTGAAAACGTTTGGATGTATTCAACAAGAATGTAAAAAACCCTTGATTTCCTTCATTCTTCTGTTTACAGGTAGATAAATAGAAAAAGAAACATGTCAATGGATCTTTCTTTTCAGAGCATATGAGTAAAATACCAAGGAAAAACAGTCTGCATTTCTAGTGCCAGTCAGTTTGCTGGTGATAGAACAACCTAATTCCATATTATTCCACTTATGGGATATATGGGTCGTTGGCACTCTCTTACAGAAGGGAGATAAACATTTGGCGATTTGTGTAGCCAATACACACACACCTACTATGCTTCCCTCTGAACTTCTGGTGTTTGGAAGTTCTCAGGTTTCACATAAGTTTTTTTCATGTCTATTTTTAATTATTGCTTTATATAATTTTTTGAGGAAAGGTTCAGTGATACTATAATGTATTTTTTAATTTTTAAAATTAAAGTAGTACTATTTTATACAAAACATCAGTAAATATAGAAGACTTAATAAAGCAAGTCCACTCATTTCTTCTGTTTAGTCAAATTTGAAAAAATTATAGATTTTCTGAGTTTTTCAGGAAATTACTAAAGTACTGATGCCTGGATAATGTAGAATTTCTTATATTGGGAACAAATTGTATCATCAAATGACTGAAGAAGTGCATATAACAGGAGTTACAGACAGTAAAGGTGCATCATCTTTATAATTACATCTTTCAAAGCAGATTATTATCAAACACATAAAATTAACAAAGGAGAATAAAATTATAGTTGAGAAGTAAAAAGTATTTTTCAATCATTCATGTGTAAACTTCACAAAATAACGATAGGGAAGATACAGAACCTGTTTTGAACAAACTTTCTTTTTTTTTTACATTTTTTTTCCTTAAAGTTTTTGCCTACTGGTATATTAACATTAAATTAAGTGTTGTCATGTTAGAGACTGGTGAATCTAAAAACAGTAATCTGTAATGATGCTCTAAAAATAACTTGTTTAAAGAATTAGCTCCTCTGACATAATTTTTCATATGCAAAGTTCAAGAAGCTACTGAATATGACAACCTTACATTCTTCTTAACTTTGGATCTTAAAAACAGAAATGTCTTGTGTTGCTTATTTTTGTGAAAACAAACCAATGCCAAAAAGCTCCAACACAAAAATAGAAAAGAAAACCAACCAACCAAGAAAAAGCACACAAACTAAAATCTCTTGACTTTTCTAGGTCCTGTTTCTTTCAGGAGATATTCTGTTAATTTTCAAATAATTTCGAGAAAATATCCCTGGAGTGTAGCATTTGTTGTGTATTAGCACAAAAAAAATTCTACAATTGATAAAAATTATATCAGTTAAATTATACATTTCCAAAACATGGATTGGAAGAAAAAATACAGGAAATTATGTCATAAAATCTGGGGTTTTTTAATCAGTAATGTGTTTTGTCTTTCAGTAGTCAGCAGTGTTCTCTGTTTTGATATTAGAGATTCCCCTTTGGATGGCAGAAGGCAGAAGATTTATGTATAACATGATTCATTAATGAATGTGTTAATCATGAATGTATTTCATGCAGTGATATCAAAATATACCAAAAGTACTTTATCAACATATGTTTATACTTCTTTATTCAATATTTTATGAAAGGAGACAATAATTTTCAAAGCCTTGTGATAGAATAATCAGGTTATGTGCAAAGAGAAGTTTCATTTTATATAACTGTTTTTACAGCTTTCCATTATAACTCAAAATGAAAGGATGAAAAATATTACAACCTAAGAAATGTTAAAAACTTTGTACAAGAAAAGAAAATCCATTGACAGGTGGACTACAAGTGTCATTAATACTTGTGTGAAAAATAGGCACATATTAATGACACACACAAAAAAAAATCCCAGCACTGAACTTTATGCAAATAGAAGAACAATAAATGTTATATTTCAGTTTTAGCTATTAAGGATTTAGGGAACGTCAAGCTTGTTTTGCTTTCATCATAACTTTTTGGTTTTATCTTTGGTTCTTGGCAAGTTGGAGACCAAACCTGAAATAAGTAATTCTTTGTTATTTCACATTCAAATCTCAACAGTTTCTGTTCATTTTCTTTTTCATTGGAGTTAAATTTCATGTACTTTGTGAAATCCTAGAATAATTAAGAAAGAAAGGAACCTTGTGATCATCACCTCCAAGTCCTCAAAGTTGCAGCAGAACCAGCTTGAAAGTTTTATTTGGGCTTTTTCCTAAGTTTCGAATGTCTCTATGAATGGAAATTCCATATTTAGTGGTTTGTTTGTAAAATGAGGTGGGGTTTTTTGTTGTTGGATTTTATTGGTTTGTTTGTTTGTTTGTAAAACCAGGTCCTGTCTGTATTGGTTTTTTCACATGCATTTAACTGGGACTTCGAGGCACATTATGGTAGAGAAAGAATTTTCTGTTGCCCAAGATATGTGTTTAAGCCTTTCTGCTATATGTTATACCTGGTACTGATGGTCTTTTTACTATACATGTCCCTAAAGTTAGAGGAAACGGTATATATGTAAGTGTTGATGTGGTAACTAAAACTTGAAGTTCTCTATGTGTTATGCTTTTAACTTTTGAATTGGTTACACCAGTGAGAATGTATACATGATATAGGCAACTCTTATTATAAACCTTCCAGATAAAACATTAAATCAGTAAATTTAAAATGAGGTAATTCCATTTGCTACTAAACTTCCTTTTTCTGTCCTTCAGCAAGACACTTTGATTGACATCATAATGAACAGACACTCTGTCAGAAGACTTTAGATTACAATGAAATTGTAGGACAAAGACTACTTTTTATTCAATTTATTTGGGTAAATACAAGCATATAAGTTATTCAGACCTCTTATGCTGTCTCTGTACTATTTTTGGCCTCCATCCAGCTTAATCTTTGCTGTAAAAGTCTCATGTGTGTGGAAAGGTTGAACTGTAAGTAAATGTCTTAAACTAAATTACATGGATGGATTAGAGAGACTGGAAAGTGAGAAGTGTAAAGGGAAACTAGGTTTAAGTATTTCAGGTTTTTATACAGACCTGAAACACCAGGAGATTGAAATGTTCTTTTCACATTCAAAAGTATATCAAATGTCATGAGAAGTGAAGAAAATCCAGACAATTTACTGCACAGCATGTGTTCATAACTGAAAGCAACTGAGTGTTATGCAGATAGAACCACTGCCAATATCTGAGCTTACCCTTTTTTCAGGAGCTTGTCATTCTGTGTTTGTAATTTCATTTAGTCAACCAGTTAAAGTTCATTGCAAAATGTGATTTACATGCAAGTCTTGAGGGTTTTTTTAAGACATAGACTTGAAAATTTGTAGAAAATTCAAGATATCTTGATTGCAAGAAGTATGTAGTAATTATTTTAACAAACAATTAAATGGAGACTTCGATGTTCCAAATGTATTTCACCGGATGCTCTTCTTTTGTATTAACTCATGCCTACTCCCTATTTAGACCTTTCGGGCTTTTCATGATAGTATATTCTCAAGTAAATTTTCAGTGAACATGCTGATCTGATATAAAAGTTATGCTGATCTGGCTTGTAAAGGTAAATCTTGTTAAGTAAATAGTGATGCAGTGCAATATTGGATATCAATAACTGATAAATGAGACTCATGGAGCAGCTGCAAATTTTGTCTTTCAAAACTGTATTGTATTCATGCACACTTACTTTACATTTCTAGTCTACCTAGAAAAATGTAAAGTACATTTATGGAATTTTTATGTGTATATAAACTTCTGCTGCATTTTGTAATACAAAATAGAAAAGTGCTCCTGGGTGACAGTGTTTTTGAAGTATTTTCAAGGTCATTGAATGACAGAGTAGTTATGAACAGTGCTTTCCTTCTGCCACATCAAACAATGAGCAACAGAGCGATAGCTTGGCCCTATCTGTATGACTTTCCATAATATCTTTAAATTAATCCTCTTTTTATCTCCTTTTTTCTCTCTCCCCATTTCTTTCTTCATTAGTAAGGAATGAAGTATTGTATATATAATGGAGATGAGGAAGTAAAAGCTATGAAGGAAAATTATCCTTGCATGCAAGAAGCAAAAAGGACAGTTTTTGAAATCATCATTCATGTCAGGCCTAAGGTCTTTGTTTTTGCACAGCACGAAATGCCATGAAAGGGGTCATGTTTTAGTCCCTCTTTTTGCCACTATGAGGATGATCACTTTGATGACAGCAGTCACCAGGAGCTGGTTTTTTCTCACTTCAAATGGTGGTGGTTAGGACTTTGTCACCTCCTGCACTGGGTAGCAGAGCAAGTAGAGTTTTGTTTTCTCACATTTTACATGTTTCAGAGTTGAAAATTGCATGGTTTACAGTCAGAATTCCTGTGCCAGAACCTGCTTATTAGGTAACTCCAAGGCCACAGCAACTTATGTGACAAAAGACATGTAGATTCTATATATGTTATTCTGTTTATTAGGATGCAGGATTATTACTGAATTGAAAATGTTGGAATTTTAAATAAAATAGCAGCCTTAACTGAGAGGCAAGTCTTGCTATCGTATATGAATGTGTTTATGAAAAATTCTCTGCTTCTCTGAGCATGATATTAGAAGTTTTCATTCCTTTGTGCTCTAAGATATTTCTTTGGTTTACCATTAATAATTTATGAATTTCTGATATCTGTCTTGAAGCATTGTAAGAGTAATGGTATATTTGTAGTAATGAGTAAAGAGTAACTAATATTCTTAGGTATTTGGATCCATCTGGTTAAGGAATGTCACCTCTTATTTGTATATAGTAACATGGTGCAGTTTTCTAACACTATAAGAAAACTAGTGAATTGCATGATAGGTAAGAAAACTGGGGAATTACACAAAACATCTTCAATCTGTTGCAAAGTGTCATAGGAAAAAACAATGCAGCTCTGCAGAACTTGGCTGATAATAGGAAGAAGATACAGTTGTTAAAAACAAACGGCTGTCAGTATATTCTTAGACTTTGAAGGCATTTTCTGTCAGGGCTTTTTTTTTTTTTTTGTGATAAAAATATATTTGGACCAGTAGTCTGTTGTTATTTTAGGATAAGTTGATCGTTCACCTCCGAGATATACACTGCTCTATTAAAAGCAGTCATCAGTAGCTTGCCCATTCTTCAAATGGCAGTTGTATCAAACTGAAAAAAAGTTGCCTGCTCATCCTTTTGGAAGAAAGACTTGAGTTCATTCTGTAAGTCAGTCAAGCAAAAACCAGCTCCAAGTGAAGCTGTGCTCCTGGGCACGGTTCTGCCCTCATTGGCAAGTCCTGTTTGCCAGTGACTGGTGATGCAGAAGAGCAGAGTCAGTCGTAAGTCAGATGGGACGGCTCAGACCCACCAAATATCAATGTGTGGCAAGAATCTGCACCAAGGTCTCCCATACCTGCCTTTCTCAAACAGTAATATGATCCTTAAATCCATGTGGATTTGCCACACGGTTAGATACATTTGACCTAATGTATTCCAGTTCCAGATGGAATTCCATTGAAATTACTGTGGACTTCATGCTTGAAAGATGCAACATTTTTCTGTTATGAATTCAAGTGAGGCAAACCTCACCTTTTTTTCCCCCAAGATCTGTCAGTGACAAAGAATTCATGGATAGAGCTTTGAATGTGGGAGACCTTTTTTAACTTCGTGTTGCAATTTTCAAAGGGGATGTTGAATCGCAACAAGATGTCCTTTGTAGTAGCAGCACAAAAAAGGCAGGGAAAACTGAAATACAAGTAATTCTGCCCTACAAGACAGTGTAAGAGATTCTAGATTCTGACGCAGACCAAGTCTGCTGAAGATAATGCCAAAGGGGGGAACAGTTATCTCCACCCCTTCCCAGTGCACATACAAACAGTGTTGTGAGACTTTTCTCAATAGCACTAAAAAGAATAACAAGGACAACTGGCCCAAGATGCAGCTTGCCAATTATGAGCAGATATTAGAAATATTGATAAAGTGCAAGAAACATGAAGCACTGAAACAGGTTACACCAAGACAAAAGGGTGAGGAATCTCTGTCCGTGGGGGCTGAGAGTGAGTTAGACAAAGCCATGCCTGGCCTGATCTAAAACTGGTATAAGTCCTGATTTCAGTAGGAGGTTGGACCAGATAAACTCCAAATGTTCCTTCCAATGAACCACTAAAAAGGCTAGAAAGTGGGATAGCTGTCACAAGTGTAGAAGAAAGTAAGATATGGACTCATATCCAATTATTGGCCTCCCCCTTCACATTATACTCTGTCCTTCTATAATCCAGGGTGTATTCCAGACCTTGATATGAAGCAGGGAATGTGTTGTTGCGTTTGTTAAAATCTAAAAACAAGCATGATCTTCCTAGTCTCCTAATAAATGGTATCACTTAGAAGACCCTGTCTTATTTTCTGGGTTGTCTCCCAGTAGGCATTTTATTTAGCCTTGATTGGTGATCAAAAGGAGAAAAAAATGGCATAAATGAAACAGTATAAATGATCTTAATAATAAAGGCCTTAATTGGCCTTCTGCAATGAGATTAACACAGTTATTCCTTCATTACATATTGTAGTATTGTATATTCACTCAATAAAGCATCACTTACTTCAAAGACTTAATTCTACTACCCTTATGTGTTCATATTGCCAGTGAAAATTCAGGTATATTCAGTGGCCTAGAAACTTTTCTTATGGGAGAATTTTAAAACTAATGTCTACAGAAAGTAAATTTGATTCATGGAAAGATTTAACTTAATCAGACTTTATATTTAGCAGGGTAATTTGTACTACTAAAATTGCAGCTATTATAGTCACATAAATATTTAACAATGAACCCTGCTGAGAACATTAGTCATATATTAGAGTTTTGTACAAAACCTTCTTTTTGCATGATGAGGGGAAACATCTGTTAGAAATCTAAGTCCCCATTGATTTTACCATATTTGTTTATTTCATAAACGGTTTTAAGTGTAGTCCTTTCTAAGTGTCTGGCTGTTTCTTCAAGCAGTAGACTCAAATCCTTGCATTAAGAAGTGCACAATAGTTTTTTTTAGCAGAGGAAGAAACAGAACTAAGATGGTATTCACCTTTAATTTTCACAGAATCAGAGAAAGGTTCATTGGAAGGAACATTTGGAGTTTACCTGGTCCAACCTCCTACTGAAATCAGGACTGATACCAGTTTGAGATCAGGCCAGGCATGGCTTTGTCTAACTCGCTCTCAACCCCCAGGGACAGAGATTCCTCACCCTTTTGTCATGGTGTAACCTGTTTCAGTGCTTCATGTTTCTTGCACTTTATCAATATTTCTTATATCTGCTCATAATTGGCAAGCTGCATCTTGGGCCAGTTGTCCTTGTTATTCTTTTTAGTGCTATTGAGAAAAGTCTCACAACACTGTTTGTATGTGCACTGGGAAGGGGTGGAGATAACTGTTCCCCCCTTGGCATTATCTTCAGCAGACTAAATAACACTCAGCACTATGTATTGTTCATGTGTCCCAGTGTCCCCTTCGTAGCTCTTTGCTGGACCTGACCAGGTTTCACAGAATCACAGAATATGCTGAGTTGGAAGGACCTTCAAGGATCCTTGAGTCCAACTCAGCCCTGCACATGACCATCCCCAAGAGTCACACCATGTGCCTGAGAACATTATCGAAATGCTTTTTATGCTCTGTCAGGCTTGGTGCTGCGTTGTAATTTTCTTATTATGCATTCTTTCTTTCTCCTCTCCTTTTCCTCTTCCGTTTCCTTCTCACTTATCCCTTTCCTGTTCCTTCACTTCCATTTCCCTTTCCTTTAATAAAAATACCTTTTCTGGAAGTAGATTGCATTTTCAAAAAAATGGTATTAAGCACCTGGCTTGGTCATCATAAAGGTGGAATAGGAAATTTTTAAACTAAAAACTTGGAGAAAGGAATACTAAAAGAATAGTAAAGGGAGTTTTTTGTGGGATTAGGTTAGTTTATCTTTCTTTTTTTGTTGGTTTTTTTGTTTTGTTTTTTAAGCTATCATGCCTCTACTCATTAAAGCTTTGAGTATCTGTTTTAATGTGTATTATTACAGTAAGTGAAGGGAAAAAAGCACTTCTCATTGGTATGGTAAAAAACACATGTTGACTTTGTTCTCTGAGGAAGAAATTGTTTTGTTTATTTTTTTAAGTGAGAGGATGCTTCTTACTAAAAACTAAACCAACACCTCATGTGTTTCGGTACATCACAAGTAAATAAAATGTAATTGAAATATCAACCTAAGGTATTTACAAAAGGGCAGTACAGAAACAATTACATAAAAGATTTGTGGTGTCAAATTTGAAGACAGGGAAACTAAATTATGGCGCAAAGTGCTGGGTTATAGAAGAATGTATCAAAGTTAAAGGAATCAAAGAGTAAAAAAAAAACAAAACAAAATCAGAAAATTCACATATCTGTTTCAATGCAATGATATGAAAAATCAGAAAAAAATAGGACAAAATTAAGTATTATTTTATGCACAGTTATAGAATCATAGAATCATAGAATCTATTGGTTTGGAAAAGACCTCTGAGATCATCGAGTCCAACCCTTGGTCCAACTCTAGTCCATTTACTAGATCATGGCACTCAGCGCCACGTCCAATCTCAGTTCAAAAATCTCTAGGGATGGTGAATCCACCACCTCTCTGGGCAGCCAATTCCAATGCCTGATTACTCTCTCTGGAAAGAATTTTTTTCTGATATCCAACTTAAATTTCCCCTGGCAGAGCTTAAGCCCGTGCCCCCTTGTCCTATTGCTGAGTGCCTGGGAGAAGAGACCAGCCCCCACCTGGCTAGAACTTCCCTTCAGGTAGTTCTAGACAGTGATGAGGTCACCTCTGAGCCTCCTCTTCTCCAGGCTAAACAACCCCAGCTCCCTCAGCCTCTCCCCATAGGGCTTGTGCTCCAGTCCCTTCACCAGCCTTGTTGCTCTTCTCTGGACTTGCTCCAGCACCTCAATATCCTTTCTGAACTGAGGGGCCCAGAACTGAACACAGTACTCAACGTGTGGCCTCACCAACGCAGAGTACAGGGGAAGGATCACTTCCCTGGTCCTGCTGGCCATGCTATTTTTGATCCAGACCAGGATCCCATTGGCCTTCTTGGCCACCTGGGCACACTGTTGGCTCATGTTGAGCTTCCTGTCAATTAGTACCCCAAGGTCCCTTTCTGCCTGGCTGCTCTCCAGCCACTCTGTGCCCAGCCTGTAGCGCTGCAGGGGGTTGTTGTGGCCAAAGTGCAGGTCCCGGCACTTGGCCTTGTTGAACTTCATCCCATTGGAATCAGCCCATCTCTCAAGTCTATCCAGATCCCTCTGCAGAGCCCTCCTGCCTTCCAGCAGGTCAACACTTCCTCCCAACTTGGTGTCGTCAGCAAATTTGCTGATGAGGGACTCAATCCCCTCATCTAAATCATCAATAAAAATGTTAAACAGGACTGGACCCAACACAGACCCCTGGGGAACACCACTGGTGACTGGCCGCCAGCTGGATGCAGCTCCGTTCACCAGCACTCTCTGGGCCCGACCCTCCAGCCAGCTCCTAATCCAGGAGAGGTTACACTTGTCCAGGCCATGGGCTACCAGCTTTTCCAGGAGTATATTATGGGAGACAGTGTCAAAGGCCTTGCTGAAGTCCAGATAGACCACATCCACAGCCTTCCCCTCATCCACCAAGTGGGTCACCTGATCGTAAAAAGAGATCAGGTTGGTCAGGCAGGACCTGCCCCTCCTAAACCCATGCTGGCTGGGTCTAATCCCTTGTCCACCCTGAAGGTGCTGTGTGATTGCACTCAGGATGAACTGCTCCATAACCCTGCCAGGCACGGAGGTCAGGCTGACAGGCCTGTAGTTGCAAGGGTCCTGCTTGCAGTCCTTTTTGTGGATTGGGGTGACACTGGCCAACCTCCAATCATCTGGGACCTCCCCAGAGAGCCAGGACTGTTGGAAGATGATGGAGAGTGGCTTGGTAAGCTCTTCTGCCAGCTCCCTCATCACCCTGCGATGGATCCAGTCTGGTCCCATAGACTTGTTAGGATCCAGCTGGCTCAGTAAGTCACTAACTATTTCCTCCTGGAATACAGGAGGGATATTCAGCTCCCTCTCCCTGTCCACCAGCTCCAGAGGCCAGTTGTCTTGAGGGCCACCTGTCTTCCTGGTGAAAACTGAGGCAAAGTAGGTGTTAAGTACCTCAGCCTTCTCCTCATCTTCCTTAACTATATTTCCCTCCAAGTCCAACAGAGAATGGAGGTTTTCCTTGCCCCTCCTTTTGTTATTAATGTATTTATAAAAGGACTTTTTGTTATCCCTAACTGAAATAGCCAAATTTACTTCAAATTCCACTTTTCTTTCCCTAATTTTTTTCCTGCATGACCTAGCTCTATCTGTAAATTCTTCATAAGTAGTCAGCCCTTTTTTCCATAGTCTGTAAACTTTCTTTTTATCTCTGATTTCTTGCAGAATCTCCCTATTTAACCAAGCTGGCCGTCTTCCCCTCCAGCTGGCCTTTCGGCACACTGGGACAGCCTGTTGCCGTGCACTCAAAATTTCCTTCTTAAAACATGTCCAATCCTCCTGGACCCTCTTGCCTTTAAGGGTTGTTTCCCAGGGTATGCTCTGAATCAGTTTTTTGAATAGGCCAAAATCTGCCCTCTGGAAGTCCAAAGTAGAGGTTTTTAATGGTGGTTCTCCTTACATCCCTGAGGACTGAAAATTCTATTATTTCATGGTCACTATGCCCCAGGCGGCCTCCAACCACTACATCATCTACCAGCCCCTCTCTGTTTGTAAACAGTAGGTCTAGCGGGGCCTTACCCCTGGTAGGCTCATTTACCAGTTGATGAAGGAAATTGTCCTCTATACACTCCAGGAACCTCCTTGACTGCCTCTTCTCTGCAGTATGTAGCTCCCAGCAGATGTCTGGCAGGTTAAAGTCACCCACAAGAACAAGGGCTGGAGATTTTGAGACATCCGCCAGCTGCTTGTAGAACAATTCATCTCCTTCATCATCCTGGTTGGGCGGTCTGTAACCCATAAGGGTGTCAGCCTTGTTGGCCTTCCCCGTGATTCTGGCCCACAGGCACTCAACCTTGTCACTGCTGACCTCAACTTCAACAGAGTGAAGAGACACTCTAACATATAAAGCCACCCCTCCACCTCTTCTTCCCTGCCTGTCCTTTCTGAAGAGCTTGTAGGCCCCCATAGCAGCACTCCAGTCATGTGAGTCATCCCACCACGTTTCTGTGATAGCAACTATGTCATAGTTTTCCTGCTGCACTATGGCTTCCAGCTCCTCTTGTTTGCTTCCCATACTGCGTGCATTGGTGTACATGCACTTCAGCTGGGCCATTGATTTCCTTCTCAACTCGGGCTCTATGCCCTTAGGCTTATCTCTGGAGAGCCCAGTTGCCATCCCTTCCCCCTTCAAACCTAGTTTAAAGCCCTCCTAACCAACCCTGCCAACTTATGGGCTACAGTTCCTTTGCCCTTCCTAGATAAATGAAGCCCATCTGCTTTGACAAGACTGGGCAACACGGAGTTTGCCCCATGATCAAAAAACCCAAAATTTTGACGATAGCACCATCCCCTAAGCCACCTATTGGTAAGCTGGGCTTTCCTAAACCTCTCCTCATTTATCTCCTCATTCATCCTGGCTAGCACAGGAACTGAGGCAATTACTACCTGTGCTCCTGTCCCATGAAGTGATCAGGTCAGTGCCTTGAAATCTTTTTTAATTACCTTGGTACTCCTTTTATTAATGTCATCACTTCCAACCTGGATAACTAACAGCGGGTAATAGTCTGAGGGTTGGATAAGCTTAGGAAGTCTTTTGCTAATATCCCTCACCCTGGTCCCGGGAAGGCAGCAAACTTCCCTGTGGGATGGGTCTGGCTGACACATAGGGCCCTCAGTTCCCCTCAGAAGGGAGTCACCAATTACAACAACCCTTCTCTTTTTCCTCTTAGCTGTAGTTGTAACCCGTCCAGTAGACTGGGGGTAACCAGAAAACCTTGTAGACAGATCCTCCTCCTGACTGTCCTCCAACAGACTATCCGAGTCCAGAGCCATATACCTGTTTTTTAAGGGCACCCTAGCAGGTGAAAGGGGTCGAGAGGGGGTGTTTTTGCCTTTACAACCAGGCACCTGTTTCCATTCGTCCCCATCCCTGTGGTCTGTTCTGTCTGCCTGATGGCAGGAGGGGCTGGGCTTCACCACCTCCTGCTGGGCTTCCTTAGGAGTGGAAAGGGTGTGACTCCACCAGTCAATTTCCCTTTCACTCTCCCTTATGTTTCTGAGCCTACACACCTCTTCCTTTAGCTCTGCCACCAGACCCAGCAAATCGTTCACCTGCTCACATCGTATGCAGGCGCTTCTCACACTGTCCTCTGGTAGCAGATCCAGGCTCAGACAGTCTATGCAGTCAGAGGCCTGAGTGGCTGCATCCTTTTTAGAGGGTTCTGTCTGTATTGACACCCCTCTTCTGGTAACAGGAGCAACAGCTTTCATTTTCTTGGGAGGCATGACTGTCTTGAGCTGTGGGGAAAGGTAGAAAAGAGAAACAAACAAACAAACAAAAAAAGGCCACAGAAATACCATCAGTATATACCAGTCAGTATATCCATTCCATGCTCTTATAAATTCCATTGTATATTTGTAAATTCTTATTTAATACAGTGGTAAGGTTTCTCTATGGGAGAGAAACATAGCAAGCTGAAATTAATAGGAAAGCCTCACATGTTCTCCTAAAAATTTTTGCACTTTTTAATTATGGAAAATTTGCTAAGAATGCACTAAAACCCATTTAATTAAAAACAATACAATTTTAATGAGAACGTCCTCTTCTAACCTACCCCATGCTACTTTGCATACATAATACTGTAAACCAGAAGAACTGGCTGTTATGCTCCTGTCTTTTGGGTTAGGGTATACTATTATCCAAGTCATCTTCCACTTCAGGGAACTACAGAAAATAGCAGCTAAGAAACCTCAGTTAATCAAAAAGTGAACTACAGATACATGAAGGAACTATTTCTAATTAGCAAGAAATGTTTTTATAATAATCCAAAAGGATTTTGCCATACAGTGAAAGCAATGGAGAAATACAAAGCATTCCATAGAGTTATAGGACAGAAAATAAAATTATTTCATCTAATTTTAGGACAGAATATGTGTTTGAAATCTAAATTCTGTTTTAATGGTGATGAGAAACAAAATCTCTCAAAGCTAGAGCCTAGTTGCACAGGATTGTTGATAGGATAAGATACTAATCGTTACAAGTGGCGGTATTTCTTCATGAAATATTCTATTTTTTTGTCAAACTAATATAACAGAAAATTGTGAAGACGATATCAAGGTAATGTGGTCTCCTTTATCACGGGGAGTATGAATATTTTGTAAGCCTATAGCCTAAAAATGCTACATACTTTAATTATTTTTTTCATTTTTCTTAACACTACTTTGCATAAATGATTTATTTTATATGCAATTCATGCAAGTGTGTTTCTGTAGTGAATAAGGTTATGGAAACAGTTTATTGTTACAATGATCCATCTTAAATTGCTTTTGTTCCCAGAGTTTTTCTTCTAGGAATTTTTTCCTAAACTGTGTGCTCTGCTGTTACTTTGATTAAAGATTGATTGAACTAAGGATATGTTTTAAATAAATAAACTAGAAAATGAAATTCTCGATAAAATCTATTCATTGTTATACCCAACGTTCATTAAATGACAAAACCCATCTTATGGATTCAGGATGATTCCTTTTATTATAAACTATATTCTCAACCCACAAGTTTTCTCTTTCTCGGGAGTTTTGGTTTATGCTCCTGCTTTCTTTATTGTCATGAATTTATAGCACTGTGTTTTATAACTATAATTGCCCCATGGATTACTTATCTATCCTTTTTGGATTTATTTCAATACAAAGAGGTATCAAACAAAATCTCCTGAATGACTCCAGGGTGGAGATGCTACTCTTGGTTCAGTTTGTATAGTGATATCTCAGTACCCAACCCAATAAAATTAAAAATTAAATATATGGAGAAAAGGACCTTAACATGGTAATTGTATTTTAGTGTGTTATATATTAATATTAGTAAAAATAATACAGCCATTTTTTTCAAAATGCATTTGTAATGTCCCGTACAGAGAAATATTTTGTAAGGAAATTATTCATGCTAGTGAACATTAGAGTTTATTAATTACACCTGATCTATCACACTGTATATGTTTATTCATAGGTGATTGTTTGTATTCACAGTTAATTAAACCACTGCATCTTTTATACCAAAATAATGCATTAACTATACATTATAGTGCAAAGAATTATGGAAATTCCTGACAGAGCCATTATAGCTGATTTTTAAAATGGTTACATTTTTTTCCTGTGTGTACATTTCAGAGAATGATTTAAGGCTTGATATTGCCTCCATATGTACTAATGGAATTTATGCCAATGATTTCACTGGCAGTTGGATTTGCTATCATTTTGAGTTTTTTTCATGTAATGTGCAACTTGAAATATTTTCATTATTAGAGTTCATTTATTTGTGTTAGTTGAATTCTGACATTTACAGCCAGATGCTTCAATCAGTATTTATGAAATTAATTGTTATTTGGGCAAGGCAGACAGATGGAACTGAAACAGTTTGGCTGTTTCTGCATATGAATTAACATTTTGTCTATTTTATAGCAAAATCCTTTTTTTCTCCCAATATTTTTTCCCCCGTGGCAATTTCTAACTTCATTTTGTCAATATTTCTGTGAGTTGACTATGAGGCTCAGCTAAAAAAAAGAGATTTTATACTGTTCCTCCTACTGTGCAAAGACATAGAATAAACAAAACAGTGTTGAAATTTTGGTAGAAGTTCCTCATGTTCTGTATCATCTCCAAGAGTCTCAGACATTTGTACAGAACTTTAATGCTTAAGTTCCTCACTGCTCTTCTCACATGTCCTGCTGCCATAGGTTCCTCACTGCTCTCTTCCCATGCCTTTTTTCTCCTGTCCTTGAAAGAATATGAATCATCATCACAAAGAGAAGCTTGTTTAAGCTTAATAAAAATGCTATTCATTTTTTTACCTCTGAAAGAAATTTGAGTATTTCCAGGGGACTAAAATTTATCTTGAGGGTAGTAAAATAATGAGTAATAGGTGCAGCAAAATGTTGTTAAATCAAAACACTCCAGTTATTAATATGCACTATATTCAGCCTGCAGTCTCTGTAGTAATACACATTGAGACTAAAGGGAAAGAAGTAGGAAAAAAAATCCTAAAATTTGTAATGCTTTTTTGACAGAAATTTAAGACTTCTGTCATGATTTCAAATATATATCTGAGCAAAGATGATATTCCAGCAATAATATGTCTGAGCTAGTTTGTTTCAAAATAAATTTATTTCCTACTGTAGTTAGGTCTGACATCCTCAAGAGACTGAATTTGGAACTGGACAAACAGTATGCCATGCAACAGATACCTCTCCAATGAGAATAATGCAGTGATGGGATATTTCTGTTAATTAACCTCATGTAAGGTTTACTTTGGGATTAATCTAGTGTAACTGTACCTTTAGTTGCTCTAACCTTCTTTGCTTTAGTGATGGTTTATGTAATATATTACAGTCCTTAGAAAGTTTCTGAGGAAGATTACTTTGGTGAAAAGACAATTTAGTATGCCAGACATTTCCCCCTCTCGTTCTACTGCTATAAAGTAACATAAACAACCTGCTCTGGACCAGAAAAGCAACTGGGGAATTTTGTTTTGAATTTACTGACTTGGATTTATGGTACGATTTATTTCATGGCAAATCTGGTGTCAGATGTTGTTTTCCTGTGGTTCCTCTTGACAGCAGTTAAAATTCTGCAACAATAAAAATGAACTGTTGTAGCTGAAATTCTTGCACACTGGATTTTAAATAGTATGGAATTCTGCATTTTTGTCTATCTAATATATTCTTGGGTTTTTTTCTGTACTACATTTGTGGTTTTAATGTTTTAGATTTGCTTGCAAATGACAAAGATCATAAGTCCTTTTTTTTAATGTTGCTTAAACTTTAGGATTATTGTCTTAGAGTAGGTTGAGCTGAGTTTTTCTATACATTAAGTCTTAATTACTTTTCAGTGCTGTGGGTTTTTTTTAAATTCTGATCCGCAACATTTCAAAAAAAAACCCAAACCAAAGTTCTTGGCGTATGTAATTAAAAATGTATTTATAACTTAGTTTGAAACTCTTAATTTAGTATATTAAACCAAAACCAAAATAACTGGTAACTTACGGTGTCATGATCTCCTCCAAGAGTACCTTGTGACTTGCAGTCTCCCTATCCGTCTTCTTATAAGTAGATAACAGTAAGGTGTGAGCTGTTATGCATCATGTTAATCTATTAATTAATTAAATTAGTTAATTTAGTTAAATTGCAGAGTTCACAAGAGAATGTTCTAGTTTTCCCTCTTTGAAGTATTCCTTCCAAATCTATTCCTTAATTCAACCAGTCACTATATGAATAATCCCAGCAAAATCAGTCTACAAAATTGAATTCTTTGACTGAAGCGCACAGATACTGTAACTAGGAAGACAGTATCAAAGCAAAAGAAGACAGATAGAAAAAACCTTGAAAAATTTCAAATCATATTCTGAAACAAAAAAAATTAACTTTCAGTATATTTGAAACTTGAAACACATCAATGAATGTACTAATGCCATAACATACAGTATGCAGTGGACCATCTTTTCACATTTATATACTGAACAGATACATACCTTAAAAAAAACAAAGCCTAACTAATTTTTTAAGTATTTTCTTCCATTCTCACATTATTCAAAAAAAATGTGAAAATCTGAGCAAGCAGTGAAAATTTCACTACTCTTAGATTACTTTTCAGCCCTGCCCTTTTGTTACATACTGTGGGACAGTTTTATATCTTTCTTAATTATTCTAAATACTCTCTTAGAACTGGCATATATAAAGTATTCTGATCCAGAATGGTTTTTTCTTTTTCTTTTTCTTTTTTTCCAGGAGGACAGAGTTGTATTTTTCTTCCTATATATGTAGTATATCCACATCTACCATCACTGATGACAAGTTGGTTGAGTTTTTAAGGAAATATTGTGCTATCAGATACAGTTGAGTGTCATGACATCCTAGTTCACACAGACATAGTTCTGAGTGGCCCTTTCAAAGACTAGCAACCTCTAGTTGTTAAATAAAGCAAATTGGCTGCATCAGATTAAATTGGAGATTTTATTTCAAGTCTTCATCTTCATAGGGCTACAATGGAATTGAGAAATGGCAGAGAAAGGCATGCAATGTTTACATTAAGGCACCTTTATCCTTCTCTCTGCAGGGATTTTACAAAGTACAAGAAGGGTTACACAGAGAACTGCTTTAACACTCCATTGCACACATTTTTAAAATTTATACACACTCTTCAAGCTATCTAACAGCTACAGCCAAATATTAACTAAGATATATTTAATAAAATTGGTGGATCCACACAGTTCTTACCTATTTTATTTTTAACTTTATTAATAGAACTCTTCACATGTATCTTTCTGTGGAAATTAGCAGGTTTCTTCTCTCACTTTGCCATGAGCCCAAAGTCATCTTGCAGATTCCACTGTTATCTCTGAGGCTTCTATCTGGGAAGCTGCCCTTGGCTCTCCTGCCTGAAAACCTGCATGTTCGCCAACAGTTGGGTTAATTCCATAAATATAATTATAAAAGTCATTGTATCTAGACACATAGTGCTGTGCAGGGGATTCTAAAGCATACACTGATGCTTTAAATACTGCATATGTAAGTAATTTTGTTCATTTATATAGGCCCCAGGAGTTCCTCAAATGTTTATAGATTCGGATCCTTAGGTTTCACATAGTTAACACATTTGTGTTTTATTAAGTGTTGACTCATAGTCATGCTTTTATGTTGTTTAAAATTTAAATACATTTACAGTAACACTAATTTTTAGTATGCCCTAAGGTTTATTTTCAGTGAAATTATTCAGCCTTGGAAAGTAGTCATGGCTGAAAGGCAAGTCAAATACTGCTACTGCTTGGTTTAGGTTTTAAATTTCATCTTAATAGAACTGAATGTTACATATCATAATCCTTTTCTTCTCCAAATTCTATTTTTATTCTCATGATGGTACTTTATTTTTTCATGACATGGTTATACTTTAGAGTTTGATATTTTTAAATCTCATGAAATGATAAAGTTAAAATGTGCTGGAAGGCATACAATTCTACTGCTTTGTTTACAAGACAACAGTTATCATGTTTCAGTGGCAAATTCATGCAAAGTGCCCATAATAGAGTGTGAAGTGTAAAAGTGACTGTTTTTCCAAAGTCATTAAATCCCTTTAGCACCACATGTAATGGAAAATCTGTCTGGCTTCTGCAGAAACTAAAGAAATAGAAATTCTAATAAATTTGGACTCCAAAGAATAGCAAAGAATATGGACAGAAATAATTATCCTTTCATTGACTATTTAACTTGAAAAGCAGGCCTGAAGCAACTATAAAAATACTCTATAATGCAAAAAAAAAAAAAAGAGGCTCCCTTAGAGACTGAGAAAGATATTGCTGGCTCTTTCTTAAGACATTAGATTTCTATATCGACTTGTAAAATATTACAGCCCCAGCTTTACTGGGCAGGACAAATGCTGCTGTGCTCCTAGTCAAGTCCATCTAATTTACATCCATTCCCCAGTATGAACTGACATATGGAGAGCTCATCACAGAGCTGGCAAACAGAAAACAGGCAATTGCTGTAGAGATAATAAAAGGAATCTTTCTTGTAAAGGCGGGGTAATGTTCCTAGAATGCAGTGCCATAATACTTATAAATATTATATATTATTTATGCCCATAAAGAATCGTGGAATTCAATTTTTTTTCCTGGATTTTGTTTCTAGATTTGTTGCTGGACAATATTCTTAGTCCTTTTTTGTGAGGCTTTTCCCATTTTCTGCTTCTCATGGCATCTCCAGGTGGAATCATAGAGGCAGGTTGTGTGAATGGTTGCTGTCAGGGCTTCAATCTTGATTTCTTAAAGCCCGTTCCAAGTTCAAACCCACTGGCTTCCCAAATCACCTTTTTTTGTTGTTGTTGTTTGTTTGATTTTTTTTAATAAGTTGCATTTTCATACACCTTCTCTGAAATATATACAAGCACGACTAGTTTACTTTCAGATCCCTAGTAGATAATTCAGAACTCTTCCTTTGATCAGCACAGGAATCTCTCATCTTAGGTTTGAATACATTGTTGCACTGACAGACCAGAGCACCAGAAATTCACCACTGCTGTGCATATAACTGCCGTTTGGAGTGTAGACCAAGGATAGTTGATGCTGCTCTCTATGAATGAAGAACAGCAAGTTATGAACCGTACGAAGGTGGCTGTTACATGCATTAGGTGCCTGTTGCCAGCTAGGAGGAAGGAAAATTCCCTTATCTTTTTGCCAGATTCATATTCCTCTCTGTAGTGGGTGGACCCTGGCTGGATGCCAGGTGCCCACAAAAGCAACTCTATCACTTCCATCTGCAACTGGACAGGGGAGAAAATGTAACGAAGGGCTCATGAATTGAGATAAGGATGGCAAGTGATCACTCATTTATAACTGTCATGGGTAAAACAGACTTGACTTGGGAAAACAATTGAATTTATCACCAATCAAAATCAGAGCAGGATAATAAGAAGCAGAACAAACCTTAAAACATCTTCCCTCCATCTCTCCCTCCTTCCTGTACTTTACCTCCTTCCCCCAGCAGCACAGGGAGACAGTAACGAGGGTTACAGTCAGTTCATCACAGGTTGTTTCTGTCACTCATCAGGGAGAGGAACTAGAGTCTTTCCCCTGCTCCAGCAAGGGGCCTCTCCCATGGGAGACAGTCCTCCATGAACTTCAGTCTGAGTCCTTCCCAAGGGCTGTAGTTCTTCACAAACTGCTCCAATATGGGTCCCTTTCTGTGGGGTGCAGTTCCTCAGACCCAGGCTGCTCTCTCCACGTGTCTCCGGGTCCCTGCCAGAAGTTTCCTCCAGTACAGGCTTCCCATGAGATTATGACTTTGGCATCCACCTGCTCCAGTGTGGGGTCCTACCCGAGGCTGCAGGTGGATCTCTGCATCCCTGGGGACCAAAATGGGCTGCAGGGGCACAGCTACCTCACCATGGGCTGCATCACGGGCTTCAGGGGAATCTCAGCTCTGGCACCTGGAGCACCTCCTGCCCCTCCTTCTGTACTGACCTTGGTGTCTGCAGGGCTGTTTCACTTATTCTCACTCCTCATCTATGCTGTAACATTTTTCCTTCTTAAATATGTTGTTATAAAGATGTTACTGCGTTCTCCGATGGGCTCAGCCTTGGCCAGTGGTGGATTCATCCTGGAGCCAGATGGAATTGGCTTTGCTGGACATGAGGGAAGCTTCTCATGGTCCACCCCTGTAGCCCCCAGAGCTACTAAAACTTGGCCACGAAAACCCTGTGCTCACAGTCAACATAAACTACTGATCCCCATCAATGTTGTTAACTGTTGCCAGTGGCCTCTGAAACACTGACCTTACATTCCTTCAGAAGCATAATTTGCTCAGTCACAACAATGATTTTATGAAGATGAAAAAAGTAACTATTAGTGTTCAGCAAAAAAGCTACATTTGAAACCACTATAATATTATAAAATGGGACTTGTTAAGTTGCAAGGGAAGGAAAGAAATTATGAAGTTGCCTATTTTTTTTTAAGTTCATCAAATTTTATTCCTTCTTTTTCTTTCTTTTTCCTTTAGCAATGGTTGTTCTCAGCAATTTGGAACCAAATACGACATATGAAATCAAAGTGGCTGCTGTAAATGGAAAAGGGCAAGGAGAGTACAGCAAAATCGAGATCTTTCAGACCCTACCTGTCCGTGAGTAAAACTTGTGCTATTAAATGAAAATATTTATTAAAATATATTATCTCTCAATCAGTTAATAATTTGAATTATGATTCACTGTAGGAAATGTTTTATATTTATACTCTACTCCCCATTGTATTACATCAGTCATTGTTTCCAAGAAATTATGCTTCTTTCATCTTATTCCTCCTTTCTAAGATGTATGAATAAATTTAAATTGGAGAACTTACCCCATTATCTTATATTTTTGAGACTCAGAAAAGTGTATGTTATATCTACAAGCGAAAAAACCGTGAAAGATATTAGATGAAGGGCTTTTTCTCATTTACACTTATATTATCAACATCTGTGAAAAATCAATTGGCCATTTCCGGAGACATTTCTGCATCAAGTTATGCTGCCCTTGTTTTGCAATTATTAAGCCTCAAACAGAAATCTTAAGCTAAGAGAAAAATGGTGAGAATAAATTGTTGTAATTATGATTACATGCAAATGATAAATTCTATGAAGCCAATTTTATGTTTGTAGTAGCTATAGGCAAGAGATGCAGATTTAAATATTAAAGGCTAATGAAAAATATTTTTTTCTCAAATTACCTTTCTATAGAAACAAAAATAAATAAATTAAATACAAAGGGAAAAGAAAAATAAAGGATCTAGCAGATGACAATCTATAGTAGTCAAACAGAAATACATCAGCAACTATTGCCAGACCAGTCCCTCATGAATCTATTGCAGCCAAACTGCTTCCTGAGCAGAGCATCACTCAGTATAGTTAATACTGGCCCTAAGGAAATGAACAATAGAAGTCATGCAGCTACAAAGAAAACAAAATATTTCCATGTTATTATACTATATTATGTTCTCATTGATACATTTCTTCTGTCCTAAACCAGTAAAATGGGAGCTTTCAATTTTCATTGAAGCATATGCATATTCTGAATATATGAAAGGAGAGATAAAATAATTTGCTATTACTTCTATGAAACAGTATAACTGATGGAGGAATGGCAGAAAGACATATAGATCTATCTGTCTGTCTGCCTGTCTGTCTGTCTACCTATCCACCTATCTGTCTATCTATCTATCTATCTATCTATCTATCTATCTATCTATCTATCTATCTATCTATCATCTGATAAAAAGCTAGGCAAACTTTATTTTGAGATCTAGGTCAGTTTATCCTTACATTGATAAGGGATAAACACAAACAGTAGAATTATTTCTGAAGGAACTATATCTCTCTGAGTGAATGACAATTTACAGATATTTTGAAGATTGGACACTTAAGTATGACATCTTCTTTTAGGACCTGTTTGAAAAATTTGTAACAAACATTTCAGATAGAAATGATAATTAGTCTGTGAATTTTGACTAGTAAAGTGGCTTAAACTGGCTTTTGATTGTATGTTTAAGAGTACTTTTTCCATTACAAAGAAAATTGGGTTTGGTTTTGGAAATCTTTACATTTATTCTTGATATTGACTACTCTAAAAATATCTAATTTGCATTGGCACATTTATTGGAGAGTGAATTTACTTTAAATTACAATTTAGCACATGAAAATAAAGCTCATACTTAAAATTAAGGATTTTTACCTGTAAAAGAGTGTTGCTCTTAAAATTCAGTTAAGTAGCAGACTACCAGCCTTGCTGAATTGATGGCTAAGGGATTTCAGAAGGAAATAACAGTTCAAAGTGTCAAAAGTTGGAAGGTCTCAAAGAAATAATTTTTTTTTTGTAATTCACATAATATTGTTTCCTTGTATGAGGAATCTATATTGGAATATATTTTATAAAAAAATTGAACACTCATATTAAGGTTGTTCTGCATTTCCTGGGGGGATCATATTGACTTTAAGATTTGCATTATAATTGCTATGGGCAATCTGTAATTTAAGATTTATCTCACTGCTGAATTATTATTATGTGCTGGGTTTTTCCTTGTTTAGGGGAGCCAAGCCCCCCTTCAATTCATGGACAACCAGAAAGTGGCAAGAGTTTTAAACTTAGCATAACTAAACAGGATGATGGAGGTGCCCCCATACTGGAATATATTGTTAAATACAGAAGTGTAAGTATTTCAGTTATTCAAAATAAGTAAGTTATGCTTATTAATATCTGTTTTTAATGCTCAGAAGACTGTTGGCATGATTTGAAATTTAACAATTTTTAAAAAATTTTGTATACTAGGAAAAGTCAATAAGATACAGTATGTTTTCTTTTGTTGCTATGTTGCTAATACTAGATTATAAAATAGAAAAATAAAAGAAAATCCCTTCCTAAAGATGTAACTGAAATTTCCTTCCAGCAAGAAAACTATATTCTCTGTTTTGTCATATGGTAAATTAGGAACAAATCTGACAAGTTTAGAAAACAGGCTTTTCTGTAATGTATAATCTATTAAAAAAAAAAAAAAGTGGTGTTTGCTTTTTTCTATCATTAAAGTAGCTCAAATATCTATCAATTCTGATGTGCTATGTTTAGAAATGATTGGACTGAATAAGAAGCTACAGAGCTGGCAAAAGTGATAAATTAAATTTCAAAGTGTGCATTTAAAAAAAAACAAAAACCAACAACAAAAAAAAAACCAAACCAAAACAACACCTTCTTTGTGTTCTTTTGGAAAGATTCTAGTAGACTTATCTGACAAAATTAAGTAGACCCACGTTTTATCAGAGTGTTACAGCAGATTTACACGTACTTTTTGAGAGTCTGAAAGACTGGGAATGTGACATCAGATTTGTAGACATGTTAAATGGAGTGTAGTGGGGATTGTATTCAACAGAAAGAAGAAATCTTTGGGAAATTCACTGCAGAACCTCTTATAGTGTCCCCCAAAAGACAATTCCTTGAGTTGTAACAATTTTTGTCACATTGCCTGATGTTTTCTATAATATAACTTTTTGATCATAGTCCTGGGATTATGCAATTGCTGAACCTGGTGTGTAAAATGATTCTCCTAAACTGAGTAAACCAAAAAAGATTGGTAGCTCCAAATCTATTCAAAAACGCTTGGTAGCACTTTTAAGAGTAGCATGAAACAATGACTAGGAGTTATTCTGGTATCACTGATCCCTAAATCTTAATTGACCTCTTTAAATGACTTTCAGTCTGGTGAATACAGTTGGCATTAAAAAAAAAAAAAGCAATTGCAAAGAAGACAAGGGTAGTAAATGTTCAATTAAAGATACAATGCAGTTTTGTGGGATTGAACTTCTTAGTTGATTATAATGCCTCTCAGTATTTATCATTTGGAAGAAAACAAAGTGGATGCAATAGATGCTTGTAGCATATGGAATTTAATCTGTTTTCATGACCTAAATAAGCTAAATGCTTTTGGATCTATCCTGAAAATTTTTGGAAATCTGAGTTTGAATAAGCTACAATATTATAGTATAAAAGATGACTTTTCATGTATGTTGTTGTAAAGTAAATGCAACAGTTTAAACACTAAGTGGAAACTTAATAGGTTACTGAAGAAGATAGCATTTACTTGAACCTCAAGTCTGTGTCTCCTTAAGCTTCGAATTGAAAAAGCAATTTGACTAAATTAAAGGCCTTCCTACAACAAAAGAAGCAGAATAGGTTTTTTTGGTGTTTTAATCAGAATGAATGAATGCTATTTAAAGATCATAATTATCTGTTGACTGCTTCCTTTCTACCTTCCCCATTGGTCTGATTTAATTAACTCTTCTGTAACTTTTGCCATCCTCAGTTCTAGCACCTGGACCAATGTATTTGCTTGCATGTTTAAAGAGCATATTACATAACAACCTGTACATCAGTGGCTTTTTTTTCTCATGTCTTATAAAAATCAGTTCCCTCACATTTAGCCAGATTTTTATTTCTTTTAAAACTGAGGTAAAGACAACCTTGCCCTGGTTTAGGGCAATTGGTAAGTTCTATTTGTCTGGAAATCACGTATTTCATTCTATCAAATATTGCTTTCCTACCATCAGTTTCTTCATATTAAGGGTGGAAATTAATGACTAAAATCAGATAAGAAGCAGCTTGACATTTTCCTCTGTATTCCAGAGAATACAATTTTTATGAGTAGCAGCCTCAACTTTTTTTCATGCTGTTGCATTAAGTCAAGACAGTCTGACAAAACTTCACTGATGGTGTCTGAAACTGATGGCACACATTGGCTTCAAAGTTGTCTTAGGAAAGAATAGGAGAGAAGAGAGAAAAACAAGGGAAAATTGTTCCCCAGTAGCCAGCCAGAAGATCAGTGATAGGAATTCCCTAGGGAATCATCCTGTCTGATGTAGGAGATGACACCAAACCACATCTGTCATAGTGACTGTAATTTTAATGGGGGCTAACTCAAGCCAGTCTTTGGTTGTTCCTGCTCAAGGTACTTCTAAAATTGGTTGAGGCACACATGATGAAGTGCAGGTGTTTCACAGTGCATGTGAAGCTTTATCCATGTACATTATGGAGATGTGTCCTGAATGTGTAAATGGCTATTACCTGCTGTGTTATTTACCAAGTATCATACGACAGAAGGGGTTGTTTTTGTTTTTCCCTGGCAGGAAAAGTTTTAGGAAATATTTAGAATTAGAAATATAAATACATACATACATACATACAACATACATACATACATACATAAATAACTCTCTTTTATGGTTATAAACATTGTGGTAGAAGCAAGAAAAATTTAATAAATCCCTAACCTGAAAATCAATAACAGTACTTAATTTACCTTTTATGTCCATAATGATGTTTGGAAAAAAACATTAAAGGAGTGATTAGTTTTTGCAGACTTGGAAGTTGTTCACCATCTTGATGTGTGATAGATTTACTATTAATGCACTGAATTTTGACAAACAAGGATTTGATTGATAGGTTATGTGCTTTGATCTTGTTTTGACTATGTTGATTTTATTCCTTTATTCTGTGTTCATTTTGTTCCTTTATGACAGTTTCTTGAACATTTAAAAAGACATGATTTCTCATTTACTCAGACTCTGAGTTACCAACCAAAAAATAGTTAACTGTTTTTGCATCTCTAGATTTCACTTTACCTGCCTGATCCCTGGACTTTCTGTGTGTTTTAGTACCATATACATTATCAGCTGTTTTGTGCTTTGTCCTGTATTTCACTCAGACTTAGAAAGCACCAACCAAATGTAGTCAATTCTTGTGAAGTCACTGATTTAAACTATCAGATCGTCTTTTGTGAGGATTTATTTATATTTTTTATTGCCATCTTTCAAGACAGTGTGGAATCTTCTGTCCTTTTTTATCACAGGGACCACCATAATATGTATGCTAGAGCTGAGCTTTCAGCTCAACAATTTAGAAAGCACTGAGAATAAGGGAAGACTTGAAGGGGGTTAATCACTTTTTCTCACTTTGTATGAGTTCCCAGAGAATGTGATCTTGGATATATTATAGAATGACCATTAAAGAGAAGGATGTTATTTTCCAGACTAGTAAAACTGGTGCCTTAACACTGGACTGGCTTTAACAACATTGTTATCAGCTCTACCCTCTGTTTTGAGAAGCAGAAAAGTCATGGTAGACTGGAGTTTTACACTGTTTTGTTTACTTTTTGTTGTTTGTTGTTTATTTGGTTTTGTCAGCATATTTAATGTTTAGGTTACAGCTGTCTTAAAAATCTAGCTCTTAGACACTTCTTAAATAAATTTGCCTGATGCTCATATTATAAAGCTAATATATACACAATTAAGAAATAATAATATGAGGGATTTGTGGTTGATTTTTTGTTTTGTTTTGTTTTCAGTGTAGTAGTCTGTAGCATTGTGGCAGATTTGTTTCAACCAAGGACTAACATTGGGAAGAGGTAGTTGTTAATCTAAGGCTTAAGACTAATGGAAGAGGGCAGCTGGATCCCCAAAAGCTGACAGTATGTTGACTAGGTTGTCAGTGGCCTTCTGTAAAGTATTTCTGCTTTATATGAAGCAAAAGTAAATGCAAATAAGGGAGCAATTTAATTTCTGGGGTTGCAGATCTGATTGAAGACTGAAAATGTGCATTTTTTAGTGGATAATAATGATACAACTGCTGATAGTAAATGATTATTTAAGACGTTTCTATTAACTCACCCCCAAAATTAGATTATAGTCATTTAGATGTTTCTTTCATTTGTTGTAGAACACTGTGCATATGTAGAGCTTTCTATACATTTTAAGAAGTATCAATAATAGAACAACCTAACAAGGTACAAAGTGATCATTTGTTGTTCTGTTTTCTGCTCCTTAAGCTTTCATGGGTCTTAACATACACAGAGAGATTTGTGGGCAGATTTACCTGGCAGACTCCTGATTTGATTCTTGTCCCTCTTTTTTCCATTTTTACACTAATAGTGAAATAAATTCGGACACATTACTGAGTTCTGCTTAGCAAAAAGTACTTGAAAATGCATTATAGCTGAAATAACAGCTATAAAGAAGGGCACTGCAGTTCTTTTTCTTGGTTGTTTTTATTTGATGGGTTGGTTTTTCTTTTCTTCTTAAAAATGCCAAAAGTAGACTGTATTCTGGAAGACTTCATCTGCTTGTCTTTAGAAAAACACATCTTGCTTTACACACACTTCATTCCTCTCCCTCCTAACTTGTGTTTGTCACTCTTTGTAAAATGTGACACTTTGTAAAGTGTCTTTGCACTCAGGGCAGGGACTTTGTTTCATTTATCTCAATTCACCCAGTTGGCTTCAGGTTCAGCTAAACCTAGGGTGTCACTTCTCTGGAATACCATGCAGGTATCCTATTACATTTAAGCTCTTTCATTATTTTTCACCTGGCCAAATTTTGGAGCATTTGCTTTTCACTTATTCTGTCTGCAAAAGTGCAGCCTCATACAGAAATCTACAACTTTCCTTCCAACTCTTAAGGTTATCCTACTCATGACATAATTTACAATTTGTATGCAAAATTTAGTCATGTATCTGTTTGCAGTGCTGTCTTTTGTATATTTTTTCTTATGTGATTTTGAACTCCTTTGGAATTCCCCAGTACATTCACATGGTATATGTGCATAATACCAAGTTAATGTTGATATTTTTTGGAATCTATCCGTATTTTTATTAACTTCTCCCACACCTCATCAATTGAAAGAGCCATAAAAATATGGTGCTGGGTAACATTGGTGTTCCTAATATTACTGAGGAGTATTTGCATATGCATATTGCAATCCATATTAGAGCCTTCTATTTCAGCAGTGTGATGTAAAAATATGCTTTATGAAAGGAGATTGGTATAGTGGCAATGTAAGTGGATTCATTCAGTGGCAGGTTAGATGACTGCAAAACAAATTACCTACTAGAATATGAGAAAATATCCGTTACAGAAAATACAAGTTTCACTGTATGATGAGCAAAGTATTTTTACTTTAATGTGTTTAGGAATTTTTCATGATTTGTAATGGGAGTACCATCCTGATGTTTTTCATTGGTCTGTGGCTGCACCAAGTAGGAGCTTTCACCTGGCTGCAAATATTCCTGAGAAGACATTTTGTGTGATTTTAATTATTATTATGTGACAATACCAATACTAGTGCAGAAGAAGCAAGAAAGGTTATGAAGAAATGAAGTCAGTATGGAAAAATCATCACACTCAGATCTGAAAATAGATATATTATTGCAGCAGTGCACATACAGGACATTGGTCTGTCCTCTGTTTGCTGAAGAGTGGGGACAAAAAAAAAAAAGGAGCATGATTGGTCACTGAACTCTCTAATTAGATGTTATTTTCTCTGAGACCTGTGTCAGTGAAGAGCAAGATGCTTCAGCAAAGAGCTGAAATATAACCTGCTGAGAAGCATAATAGTGTGCAGGGAAAAAGGTATACTTCTATGTATTATATGTTTGTTTGACTTTATTTTTCTCCATAAAGTTCAAATCCAGTGGTTAGGTCTGTGTTGCTTTATGGGCTGGTTAGCCAGGATTTGTCTCTTAGACATTTTCTTTTTGCCGTTATTGTAACTCATTGTCTAGTAAAAATAGGACTGCAAGTATTTTTACTGTTATTGGTGCTCCTTTGAACAAGACAACTTTTATGTTTGATAGTATATATTGTTTTGTCAGTTTTTCAGTTATTTTGTAATGTTTATTTGTATAAAGAGTAATGAAATACATTATGCATTCAAATGAAAAATTGCAAGGGCAAGCACTCCAACTTTATGAAGTGCCAGAATTGTTTGGAACTGAAGTCCTCATTATTTCCCCTTCTATAGATTCTTAATTACTGAAATTATGAGAATTCTTTGTTTCTCCAGAACATCATCTCAATGATTTACATACTTTCTCACTAGTGTTTATATGGTTGCATACAACCTAGTATGCAAAATGTTCCTATACCACCACATATTGCTACAATTTTCATTACATAACTAATGAGCTACATAAGCACAGTTTGATGTCATGAACAATTCAAGTTTGGGTTTAACAGCAAGATTCGTTGAATGAACATTGACCAAAGTGTAATTGAAATGTCTGTATGAAACAAACCTTTTACATAAGCTATTCTTAGCAGCATTTTAAAATAATTATCCTTCTGCTCTAGCAGATAAAAAACAGTATTTGATCAAAGAATGAGTTGAAGCCAAAAGGTTAAAAGGGTTGGTGACAAAATTCTCTAAATCCATATTGTGTAAAATTGATAAGGAGTGGTCAAAATTACAAAAACCCTGAGTACTCAGAACTCCAACATTATTTCAATGTTCATAACTGCTGTAAAGGAAATTCCATATTTTTGTGTATTGTGTAGATACAGAATTTAGACAAATAATACAGGAGTTGTCTGAGAATTTAAACAATTATTTTGATCTTTACAGAAAGATAAGGAAGACCAGTGGCTAGAGAAAAAAGTGCAGGGTAGTAGAGACCACATCATCTTAGAGCATCTTCAGTGGACCATGGGTTATGAAGTACAAATTACAGCTGCCAACAGACTGGGTTATTCTGAACCAACATTGTATGAATTCAGCATGCCACCAAAACCCAACATTATTACAGGTAAGTTAATTTCATTGTGTTTTCTCTATATGAATTACGTCCCACTCATAATACACTATTTTTTTTGGTTGAACATAAGGTAACTGAAATCTTTAACTGAAAAAGCCCAAGACTCCAGACTCCATTACTATCATGGACTCAATTCAAAACCTTAAATGGGACCATGACTCCCACTTTTCTCCTAGTAATCGGAAAATTTGTAACTGTAGAGGAGAGATTGAATCTTCAACTCAGATGATGGCAGTTAACAAAAAACATAGAATATAAGATACACATGCTATACATTTTTAAGATGCCTTCTACTGCCTACCATCTGTTGTAAGCAGCTTGTTTACTAGAATTCTTGATTTCAGTTCCATCTCTACGTGTGCTTCAAGCTGCACATGTATAAAGGTATTTATTATTGTGTCTGATTAGGTTAAGACTTCAGTCTTGTTTAGATACTGCCTGAATGATTCACCCTAATATGGTGACCATATTTACAAGCCTTAAAATCTATAGAAATGTTGATCATATTTTTAAGTGTCTAAATAGGAAGGTTTGGAATTATTTTTAAGAAAAACTGCATTGTAGTTAAGACTGAGTGCAAAAGTTTTAATGCTTCCCAATATAAAGTCATATTTGGATCAACAATGCAAAATTGTTTAGTTCAGAGTAAATGTAAAAGATGGTAATTTCTGAAGTACTATGGGTAATTTTAATTTTTATAAAGAAAATATCAGGAGGAAAAGATTCCTAATTAGGTCACTGTCATCATTTCTAATTGAAAAACTGGTGCTAAATCCTCAAATGTAGTATTCTCTGTCTACTGTATATCAAACTAGTAGAGTATTGGAATCAGATAAAAAATACCAAATAAATTTATTGGCTAATATATTGGAATATAAACAATATCAATACCTGTGTTTCAATCTGAACATCTGTGTTAGTGTAGTAGCAATGAGTTTGAGTGGGTCATGGACTCAGTCACCAGAAAAGTTTGAAATAACTGGCTAATTTTTTTCTGTCTGTGGCAACTTTTCGTTGAATATATTTCCGTGAAAGTTATCTGAAGATCTCTGCAACATTTTTAAGTATTCCATAGGAATATTTTGATATTGGAGGCATTGTTACTTGCATTTACAGAAAAGAAAAGGCATCTGTAATTCATTCATACGTTCAAATCCAATTCTAGGAAAGATATTTGGTTCATGCAGTTGAGTTGCAGTAGGGTTGATTTGCACCTTGATGGAAATTCAGGGTCTCAATAGGTCCTGTGTACTTGTTTTTAAACAGACAGTGCCTTGTGATTGCCATCATTCAGAAATAAAATTTCACATGATTGATAAAGACAAGTGAAAAAGAACTTTGGGAAAGCTTATTGTCCAGAGGAAATAAAAATATTTGTCAAGTAGAACATTAAGTATAAAAGTAAATAAGTCAAAATAGGTAAAAACTTATTTAGGAGAATGGAAGGGATAAGACACTTTTCAATTCTGTACATTTGAAACAAAAATCCTATTTTTTTTTTGCAATGCAATCTAACTTCAATCTGTTACAATTACATAAACTATTCCATATTAGTTCCATGGCTGCTGTAACAAAGAAACATGGTATGATGGTATGCCTCTGTAAATGGTCACATAGATGGTCTCTAGCCATTCAAGTAAAAATCATCTTAGTTAACTTATTTTCAGAAGAAAGATAGAACATTTTTGTCTAAACACAGTTTTATAGGTACTTAGGGGCTTTTTCCTTTCACTGCTCTCCCATAACCTCTAAGTAGATGTAAGAAGTCTGCTACAGTATTTAACTTCAGGTCTTCTTTATATGAATCATTACTGCAATTATGATTGTGGAACTAATTAGTTTCCTTGACAACTGTTTTCTGCAAAGCTTGAAAAGGGTGTGAAATTCCCATCATAAGAACATTCTGTAGGCAATTTTTAAAAGCATGTCAAAAGACACTTAGAATCAGTGGAATATTAGTGTTCATATTCATGAGTCAGCATAATTATTTTGTTTTGAAATGGCATATTATTATTGTGATATAATATAATATATATACATAACCTTGTTTCAAATATACAAATGTAATCTATTGAAACTCCATAGATATGGTGTATAAAATTCTTAACTTTGAGTAGAAATATTCTTTCTGATATCAGTTAATCACAATGAGGCTCTGTCTGCTTTGAGCCTTTAGATGTTTAGCTAGGCATCTACATCTAGGTTTGAAGAAGAACATAGGCAACAAGAAGGAAGCTGAGTAGACTTTTTAGTGAAATCTGTATCACTTCTCCTGTGCTTACTTAGCAGCTGGTGGTAACTGAGACTCCCATTCTGATTATTAATGTAATTATTCAAAAGGTCTCTAAGACTCTTAAAGGTATTTGCCTAGATCTGTGGAATTTCAGCTAAGTGTTTGTCTTGTCCTAAATGTAATTAAATTTTTAAAAAAATCTGTAGACCCTATGTATTCAAGCTCATGGATATGACTTATCCCAAGGAAATTTTGGGATCCTCTAAGTATCTTGATGGCTAACCTAACATACTATCTTGATGGTATACCTACCATAGTATTCTAGTCAAGATGTATGCAAGACAATGTAATGCGTAAGTGAACTGGAGAGAGGTGGAGGCAAGGATACATTGTCCTTAGTAAGGAAATGGGAGTTGTCACTAAAATGGGAGTTGAATTAAAACTTTGGTTCTGATTGCTGCAGAAGGAGCTTGTTTATGGTTCCAAGGGCCATTGGATACAAGGCGGAATTTGTAATCCCTGAGGGTAGGAACTGGAAGCCAAAACTCTACTTATGTGAATATGCAACTCCTGTGGATGTTGAATCCACAGCTTTTGCTTGCTAGGGGAATGTGCAGGTACCAGCTCCTGACTGGCAGTCAAATTCCATGATAATGCAATATAATGATCATTCTTTAATAGTCTTAGGTCTGGGAAGTAGCTTGAGGCTACATATTGCTGCCTGGCATCAGCCAGGTGTTTAAATGAGACAGACATTCCTCTAAATTTTCACATGGTTGGCCTCAGCAGCCTCCACTTAGAGACCTACTTGGTTTTGTGATGTCTGTTCCTAGGCCTGTGGCACAGTCTCCACTCACTGAGTCACTCAAATTTGTGATTGGTTCCTCAGGATTTGCAATCCTTTTAATGAAAGTTTCCTGGTTTTCTGAAGGGTTTATGACTTGAAACTAGCATTGACTTTAGAAATACTCAGCAAACTAACTTTCTAAAACACTTTGCTTTAAAAAACTGTATGTATAAATATATTCATGTACATGTATACATTTATTTACTACTGCATATTATATCTATGTATATACAATTCCCCTTCCTACTTTTTTGAGTTGTTTTCTGTGGTGAGCATTTCTCTATATGTATTTAACATTTTACTTAGGTGTAAAGCAGGGATTTTAGAATCATGCTTGAGGAAAGAGTGGCACAGTCTGAAATGCTGTATCTTACATGTTCCAACATCGCACTAGGGATGTTAGTTGGCAGTACTTGCAGTCAGGTGCAATTCTAGCATTGGTGTGCTTGCCTCTGAGTGAAGTCTTTATCACATTTTAAGTACCGATTGGTGTTATTTTAGAAAATTTCATGCAGCTTCTCTACAGTGTTAAGCTTCCTAGGGGATTCTCAAGGCAACAGTTTGCCTTACCTCTTTATCCATTAGGATAGCATGGACTAACCTCTGCATCCATAACAAGCACTCTTAAAGTGCCACAAGGAACAGTCAAATTCCATCAGTTCCCAGAGCCCATTTTTATGGGCCCTTTTATTCTTTCTGTGCAGAGCAGAATCCCTGTTTGTGGCCTGTGGCTGGTACAAAAGTGTCCAAATCTGCTGCCGTTATGAGTCATTACTATTGCAACCTAAAAACACATCTACATGTTTACAATAAACCTTCTTAAAAGAAAATGAAACTGAAGATATTAAAAAGGGATACTTTCTACAAGTGTTAGATATATTTTCAGAAATTAGTGGCTGAAGATTTATGCAGGTGTCATCTTCCAAAGGCTTTTATCCAGTCAGTGGTGTTACTTTGAGCCAGTAAGTATATTAAACATGGCTGCAAGTTGTGTTTTATTATAGTTTTTTTTCTTCTTCATTATAAGTGAATAACATGACATGATAGTGGAAAAAAAATAAAATATGGGGATAATAAGAACCACTTAGATCTGTTTTTTCTCACTTTGCAATATTGGTTGGTTTTGACTTCCAATACTGTAGGAACTGTCAGAGTAATTTTTTATTCAAATTGCTGGAAAAGTTTTAGTCCCTTATGCATCTCATTTATTGTTTCTTGGTGAATGTGTGTCACCATACTTAAAATGATACAGCAGTAGATGAAAGAGGAACAATAATACATGGAATTTTCTCTCATCACCAGTATGCCATGATACTCATCATGCCAAAAAAGGTCTTCATTGTTCCCGAAATAAAAAATAAAAATAGTTCTTATAATTTCTTCCGGTAGGTGTGTAT
This sequence comes from Pithys albifrons albifrons, assembly GCF_047495875.1. Taxonomy (NCBI): domain Eukaryota; kingdom Metazoa; phylum Chordata; class Aves; order Passeriformes; family Thamnophilidae; genus Pithys; species Pithys albifrons. Next base: position 104,004,882 of record NC_092458.1, on the reverse strand, counting down.
ATATTTGGTTTTGCCATTGTGCATATACATGTTATGGTGCATTACATTGACAAAAAGAAGTTTTGAACTATACAGACAGAATTTTGTTTGAATAGAAGCTGAGATAAAGTTTTTCATCCAGAAACTGAAAATTACTGAGTACAGCAAAACAGAAATAAGTTTCCCTGATGCTCACAATTTTCTTTCAGGGCAAGTCTTTTTATTTAATTTTGCTCAAAGTCATGCAATTCAATGATTTTTTTTGGTGTAGAAATAAATGCTGTATGATTCCATCTGGATAGGTGGAGTACGCTTTTGTTCTTGTCACATCTTGCTGCCAAGGAGTAAATTCTCATGCTGCAGGTGTTCTACTTGCCTCTCATATCCCTTCAACCCATGAGCAGCATGATACTGCCTGCGAGGATTTTTCTGTCTCTGAAAGGAATAGCCTCCATTCTCTGGAAGGTTTGACTGGACCTTGACCATACATCAGCTATGAGAAGCCAAAAAGCTCCCTTCTTCATTCATGCTCTTTAGTCACTATAAAAGTATTTAACAATTGTTGACTTAACATAGCTGTGAATAAACTTCCAAACTGAGTAGTTCTTGGGCCCTTTGGAGCACTTTTGTTAGATTTCAGATCATTTCAGGTCTGATCAAAATTAGATTTTACCTGTTTACAACCAAGCCTCAAGGTCAGGGTATCACATAAAGTCACACTTGCATGACCAAGGCCTCTTCTGTAATTTTCATTAACCTTTCTTGCTGCAAGAGCACTTTGCTGCCTCTTGTTCAACTTGATGGCCACCAGGACACCCAGGGCCTGTTCTGCAGAGCTATGTTCCAGCTGTGCGGTCTCTAGCCATAGACTGGTGACTAGGGTTGCTGTTTCCCAGGGGCAGGACTTTGTACTTCCTCTTGCTGAACTCCCTGAAGTTGCTGTCAGTCCATTTCTCCAGCCTGTTGAGGTCCCTCTAGGCAACAGCACAACCTTTTGGTGCATCAGCCACTCCTCTGAGATTGTGTCATCAGCAAAGTTAATGTGGGTACTCTGTGCCATCCTCCAAACCACTGATTATGTTGAACACTAGTGATACAATATTGGCCAGGACTAAGTGTCATTCCCTATGTGTGGCTTAGAAATTTCCTGTTTAAATCTCTGAGATAAGGCAGTAGAATTTTATTTACCAGTTTTCCAGGAATAACATTTTGGCCTGATTTTCAGCCTATAGTTTGTGACCACACACAGAAAGGCATTTTCAGCCTATAGTTTGTGACCACTTTGCCCTTCTGTGTGTGTGTGTGTCCATGCACGAACATCCATCAGTTCGTGGCTTCTAATGAACACAGTTGACAATTTCACTAATTCTTTCAGAGAGTGGAGTCTTCAAAACTAATACATTCCTGAATTTTATTTTTTAAACAGCTATCTAATGACAGAAATAAAATTTTCTGTAGCTCAGTAGGCAAAACGTTGTGTTAAAACCTTACACAATTTCAAAAATCAGAATATTTGGCAAATAAAAGTTATAACTTTCTGACCCTCAATCCTTACACCAGCTTAGGTAGCAACAGTAAATTGAAATGAAAAAAAAAATTATGAAAGTATTTTCACTGGCAAAGTTTCAACTCCAAGGATCTAAAATTGAATACCTCTTTTGTACGAGTCCATGCATTACAATATTACTATCTCTGACTAGTTTGGAGTTTAAATACATCTGAAATGAATCAAAAAATGCAGTAGTGAAAAAGGAAAACCTGAGGGATGTTAGTCTCCTTGCAGTTCTGATCATATTCACAAGGAAGAAAGAGCTAAAATATTACCCTTGTGAAGGTACCTGCATCGTTTTCTCATAGGTTGAAAGATACTGTAATTCCAAACTCAGAACTTGAAAATGAAGCCTTTTTTCTGACTTTTGTTCAGATCATAATTCTGAGCTAAAAGTGTAAAGTCTTCAGCATGTAATGGTGTGATGGAAGAATAAATTTTGAATTTTATTTTCTGAAGAGTAGAAGGGTAGGGAGATGAAATATGTCTTTGAGATCTCATGCTTTGAGAATGGGAGTTGGTAGGAATCACACCAGACAGATAAATTAATAACTAAAACTTCAGAAAGATGACAGCCTACACAAAACCTATTTGCTCTTGTTTTGCAAACTGTACTAGAATTTGATGAGTAAGAGCCATTTCTCATCAAATCCTGGAGATGATCATTGTTGAAAGTGATAGGATGTGTTCTTGCTGTAGGCTAAAACCAGCTGTGTTTGCTTCATTCCCTGCAAAGACTGAAGTTGTTCCATGAAAAGCAATAGAAATCCTGTACTAAAATTGATAGAACTTATTTGATATGGATCAGAAAGGGAGACAAAAAGGCTTGCACTATCAAAGATGTCAATAGGAAAAAAAATAGACTATATTTGGTAAAATCTACTTTTTATGGTACAGCTATCACAGGCATCACCTACAACTGAATAGCAGATGAGCAGTATAGAATCATAGAATCATAGAATCGATTGGGTTGGAAAAGACCTCCAAGATCATAGAGTCCAACCCTTGGTCCAACTCTAGTTCATTTACTAGATCATGGCACCCAGCGCCACGTCCAATCTGTGTTTAAAAATCTCTAGGGATGGTGAATCCACCACCTCTCTGGGCAGCCCATTCCAATGCCTGATTAGTCTCTCTGTAAAAATTTTTTTCTGATATCCAACTTAAATTTCCCCTGGCAGAGCTTAAGCCCATGCCCCCTTGTCCTATTGCTGAGTGCCTGGGAGAAGAGACCAGCCCCCACCTGGCTAGAACTTCCCTTCAGGTAGTTCTAGACAGTGATGAGGTCACCTCTGAGCCTCCTCTTCTCCAGGCTAAACAACCCCAGCTCCCTCAGCCTCTCCCCATAGGACTTGTGCTCCAGTCCCTTCACCAGCCTTGTTGCTCTTCTCTGGACCCGCTCCAGCACCTCAATATCTTTTCTGAACTGAGGGGCCCAGAACTGAACACAGTACTCAAGATGTGGCCTCACCAATGCAGAGTACAGGGGAAGGATCACTTCCCTGGTCCTGCTGGTCATGCTATTTTTGATACAGGACAGGATCCCATTGGCCTTCTTGGCCACCTGGGCACACTGTTGGCTCATGTTGAGCTTCCTGTCAATTAGTACTCCAAGGTCCCTTTCCGCCTGGCTGCTCTCCAGCCACTCTGTGCCCAGCCTGTAGCGCTGCAGGGGGTTGTTGTGGCCAAAGTGCAGGACCCGGCACTTGGCCTTGTTGAACTTCATCCCATTGGAATCAGCCCATCTCTCAAGTCTATCCAGATCCCTCTGCAGAGCCCTCCTGCCTTCCAGCAGGTCGACACTCCCTCCCAGCTTGGTGTCATCAGCAAATTTGCTGATGATGGACTCAATCCCCTCATCTAAATCATCAATAAAGATGTTAAACAGGACTGGACCCAACACAGACACCTGGGGAACACCACTGGTGACTGGCCGCCAGCTGGATGCAGCTCCATTCACCAGCACTCTCTGAGCCTGACCCTCCAGCCAGCTCTTAATCCAGGAGAGGGTACACTTGTCCAAGCCATGGGCTACCAGCTTTTTCAGGAGTATATTATGGGAGACAGTGTCAAAGGCCTTGCTGAAGTCCAGATAGACCACATTGACAGCTTTCCCCTCATCCACCAGGAGGGTCACCTGATCATAGAAAGAGATCAGGTTGGTCAGACAGGACCTGCCCTTCCTAAACCCATGCTGGCTGGGTCTAATCCCTTGTCCACCCTGAAGGTGCTGTGTGATTGCACTCAGGATGAACTGTTCCATAACCCTGCCAGGCATGGAGGTCAGGCTGACAGGCCTGTAGTAGCAAGGGTCCTGCTTGCAGCCCTTTTTGTAGATTGGGGTGACATTGGCCAACCTCCAATCATCTGGGACCTCCCCAGAGAGCCAGGACTGTTGGAAGATGATGGAGAGCAGTTTGGCAAGCTCTTCTGCCAGCTCCTTCATCACTCTGGGATGGATCCCATCTGGTCCCATAGACTTGTTAGGATCCAGCTGGCTCAGTAAGTCGGTCACTATTTCCTCCTGGAATACAGGAGGGCTATTCAGCTCCCTCTCCCTGTCCACCAGCTCCAGAGGCCAGTTGTCTTGAGGGCCACCTGTCTTACTGGTGAAAACTGAGGCAAAGTAGGTGTTAAGTACCTCAGCCTTCTCCTCATCTTCCTTAACTATATTTCCCTCCAAGTCCAACAGAGAATGGAGGTTTTCCTTGCCCCTCCTTTTGTTATTAATGTATTTATAAAAGGACTGTTTGTTATCCCTAACTGAAATAGCCAAATTTACTTCAAATTCCACTTTTCTTTCCCTAATTTTTTTCCTGCATGACCTAGCTCTATCTGTAAATTCTTCATAAGTAGCCATCCCTTTTTTCCATAGTCTGTAAACTTTCTTTTTATCCCTGATTTCTTGCAGAATCTCCCTATTTAACCAAGCTGGCCGTCTTCCCCTCCGGCTGGCCTTTCGGCACACTGGTATAGCCTGTTGCTGTGCATTCAAAATCTCCCTCTTAAAACATGTCCATCTCTCCTGGACCCCCTTGTTCTTAAGGGTTGTTTCCCAGGGTATGCTCTGAATCAGTTCTTTGAATAGGCCAAAATCTGCTCTCTGGAAGTCCAAAGTAGAGGTTTTAATGGTGGCTCTCCTTACATCCCTGAGGACTGAAAATTCTATTATTTCATGGTCACTATGCCCCAGGCGGCCTCCAACCACTACATCATCTACCAGCCCCTCTCTGTTTGTAAACAGTAGGTCTAGCAAAGAACGATTTTTTATTCTCAGAATTTCTTCTTCAAAAGGAATTTAACTTAATTTTTTCTTTTGCCATATAAATTTGCTGATGTTTTTGAACTCTGTGAGGTAAAATAAAATCTTCATGGATGTAGAATGTTGAATACCAGGCCACACTTTACAAGTATGGTACTCTTATTTGCCAGAACTATTTGTTATAGGTAATTGACAATATACTGTTTCTTTATAATTAAAATAATCCTGAGTGCCAATTAAAAGATGAAATTGTTAGGTATATACTGTAAAATATAAAAGCTGAGTTGAACACTGATGATTTCTTCAAAACTGTGTGTTATTGAAAACTCAGCATTAGAAATATGGGTGATGACGGGATAAAATCCATAATTGCCTTACTTTATTTATATTACTGTCTTTTCTACTTGACAGTTACCTACACTCAGATGTTTATTTGTGAAAGAATAGGGACATTCCTCTCAATAAGAAGATAATTCATTGGTTAAATATGCATCCATGTCCCAAAGGCAAGTTTCCCACACGAATATATTCAAAAAACAACAGCTTTGTCATTTAAGCTAAATTTCAGGTGTGTTGCAAAAAAAAAACCAGAATATTCATATCCTAAAACATAAAAGTTCTTTGATTTTGGGTAATGCTTAAATTCTGCTTGTCTTGATCATGTATTTGTGTATTTATCTTCCATTGGCCTCTCTTCAGACTCTGACCTCTCTACATTGAGAGACATACTCCAATATATTTCTGTTTGGATGCCAGAAAGTATCCTCTACACTGATTTCAGTCTTAAGTAAATTATTTTCAAGCTTAAATAATTATAATAAGGGACTGATATTATACATTTAGCTTAATAGTTTTCTTCTGCTTCTATTACAATTTCTTAAAATTCACTTTTTAAAGCAAATGAATGAAGGTGTAACTGAGGTTATTGTTCATACTACAAAAGATTTTCTATATTTACATTTCTTTGGAAGTGTCTTTTGAAACAGTAGACTAATACTGATATTAGTTACTATCCGTATAATTCCTCTATTACTGTAGCTGGAAAAAAGTAAAATCCAGTCAATACGCTATATTTCATAAACTTGACAGTAATATCTGCCAGAAAGTTAACTTTAAATATAAATATTAGTAGAAATATACCTGCAAACTTCATATATTGCACCAGACTGCATCGAGACATACAGTCTGACTTTAATACCTAAGAAATAACTTTGTTCCCACCGTAGTATTAAAGTCAATATTTAATTACTCAGGTGCATGTGCTAATTGCTTCCTATTTCAAGTGAACCTCTGTGCATAGTATTGATGCCAGTTTTCCCAGTGGCCTATTCTGAACTCCTATGATAATTCAAGAACAAGATAAACTCATTAGGCAAGGAGAAGCAGATTAACAAGTGTGTCTCTTCTTTATCCCTGTACATGATTGGAACCTTCTTTTCGTGTACTTACTGACGTTTTTACAGTTTCTCCTTTCAGTCTGTAGGCTGTTGTGTGTCCTTGCTTTAAATGGTTACTATTTCTGATAGATGTTATGTAGTAGTTTTGTGAGTTCCAAGTACCTCCAGCATAAAAATCACATGGAAGATTGCATTTAGATTGGGCTTGGCTGAATTGTTTTGAATCTCAAGGGGAAGCAAGAAACATGCTTCAGGCTAAACGTTTAAATAAATTGTTTGAAAGATAGCCCTAAGAGTTTGCCACTTTGGGCGCTGTGGAGAAACACCTGTTGCTGCTAATAAGGTACATCTTTCCCACAGTTTTAGTATGTTATAAGCCACATTTGACCAGAGCATTTGAATGTTTACCATTTCATCCACACTTTAATCGTAACTTAATGTTTCTGTTAATGTCTTTCTAGTGATTGTCTTTGGCACAATGTAAATATTAATTATTTTTTCTCTTTTTTTCTTTCCCACTGTCACTTTTTTCCTTTTGATACTTTCTTTTTCATATTGTCTCAACTTTTTCACTTTTTTTTCCTCAAACTTACTTCTTTTTCACACTCTTGATATTCTCTAACAATTCTTATCCACACAGATAGATGCTGTGAAGCTACTAGACATGAAAATGGAGGCCAGTGCCTGCAGCTGAATGCTGCTGTTTTCTCTTTCATTGTAGTCATAAGTTTCTGGTGCATGTTCGGATACTGTTGATAAGGTGATAAATATGTGCTCTTCCTGTTCCTCTTAATTTTATATTTATGGGGAAATAAACAGAGACCTTAAAACATTGTACTTTTCTATAGCTCTTCTAACGTTTCCATTCCTAGTTAAGATCCTAAACAGTGTAATTACTTCAGACTGTGTGTGTAAAATTCATCATTTGGATTTTTGGAAACCTTGTGAGTTTTCTGACAAATTCAACAGATAATGCTTGACCCTTCAGTCTGACAGAACTTGGAGAATGTGACCTATTGAATTTGATCAATGTGATATGATTCTCTTTTCTCAACTATATTTTGATTATGAGAAATCCATGCAGAGACCTTACCATTGTGATCTGCATGACTTTCCAGGTACACCATCAATTGATTTTGCATGAGAGCAATTTTATTATTTATTATAGTAACACTTTGCAGAGAGTTCTCCTTGTATTAGTTCTTTCTATAATGTACTTAAATTTTATGCTTAATAGAAAGGCCAGGTTGGAAAAGGCTCTGAACAACCTGGTCTAGTGGAAGGTGTCCCTGCCCACAGCAGGGGAATTAAAATGAGATGATCTTTAAGGTCCCTTCCAAACGAGGCCATTCTATGATTCTATATGTCTATAGAACTGTTTTCAACTTTCTAATGGGTATTAACAAAGATTTCTTCTCTAATTAATATATGAATTCATAGTGGTTTAATTTCATATTCATTGTCTGTGCCTCTTCACTGCCATGTGTTAGCACATAAAATAGGTCCTTGCCCACCAAACTCATTTCTCCTGACTGTAATGGTGACACATTCAATTTTATGATACCTGTTGGACTTGAAGCTCCAGGGGGTTCAATTTTGACCTGTATTGAAAATGGAATAAGGTATTTTTTTCCTATTTTACACATTAAAAGCATGGCTTACAAGCTCTGCAGCTAGAGCAAGGTACACAGAACCTCAGGAAAAAAATTATTCTATGTACTTAGAGTCCACAGAGACTTTTTGTAGATATTTGGTTTTAAAATTTATATAGTCATCTAAGTTTATGGTTCATTTCGCTGTTGCATACAGACTAACCCAAGAAAGCAATGCACTTGAAAGTTAATGCAGAATTAAATATTAAAGATCCTTCCCTTCAAATTATTACTAAATATACAAAATATGATAATCTGTACCTGTTGGTTTTCTTTTTTCCCTCTTATAGTTTATACCTTTTGGGGTTTAATAAAATCTTATACTTTCAAAATTAGTTGTTTAAATTTAAGTATTTATATATCTTCACCCAGTTATGGGAATTTCTTATCAAAAATATTATGATAATTTTTTGCCAGATTCAATTTATTTTTGGAAGACGTTAAAACGTCATTGATTAAACCTTTCCTCATCTAAAACAAATAATAAACATTTTAGCATACTAGTCCTTGTCACAAGTAAGATGTCTTCAGAATGCATGTGTGTAATTCTGAAGACCAATATATGAACAGGATATTTTTTTTAATATTTACTTATGTAGTTTAGTGAAGTAGCTTAAATTAAAAAAAAATTGCTATTTTGAAGATACTGGCTTCATTGTGATATCTCGCTGTGTTAAGTGGTGCCACTGTTTCATCCCTGGCTGTTGCCACTGTGTTTTGTCACTACAGTCATGGCATTACTTTGAAATTAATTACATTGACATGTGCCTGGCAATTTCTGTTCTAATTTTGTGAGAGTTGAAACTTTGGGTTCACTCAGGTGAAAGCCTTTTTTCCATGAACAAATGTGAATATATGTATTGACTTTGTCTTTATATTGTGTTATTCCTCCAACATAAACTATTTATTTTTTAAGTGCTTATAGAGCCAAGAGACGGTAATTATTGAAGGATAGATTTTTTTTTCTTTTTTAATGAAATTTTTTTCTTTAACTATGCTGCAGAGGTTTTGGAATTACTAGCTACACATAACTCACCAAAAACTTTCAGATGTGAGAACACATAAGTCTGACAAGTGCTGTTGCTAATGCTAAACTTATTTATGGGGAAAGAATCACCTTGGGCAGGAATTTTTGCAAGAGGTTTTGTTTTGTTTTTTAAAATAAAAAAAAAAATTGTTGATTTTTTGAGCTCCCAAGGGTTCGGCGCGAGAGTCAAAGACATGACCTTCATAGAAGTATTGTTAGTGCTCTGATTTATTGTTTATATTTCACACACTATATCTCATACCTCTAAAAGCATGTGAATAATACAAGCACATTATTGGCTAATAGTTAGTGTTTATGCTTTACAACACAATTCAATTGGTCCTTGCTTGCTGTTGCTATTGCAAGTCTGTTCTCTTTTATCTCAAGGCTAAAGGCTTTGCTACTTTCTGCATAGAATGGGTTGTGCATACAACCCTCTAAGTTCAAATTTCTCACTACAGTTTTTGGGGTTTTTTCCTAAGAATTTCAAAAATCCAGATAGTGAAAATAGTAAGAAAGAAACCCTTGATCCCATTGTAACACAGAGACTGGATGCATAAAAGGAAACAGAATCTTCTCTTGCGGACACAACGAAGATAATAAAGAGCTGTTCTGAACAGTAGAGAAAATCAAAGTGCAGATGCAATCACAACTAATGAGCATCTGCCACTGGATGAAAAGGTCTGAAAAATAAAATAGGGTCTCATTAAGGTTGCACAGCTGATATTTCCTTATTTTGCAACATTTTCCTGATTTTCTAAAATTTGAAACCTTAAAGTTCTTCTACTAAATTTTTCTAACATATTTTTACCTGTCATATACTTGTCTCTGTTCTTATTTTTTTAATAAAGCAAGACAGGACAATACTACAGATATGTATAAAGACAGAAAAATAAAAAAAAAATGCAACTCTGGTTAGACACTTGAAGAACTCTTTACCATCTATAAATTTATTATCTTAGCAAGTCATTCTAACATTGCAGATAAGTTGACAAGATAGGAATTAGGGCACAGAGACTGATCGGCTGTGAGCTCTCCAAACATATTGGGAAGGAGATAATGAAAAGCCTTGAGAAATTTTAGAAGCTAAATATACATTATAAATGACGAGTTGGCTTTTATCCTCTCTGTCACAATGCCAGTGGGATAAAGAGACAAATTTGGATCACTTATCTTTTTTTTTTTTCCCAATTGATAGTAGCTTCAGCTGAAAACTACATAAATTTCCTCCTTTAAGTGAGAGAAATTTTAGGTCTGTTCCAATTTAAATTCTTCTGTGCTTTGCATTTTGAGGCTATCAAGTACTTTGAATGTGATCCTTTTCTTTTGGCCCTCTTCTTCCCATCAAAGTCCAAAGATGATGAGTTAAGCCAATATTATAGGGATTATGTGACAGCAGAGCCAGGCAGTTCTGGGCAGTGACCCAAAACCACTGTAATGAGAAAGAAAAAGAGGAAGAGAATAATGTCCTTGGGTTGTCATGTATCTTCTGAGATGAAGAACTAATACAGTTCTGTTTTTAGTTTTTTAGTTTTTAGTGTTTCATGATAGTTTCTTTAAAAAACGAGAGTGTGATTCTTTCACAATATTTTGTTCAATCTGTGGGAATATACAGAAGATTTTGAAGTCTTGGCTTCTTACAGACAAGTACAAGGGGGAAAAGTGAACAGAGACATTTGCAAATTAAATTATAATTCATAGGTATAGAGTAAGCAGCTTAAAATTTTAATTTAAACTGTAAAATGATAAATATGCCTTCACAAATTGAATCTAATATTCTGCTGACATTAGTACTTAAATGTTAGATAAGTAAATTTGTTCCTTTAAATGTAGCAATTGTAAAAGGGATTTTAGGTCTTATGATTGACAGTGTAAAATGTTACCATTTTTAACATTGTCATATATTTTGAAATGCTAATATTAAACTGTCTGTAAGATCAAGTCCTAAAATATTCTATGCTGAACTTATGCCTTAAATCCAAATTGGTGGCACAGAAACTTAAAAAGAGTAATGATTATTCTGTGATATAGCAGTATATCTCTAAGGAACAGTATTTTTTAAATGTTCTGATTTACAACCTTTTGAGTCTAATGCTGGCTTCTTCCCTAATGAGATTTTATTTCTTGTCTTGTTTCCATAGTTTTGACAAGTTCCTAAGATTTACAAATTATTCACAAATCAAAGTATTTACATAATGCAACTTCAAATGTGATCCTTCATTTATTGCAGTATGCTTATTAGAATATAAATTGTTGTCTCTCTAAATAGGAAAATTATTGTCCAGAAATAGATGCATATACTGCATATGTTTGAAATAAAATATAATTTCTGAGTGTTTTTATGAGGTGTACAAAACATGCTATTACCAAACAACAGAATAATATTCCATTTAGAAATCTGATGAAAGTGTAAGGCCAAGGAATGCCACAAAAAACATGATATGCATATAAAAAGTATATATTTTAAAAATGAACAGATATAGTGATTTAAGTACACATGTAACCTTATGCCCAATAGTCAGTCAGTTTCCTGTGTGCAGGTTTTCATCACGCGATACCCTTTCACTAATTTTAATAGTTCCACTCAAATGTGTATGGAAATGTAAAGTTAACTAGTTAAGCCTAACAAAAGAGTTGTTTGGTTTTTTTTTTAAAAATAGACCTAATGGAGAGTCATACACAGTTTGTGATTTTGCTAGTGGTGTCCAGTCTTCTACCTATTGTCCAGTGTGATTTCTGATTGCTCATTTCTTCAGGATTTTTGGGAGCAAAGGGAGAAAAAAGATTTCTTTTAGCAAACAATTTCAACAGTATCAAGACAAATGTAGCTTCTGAGGTCACTGAAATCTGCTACGTCTAGAGCTCATTTACACTTACCACATTTACTTATTTACTGCCTACATCCACTTCATCTAGTCCAGTTCACCAGGCATATAAGGAATGTTCAGTTTTCCTTTTATATTTATCAGGTCATATATATAAGCGATGGAAAGTCACAGGGAAAATCTTAATAAAGCTGATCGCTTTATTAAGCCATCAAATATCAAGTGTAGATATCTACCAACTTGGCCTGTTTAAAATCAGTACCTGTATGGAAGTTGTATTCTTGAGATCTGTACTAAGTTTAGGTATTTTACAAGGACTAGATCAAGAAACTGAGGTAAAAATATCCATTTTTGTTCATTTGTCATATGTTCTAAACTCGTGAGAAACTGTAGTAGTAATTCTTGCCACCACAGTTCCATTATGTTTTATGACATACTTTTTAACAGTACTGTATATTTATTTCACATGTTTAACATTTTTGTGGAGGCAATTTTCAGTGTATAGTTTATTTTCATATAATTTTAATTATAATACATGGATTAAGTGCCCTATAATACAAGCAAAATTACTGAGAATGTTTCAGAGAGAATTACAGCAGAAATTATATACAATGTATGAAAAACTAATTCTGTGAAAAATAATTGGAAACACTGCAGTATCTGTAAGTTTCTTTTTTCAAAAACTGTGTGAAAGGCAAGGGAAAAAAATCTGCACTCAAAATAGTTTAATTTGTGAAACAGTGACTTTTTTGTGTGTTTTTCATATTTCACTACCATTTTGCTCCACTGATTTATTTCACGCATGCAGCATTTGCTGTCATCTCTGCTTTTTCCCTGAAGAACGTGTGCATGGTTTAACTGCAATGTCCCTCAGCATCTTTCCAAACACAATGTCAAGAAATGTATGTAACTTTGTGCGTCTTTCATCTGTGGTTCAAAGTTCATTTTAGTTTATGCAATTTCTGTCTTCTTTTTTTCTAATAAAGGAAACTGACTTAAAGCATTTCTATCTCTATGTTCTTTATTACTGGTAAATACTGGGTGTTTGTGTATTATATACATTATGTATTTTATAACTGAAGAGATTTTTTTTTAGCATTGCATCAGTATTTTTGTTTCAACAGTGTTTATCCAATAGTGAATATGAAACACTCTGACCCCAAAAAGAATGAAAAACCCCAAAAAAACTAAACCCCAAACCAAACAAGTGAAAGCAAAACAAAACAATAAAACCCCCAAACATCACAAAACAAAACAAACAAAAAAACCCCACTAAAATCAGAATTCCTGAATTTTAAATTTGGTTCATATTAGGTGCCTGCCATGCTACTGCACTAATGGGACAAGTATATGAAATGTCTGTATAAATACGCATCCTGAGCACTCAGTCCATTTGATTTAATCTGCCTGGTTGAAACAGTTGTATCCCCAAAGGCATATTGACACACGACAGCTTTGTAGGGCTGTGCTGGCAGTTGCAGTGTGACTGTTTCAGTGGAAACATGCACCATAAACTGGCAGCATTCATAATATTAATGCTCTTTTTGTATCTAATATTATGAAATAATTATATATATAAATCACTGCAAGTATTACTTCTCAAAGCTGTTGTCTTTGACTTTACATCCACATTAAAGGAAATGCTGTCAAACTTGAAATACTTTATCAGCTCAAATACAATCCCAAGATAGTTTGACTATTTTTCAGGTCTCCTGGCTACAGTGCTCTGCTTACAGCTGTCATCCACTATAAAGGTGCAAAAATCTCTCAGGTCTCTGTGGTATGCTCACAGTGTGGCTTTGAATTCTCCTAAATAAAGCAATTAAAATAATTTATCGTTTTATGTTACAGCGGTACTGAAACCACACATAAGTGTATGTTCTCAATACCCACGTCAATCTTAATTAATCTACAGAGGTTCTTAGAAATTCCTTCATGAGATGTGTTCAGTAAATCTGCTGTCAGTTGGAATGGAGGAAACTGGGATACAGAAATTTGCTTCCCCAAGGCCTTCAAAAACCTGGGTGCAGGTCTGATACCCTAAACCTCCAAAGCTGGTGTGGCTGTGCAGCCTTTCCTCCTCAGCACACAGGAGGGTTGGGATCTCTGCCCTCTCTGTCCTGGGGCTTCCCATAGAAGGAAAACATACTCTTTACTATTGTGACAGTAAATACATGAAAAAATGGGTTGTAAATACTTGATAACTCTTTAGGAAAGTTAGAAGTGCCTCTGAAGGCTTCTTAGGGATAGTTTGATGATGCAAAAAATACTTTTTTTTTTAAACTTTCCTTTAAAAATAATAAATGACAACTCCAGAGAATATTTTCACAACACAGCACATTTTTGCTAGTAAGCACGGCATCCTTTCTTTTTCCCTTATTATCCTGCAATGGCCATGGAAAAGACATTGTTTTCAGGAACACTTGAGCTGTTATTTAAATTACTATTCTTCCATTTAGCTATTGGATTAATGACTATTAAGACACCTTTCTATAAGAAGTTATGTAAAGGCCCTTTAGAGTAAATGAGAACTCAAGTCCTACTTATTTAGTATCCTGAGAGTCATAATACAAAAAAAAAAAAGTGTAAAACTGAACAGAAAAAAGTAATTTCAAAACACTTGGCAAGAGGATCTCAGCCATAATAAAGAAAACCTCCCTCACTCAGATAAGTATCAGAACATTGTAACATTTCTGATATATATCATTTTAGACACAATTATTTCAGTAGATCATTTCTGTGTGACTGATAATCCTGGTGGCACCACAGACTCCTTTGACTGTGAATGCCCATCTCTCCTGTGTGGTGTTGTCTATTCAGTCTCTGCTTTACAGCTACTTCTCCTGCCATTCAGAAATCACTAAAACTCCACTGCAGTCCAGCTCAGATTTCATTGGAGCTGGGAGACAATGAAAGTCTGTCATTTATGGGTAGAAGAAAGTTACAGGAAACCTCCTCTTTAATTAGTTACCTCAGAATCATTAATACTGTACCCTTATTTTTCAAAGCTATGTGTCAAGTGTATCTGTCAGAACATATTACTCAGTTGTGCAATACAGAGCACTCATCCTTCTGTGCTGATACCCTGCCCCTCAGCTGTATCAGTCCTAGCAGAGAGTTATAGGAAAAATCACTGAGGAAGAAAAAGCATTAATGTCAATTATAACTTTGTTACCATCTTTTTGTATTAAGGAAGGGAGTAAAAGAGAATGATACTTACTGTCACATACTCTTTTACGTTGAACATTCCTCCAGTAAATGTAGCACAGACATCAAATAAATTTTTACAAGTTGATGTTGCAAATGTAGTAATTTGTTTGTTTCACTTGAAGGTGGACACGTAGCTGCTGGGTACTTACCTGGCTCAAAAGCCAGCTTTTGTTGGTGTAAATTCCTAAAACAAGTCATGCAGCTCTGGCGGTGTCAGCCAAATTATTGGAGCTTCTTTGGGTAGAGGCAAGGGTCATTGGGTCTTAACTCCTTTTTACTTGCTGTGATTTTGTCTCAGTAAGGAACAGGAGTGCTTAATAATGGGAAGCTTTTGTATAAAGATAAGATATGGGTTTTTTCTAATTTATAGTCTTACAGCATCATGCCATTCTAAAAAAGCTGGGTACATGCTACCTTCATGCGCTACTCAAGATAGAGTTCCTTCTTCATTTGATGAGTGCCACACAGTCCTTGCATCCTGGACAGCCGGAGCAAAGGAACTGGAGCACACAACAGCTCTGTCTAAAGCCCTCTTGGATATTATCTATTGGAAAATGAAGAAGATACTTGAGCAGTGAGCAAAGTTGTGAAAGTTGCACAATTTAGATATATTAATTTTCAATACAAGAAAATGCAAATCATAAAAAGACAGTTTAATATAGGTATCAGATACAATTAAAAACCATCCTTTGAGTATTTACAATACCCTGACACTGACACTGACCTCATAATATTGTATACATTTTTTATATATTTTTATATCTGTGATGGGCCTGTGATGTAGGTGCATATTAGCTGGAGATGTATGTTATAGAATTCTGTAAAATTTCTGATAAATCCTTTTTGTTTCCCTTTTTTTTTTCCCCATCATGATATGCTTGTTTTTTGGATGTGAATCTGTTTGGGTTTTTATTGTTATTTTTTCACCCTTTCTAGATCTTTAGCTTGGCAGAGCTTGTTCTAGAAATTGTCAAGGCCTTCCATAGAAAACCTTAAACAGCTGTTTAATTTTTTGGTACTGCATTGGGATTGCTTCCATGCTCATCAATGGATAAAAAATTTAGGTTCTATGTTTTCTGTCTTTTTAGAGGTGTGGAATAAGTATGTGCATCTTGTAAGCCTTTCAGTCTAAGTTCCAGATCAGGTATAAAATCAAAGACAACATTCATAGGCAGTGCAGAAATAACTGTCATGGTTGGGCACCTTTTAACAGTCAATACAACAGTGCAGTTCAAGAAGTTGACAAACAAAAGTATGTTTGTTTTGGGGTTTTTTTCTGCCATGATCTAATTCACCCTCTAGTTCATAATTTTCAACTATTTCAGCTTAAGAGTATTTCTTACTTTAGACAGTTTCTGACTGACCTGAAAGAAAGGACAAACATGCATGATACTCCTGCACACATGTATATGTAGCAGCCCATGCTTTCCTATGAGCTTGGAAAGTATTTTATATAAATTCTATTTTTCCTTAAAAATTTAAATGACTGCAAAAGTTTAGGGACAGTGTAGAATCATCTTTCGTGTTAATTTTCATCTATGTCTGCTAAGGAGGAGGGGAAGGGAAGAAGATGCTAACTTAACTTTTTACCCCCAACAAATCTTTAAATCACTGAACATCTGAAAGGGGCCTCTGGAGGTCATCTTGTCAAACCCCCATGCTCAAGTAGAATGGTTATTATAAAGCTTGAAATTACTATTTTATTGTATCAGCAATTGAATATATAGGATTTGATTCTGTAAGAGTACAGAGAAATTCTGTCACTTCAAAGGACATGCATTCATGTAAAATCAGGCTGAATATCCCAATGTTGCCTGCTTGTTCCTGTCACTTTGTGTAGAAGCAATAGCTTTGGTTTTCCATGTATAAAGTTTTCTGTGTATACCTCTACACTGGGTTGCCTAAAGAAGTTGTGGATACCCCATCCCTGGAAGTGTCCAAGGCCAGGTTAGATAGGGCTTGGAACAACCTGGTTTAGTGGAAGGTGTCCCTGCCATGGCAGGGTGTTGGAACTGGATGATCTTTCAGGTCCCTTCTGACACCATTCTGTGATTCTGTACACAATTATAGATGGTGACTCTGTCTTTAGACTTGCTTCCTGCTTTAGAGTATCTGATGCAGACTGCTTAAAGATTTCAGTCTGAATTTACATTTGAGGGGACACTTAGTTCTCTTCACTGGAAAATTCTGTTTTACTAGACAAAGTTCCTCATTGCTCTTTTCCCATCAAATAATGATTTCTGCAAAAATGTTCAATTACTTTATTAGAAATTGTTAGAATTTTTCAACAAGTGAGAACCTGAAAATTTCCAATACTTTCCATGGCATGTATAGAAACTTGCTTCAGGGTTTTATTAATTACATTTCTGAAAGTTTTCAATCTTATTTCCGTAAGTATTCATTGGTAAGCAGTTATTTGAAGAAGTGGATGAATGAAGTGACTTTAAGATTGTCAGTTTCCTTCATTATCATGGCAAGGTGTATTGTATTATTTATGCCACATTCTCTATAATCAAAAGTATGTCATTTCAAATTTAGCATATTTTTGACAAATTACAATTAAAACTCATTCAAAACTCTGGAACTTATACTAGATGTTTTTTTCAAGCAGTGTTTTAAAAGCCTCCCTATGGTTAGACTACTAAGTCAGGTATACGATCAATCTTTTCAAAAAATAGCTGAGAACTGATTATTTCACGTTAATATTGAATTTTTATTACTTAAAATAAGTTTGTTTTGAACTAAGGAAATAAAGAGGTGCATAATGTATAAATACTTTTTTATTGTAGAGCCCAAACTTGAACCAGTATTTTGAGTCCATTTGGTACATATTGGAACACTGAAAAAAACCTTCAAATGTGTGAAATCATTTCTTTAATACAACTTTTTTTTTGCATTGTTTAAGAATTGTTGCAGTAAAGCTAATCCAAATTTAATTTACGGCAACACTTTTTGATAACAAAGGTGTTTTTTTTTAAGTTAATGGAAAGGTTTTATGTAGTATGACATTAATATTTCTTCCAGTCATACAATTAGAACTTTTGATGATGTCATGACATTACAACATTACAACATAACGTTATAAGAAAAAAATAGTTTTCAAATCATAGACATACTAGAATATAATTTTTGAAAGCAGTGAGGAGAGGCCTAAATCTGCTCTATTAGTAACTGGCATTAGTTTTACAACTGACTTTTGTGGGAGCAAATGTAAAAGTACAAAGTCTAAAAAAGAACAATTAATTCACGATGAACTTTTAAAAAAATAATTTTATATGTTTTCATTAAAATTAAAAATAAACTGTAATGCAGATACTTTTAAAACACAAGACGGTCCAGTCTTTACCAGTCTTCAAACAAAGAAAATGCATAAAGGTCCTCAGACAGGTGAGAAGGCTGATGACAACCATGTTTCTCACCCCACCACAGGATTTTATACAGAAATCAGATTTATGAAATAGAAACCTCTATGAACAAATGGGAGTGTAGTAGGAAAATAGGACTTGAGATGGGTAGGGCAGTAGTAAGGATGAGGAATGCTGAATGTAAAGGAAATTATCAATTGTGAAGAGATGGAAAAATATGTATCAGTCAAATATTGATGTCTCAGAGGTCTCACCAATGCCAAGAATATTAAAAATGAAAAACAGAGTCTCTCCCTCAACTATGGCAAACATTATGTAGAGGAGTAATATTGTTACTATAAATGTTTCCTTCATTTGCCAGTGAAAATGCTGTGTAGGCTTTTCTGTCACTGAATCATTTGGTATGGGAAGGTTGCCACTTTGCAATGTTCCAGTGACACTGGAGATCCTGTTCACAACAGTGACAAATGTATCTCACCCTAATAAAGAATTCTTAACACGCCATAAAAAATAAAGAAAAAAATCCTAAAAATAAACCAGAAAAAAAGAAGAACAATTAATCCATTTGAAAATATGGATTAAAAGACTCCATTTTTTCTCCTCCACCTTCTGTTCAGTACAAAAATGAAAACTTCACTGTATAAGGCCTTTATATGGAATCTGGTGATATCAGTTGAAATATATGAGCTCTTCAATCAATTGGAATTCAATATCTGCTTATTATACCTGCCTGACAAATCAGACTGATAAATAAAAATAACTGAAGGTTACAAAGGAAGTAATCAAATAGGTGAGTGGATGTATGGATAAAGTTTTGGAAGATATATCACAAATTATAATATTAAACTAGGAGTGCTGAGGTTAAAAAAAAGCAAGGAAAGTTTATTCATGTGAAATGTCAAACGTCCATCATCGCTGATGGACCAATGCATAAATGATACATCATTTCATTGCTGTGTCATTTTTTTGTAATTTATATAGTGTTTTGAAGTCTTTCTGAAGAAATAAAAAAAAAATTTGAAGTAATTTGCCTTTTTCTCTGCCTATCCACCCATATAAATATATACATCGAATTCTGGTTTATGGCATAATAATATTCTGAAGAACAAAACAACCCATGCAATAGACAATGAAATCAAATACTTAAGTAAAATGTTCTCCTTTTTTAATAAAAGTTTTTACTTTTCCGTTTTAGAATTGTACACAGATACTAGACTAAAAATGTGTATTTATTGATTTAGAAGCCTGCAAGAAAATAATTTTCAAATTATATTTGAAATAGTAAATAGCTATTATTAAAATTAGTTAAGCAGAAATATGAAAGCTTGAATGCTATGCTTAATCTGAAAACAATCCACAGTGTATTGGAGAGATGGAAGAGAAAGAAGATGATATTCTAAAGTAGTAAAGTAGTCCCATCGCTCCAGGGCATGGTAAAACCAGAGATGCAGTGCTGATGTACAACACCCATGGGCAGAAACACCAGTTCCACTCGAGTTTGCTCCAGGACAGAGTATCACACAAGGCAATTGTCACTGACCAACTTCTGAGCTAGACGACATTCTATTCAATTCTGGGTGCAGGAACTACTGCTGAGCTGGCTATCCCTCTCTATTTTATTTATCAGGTACAAATCCTCTCCTGTATAAGGTCATCTGAGTTCGCAGATACAGTGGTGATTGTTCTCCTGAGAATCACATTATTCAAAACAGTCTGGAGTATTGCTGTCTGTTATAGAAATACCAGCCAAATAAAATAAAAAAAAGAAAACAAACTAGTCTTTTTCTGTGATTTTTAATGAAGTAAAATTAACTTAAGCATCAGCTCTCATAATAAAAACACAGAAAGCAAGATCAGGTGTGGAATATGTTTATTTGGAAGCGTATGATTGTATTTTACAGGTATAAGTCTAAACCAAATGAGGTCCTAACCCTATAATGGTTTAATGATATGCATATTTTTACTCATAATAATTTATTTAAGACTGTGTGCAACTGTTTGCAGATTAAATAGCTTGAATTAACTTGATTGAAGATTTTTTTTTAATCTAATTCAAAAAATGACTTTTACAAGAATAAATACTCTTTTGTCACTCTCTTAAATCCTTCAGTAATTAGAATCACAGAAACATAATTATATTTTAAATGTTGAAAATGACAACTTATATCAACTATTATTATGTTAAACTTTTAAAATGTTTTTCTTAGGCTGCTTACTGATACTCTCACTCTTTGAATGTTAAGATATGATATTTGTTTATAAATGATGCCATTTATGCTCTTTGACCATATTGGAATTTTAGCAATAGGAAATTATTATGCAGAAGAAATCGGTTTTTTGTTATTTTAATCAGGTAGTACACATGCTTAATCTTCAGGACTGTTTATTCCCATTCATTTCTGAATGGTTCATTTCTAAACATCCTTTAGTCTCCTGGTCAACAGCTTTAAAACTTTAGAAAATGCTATTTTTGGATTAATTTTATTAATAAGTGTTAATTTTTCTTTCCTTCAAGACACTCTTTTTAATGGTCTTGGACTTGGTGCTGTCATTGGCCTGGGAGTGGCAGCCCTTTTGTTAATCCTGGTTGTGACTGATGTAAGCTGCTTCTTTGTACGACAATGTGGATTGCTAATGTGCATCACCAGGAGAATCTGTGGGAAGAAGAGTGGTTCAAGTGGAAAAAGTAAAGAACTGGAAGAAGGAAAGGCTGCTTACTTGTGAGTATTAATCACATATGCTGGAAATGTTATTAAAAGGAAAAGTTGGCTGTTCAGCTTCTATCGACTTAATGGCCATTTTGTGGTGTGCCAAAAAGAATTAATAAAATGTTTTTATTACTTGGAAAAGGGTTGCTCTGAAAAGTGTAGAATTGTTTATTAACATTTAAAAGAAAAATTGAGACACAAACAAGGAATTTGCCATACCTCACTTTAGGTTGACCTCTTTGTCCAGCTTGACACAAAGGAAATCAATTGTAATTCCATACTAGTTAAAGGCATATATTTGGTTCATGAGGAAGAGGTAACAGATCATTGTGACTCTCTTTCTGCAAATCGATCTTTGAGGTGCTAATACCCAAAAACTCAGCATATGGTTGTGACAGTGCCAGTAAATCTGGGAGTGAAGGCCATAGTATTATAGAAAATCTGTGAAAGAATTTTTCTTCTCAGATGTAGCACTTGATGGAAAAATCTTTTTTCTTGCCCATAGACTTCAAGAATGAAAGGAATTGTTGATTTTTTTTAAAGTAGGAATACTGAGTTGGATGTGGATGAAATAGTGGTGAGTCTGATTTTTCTTCAAAACAACAGTCAATGATTTCTAAACATGAGTGGGAAATAAACAACCCTGATTTTTACAAAATCCTTCTGTAGTGGCTACTCCACCTGACAAAGGTGAATGCACTGATCATTTATGTGTAAATATGGTCCTTTAAATTATTAAGGAATGGATAGTATATGGATACTGAGATCTCTGGCAAAATAGTTCAAGCTATAATTGTATAAAATAATCACACTGTAGAGACCAAACGTTTACAGGATTTTCAATAGCTGGAGAGAGGATTGGTTATGATTCTCTATTTTAAGCAGTTCCATTTATTTACTAAAAAAAGCTTAATTGCCTCATTATGTTCACCTGGGTAGACAACTTTTGCATACACTGTAATATATGTCAGAATGCTGTCTTGGTATGGTTTAAATGACTTTTACTGGTCCTCTCCCAGTAGTCACTGCCAGCTTATTGTCCTGCAGCTTCCTAGATCCCGTCCTTTCCTAGGTGCCTCTGGAGCAGAGTAGATTTCACAGTCCTCATTATTCACAGGTGTAACAGGATTCTCCATTGCTGGTAGTGGAGGTGCAAGAGCCTTTTTTAGAGGTTCCCTTTTGGAAACAACTGCATAGAACAAAAACAGTTGCAAGCAAGCAGACACTATTCACATCAAATAATGCTTCTGAATAGAAGTCATGCCATAAAATAGCTGTTTCCTAGTTCTCCACATCTTACAGTGAGAGAAGGACTAACAGTATTTTTTTCATTAAGTGAACCCAGCCTGCCTGGATCAATAAAATCAAGATGTGAAGCTTCTGGCTCTGGCTCAGCTGTCCTTTCCTATTGAGCACATCACTTCAGCTCATGCTTTAATTTCCCATTCAAGGAGTGACCAAGTACAAATTGGTGTACAGACCCTCCTGAATGGGAAGACCTTAGGGAAATAAAGCTGCAAATGTCACTTGACAGCAGTTTATACCTTGTTATCTACATCATACCCAAATGTCATTCCATGCTGTCCCAGAAAAGCATAAAGCTGGTCTCTTACTATTAATTCTTCTGTGACACTTATTTTACAAGAACAACTATGTTATTCATTATATTTATTTCCATGGTGGAGTGGTCTTCAGCTAGTCAGAACTTAAAATATTTGGGACAGTTCTTATTTTTGCCTGTTCTTTGCATTAATAAACTGTAAGACTAAAATTTCAGGACAGATTTGAAGAGTCAAAATTTGAACTTTTTTCATGCCAACTGCTATTCCCTAAAATACACTGGGATCTCCCTGTTTTAAATATGTCAGTTTGCCTTCTGGATTTTTGAGTGGGTTTATGGTACGGTTCTTGGTTAAATTTTGATTATAGGATAGACATAATAATTAATTATGTTCCATATGTAATGAATGTAGATGATACAATCCATGTAACATACACACAGACACATAGAAAAAAAGATGACACAATGCATTTGCTACAAATCACTTTCTCTTCTGTGGAATTCTGAAATGTTATGCAGTTTGTTCATTCTGTACATGTATGTGAATGCTGCTCATGAATAACATAATTTTTGGCTTTTGGTCATGCAGTAATGTTTCTAAGACTGTGGATGCATCAATAAACCAAGCAGAACTTACCAATCCCTCCACAAGCCCAACTTAGATCCATAATCTTTTCACAGATATGAGGTAGCATTGACAGATTAGTGCATCATCTTCCAAAATGGCCTTTGTTTCCTTTTGTGTATGGTAAAGAAAAGACATGGATCTGTTACAGCAAGTTCAGAGGAGGCCACAAAGATGATCAGAAGGGTGGAGCACCTCTGCTATGGGGGCTGTTCAGCCTGGAGAAGAGAAGGCTCCAGGGAGACTTTTTTTGTCCTTTCAGAACTTAAAGGGGGCTTACAAAAAGATGAGGACAAACTTTTTACAAGGGCATACAGTGATAGGACAAGGGGTAATGATTATAAAGTGAAACAGGGTAGATTTAGACTGGACATGAGGAAGAACTTTTTGAAATTAAGATGGTAAAACATTGGAACATGTTGCCCAGAAAGGTGTGAGTTATCCCATTTCAGGCAAAATTGAAAGTCAGGTCAGACAGGACTCTGAGGAACCTGATTTGGTTGAAGATGTCCCTTCTCACTGCAGAGGGGTTGGAATAGATAACCTTTAAAGGACTGTTCCAATCCCAGTTTTCTGTGATTCTGTGATTACCAACGAAAGCATAATGACAATACTCACTGCTCCATCTTTTTTATAATTCATTATTTAATTAGCACAATGGTTAGTCATTTACTTACATGCAGGAGACTAGCATTTGTTCCTAAAATGAGAAACAGGACATAAAACCAGTTTTTTTCTACCAGTGAATGCAGAAGGGTTAGATTTTTACTACACAAAGGCTCTATATGCCACTGTGGCAGCAGGGGTTGTCACAATCTCAGGAGATTAAAGCACACTTCTGCAGTGTGTATACAAACATAATGACTCTTTAACACTGCCAGAAAAATTCAAGTATAACTAGGCATAAAATCCTATATTTATTATACTATGTTAGGGAAGTTTACTTCTATTCCCATGAAGAGGCTGTCACCTTATTATTAGTCATAAACAAAATGCTCTTTTGAGATGCTAATTCATCATGTTTGCAGAGTTAGGTAAGTAACCATGGATACAGGATTCTTTGAAGGCTTCAAGGAATTGGGAACACACTGTTAAATGTGTCTTGGTGGTGTTAGTCACTGATAATTAGTTCTGCCTTTTTTTTTTGCCAACTTTTGAGAGCAGAGATCTTGGTAATGTGTTATGTGCAATGTATGTGGTTAATATGATAATGATAAGAGGCTAAGACTCCTTTAATATTTTTTAGGAAAGATGGATCAAAAGAGCCAATAGTGGAAATGAGAACAGAAGATGAAAGAATTACCAATCATGAAGATGGGAGTCCAGTAAATGAGCCAAATGAGACAACTCCCCTCACAGAACCAGAGTAAGTAGGCTGATATTCCCTGGAGTTTCACACAAGCTCCTCTTGGCTCCGTGGATAGACTGGACTTCTGCCCTGTGACGGATTAATACACAGCATCACCAGAATGGTCTGCTGTGGCACTGCAGTGTATTAGTTTGGGGTTTTCTTTGTTTGTTTTTTAAAATAATCCATCTAGATCACGATGCTCCCCCTGCACTGGCTGAGGATATCACTTTAACGTATTTCTCTGCTTTTTGTGACTCAGAGTACAGCTACATCTGGGCATTAACCAGCCCTTTGGTGGCAACACTGCAACAGCAGCAATCCTTCAGGGTATCATGACACCACCACCTGTTTAGAGGTTAATGAGCATCCAGGGAAATTTTCTGTCCTTCCCTGCTGCCCTGACTCCTGAGGAGTTTGTCCTATGCTCTTGGTCAAAACAGGTCCAAACTCATCAGCAGCCTGTGCACATCCCTGGCCCTGGTGGGACATGGACTTGGTACTCTGCTGCTGCTCCCAGCTCCACCTATTGCATTCAGGGGTTGAAGAGTGAGGACAGGGCTTTTCCTTTGCTCACCAGAGCTTGCCCCAGTACTCCCCTGGCATTCCTGTCTAACCTCCAAACCGCGTGGGGAACCTTGGTCAGCAGAGGCAGGTCAGAGCCCACACTGCCTTCCCTCTAAGCCCCAGCACCTGCAGTCTCCTCACCCTCCTAGCCCTTCTGACTGCAGTAGTGGCTAAGCAGTACAAGGATTTTTTAAGTCGATCACAGCTGATCTTTACTACCTATCCAGCAGTTATTCACCACTCTGTGGGAATCTCCTGACTCTCAGGAATAGATTTAGATTGAGTCACACACACATCCTGTAGATGGGGCACAATGATCCTGTGCCCCAGAACCCCAGCTCCTCATAGGGTGCGCCCTTCCTGCTTTCATTTATTTAACTGAGGGCTTAGCTCAGTACTTAAGGCCTCACGCTGTAATTGGATTAATTGTGCTGAAGATCAGCTGCTTTGCTGTGTTTCCTCATGCCCCTTTCCTGTCCCCGCGAATTTCTCTCAGCACAGAAGCCACAGCAGTTCTTACCCACATCTACGGACTCCAGCTGCCTTCTGGTTGTGGGGACCAGCCTTGCGCCCAGGGATCCTGGGTGCGGACAGTCAAGTCCCCTCCACTTTTTTGATGCAGTCCCTGGATCAGATTAAACTGGGCAGAATGGCTGGTGTTTGTACCTGAGCAGCAGTTTTCAATACCTGTGTGGAGCATAAAGTAACTTTTGCAAGCTGGTATTTTGCTATGCTTGCTGTTACAAAGAGAGCTTCTGATGCTTTTTTCTTTAAAAATTCAGCTTGAAGAGAAACTAATATGTCAACAAAGATGATGACAGTACCACTCTTTTTATTGAGAGCTCACCTAGTGGTGTTAAAGGACATGAACTGATAGCTGAAGTTTAATTTCTGAGCCTCAAAAGTTGATGGACTTGAAATTATTAAAGAAGTCTCCAAGTTTCTTTGCTTTGAGCACAACACTTTCCATGTGTTGTGAAAATCTCCTGCCTCATGAGATTGTAAAGCTTTATTACTTTATTTATATTACTTATATTTAAGTAATAAATATAGAAATCCACCTATTCATAATCTGATGAAGTCACAGTTGTTTTTTTTAAAAGGAGAGGGTGTTCTTATAAAACAGTTATTTTCTTTTCTGAAAATAAAAAAAAAATTGCCTTTATTTGCCATTATCTAAAACTGTAAAAGCCAGAACCTTTAATAATAAAAGAAAAATGAAGGCATGTTACTGGCTGTTATTGACATTTGTAGTTAATACGGTGCATTAAGTAACTGCACATTAACCCATATACTTCTTTGAAGAAACCTGTAGCTGAAGTCTTTACACTCATGTTAATTAAATCATTGTGGAATTTGTTGAATGATGTTTGCTCTTCATATTAGAATTTATAATGAGGAGCACAGTGGAGAACCCACTATCTGAATAGTCAAAGGTATGTAGTTGTAAACGTTGTACAAGTCCAGCAGGCCTTGGATATCACAGAATATGTTAGTAGGTAAGGCACCAGGGCCACAGTTGTTCAGATTTCAAGACTATTTGTAGCACCAGATCTTGCAAATACAAATAAGCAGGGAACATTGATACCAGGGAAGATCCAGTTAAGTTCTTTCTCCTTGTCACAGTCATTAGAACAGCTGACAGGAGTGAAATATGAGAAAGATAAAATAAAAATGTTTTATTATCTTAGGGGAGAGGGAAATGATAAGTCCCCACTTACATGAAGAGAAAAAAAAACAAAACTAAACCATAGGAACAACTGATAAGGATTTTGATGGGTATTATATCCTTGGAAGAATAGGACTGCTAAGAGATATTTATAAAGATGACTGTTTCCTTCTTGGTAATTTCTTTGCTGACAACTGATGGCAAAAGGCAGCAGTCCAAGGTACAGCTGGACAGAGGTCAGCTAAAGATTTGGAACAATGTCACTTAGCAAACTAAAGATGAAAAGAGCATCATGCAACCAGGACACCTGAAGGGACACTGGTGCTAGGGGAACACAGAAAGACCTTTGGCTCAGACATGGGTCATAACTTAATGAAACAGCATGAGTGAGGTGCCACTAAAGGAAGATGCAGTAGAGAAGAGGGCAGTCTCTCAGCAGGAATAACACAAAAATCACATTGCCAACAACAGCCAGAAGGGCACATGCTGGGCAGGGTGAGGATGACCATCACAGATCTTGGAGGGAAG
The DNA here is from genome assembly GCF_047495875.1 of Pithys albifrons albifrons. NCBI lineage: Eukaryota > Metazoa > Chordata > Aves > Passeriformes > Thamnophilidae > Pithys > Pithys albifrons. Next base: position 103,977,610 of record NC_092458.1, on the reverse strand, counting down.
GGTTTAGTTTGTAAGAAAGAAAAGATTCAAGGACATTCCAGGCAGGCAATGTTCACACATGGTGGGATACATTGAGACTAATTCTGTCTGTCTTAAAAGTATATAACATAAGCCTTGAGGTATGAATAATTAATTGAATTATTTTGAGTAATGCAAAATTATACTCATAACTTTAATTGCAATTTAAAGAATTGTGGGAAATGATTAGTAAAGCAATTACTTCGTCTTATAGCAAGAATTTTTATTGTATTGTCCAGTATATCATTTTTCAATCTGTGTTTTGCCTTATCTCAGGCAATCCTTGTCAAAGCCAGGTTTGGAATCCTTCTGTGACAGATTAGCTCAAGGCACTTTTACCTGCAAGTCAACAAGTTTTAATCATGTTGGCAGGAAATCAATTTAAACTGTGCATTTCATATCATATTTCTGTAATATTATTAAAATACCACATGCAATGTGGTACTATAATTACATTCCTAGTCTGACATTATTGTGTTTCCATTATTGGGTGAGTTTTGCTTAGTATTAATGGAGTTGGGTGAATTCCAGTATCAAAATGGAGCCATTTTCCTATAAAATAAGAAAGTGAATATTCTAGTTAAAGTTTCGTATGGGTCATATCAACAGACTATTGCAGTTAGCCCACATGCAGTGCTAGAGGAAGTCAATATTATTAATGATTGATAGCACCCACCATCTGATTAAAGCAAAAAAACCTCCCTTTTAAAGTTCTCTATTTTGTGGGGGTAGTTTTTCAAAAAAGCTTTTATTATAAAGTGCTTCAAGATTTGAAAGTATTGGTTCACCTAGCTGAAATATATAAAATTATTTCAAATAGATGTAGCTAAAGAAAAACTGGGCACATGAAAATTGGTGTAATTAGAACATTTAGACTTGAATTGGTTAATTGAAAGAGGAAAATGATTGAAATTTTTAATAGAGATTAAATATTAATTAATATTTGAAACAAATGAAGATGGAAATGCCAAAATAACAAAAATGTCATCATTGTTAAAAAGAAAACAATGTCTAATGAAAACTGCACTCATAAAATACATCATATTAAGAAGAATTCAGAAGTTTTAAAAGACTATAACATTGAAGAATCGTGTGTGGACTTTTTGATGAGGAAAGTGTAGATGAGTAAAATTTTTTACTTGTTTGTAGTTCATCCTTTTTTTTTTCCTTGCTTGTATGTAAACCAAGGCTAATTTTATCACATTGTTTGTATAGGTTCTAGTAAATCTTCTTATTTCAAATAATTTTTAATTATTTCTAACCGAGTCTTAATCCATTTAAACCAATTTATTTTAATATCCACACTTTATATCCTGTCAATTGCCCAGTTTTCACTTTTACTAAATATTTCCTCCCTTTCAGCACCATCATTTGAGAAATTACTGTTCTTTTATTAAAACTAGGTTAAAATAGGTCTTTTTTTTAACACTAGTTTAAATACTTTGCACTATCAAATCTTTGACACATGCCTGTTTGCCTAAAATGCATCTCATGAGCTGCTCCTCTTCTGCCTCGATGTTTTATCCTCTTAAAAATACATTTGTTTTTATTCTTTTTTTTCCATTCTTTCAGGAGTCCTATTGAGGGCTGAAATCTGTTTCCTATGGGTGTCCCATGAGAAACAGTCAATTAGTAGAGACCTCTCTCTGTGCTCAGAGCCAGAGAGCTGATAGTATATCCCATGTATTTTACTGTAATAGAAGAAGTCAGTCTTCTCTTTGATTTCTCTTAGATATAGGTAGTGCTCATTGTTTCACCTCCAGATAAACAGCATCTCTCTTAGTTCATTTCAGATGGCTTAAAATTTGTAAGACTGGGAAATGGGGTATTGTTTTATTTGTTGTTACTAAACACTGTTATTACAAGACATTCCTAAGAGGTTTCTCAGACAGGTTTTGAACATTTTATGGCTCTTTGGGACATCAAAGCATCACAGTAGATATTTACTGAAAGATTTAACAGTTATTATGAATAAAAAAGGCATATGCAAACCATTGCCTAGTTAAAAACCAGAAAGCAGCCCAAACTGGAATCAAAATTAACAGCTATTATGCCCAGGAGACATTATTACAGGAACATCTCAGTAAACCATACATCTTTATGACAGCTGTATTTTTTGACAGCTAATTACTGGCAGTAATAAATCAATGATTTTCAAGATCTTTTTGAATGGAGCCACATTCAAAAGGTTGGGGCCTCTTTTACCATTGGAATTAAGTATTATCAAAATCCTCAGAGCTTTCACTAAGTTAGTCTTAGGGGAGCTATAAGTTACCAATGAATATATATTCTGTGATTGATGAAAATTAAATTGTACAAGTTTCTAAATAATAAAACAATTTCCATTACCCCCTGTAAGAAGTTCTTTAGCTTTGTCTTGGCATAGCTTCCAATGATAGCTGTGTTCTTTTGTATACAGTTGAATTTACATTTAGAAACAGACACAAAAAAAGAGTTTAATCCACATTCAGCAAAAAGCTTGACTGTAAGTATTTCACAGCATCCTCTGTACTGTCTCAAGTCAAGTTATTTGACGTTCTATATTTTCTTTTGTCCTATTGAAGAAATTGCATTTTGGGTAGCAGCAATGTTCTTATCATGTGACATTTAGCATTTTATGGCTTTATAGAAGTACAAACAGTTGATATGGATTTTTTTAAAAGCAAAAACCTCAGTGCTCATAATAAAATAATTACACATTTTTTTAATGAATTATGGTTTTAGAAACACTGTAAACTGTATAAGTCATATGTATGTTATAGACTTAAATTTTAGGGTGTGTTCTTCATGTCTTACCATGACTCCTCTTTTTTTCTGATAGGAAACTGCCACTAAAGGAGGAAAATGGCAAAGAAGCTTTAAATCCAGAAACCATAGAAATCAAAGTTGCTAATGATATCATCCAGTCAAAAGAAGATGATAGCAAAGCATAATAAGATAAACTACAGCTGTCTGGATAATGCATTTGGATTGAAGTAATCCCGTGACCAAAACTTTACAGCTGACCTTAATTTCTTGGGAAACTTAAGCTTGGAATAGTTAGTACATGTGTACATATGACGAAACAGTTCCTGTCTACAGTTCCGTTCTATTTTTTGTTAATGGTTTTAGTATGTAGTTTTGCTGACACCAAGTCCCATGGTATAAATTTGACAAATCTGCAGAATAAGAACTGTAATTTATTTTGTGACAAAGTATGTCTATTTAGAAGAAATGTTCCAGAGCACCCCTAACCACAAACAGTGTATCAGGTCTCTCCAGATTTGACAGTGCAAGCTACATATATGAAGTGCCATATACTACTTTATTTATTTCCATTTATTAAAAAATGAAAGTCTAGGTTGCCTTTAAAAAAGAGAAAACCAGTTTCAGTATAACCTTTTAGACCTTAGCACTGGCAGACACTCAGTAGTCATTCCAGCTGTGATTATCACTTGAAGCAAACAAAAAAACACTCTCTTCAACACAGAGTCAAGTCCACCTGCATTTTCACCTGTGTTCTTCAGTGAAATAAAAAGCTGATAACCACAATATATGGACATAAATTAAATAGGGTAACTCTTTTGTAATGGTGTATTGGCCTCATCCTACATACATAAGCGTGACTCAGAAAGGCTCCAGGATTTTCAGTGCTTCAGGTTTTCTGTATTAAAGTTGTGGATGTTACATGTGAACTAAAGTGCACCAAAAGTGTGAAAAGTCTTTTTTAATCATAATCTTGTCTTCAAATGAAAAGTTACAATATTTATCCTGACATATTTATACATATATTCATTTTTCTTGTAGTTCAAACAATTTAATTAAGGGATAAAATAGATACATTTTCTCCCCAAATAAGTATATAAAGTATTAGAGTTAGCCTTATTGAAGCAGCAATTTTTCCTTTGTGATTTCATACCATTTGTCATAACAAATAAAGTGTACAAACAGATAAAAAGGCAGAATTTGTCTAAACATTTAGGAACAGTTTTAAATTATTAACTAATGCAGTTTCATATTCAACCAAATTCATTATTTTCCCTGTCAAGCTTTCCTTAAGATATTCCTTTTTATTGTTCTGGTCAACATGCCCCAGTATGCAAAATTCATTTGTATTTATCATGGATTTAATGGTCCACTAATGGGAACAATATAGTTTGTTTCCATTCCAGCATAGTGTATCCACACCTACCAAACTCTTCAGTCTTTCCTTGGAAGAAGTAGATAAACCATACAGAAAACTAGATTGGAAAATTTTACCTGTCAGAAGTAAATGGTAGAGTACTTTGTGGGTTTTCCACATCTAAGTCATGCCCAAGGTTTAAGTGTAGCTTTGCTCAGAAAACTGTGCTGTCTTCAGGCTGTATCTGAATTTCACTCATATCTGAAGTCCTTACACTGATTGACTTTTGTGCAGTAAAACTAAAAGTGGAATGTAAAAGGGTATACTTAAATTTGAGGAACATGTCCAAAAAACCTTCTTGTTAACCCAAGCTTAAGTGCATTTGAAAGAACTGAGGAAGATACATTTAATTCTTAAATCTTTCTTATTTTTCAAGACCAGGTTACTTTATGGTTTTTTTCACAACTTTTCCTCACTTTGGGGAATACCTACGATGAACCAAGCAGTTGAGGACAGAGGCATATCACTGGTGTGGCTAGGATAAGAGGCTAAGCTCCCACAAAACCGTACCAAAGTGAAAAGAGTGTGTAAGAGGGGATAGCAATGTGGGATGAAAGTTACGGATATAATTCAAAATTGCTGGGAAGAAGTTTCTCTAAATCTAAGGCACCAACTCTGGGTGAAGGAAAGATGAAGACATTCCTTTATGACCTCTCACTGTTGTTCTCACTCCTGAACAGGCAGTACTACCAAACAGCTGCTTCTCTATCAAACTTCAGTTTCTTTCTGAGTGCACAGTGAGCAGGATTGCCCCCTAACCAATAATTAAGAGAACCAGTTGTCTTGTTTATGTGTATGAATATATATTCTTTCTACAAAGTATGTATTTGCAGCTGGGCTTTCTCCATCTATCAAAATGCAAGAAAGGGACCTGGACAATTCCAGCAGTTGAGAACAATGTCATTGTTGTAGCTGAACATCCTGTCACACAATATTGTTACCAGGATGAGGATGAAAGTAGGAGACATTCTTGCTTTTCTACCTGCTAGCACAAAGTTAGGTGGTGCTATGCATATTCACACAAGTCAATCCTCCCTAGGCAAATGGTGCTTTTCCTGGAGCCAGCCTAATCATTTGCACAAGAAGGTGCCCCTACAATGGGGGCAGAACTAACAGTGCCCAGGCTCAACTAGAGATGGCTTTCGAATGTTAGTACTTCTTAGCTGGACTGACGCAGACACAGACACACCCACACACAGACACACGCAGACACACACAGACACAGACACACCCACACACAGACACACGCAGACACACACAGACACAGACACACACAGACACACGCAGACACAGACACACAGACACAGAAACACATGCACAGAGACACACACACACACACACACACACACACACACACACACACACATATCATGGCCTAACAGCTCTCTATTGGTGGGATTGATTTTTTTTTCTCCTAGTATGGCCTCTAATTACAATGTGAAGGGAGTAGATGATTTAAAAGATCTTGTCAGCACATTTATTTCTAATATGCCTGTGCTCTTTACAAGCAAAACATCCTGCAAGTTGTTTTTCAATATTTAAAGCAAAAGCATTTCCCACTATAGTGTTTTACAAATCAAAAGCCGTTTCCAGGAGTATTTAATTTCTTCTTGCTGTTATGTCTCTTGCCAGCTGGGGTATGTGAGGGCTGAGAATAAAACAGTTCTGATTCCTGATGGACTGTCCAAGCATACGTTTTTGGTCTGGGGATTAGTAGGTTATCTCTTGTGCTTTGACTCTGTGCTGGGCAGGAGAAAGCCAAACTCTAACTATGAAAGAATGCTGAAAAACACCAATATTTGCAAATATTTTCAAATGAGGGACAGTGCATAGTCATTTGTAAGATATGTGTAGAACTGGAATAATAACATTTGTTTAATTTCTTTTCCTATTCTAGACTAAAAATAAAACAAACAACATATCTGTATAAATGTCACTTTTACTGTCTAAAAATAATTTTAAGTGTTAGTATGAAATGTCAGAAGAGTTGACAAAATATAACTATTTGTAAAAGTAATCTGAATTGTTACACTAACATACTCCAGGGACAAGGATGGGAGGGAGCCATTAAAATTATTACTGATATGAAATGTGGCAGTGACAATCTCTTTTCAACACAAAAGTAAGGAATACAATTAAGTAAAATTACTTAGTGCTTCTTGGTATTATTTTTTAGTAGGCCTGCATTCTGATTTACAATAGTGACAAAGTTTTAATTAATATTTTACAATTTAATATGACAATGTACCCTGGAGAGGTTTTTCCTGTTTTTGTTTGTTAATTTGATTTTTTTGACTTCTAAAGTTATTTTGTGGTTTCAAAATATTGACTATTCTGGTGATGCTAATGCCTAATGTGACGAGGATTAATTTATTTAGGCCTCAGTCTTGCAAGAAATTTTGTGTGGCTGAACCCACCACACTGACACCAGTGGGGTGGATGTGAGCAGGAAGATGGATGCACTTTCATAGGAGAACTTGCAGGATTGGACCTACTTTCTGTCTCTTCGTAGATTTATACAACGTAGTTACACAGTGACCATCATCTACAAAGGCTGTTAGACAACAGTCCCTGGTAAATTCCATCTGCTGTCTTCAGCCTCTACATCAATGTTCATCCAAAAAAAAAAAAAGTGGCTTTCTTTTTTATGATCGTAATTACTTTGATTATTTATTTATGTGCCAATCATCAAATTGTAGTATAATCATCGTGCCATATTTTTCTGTTTCCTAGACCAGATAATGGAATTGTATTTGTGCCTTTTGATAGCATGCCACTCTGCTTTATTAAAGAAAAATCTTCAATAATTTGTCTACAAGGCCTGTTTAAAATAATTGAAAGCTTTACCGTGACATTAAACAGGAAATACTATTGTCAAATCACGTAAATATTTAAAACACAAAACTTCCAAAAATCTATTGAGATCACAAATCCAATGAGGGTTATAGTGCATGTATTACTGCTGAAAATTTTCAAGTAGATGGAGCATATGGTAGGTGTGTAGCAGTGTTTTGACCAATTAATCAAGTTGAAGAGTCAGATAGAAAGTCTCTTTAGTTCTATTTAGACCCAAAACATAAAATCTTTTCTCAGTCTGAAAGATGATGTGGAGCGTCTTCCCACCATTTTACCTCCGGAGTAAAACTGTAGTGAATATTTGTTTCTCAGTCATTTGCAGCCTCACCATTGCTGGGTAAGCTGTCATAGGAAGCAACATCTTTGTAGAGTAGTTAAGTCTTTTGGATGATATTCACTCCTGATTAAAGGACCTCCAAAAAGGGCTTTTACTGAAAAAGCTTAAGATCCCTGTTATGAATTGACCTATGGAGGGGTTTCAAGAGCGCTGCAGGAAATGCCATAGTGTAATCCAGGTGTCACTGGGCTGTAAGACACAAACTGATTCATCAGGGCCTGAATTTCATCCATCCATCTGCCTCAGAGGGGTTCTGCATGTCCTGAGCAGATCAAGTTGCTTCTAGGTATAAGTGGAACTTAAGTGTCCTACCAGGCTTCTGCTAACATTTTGCACAGAGGAGGTTTTTCTATCAGAAGCTTGTACTGATCAGAAAATAATTATATAATATCTGATGACAGTTTTATCCCATACTTTACTATATGTCCAGAAATAAAACATCTCTTTAAATAATTCCTTGTAATTGCAATAATTCTTTAGGTGAGGATGAAAACATTTTAGAGAAGTAACGCTTCTTTCTAATTCCCTTAGTTTAGCTCCAGATGATTGTTCTGATCAATGAAAAGCTATCATAGCTAAATAAATCATTTTTAAAAAGAATCCACCTCCCTTTTTCAGTTTTCTTTCATATCGGTTCCTGAAGTGGCCTGTCCACTTGACAGCAGTTCCTTAGTAGTGGGGGGAAACCACTCACTGTTTTAAGTGATCTTCAGTATTTCCACTGCACATATAAATGTGTTCTTGTATCATTTATTTGAACCTGCGCCAAAAAGAAGCCTTAAAACTTTGGCCTTGGATCAGGTTCTGAGAAATCACAATTTAGCAGTCTGTCTTTTCTCTTAACAGGCTTTGAGAGCCTCATGATGTTTGACTTTCAAACTTGAATATTGGCCAGTTTTAGCCCAGAGAAATGAAATAAATATTTATTGCCAAATTTGTATTGGCAGCTTTTAAGTCACAGGTGACATCGGGATCGGGCAGGATGACCAGGTGCAGTGCCAACAGAAATCAGGAAAGCAAATTACAGAGAGAACAGGTGCCAAAGAGTGAGCCAGAAGAGGGCTTGGATACTGGGAGCATCTCTAGTTAGCATTGACAAAGGACACGGGGAACTAGTGAAGCAGGAGACGCTGCTGAAAGGCATTGCCAAAAGGCAGGGCACTGTGGGCTGTGAAAATCAGCAGAGAGGGAACATTAACCCTGCTGTTTCCTTTAACTCTACCATGTAATTAAACTACACTTTTTTAAAATCTAAAATGCAGGATTGGAGGAAGGGAAAACAAAGCCTCAGAGTCTCTATAGAGCAGTGACAAATGCAAAAAGCAGTCAGACCCTCCCAGAAGATAATTTTGTTGCTTGTGGTGTAGAGTTCTCACTAAAAATTTTGAACCTCTTATGCAAGTTTTAAAAGAAAAAACAAAAAAGCTTTCCTGCGACAATGAGCACTCGGTACGTATTTGTATGCTGTGTACAGTATAAGCTAAAGCATACCATATATTGTTTTTGTTATTCCACATGTTGTCAACAGCCCACTTGCGATATATGCCACCTGAATTATATATTGATAAGTTAGCTACCACTGGAGCTAGTTTGTTTATTGTTTCAGAATCTTATGTCCCTATGAAATGCTGTGTATATATATATATATATCTATACTGTAAAAAGAAGTAATATCGCAGATGCTGGTTTTGTATTTATGAAAGACATTGAAAGTATGGCTTAAAGTATATCAATTATTTGTCACTCTTCACCATTTGTATATTAATAGTAAAGATACTTTTACTTTAATGAAGTGTTTTAGCTACATTTATTTTTGCTAAGTGTCTTTCTGTCAAGATGTCTGATTCATTAGGAGTCTCATTGCCAAAAAGAAACATATCAATTCTTTTACCCCCATTGTAGAAGTACTGAATAATGCTCACACAGACCTGCAATTTATTATTCTCTTTTCTGTCAAAATATATCTATTGTAGCATCCTCAGTCTCCAGCTGAGCTTGAGGCCCCTTATGATCAGCCCTCTAGTGTTAGTATTGATAGATAATATTCTTTTTTTCCATACAATACCAGTGCAACATTTTAAAGGTATTTAGTATATGCCAAAAAAAAAGATAATATCAGCAAAAACATCCTTATTTTGCCAAACCTTGAACCTTCCAAAAGTCCTCTAACTATGTTAGCACCACCAGGAGCTGCTGGTAACAGATCGGGCATAGTCTGCCATGAAATGGGCTTTTACTGCAGTGCTGGTTTGTATCCCACTAAGACAGAATATAGGCAAAGCACACCTCAGAGACTACAGCACAGGCACTTCCCTGAAATGGCAAAGGAAAATCTATGGCCTCCTTTTCACCACCAAAAAAATGAAGTCACCTAAGAAAGGCTTGCTAGACTGTGCACTCATGCCTAAGAATCAGCTTTCTGAATGACATCTATGCTCTAATAAACCACACCAACCTTAGAATGGAGGGGACATACATAGGATAAATATCTTGTTTTACCCAACAAAATCTTCACAGTTGTATCTTCTTTCTTCCAAAGACACTTAAGCTCTGCCTCTGCAGATGTCTTAAGCACATGTTTACCTAAGTGTCAGAGGCAGCATGAACTATTAACAAAAATACCTCTTTCTATTGAAAAACTTAGAATGAGGGAACTGGTTCAGTGTCCTGTTAACATCAGTGTGGCACTGAAGATTTTTCATATAGTCATATTTCTTGGTCAGAAAATAACCACGCTTCCTCAAATGGTGCATAAATTTACGTCAGGTATCTTGACAGTCAATGAGTGTAATGCGTTGGTTGCAGGAGAGGTTCCCCCTTTAATATACAAGTGAGCAGTAAGTGCAACTAGACAACTAGACAATGTACAACATCTCCAGAAACAGATTCAGCTTTTTAAAATTCAGCCTTGTCACAATGTAACATGCTCTCACATGTTTCAGACATATTACTTGTAATACAGGATAAAATACACTACAATTATATTCAGGTACCTTGATAAGGGCAATTTGTTTACCCATGTCATTCCTAAATTAGACAAATTAGACACAGATAGCACTGGACCAAAAAAAAAAAAAAGGAAAAAATGTGCCACACCGAAAAAAAAAAAAAAAAAGGAACACGTGTACTACACTCATTCTTGGCAAAAGATTACTAAGTTTTTAATTTGAGACCTAGCAGATCCTGAAAAATAAACTGTATCTGTAAGCTGATTCCTATTTGGAAAATGCTCATTTTGTGGCATATGGCTAAAACTTCTTTGGGATTTATTAAACACTTCCTAAATAATGTCTTTTTTTTTCAGGAAGAAAGGTAAAACTATCAGTCTGATTAAACAAAGTAATGAAACACATCCAGTCAGAGCCAATATAAGGTACTGTCAATGATGTTGCTGAGAAAGCAGAATGAAGCACATCTGGCAGAAGAGTGATAAGGTCAAGCACACATTTGTAGTATTCTTCCAGGCAATCTGATGATAAGGTGAACAAAATAGTTTTTAATTAAAAATAAAAGGTTTTGCTACTAAGCAAATGCCATCTTTTAGGACTGAATTAGTAAGGGAGAAATGGTAGCTTATTATTTAAAAACTTAAGGAGGAATTTTGTTGTCTTAGACCATGACATGATTAATGAATTTTACTTTGGCACTTATTTTATCACAGATTGGGGAAAAAAACTTTATCATTTATTTATGCCTGAAGGGCTAAATAATCTTTAACCACAAGAAACAGGAAGTTGCTATGCACTGCTATGACAATTTCGAAACCCATAAAAAACAAACATTAGTTTTGTTTTCTTATTTTTTTAAGAATTGTTTTCTAATGGATGTATGAATTACATCTATCTTAAGGAAAATAAGAATATGAGGAAAGTAATGACACAGACAGTGTCATTGGCAGGTGCTTGTACTGAAATTCAAACTACTGTATGATAAGTAGCTCAGGGTAAAAGTGGTGATGTACATCAGAGGTTTCCTATGCAAAGGTTTTAATTATAGACAAGTTTTGTAATGAGGCCATTCCCTAATGGGATGCAAGTGTTAATTGTTGCACTGGAGTAATGGTTCTGCCCTTCTTGGTATTCATGACATGCCCAGCTGCAGCATTTTGTTCTGTCCTTCACTCTTTAAAGTATATATTCAGTAGAAAGTAGTATCCTTTAAAAAATTAAAGGCATTTACTCTGTAAAATATGATTTTTGCTTATTTGAATAAAGGAAAACACCACTTGTATAATCTGGTGTTGTAATACACAGCTATAATATCACTGCCATGCACATGGTCACTTGCGTTCTTCAAGGCAACATAAACTTCTTAAGCTAAAACATTCATGGTTTTTGTGTTTTGCTGAAGGATGGTGACCTGAGGATGCTGCATATTTGACCAAGGAAAGTGTTTGATTGTTTCCTGAGAGTTTAATTTCTGCATCCATCCAGGATTTCTGAAGATACCACTCTATCTGCTGGATACAGGCATGAGAGGAAAGCAGTAATGTAGAGGCATAAAAGTAATTGAAGCTGAACTATTGATTACTGGTGAATTTGCTGCTAACTCCACCAAGTGAAAATACCCCAAACCCCCATAAAGCAGCTAGAACTTAGGTTTCTCTGATGCTCTTGAAAGGTAATGTCAAGGTGCTACGATGTCTGGCAGCTCCCTGACGCCGGGGTGCTGAGGGACTCGTGGGTTCTGGAAGGGTTTGGCAGCCAGGGTCTCTCTCACCACCCCCAGCCCGGGAGCAGGGCAGCCAGGGCAAGGGGTAGTTGGGCAGCTTCAGCCCCAGTAACCCTGTAGTGGGTATGCAGGGCCAAACTTAGGCCAGAAAGTGAGAATCCACTTGGTCTATGTGTAAAGCTGAGGTGGGGAAAGGTGCAATTACAGTGCAGCTGGGGCATGGACTTATGGCCCTGGAGGTTGATGTGAGTCCTGCATTGTGGGTAAGCTGTAAGGACCTTCAGGAGTGGGCAGAGCCAGTCAGGGCTGTCAGAGTTTAGAGAGGTAGAGATAAGAACTTGTTCTAGTTGTAGCAGCTGGGACCAGTTTATCACTGTGTGGGTGTAAGCAAAACTGTGTATTCTACACCCTCCATTTCATTTCTCATGAACTGTAAATAATTGATTATTTGTAGCAGCTGCCCAGGGCACACCTGACACCTCAGGCTACAAGCTGGGTGTTGGAGAACCCAGGGAAACAGGAGAGTGTTTCTTTGTTTTCACACCAATGTGTGATAACTCCCCTCTGGGGAGTCATTACCACCTTCACACCCAGCCTGAGAGCCATTAAGGATTGACACAATAGGCAGCTACAACAACCTAAGACCATCACAGATTCCAAAAACATACCATGACTCACATAATTAAATCACCCATTCTGGAACATCCTGTCCTGGGGGACATACTGGGCGTTCCCACATGAACCTGAGCATATATATGTTGCATTTTGTGCATTTTGGGGACTTCTAGTACCAGTCATTAGATCCAGAGGAGGACCAGAACCTCAAAAGGACTGCGACTACCACTCTCAACCAGATTGTGACCCTCATCCTCACTAACAGGTTTTCCTTTTCTTTTACTTTGTACTCAGGGGGACTATGTGGTGCCCAGAACAGGGGCTAACAATCACCATTCTGTTCGTGCCCCAGGGTGCTTGGTTATATATCTGGTTTTTGTGGGTTTAAACCAATATTTTCTTTAAATCATTGCATTTATTGTAATATCTGGAGTCAGGTTCATTTCTCCTGCTGGTTTACCTGTAAACCAGCACAGAAGTTTATATATTCTCAGGCTGGGTTAAAGGTTTAGAAGGGAAGAAAATAAAAAAATGCATAGGAATTCAGTAAGTGCCCATTGTCAACATTTTAAGCAATAAGGTGTTGATCATTCTTGTGGTTCAGGGCAAGCATAGTTCTCAGATGAGAAAAGCATAGTGCTACAAGTAAACTAATCGTGCTCTTTGTAGATTGGTGATTTTTTGTATTTTGTATGAAATTTTTCAGACATAAGTTCCTCGTAATTTGTAATTTGGCTGAAGTGGGAGAGCAAAAGACTGTCAAAGAGAAAGGCTGTAGCACACGATTAGGAGTCAGATGATCCGATTTCCATTTTGGGAGATGGTTGCTTGGATTGAGCAAATCAATTGCTAGAAAAGACTAATGTTACTTTTCCTTTATTTGGCTATTTTGTGCTATAGATTTATGAACCCATTAATCTTACTGATTTCAGTGAGACTACTTACCATAAATATAAGAGGCATAAACTGCTAGTTTTGAACATTAGATTAAAAGTGAGGTTTGCTCTGTTTTGTGGCAGAGAAATCTTCTTCCTTCTGCTTCATAGAGTTCGTGTGCTTGTGTTTGAACATATCAGAGCATTCAGGTCTTGCAATGTGAACATTACTGAGCACACATTCTATATTTGAGTTGGTACCACTGTCTGAGCATGAGAGCAATAGCCAAATCCTGGGCAGAGGATGTATTCTCTCTAAGATACATGAGTGGCAAAGAGACAAGGCAGACCTATTCCTGATAATTGTGATATTGTTAACTTCATCCCAAAGAAATAAGATTTCTTTATCAAATTATGAGAAACTCTATGTCTATGCTTAGCTTCAAAAAACTACTGTCTTGACATGTTTTGCTGTCTGTTGAGACCAATTGCTCTGATATGTTGCCAGTAACTTCTGTGTGAAAGTGCAGCTATGAAAGACTTTATTGTCTAGAGAATTGCGGCAATTTCTTCCCTACACCACACCACCTAAATTTCTGTGATAAAACTTAAATAACTTAACAGGTAACAAAGGAAACACTGAGTTCCCCTAACTAATCTAACCTATAATTCTTTACTATCTGTAGCAGTAGAATAACCTCTTCTAGGATTTTTTTTTTGTATACTGTGCCTTTTGAAGGCAGCACTACAACTCCAAAGGCGTTAAAAAAAAAGTCAGGGGTGATGTGGCTATTTTGCCAATGGCTGGTGCTTGCAGCTTTGCTGTTTCCCAGAGGTATGTTCAGGTGGGTTTGCAGCTTCCTCTCTTGCTTCTGAGAAAAGAAGGGACTGTAACAGGTAAGCATTTAGTTAAACTATTAACTACAGTGGAGTATCTAAAAGCCTCAAGTGGGCTGAGATAGTACAGAAACAGAATTACAGTTGCAAAAAGTCAAGAGATAAAAAAGCAAAAGCAGGGAAAATTACTTAATAAATCAATAGAAAATCTATACTGAGGGCAAGAATTATGGGTAAAGTAGGTTTTAATTGCTTTTCCTCTATAGAAGAGTGGGAAGAGTGATGAAATTATCAGAATGATTCTAATATAGTAGTGAAGAGTTAGGCAAAAGATGTATTAGAAAGTTGTGATGTATTAGTGAAAGAAATAAAAGAGGGTAGGAGAAGTTTAAATGAGATCAAAAATATAGTTTCTTGTGAGACATTACAGGTTTCTTTTTTAAACAATGAAAAACAAGTGTAAGAGAAACAGAGAGAGATTCAGCATGCGGACCTGAAGAAGAGTAAAATCTCAGATGGGTATCATAGTAAACCTTAAGTTGTGCTTCAGTATTGAGAGGATGGGCAGATGTCTATATAAATTAACTTTGGAGGGTATGTAGACTTCTTGATACAATACTTTTTCCTGATAGCCTCAGTTAGTGAATAGAATATTACCTTAATTGATCCTAACTTTCTGGATATAGTTTGTCACTCAGTTTTGAGTGTGAATGGGAGGCTTTCATACAGTGCTTTCCTGCTTAGCTATTATGGCCTTCCTGGGTGTGCACACTGATGGTATCTGTCCCAAATTCTCTGTGAAGTTCCCATCCTGCCTTACCTTGGTATGTTGGTAGGAACTGCTGGGCCTGCAGTGTGATATATTAAAAACAGATTTCAGAAACGAAGCAGAGGAGGGTAAACCCTTTGTTCTCATTTTTTCCATTTTTCAGCCTTAATTTGCAGTGAAGTAACTGAGAGGTACACTTGATGAATTGTACTAAACCAAGCTGCTCATTGTGGAGTCCTTGCGGTTTGGTAGGACTTTTCCTTGTTTGTCTCAGGTTTTCTTGGTTTGAGTTTTTGTTTGCTTTTTTCCCCCAAAATATTCTTTCAGCATTCTGGCCTGTGTTACAAGCACCTACTCCTATAGTATTGAGCACAAAAATGAAACTTTTCTTCCTGAAGAAATAATTGCCTTCCTCTCAGGCTCTATTTCAGTAATTTTTGTGACAGCTGCATTGCACCTGGTTGTGCTTGCAAAGCCCTGCCTCAGGTGGAATTCTTTGCCTAGTCCAGATAAATTATATTCCTTGCATATTGTCTTTTTATGGAAATTTTTTTTAGACCAGCCTTAGAGATGGATTAAGCTCAATTTATGTAATTAGACATTTATTCCTTTATGTAAATTTTTTCTGTCAAGCTTGATCTTAAAAAAGACAAACATGACAAACTTACTGCTTTTCCTTTCTTCCTTTCTTTGCACAGACTTTTCTTTAAACCACTCATGGATCCATTGACTCACGGCCCTGTTACATAAATTCCTGTTCTTACTGTGTTTGTGGCCATAACATCTCCATGGCTTCAACTTCAGAAATGCGACAGGCAGAGCAGTTGTGTTAGAACTTGTACATTTCACTATACTCATTAGCTGTGCAAGTAAACAGATCGTAAAACGCTGGATAACACAGTGTACACATCTTTAGAAGATTTTGGTTGTAGTTGTTTTTTTCTTAGGAACTGTTCCCTCAGACAGATATGCCCTCTTATGTGGGTGAACTGGGAAGGGATGTGATGGTGGATAATATAACGATAATATAGATTAGGCCTCTAGAACACAGTGCACTACTACTGTGATTGCAGGAAGAGATAGTAAAAAGCTTAAGTGATCTAAATTGACTTCCCATTTCTAGTGGAACAAACTTATCTATTGGAATTGGGTTATTTTTAAATCGATTTCTGTTTACTTGGTCTTCCTAGACCGTTTTATAGAATGCCAATCTAATACTTGTGTCTCAAAAAATATCTTTACTGCACTAAAACCCCTAATTTTTGGACCTTTGATTATTTGTATACTTTCTTTTGTTAACTCTCACTCATATCACTTCAAATTAGTTCAAACAAGGCTGTGATTTTCTAGAAGCAAAATGGACTGTGAACATCTCCCAATACTCCTAAAACATTGCAGCAGGTAATGCTATTATGATAGTAATGGAACTTTCTGCCTTCTTATAGCTAATGGTGTTTAGAAAAAAATCCAGTGTATTTGTTAATACAAAATTAACGGGAACTGACCAAAGGGAGCAGTTTCCCAGGAACCACACACACATGACGTGGAGGGTAAGCCAAAAAGCCTTTATTTCCTGGTTCAAGCAAGTCTTAAGGTCTCAGATAAAGGAGTGGCTTGAAGGGGGTGTAAACTTGGTAAGGATTGGGTAATACATTGGTCAGTAACAGTTAACATCCAATGAGAAAACATCTGAGGCAGGGTTTGAGAACTAAGGCACGATAGGCTCAAGGGGCGGAGACAGGCAGCCAGAGGACTAATAGAGGCTTAGGGACCGGGGCTGGACAGGCAGAAGGGAGTGACTTGGGGATCAGGAGGAACCACAGGGGGATAAGAGGAGATCCTTGGGGGTTTGCATACTGCTGGTCCTGCTGGGGAATGGCTGCCACCTTGTGCCACCCCAGGAGTGGTGGGGTCTGCCACAGCAGGGAAGGGGTAGGGCAAGGGGTCTCCCCAGACCTGGGGGAACTGTCATGGTACCTCCACAGCATGGACCATTAGGAAAAACCTCGGGGAAAAACACATGAAGAGGGGGAAGTAACACACGGAGTTGAGAGACTTCAGGTCCTTGGGGGTTGCATCTTAGTGTATCTCAAAACAAAATACTCTAAAAATTACTTCCAAATCATGTTAAAATTGATCTCTGACCTGTGTCTTTTTTATGACCAAATTGATCACTGCTTATTTGCTTCTTACTAGCAGTCTTTTAACAAGAGACTGTTGGTCTCTTGGGTGGGTGCTGGCATGTGTAACCATGAATATTCTAGAAGTTAGCAGAAAGTTGCAGTGACTGTTGCAATCTATTTTCCTTACTCCCCTTGAACCACTTTTACTAGTGTACAAGCTGCCATCACATCGTGCTGCATTGAGAACTGTAAAGAATAATACTTGTCTTTAAAAGAAATTTCAGCTTGTAAATGAAAATATATCATATATCTGGAATTTATCTGTTATTTTGAGTAAGCTCAAAATATCACAACAGTTTAACCTAAGGTTTTATTAGATCTAAGTTGGGATGGATGTAGACAACTTACAGCCTCTAGGCACAGCTTTTCTTCCTTGTTTTTATGTTCCACTACATGTTACTCTGTCACAGTATGAAGATGCATCATTTTCCCAAAGCAAAAGTTTACAGCTTGTTAGATATAGACTGATAGATATGGATTATTTGCTTTGAGGTTTGTTGGTTTGTTTTTTTTTTAACAGATTAATTTCTTCAGTGAGAAAAATATATGCCTGCACGTGAATTAAGATTGAATCATCATTAAAAACAAAATATATCAGAAAAACACATCATAATTGCTTCCTTTTCATCACAATATTGTACCAGCTTGCCTTGTCTTTCCAGCCAACCTCCTCACACCATCCAGAACTGCCAAAACATCTGAGAGAATACACATTCAATTACAGTATTATAAAGATGAACCATCTGTGCTAAGCTTTCCAGTGCTGCATGAGAATGAAAATAGGAATATGGAAAATCCCAGATAGGTTGTTATAAGTCCCAACATTACATACATAAATTAAGTCAGCCCCTAGTATGGCTAAATAGCCATCACAGATTTTACCACCTACAATTAAAACCAAAATTGGAAAGACTATGTCAGATCTGCTGTGGAATCCACTGAGAGCAAAGCAAATTGCTTCAGTGCATTCAACAACTGGTGGTAATTTTATCAAAGCTTTGCTTTTCAAATGGAACACAACTCAATCCACATTTAAGGAGTCTAGAAGTAGTCTTTCTTTCTGTTATGCTTTATTCCACAGTAATGGAAAGGATAATGAACACTCTTCACTGCTAATACTTATTCACAGTACATGTTTTCTCTTCCATCTTAACTTCAGTGGATCCATGTTTATACAGGTATATGTGGTAGAACAGAAGGATTTTTGATTTAAGAGAGGGGCTTTTTGGAATTGCAGGCAGTTTTTAAGGCTTACTGGCACGTATTAAATTAATTCTGTGGGAAAAGCCAACAGCTAGCAAAACCAAAGAAAAATAAGAAAGTTTTTTGAGTCTGTTTGCCCATGAAAATAGTATGTTAAGAGACAGGTTTTCTTACAGCAAAAGTGAATATCTCCCTAAAAAGTGTCATCTGTTGAAGAGCTGTTATGAAGGTTATAGATACTGTGATTCAACCTATAAGATGAGGTTATGAATGGGAATTAGGGAGATAGATTGTGTAATTTGAAGTTAGAGCTAAGCTTTGTTTTTTTACCTTTTTTTCTTTTCTCGATGGAGTGATTTTAATAAACTATCTTTGTGTGTGACGCCTGTGAGCTGTGCCCTCATTAATCTTCTCTCACTGCCACGATTTACTGTTGAACTTTCACATTTGTCCTCTGACAGGTATAAACTGTTCCTTATACTGCAATGTGTCTGAGGTTCCTCTCACACTGATAGGAACAAAGCTCTGTGCAGAAAATGAGGAGCTGTATACTCCACAGTTGGTGCTTTATATTCATTAATAGCTTATAAATGGGTCTGCTTCTCAGTACAACTCTTGCCTAAGAGCTTTATGTGCACATATTTTGAGATAGGTGTGCTATATTTGCTAAGCTAAAATAAATTTAGTAGTATGCAAGAGTTAACATACTATGCTAAATTAAGTCTATTTTTTTTAATGTTCCCTAGCATGATTTTTACTTTTTGTGAAAGATAATAAGCATCCTCCAGTCATGCAGCAGCATGGCCTAGTTAGTTATTATCCTAATGATGTTTCTGATGACTTAAATAGAAATTCACTGTATAGAAAATGTTCACCAGAGATACAAAAGAATTTCTGTTCTATGCATACTGTGTTTATGTAAAAAAAAAAAAAAACAAAAAAAAACCAACCAACAAAAACAACCAAACCCCACAAAAAATAAAACAGGAAAAAAGTGGAGCAGCAAGGCAGAAGGACAATCTGGATAGAGAGCTGCTAGAAAGAGTGTTGTCCTATGAAAAAGAAGTTGTGGGTTGTCGGAGGAGACCAGGCTGATGAGGAATTCACAAAGTGGCAGATATATTACAAACGTTGGGTGGACGAAGATGCGGAGGTCCGGGACCCCGGGGAGCGCATGCAGCAGCTGGATCGGGACCGTGGGGGCTTTTGGATGGACACTTACCCAGTTTAAATGTTATACCCTTAATGTGGCTACCCTGGTTATTTTTCCCTTAGTCGTTCCTTATCCAAGTTTCCTCTTCCCACAAAACCCTCCAGGTCGCAGCCCCCTGTCCTGGCCCGACCTGGCCATGGGGGCTGTTGCTGGCGGGACCGCCCACGAGGCGCTGCTGGAGCCCGGGCGGGGGCTGTCCCTGCCTCGGAGTGCCGGAAGCCCTACGGTAGAATTTCCCCGCCCATCTCATTCTCCCATTGGTCCTTTTGCTGCTCCTCCCCTCCCTCCTTCCCTTCGTTTGCATGCACCCAATGAAGTGCGTTACTCTGCCCCGTCTCCGCCCCTCTTCTCTGCCTACATCCGGGGAATTCCCATGCTCTCCTTATAAGCGAGCGCGCGGGATTAAACTTGGCTTTTCCTCGTGGACCCCCGGCTGCTGTGGACTTATTCCATTCGGGGTGGTTGCCGGCCCGGAAGCGGGAGGAGCCGACCTCGCTTCTAAGGGGCCTGATCCTAGGGGAGCCCTGCTTGCCGCTTTCCTAGCCTTGCTCCTGGAAGCAGAAACCTCTCCACTGTATCGGTGGTTATTTTCAATCTGCTGATAGTGGGTTTGTTTTTGTTGTTTCATCTTCCAGTCAGAAAACAACCTCTTCTTCTGTGATCCAATTTGGTGCTTGTTCACTTGGTGTGTGATTTCATATGTTAGCAAAGAGAGGATTATGAGATGCCGCAGACAGTAGACTGATCCCTCTTTGTCTAGGTAAGAGAATTCTAGGTCTAGTTGGGAGCAGGATTGTCCATCACCAGCTCTATCTGAGCCACTTCTCACTCTCTTCTTCAGCACAGCTGCAGCAGCAGCTCTGGGGAGTACCAAAATTCTTTGCCTTTGGTCACGTTGCAGGTCAACAGCTTCACACTATCCTGTGATACCCCTGTGAATAGGAAAGTGTCCCAGGTTCTTGTTCCCAGCCTGTCTCAAGGCAAGTCTTTCCTCCAATCTCTTATCAGATGACTTCAGTGTGCAGGGTGGAGAGGTCTGTTTTGTGCCCTAATCAGATGATCAGAGTGGTGTTGTGAGCTGATACAGTCCCACCAAAGTCAAACTGGATCTATCAGACTGCCTCAAAAGGATTACAGTTTTGCAGTTCAGTAGAGGTCTTCTGCTCCTTGGACACCACATTTCAAACCGAATTTAGTCCTTCTCTTTCCCTGTTCCAGAGAATACAATTTGAGTTTCTCATAGCTAACAAGCTGTTATATATGAAAAGCTAGGTATTATGGTTCTGAAGCACAAGCTTCTTAAACTGGCCTTACATTTGAAAAGGCCAGTTAATAATACCTTATATTTAATAAGAATTAAAAGATGCTGGAGAAAATGCATCAGCAAGTCACATTTTGACTCCACCATATTAAAGCATGAGGAGGTGACAACACACGCCTAGCTCTTGATAAGGACTAGAAAATTTTTTTTTATTTTATTTTATACTTTTCAGGCACTTATTTTAATCTCTTCTTCTTTTTCTTTGCCTTTTTTTTGTTTTTTGTTTTTTCTGCACTTCACTAAAATATAACACAGTTTTCTGTTTTCCTAATGTTTTTTTTTTCCTTTTGCAACTTGGGATTTCCGAGATCTTCAGATGTCTGTGCATAGAATCTGAAACAATTTTACATGCAGTTCACTTGGACTTCTGCACTACAGTTCAGTAAAAAAAGAATCCAAGATGTATCTAGTTACAACTTATTATAGAGGAGAAAGTTGACACTATATGCAGGAGAGGGAGAACCAAGAATTTATTGTTAGCCTAACAAAAAATGGTAAGATGTATTCACAATATAACAGTTGTTACTAGTCTAGCCATACGAACACTGTCCAAATTAGAACAGGAAAGTAGTAGTGTAATTAAAACTGCTAATAAGATAAACTTTTTGTTTGTTTGTTTTGTTTTGTTGACTACGGCCATGCCACCCTGATGTCCAAAACGTCAGATCTCGGAAGCTAAGCAGGGTCAGCCCTGGTTAGTACTTGGATAGGAAACCTCCTGGGAATATTGAGGGCTGTAGGTTCTAGTCCTGAGAACTTCACAGTCACCGTCCAAGCTCGCTCGGCCGCCGCAGATGAACATTAGGAGCAAAGGATGGGGGGGCCAGTTTTGTGCATGCCGAGCCTCACCTAAAAAATCCACTGTGCAATCCTGAAGGACACACCCACGTGGGTAGAGTCCTTCCCAAATCTTTATTTCTGAAGCCTAGCCATGAAGTAATGAATTTTTGTGTTATGCCTGCCCTTCCAGTAAATATTTTCGTAACAGGCACACCCATGAGCTGCTGAATTAAGAAGCTTTCAAAATGGACAGTGAACCTAAATGTAAAGATATTTTGAAAGGTGATTGAATCAGCAGTGTGACCCTGAGACTTTCAGAGGCACGAATCAAGATGCAATGGTTAATACTAGTCTCTGAATCTGCATGCAAATCAAACATTGATAGTTCAGGATAATCAATCACACTTAGTACATCTAGATGTGTATTCTTTGCTGAAACAAGGTCAGCTGCTGAATCAAAGCTGCAGTGTTGTAAAATTCACACATACTATGGTGTAGTAGTAAATGCTGAGCTGGTTGCAAAGTTAATGAGTTTAGGGAGGTGGAAACTGATGCTCCATAAAATCATAGCAGTTCTTTTTAGGACTAATAAAGTAGCCCTAAACCAATGAGTGAGAACTGTTAGAGTTATAATTTGTCTTACTTTTTTTATTAGGAAGTATTTTGTTTTGCTTGCATACTCCTACTTAAAATTATTTTTTTTTCTGTTAACATAAAAATATTTTAAACTCTCTTTATTACTATGCTGCTCCTATTCAGTGATCTTGTTAAGATACTGGGACTTTATTTTCATCTGCATATGAAATATAGGATATCTTACTAGTAACATCCAAACCAGAAAGCATTTTTGGAAGATTTTGCATAGCAATTATAATTAGGTTGCAGGCGTTTAACCCTCTTGTGCTGATTTGGGCTGGGATAGAGTCAATTTTCTTTAATTCAGATTGAATTCAGGAACATCAAACTATTTTCTCTTTAGGTACAGAGGTCCATAAAGACAAATCAGTGTCTTTCCATATATGAAGGTGGATTGATTTTTGGGGTTGTTTGTTGTTTGTTTTTATTAAGTGGTTTTGGTCTAATGCACAAAAGTGAATTCTCCAAGAATACAGGAAGGGAAAACTTGTCTTCATATTAATTCATAGTACATATTGACAGGACCGAGTCTTCAAATGGATTTCTAGTTTTCATATTTGTGTGAACTCTTTAAAAAACCCTAATTTTGAAACCATCTTATATTTATTTTTTTTACTTATGTAACTCAATATTTTCCTTTCTTTTGTTTGAAAGTATTTGTTAACTGTCTCATTTAGTATTATTTGGTCCCATATGCTGCATGTGCTGACCATACAAACTGCTGTTATGTTTGCTTTTTTATTCCTTCAGCTGAGAAGTAGTTAATCAGAAATAAAGACTTGAGAAACTGTGTTTGCATATATATATATATATATATATATATATATATATATATATACACACACATGTGCATGTGAGTGTATGGATGTACATATGTATAGGTATAGCTTTCTATATATACAATTACATAATTCTTCTGCGTGTTCTCACTTAAAACTCCTGATCAGTAGTCACATCACAGAGATCACACAGCAACAATTTGACAAAGTCTGTTTACTGGCTACTAAAGAACCTGTCTAAAGTTTAATTTGCGATATGAGGAAGATTTAATGAAAATTAAATCTTAATGGGGAAGGTTTCCTCCCAAAGTTTGGTTTAAGTTCATTCTAGGATATTTAATATATAGACTGAAATTCAGTGCAAGTGCTATCTGCAGATTTCCTATTTCACTTTCCTAGTGGTATATTTGAATGTTATTGAAATAAAAGAATGCAAAAGGGAGCTTTTGTGTGTCTTGATCTACACTATTTTTAACTAATTTAGTCAATGGTAGCTTTCACAAGAAAAAGTACTAGAATGCATGTTATAAGGGAAAAGGACACATGTTACGCTAAACCAAGTGTCTCCAGCTATGTGGTTTAAAGTTCTTCATCAATCAGGTCTCTACTCTTAGAACTTGGTGGCTAATTTGTAATTAATGATTTATTTGATGAAATTTTAACCTTTTGTCTTTTTAATTTATCAGGGGTACAGTATAGAAGAACATCTAATTATTGTTAAAAAAATTAGCTTAATAGTTTTTGCTAATAAACCTTGCTCTGAAAGAATATTCAAACAGCTTAGACTTAGAGGTATTTGATGAGCTGGGGTGGATATTGCAAAGACAACACATGTTTAAAGATGCTTATAATATCCAAAATGTTTTCATTTGTTTTCTTTTTTTAACTACTAGATATTTTAGAAAACATTTAAAAATAATACATAAAATAATAAACATAAAAAAGTAATTTGAATGGCCTTTTTAAGCAGTGATTTTTTTTAAGACAAGAATGGAGTGGTTTTGGTTCTTTGGGTTTTTTTAGTTTTTTTTGGTTTATTTGTTTTTTTGTTTTTTCTTTAATTAAAATAACAGCTTTTCATTGAAAAAATAAAATAACAGATTATTTTAAATACCTTTTTACAAATCATTTTTGTAT
Source organism: Pithys albifrons albifrons (assembly GCF_047495875.1). Taxonomy (NCBI): domain Eukaryota; kingdom Metazoa; phylum Chordata; class Aves; order Passeriformes; family Thamnophilidae; genus Pithys; species Pithys albifrons. Next base: position 103,953,218 of record NC_092458.1, on the reverse strand, counting down.
TTTAAAACAAGCTTCGTTTTAACTACTTCATTTCTTGTGCAGAGAAATACCTGCAAGTACTTGTTATATGGTGGATTTTTTTTTATTTTATTTTAATTCCTAAATGCTTGTTTTTCATATCCTAACAGAGGATGTATGTTACTCTATGCTGTAGTTTCTACTTTTGGGCCTTGCTTTTTCTTGTTTCCTCTACCTACAGTTCATTTCAACTAATCAGATTTTTTTCCACGCTAAAACTAGTCTATATAATGTTACATCCAATTCTGCCTTGTGATCAACTATAGCTAAATTCCAGCTGAAGTCTCTGTTGTTATTGTGTCTCTGTTGTTATTTTGTATTGAAAAGTAATATACTACTGAAATTTCTACCATTTACTTGTATGTTATGACTTCAGACTAAAATCACAATATTATTTCACCTCTGGCATTCAGTATCACTTTTCTGTATTTTTAATCTGTTTCTTTTATTTATGTTTAATAGTGGTGTGGCAGATATGCATGTTGAGGTCATGCCTATGCAGCACAATAGACACTCATGTTAAATTTGAATGAAGCTTGATTTCTCAGAAGCCTTAGATTTACTATGTCCACAGGCAGAAGTGATAGAGGTGATGAAAATGTGATACCACAGTGTTTAGATTTCAAAATACCCAGCTTGAAAACTGTCTGGAATCTGTCTTACAGCAGGCAAGAAGGGGACTCTGAAAAAGTGTTTGTCTTCTCCATGCCAACTTGCAGTTCCACAGGACCTGAAGTGAATTATTTGACACAGTAACCTTGAGTTACTTGTAAGATTTTATTGACAGCTGCAGGCCTTTGCCAAATCTCTCTTTATTTTTACACAACTTCTGGCTGTCCTTGTTAGGATACATTAGTGTCAAACTAAGGAATGCTGATTAGGGAAGACAAGTCATGTACCATAGGCAGGCTTGATATCACAGTCCCATTTAAATGAGAGCATAATGTATTTTGGCTCTGTGGAGATGATATAATTTTAGATGTCTTCTCCTTCTCCCTTCCTTCGCTCTTCCCCCACCCTCTTCTTTGATAAGCAGTAGTTTGGTGAAAATTAAATACCTGCCAAGACTGAAAATAAATAACTCTGCACAACCTGGCTTGGACTCAAAGCAGGACAGCAGAGAAATAGACTTCTTTTAGAAGTATGCAGTGACTGAAACTCAGACCTCCGTGAGCAATTCTTAAAGGAGATGGAATAAAAGCTTGTATCTGAGCAAAGGCCTAAGGCTGAAGGTCAGGAGAAAGGTACCTGAAACACTTCCACAGAAGAGTCTGCAAGTCATCTGACCTTAGATTTTACTGAGGGCTCAGTAATTGCTCTTTAATTTGAACATTGCTACAACTGTTCTACAAAGCTCATCTGTTGTGTTTTAGTGCATTCATATATATGTATGTACACACATACACATACATAGATTTGTTAGCCAGTCCCCCTAATCATAGGATGGAAATATATTTGGGGTGCAGTGCTCCAGGTCCAGCCTCACCAGTGCTGAGCAACTGAATGAAAAAATAATCTGCTGATTTTCTTACTTCTGAAGAATCAAAAGATATCTGCAATATTTTGAAGGTTAAACCTTTACTCATACATGACAGAACTAAAGGATAAAATTTTATTTTCCTTTTCATGAATAAAAAATACATTATTTTGGTACAATTACAAGAAGCCAGTGCAAATTGTTCAAATTAAGAGAAACTTTCATGTAGTTTTAAAACAAAACTAGAGATGACATAGGCATCAAAAAATGTTATACTTCTGCCTTTTAAAATCCAGAACTTTAGTGTTAATAGAGCTATTGTAACTTTTGTCAGAAAATTTAAATGGGGGAACAAGACAATAAGAAAGGATTGCACTAAGTCAAAGGCATTCTGTGCCATTGACATCTCAGTGCTGAGCTTCTCAGAATAATTTAGGCAGATCTTTTCAGAATCATCTGTTGTAGATGGGATGATTTATTGCAACAGTGTTTCAGCAGATAATACAGACAACTGAAGGAAACTACTTCAGTGATCATGGCTTTAGTCCTGCTACTGTCTACTTTGATTTTGACAGAGGTGAGTTGTAAATGCATTTGCTACTTTTGCAATTTGTTTGTTAAGTGTCAAAATATAAAAACATCTGCATGTACTTTGAAATATATGCTAGATCTCCTTCTTTGATAATTTAATATTTAGAACTCCAAAGTGGCCACTCTCTACAAGTTGAAGAATAAATTTCAAACTGACTGTGCATTATATCTGTCAATATTCATTGGCATGAAAAACAGAAATAAGTTTGGGATTTTCCTGACAGGATTCAGCTTTCTTTTTCATTAAAAACTGGGATGCAAATTAATTAAGAAGAATTCTTGTCTTTAAGATGATAGTTTCAGACTTGTTGCTCTAATTTAGTAGTTAAAGATTTTGTAGGAATCGAGAATAGCTCTTGCTATTTTCATATGCCTCTGCTTTGTTAGTGTATAGAGGTTTGGTAATAGCTGTATTACAGAACCCCATTGTGTTAGACACTGTTTACACATTCCTTAAAAGAGGAAAAAAGTCCTCTTATTAAGAGCTCCAGTTTCCACAAGAAGAAATTGTGTGGTTTTTTGGTATGTCTTTATTCATCATTATTCATTGGGGTTCAAGTTCAAAAATCTGTGAACTGTCTACTTTTTAATTTTTGAATTGCACATGGTTTTAGATTACAAGTAATTAAACTTTTTTTTTAATCCTTAAAGAAGTGGTTAATAAAATCCTGATACTTGAGGGGCATGCCATCCCAGTAGCAATTTTATTAAAAACTATGGTAATTCCACAGTGCAAGGTAAAAGGTACTGTTGTTGTCATTATATATCCTGATATATAGTTAACTTCTGGCATTACAGTAAATACCCTTCTTCAGACCTGGCATCAATTGTTGCTTTTCTGATCATTTTCTTCTTAAAACTCTAATTTGTGCAAATTTCTGCTAAAGTAATTAAGAAAAAAAATCTGTTATTTTCAAGTTGCATTTTCAGTCTTTTATTTTCTTTCTTTGTAATACATAAATGGAAAAAAAAACTATAATCCTGGTTCCTGCAGGTCATATGCTAAAATATGGATAAGAATATTCTTGTAGCTTTTCCTATGTTGGAATGTTTCTATTTTACCTACTATATAGATAATGAATAGAATGTAAAATATAAACGTATTGCAAATTCAAGTTTACATGCAGTGGTGTCAGCGATATGTTTTGGTGTGATGTCCAGTAGGATTTGAGCACTTGTACTAACAAACAAAGCAAGGAGGTATGGGTATCCAGAAGGCTATTGATCAGCCCTTGTCCTCATATGCTAACTCTCAAATAAAAGTATTACAAGTGAGAAAGCATTTTATAACTTTCAGCATCAGGGCTGTGATAAATACTGAGTGAATTGTAATTTTCTTCCCCTGCACAACACTTTAATTAAAAAGAGGTATTTGTATAGTTCTGAAGTTCTTCAAAGTTTTGATAACTTTGAGCTGACTTTCATCTCTGTTCAAGTAAGTTCATCATGGTAATAACGTTTTATAGTCTTTCCAGGTTTTCATTTTCACCTGTTTTATGAACACCTTCATAACAACGTAAAGGGCTCTTCTTCTATGCCAAAATGCTAATCAAATAACTCTTCTATTGCTAATAAAAAGTGTAGAACTTTTTTCCCCTTTAACTGAAGCTTATGTGTACAGGCATAACAAATGTACTGCTGAGAGTGTCTGGAAAAAAAGGATAGAGTTTGCAAATCTTTCTACTAGCTTGTTAATTCATTATTTCAAAGTATACGAAATCCATGTGGCAAAGCGTGTAGCATTTGAGTTTAAACATGTGCTTATGCTTCTTTCTATTCTGCACAGTACTAAAATAACAAATTTTAAATTAAATACATATTTAAGAGTTTAAATAAGAAATCACTGTTCCCATTAGAGTTACTGTTTTGACAGGCAGGCTCTACCGATGATACACATTGCTGAATTACAGTCTTAAGCATCTGACTAATTTAGGCGGTAAATCCTATTGAAGCAAATGAGTCTTATCCTGATTAAGACTCTTACGGAACTGGGTGAAAGCAAGAGACTTATAATCCTGAGTAACCTTAAAGTCTGTCAAGCAGGCAATGAAATGAGTTCAGACAGTGAAATATGAATTATAGTTCCCCAGCTAGCCATGTCTAGGAGCACAAATTTCAAATGGTGCCAATCTCTTTATTGAGCAGATGAATCATGCTGCAGAACAGCTGGAGAATAAATCTATTAAAGTAGGTGGCTAGGTGCAATCCAAAAGAGCAAGGTGTAAATGCTGCAGGGGTGGGCACTGGGCTGTGGTGGGTCCCAGTGGGTTTCTGAGCTGCCCTTGGGCTGAGCAGGTATGAGCTGGATTCTCTAACAGCGCCCATTGCCCAGCCTATCTGAGCTGCAACTCTGAGAATGCTACTGGTAAAGGCACTGGTAGGTCTTGGGGTATTGTAGGGCTGTGGGGAAGTGTTCACCCCTTCTCAGGGAGAAGGGAGCAGGCCACAGTGTGCAAATGAATGCAAAGAAATCTGAACTGGGACTGGCAAGGAAAGGAACCCACCGTCAGTATCCCAACCCTCTTAGACAGAGCTGAGGACACTGATTAGTGACGTTTCCCACCTCTCTTCTTGGGGCATGCCATCAGACACAGACAAGCTTTGGGAACATAAGGTAGAAAAGAGGGAGCAGGAGGGTCATTTTTAATATAGTCACTGGAGCCAAGGTAATAGCCTGAAGTTGTGTCAGGGGGGCAGTGTAAGGTATGATATTAGACAAATGCTTTTCAGTCAAAGGGTGGTTGGGCACTGGAACTGGCACCCCCAGGAAGTGGTCAAAGCACCAAGCCTGACAGAGATCAAGAATTTTTTAAATCATACCCTTTGGCACATGGTGTGACTCCTGTGGGTATCCTGTGCAGGCCCAGCAGTTGGACTTTGATGATCCTTGTGGGTCTCTTCCAACTCATCATATTTGCTGATTCTGTGATAAATATACATGTAACAATTTTAATAATTGTGAATTTCTGTATTAGATTATTTGGATCAATAGAATGCCAAAACATTACCTAGACTGGTAATAAATTCTCAGCTCCACATATATGTTGTGCTTATTTTCAAGTGTGAGATTTTAAGTGTGACATTCCCTCTCAGCAGGAGTTGATAATGCAAATTTAATTTTTTTTGCAGTTATGCCTGAATTGCAACTTATTCCCAACTCACAAGGCAAGTGAAAAGAAACCTTGTAAATTCAGTTTAAAGAAGTTAAATCTGGGAGGTAGTCCCCTTGCCTGATATGTTGTCTTTTTGTTTGTTTGTTTTTAAATTTGCTAAGGAAGATTATATTTCAGCTGAAGTCTGTCAGGTGTCTAATGACCATCTAGAATAACAATTTCATTGATGTTTTGTTGTCTATTTGGAATTCCTAGGAAACCTAAAATCCAATTATAAGATACAGAGTTTTAGCAGCTGTTGCTCTTTTTCTGTTATCAAAATGACACTGACTGCTCCAATATTGGGTTATTTTTTTGTTTTGTTTCATATAGTTTTTTCGGGGGGGATTTTTTTGTTTGTTTTAGTGTAGAGTTTGGTTTGGGGTTTGTTTGTTTGTTTAAATAATTAGACCACAACTGGTTTTTGAGTGGATGTGATTTAGTTGGTCTCTGTAAAGTATCCATGGATGCTGTTCTGAGACCACTTAAATGATCTCGTTTGAGAATTTTCAACACTTTCATAACTCGTCTTCCTCCCCAAAACACAGGAAGCAGTGTCTTTTGGTCTTGGAGATTTTTTAACCTAGATCTTTTTAACAATCTATGTGGTAGTTCAGCACCAAAAGGATTTGGGCTGTTAGGACCATTCTATATTAAAAGGCAAAAAGAGCTGTGGTCTTTTTCTCTTTTTTTGTCTTTGATTTTTTTTTTTTTTACTCTGTATTTATTTTTCTTTCTGTAATGTGGAGTATGTGAAAATTCCTAAAAACTTTTTTAAAATGTCACTTAAGATATCTTTTGTTCTGTCAAGAGAAGGAAAGGTCTGATCATCAGGACTCATTTGCTTTGGTAGAGAACACCTTCTATCCAATTTCCCTGCCTCAGTGTGTGATGCTTAATTGAACATCTGGAAGGACAGCATGTCCTTTCTTCCAGGTTCAGGTTGAGAACTCTTATCTTGCTCTCAACAGAAAACTTGAGTTTCAAGTGTGTATGTGTGTGCATGAATTCTCTTCCATTCCCCTGACAACTGATTGTTCCTGTGTTCTAGTTTTAATTAATTCCATGCTTCCCATCAGGCAAATTTAAAATAGTAGTCTTGTTTCTATTTGAAGTTCTGTATGGGTAATATGAGACAGAAAGGGAAAATTTACATAGAGGCAAGAAACACAGGGAAAAAAGTTTTCAAAGTTTGAGGGAGGGTTATGGAAGAATGTAATCATAAAATCTTATTTGTGTGTGCTACAAATAAGTCTCTTGGGATAAAAGAAATATCATACAAACCATTCAAGCCTGCAAGTTTATTTTATAAGCTTGTTTTGGAATTTTATCATGTCTTAATACTTTAACATGTCATTTAATATATATGGTACTAGACTGTAGAGATGGTTTTGCATTTGTTTCATTTTTGGAATGACTGAGTACACCTGGAAGATGTGAGGAAAGTATTGGTTCCAAATTAGAGAATGTGGTTTTATGGGTGTTTTTTGTGTGTGTGTGTGTTTTTTTTTTTCTATCATAATTGCATAATACAAGAAGCTCAAGGTTAACTGAACTTAGGTAAAATAAAACCAAATATATCATAATCTTCTCAGGTCAGAGGTCAATATATCAATAGAGTAGTTTGCCTTTTTTCAAAAAATGAAATTGGGACATGCTGATATTCTTGTTTCCCACCTTATAACTGGTTCTATGGAAAAAGAAAACAAAACTTCCTGAACTCAGCTGTTACTGGAGGCTTGCACTTTGTCTCACACTGCCCTTATTTTCTTCTCCGATGAAATCAAATACTATTTCCTCATTATGACAGAAAGTGAACAGCTGAGCTACTACAGGCTTTTCCTCATGTTGGATTTAGTAAACAAGGTACTCAATGATAGCAGCAGATGTCTCTGATTTGAGCCTTTTACCTCTTTCCGTGGAGCAAATGCTGTGGATGATCAAACCTGGAGACAAGCCCACAGATACCAGGAGTGATGCATTAGGATGGCCAGCAGCCCTAGGAATTCAGCCATTAGTCCCAGCAGCTTAATTTTCTAATCAGCCATGCTGATCACACATTCTTATTTTTTTTAATAGCATATTCTGCCATTTTCTCTCCTGGTCTGCTGCTCTCCCCTCTCCAGAAATTTCTTCATTTATGTTTGAAGACGTTATTCCCTCGCTCCCAAAGGATTTGTTGTCTTTTCTGGGGTCATGGGCAGTGGAGTTGAAAACGCCTTGAGTTAGCAAATGGCACCAGGTTAAGTGGCATATGATTACTCTAGAAGAAAGGGATTCCATCCAGAGGGATTTTAACAGGCTTGAGAATTGGGCCCAGGTGAACACCATGAGATCCAACAAGGGCAAGTGCAACGTGGTGCATGTGAGTTGGAGCAATCTCCAGATAGAGACTGGGAGATGCATGGATTGAGTGAAGCCCTGTGGGGAAGGACTTGGGCACACTGGTGGAACTAAGAGCTGGCTACCACAGCCTCCCAGGTGGTGCTGGCAGGGGTGGGGATGTGTTTCCTAGGACTGATTTACTGCAATGATTGAAGCTGCCACTGAATGATGGTACAGAGTGATCTTCTGTAGAGTCTAAAGGCTTTTTCCTCCTAGTAGAGCCTTCAGGAAATGTGACAATATATATGTCTCAGTATCCACTGATTACAAATTAATAGACAGGGTAAGCATACTAAGTTCTGGCAAGGCAAATCCTGTATGTTAAACAGCACAAAGAATCAGCTGCAGGGCCTTGGCTTTGTTGCAAACTCACACTGATTGCAGGAAGTTAACTGCTGATCTTCTGCTGGGATATATGGAATAGGAGACTCAATTACAAAACGTGCTAAGTACTGTTTTGCACTAAATTTCCATTTGCTTATTGACATTTGACTGGACCAAATCCAAAATCTTGTTGCAGGTTATTGTTCTTAAGATTATAATAGCCATTCTCCAATTTGGTGTGCCTATAGAGGAATGATAAATATACCACAGAAAGCTCATGTGGGACACACTGCTACATTTACAACACACTATAAAGATATCTATGCTCATTTGAATATTGCTTCCAATCTGTAACTTCTTTGGCTTCTCTCTGTTATTCTATGATTTCAGGAATGGGTTTGGGGATTTTTGTTTGTTCTTTTGGTTTGTTGGGGGGAGGGGGGGTGTTAAGTTGATTTTTAGATTTTTTGTTTGCTTTTTTGTTTGTTTTTATTTTTTTATTATTTTTTCCTCATCGTGAGACTTTTGAATCACCAGATTTTCCATTAAAACTTACCTGGCACTTTGAAGGATTTTCACATATATCATTTCTGTCACATTCATAAACTTCTGTGCCTCTTTGGTGGGTATGTGCTGGGCAAAATGAGAGTGTATTACTCCTTCAAAGTGGAAGAATATAGAAAGCACAACTTTTTTTCTTCATAAATATTGAAATGTGCTTTGGTCCTCTTCCATTTTGTGTGCTCCTTATTGACTTCTTAGCATTACTGCAGACACCTTTCACTAGACCACGTTACTCAGAGCTCCATCTAACCTGGCCTTGAACACTTCCAGGGATGGGGCAGCCACAGCTCCTCTGGGAAATCTGTGCCAGTGTCTCAACACCCACACAGTAAAGGGTGTTTTCCTAATATCTAACCTAAATCCACTGTCTTTCAGTTTGAAGCCATTACCCCTTGTCCTGTCACTACATGTCCTTTTAAGTAGTCTCTCTCCATCTTTCCTGTAGGCTCGCTTCAGGTACTGGAAGGCCACAATTAGGTCGCCCCAAAGCTTTCTCTCCTCCAGGCTGAACAACCCCAGTTCTCTCAGCCTTTTCTCATAGCAGAGGTGCTCCATCCCTCTAATCACCTTGGTGCCTCCTCTGGACTCGCTCCAACAGGTTCGTGTCCTTCCTGTGCTGGGACCCCAGAGCTGGAGGCAGCACTGCAGGTGGGGTCTCACCAGAGCAGAGCAGAGGGGCAGAATCCGCTCCCACCCCTGCTGACTACACTGCTTTGTGTGGACTCCAGGACACGGCTGGTTCCAGGGCTGCAAGATGTCATAGGTTCTTCAGCTATGTAGCCCCTATATTATTGCTATTTTTGCCCTCCAGCCAGCGGGTTAATCTGGAAAGGATTAGCTACTTTCATGTTTGTTTTTTTTTTTAAAGGTGCTGCTGAAGAAGCTCAGGTTTGAGACAGAAACACATTTTCCCTCTGACATTATTAGACTACTGAGGATAAATGCTGACCTAATTAGTGCTGTGAGGTTTTCCAAGACTTTCTTTACAGAAAGGGACAGGTAGTGCCAACCCTTTAGGCATTGAGTGGATGGTATGTGACATGTAATTTAAAATGTTTCCCTCTTTCCTCTTGAATTGGTTTGAGTCTCTCCAGAGGTTCACCATATAGGTTAAATTCACTCTGGCATTACTGAATATTGCGAAGTAATGGGGAATGTGGTTGGGAATTATGATATCATTGGCAGTAATTAATGTGTTCTCATGACTTTCTTCATTATTCTGTCTGATGTTGAAGCTAAAAAAGTAAAATAGTGTTTGAGTGGCTCTTTGGAACAATCATCTGGAAAAAAGGGAAGGATATAAACAGCAATTCGCAGGCCTGCCTAAGTGAAGGAAAGGTACAGATGTTTGTTTTTCTTTGCCACACTCATGGACTCTACATATGTACAAATGTGGTCTTGTCTCACATGAGTGGGGTTTCAAAATTGTTTCCATGAACAAAAAAGTCACTTAATGGTGTCTCAGGTATTCCTCTGAAAATTTTGTGGTTTGATATAGTTATCGTCAACTTGTAAAGTTATTTCTCAGGAAAAAACCCAAATTGTTAATATTTTAAAGTGTGTAGGGAACTGAAAGTTTCATTTTTTTTCTGCCCCCCCCCCCCCCCCCCCGCCCCTTCCCCCCTGCCTTTTGTTTTTCAGGGAATGGATAGTTACTGTGTCTTTGGATATTTTGATTGTATGAAGTATTTTGTGGAGATACTGACATCTGAATGGATGTGTGGGTTTTGAAGATTGGACTTATTGATAACATTATTCAAAGAGATTAGCGAGTATATTTGCCCAAACATGGTTTTAATGAATTCTCTTTGATCAATTTTTGTTCTAATTCCATAAGCTATAAGAGGGGACACATATACACACATGCATGTATATGTTGTGCCTGTCTGTAATTGCCCAACCTTATCCCAGCATGGAAGGATTTAGGGATGAGTTGGCAATACTGTGAAGGACTGAGGGAAGCATTGATATGAACCCATGGGAACAGTCTTCCTTAGTTTTGTAGTGTACAAATGTCTTGAATTATCAATGTTTGCTAGTGCAAGTAGGTGGAGCTATTTTGTAGGTAGTCTTTTGAATATTTCTTATGGCATCTGTGTCATGGTGTGATCATTTTGCCTAAAAAGAGGATGAGAAGAGGGCTAGAAACAATATTTTCTTAATCTTGACTATTTCTGTTGGACCTCTTATGAAAATATTTTTCTTATTCCAACATTGTGACTTCCATGAGTCAAGGGTACAATGATGAATAAGTTTAAAAATGAATCAATTTCATAAATCCACGGCATGTAATGAAAAGAGCTTCTTGTGCTGTATGCATAGCAAAAATTGATGTTGGGAATATAATTCTATGGAAATGAATCACTCAGGAAATGTTGTAAAGGATGAAGATCTTTCTGGAACTTTCAAATGTAATATTGAAGGCCAAAGAAAGCTGAAAGATGGTGAAAAAGTACCATTTGCAAGAGAAAATGAACTTGATCATCTTTTAACTCAGGCATGTTTGAAAAGGACAAAACAGAAACTGCAGATAAAATAATAATGTTAACATAAAAATGCCCAATAGTAAAACTTTACTTGACAGTAAAACTTCTAGAACCATAGGTTAAAATAATTTTCAGGAAAATGAATGCTTTCTCACATATTGGAGGTTCTTATTTCTTTTAAAGACAAAATAAAGGTTTCTATAATTCCTCTGTTTTGTAAGCAAAAATTGCGCTCTTTCAGAAACCTTCACAACTGTGTGTTGCAATATGAGATACTGGTCTAGCACATACTAATACAATGAAAGCTTTACACAATGGTGATGCCTCTCTCATGTTAAGCCTTTGGCTGCAAAATAGAACTGTATTATGGAGAAAAAAAAAGTCTGTTTACAAGGAGTTTTGTGGGGAAGGATGAAAATAGAAGAATGGAACTGTCTAATACTTTGTATGTGTTTGTGTATGTGTTCTCTTTCTCAAAGAATAAAAGTACAGTGAGAAAAGCTGGGGAGGGGTGAAGAGGTTGACATATGAAAAGGAAAGAAAGCATTAAATTTCATGACTCCCTCACTTATTGTCTTTTAGAAATACTTCAAGCAAAGAGGGACTGTCTTTAAAGGGAATTTTAGCTTCTTTTGGCAGGGAATTTTTGTAAAGAAGCTTCTTATTTTCCCTCTGGAAACATATCTGAGTTTAATCACTCTGGTAAGCCATTGGGGTTTTTTATGGGCTTTAATTCCATATGCTTTATGGATCCAAACCTTGCTTCCTCATGTGAGTTTTGGCTGGATGAGGGGAGAAGAATTAGACCCTAAAATACCATGATACTCAGTTTAAGGTGATTCTAAATCATATGATAAAAGCATTTAGAGGTTCATGCTCTCCATAACATCCATATGTAATTCCTGCAGATATTAATGGAAGTTCTTACAATTACTTTCAAGGTCAGAGTTTTATTAAATGCTGAATCATAACCCTCAGAGCATCTTTGAACTTTGGTAGTATCTCTGTGACTTAAGTCAGACAGTTGCTGGTAGCTTTTTACCTGTGAAGGACAGGAAGTGTCAATTACAGTAATCAGTTTGTTGATTTAGGTTTGTATAGATTTTTCTCTGAAGCAGCAACTGCTGTATATAGGAAAATGAGAGGAATTTATGACCATTCCCAGGGATATCCCTTATGTATGAGATTGTTGGAGCTTCTAGACAGCCTGTCTTTATGTAAGATAAACTGATTTTGTAGGCCTTTCTGATACCAGGTGAAGCTGCCTCTTAAATTCTACAAACTAATTAAGTGCTCAGCTGAAAATTTGATGGTTATAAGAATTATGCTTGTGAACAGGAAAAACAAAATCCAGGAGCTGCTGTATGGAAAGCATTTATTTATGACTTTTATCATGTGTGTTTTACGGGAGAAACATGCAGAGTTGTCAAGACCAGTGCTCTCAACCAAAATCATAAACTATTTATCCCAGGTTTCTGGGATAACAGAGAAATAGGGGATATCTGCAGTGTTTACATTCACTCTGAACTTATTTATGCTCCCTAAATACATTTCCAAAATGTATTGCTTACTGTTGACTGACATTACCTATTATACCCATACTGCTGAAGACAACTTTTATTAGGTAACAAAAAACTATTGTACATTGTGTTGTTTCCCTTGGGCTCCTGAGACTAATACCACATTTCATAATGTAATGCAGAGAACACACTGGGCAGTCAAGGCACTTTGGTTAGAGGCACAGAATGAAAATCAGAGTCATTTTTGGTGACAATGCTTCAATTTAACACTGATGTTTCAGGAAAAAATCATGTGTGTCCTCATTTGCCCAGATTTCCAACAATAAATCCTAACAAAATGAAAACTGCATTTCATAGTTTATTTCCATGTTTTTTATAGCACTTCAGCAGTTTAAGAAGAAATAAGCTTATTTTCACAATAAAATGAGTGTCTCCCAGTAGCCAGCTAGAAAACCTAGGCACAACACTGATTAGTTGTATGTCTAATTCATCTTAATCAGTGCTTGGTCTGGAAGGTAAATATTTAGTATTAAAAATAATTTTTCAGTATCTAGTATATTTTAAAGAGGAATTAAGACACTTCATATGCCATTGGTAAAAATGACTGATAATGTGTAATTATGAAAAAGACAGTTGAAAAATAATAAAATCATTAAATCCCATCCCTTCTCCCTGCCACCCTATATTATAACATCTTCACAGTAACTGTCAAAAGGATTCTAAAGAAAGGTTCAGGCATGGAGTGGGATGAAGGAAAAAATGTTTGACTTATCAGAAAATATCTAATTTTATATGCTGCTGGTGAAGAGCCTGCTGCTGAAGACTGTAGAGATACTATCACCACTGAAATTATTGAGAAGTTTGTGTAAGAACAGGAGAAATCTGTATCTTGATTTTTAAATCCTGTCTGCTGGAGCTAAAACGCTGCCATCAATGGCAGCATGAAAATGGCACTGTACCCTGAGGAACGTTCTTAATTCAGTCTAGTTATTGGAAGTTGACAATATTTGATGCTTCAGCTCAAATCTATAATCAAGTACAAGAACAGGGAACATGTTCAGTCTGCACTCCCCTGCTACCCACAGGAGAGCCTGAACTTGTTTCAGATTTTGTGCAGAGCAGGGGGGATTACTTCTGTTAACAGTTTCAAATAGTGGGAGGCAAGTCTAGCTTTTGCATTCCCTTAGAGAATAGTTAAGCATGTTTTGAATATCCCATCTTAGTGATTCACATTCAGTATAGATGTAATAGATAAGATTAGTTAGTACTAGGTACGGGGCAGAAACATTACAGATTCTGTGCAAATGTGTAGAATGTGCTTTTACATATTAAACACTTATTCTGTATGTCAAAGTGTGCGTGTCCCCTCTCATAGCATATGGAATTAGATCAAAGCTGCTTGCATAGCTTTTGTGCTGGACAGATATTTTATAGCCTTAGTTATATACAGGAAACCTAGCAGATAAAATCTTCTGCAGTTCTGACTCTCTACTGGGGCTGTTGACTGCTAACAATGCTGAGTCACCAAAACATTCTTCTGAGCTGGATAAATGCAGATGAAGCAGGACACATTAAATGATACAGTGCTTTAAATGTCTGTTGGAGAAAGCATTGCATGAAACATTTGGTTTGTAATGCTATTGTGACAGTTTGGAGGAAGGATTTATGTACAAAATCTTGATATTAGGGGTTCTGTGTACCTGTGTCAGACTGCAGGCTGCATTTTGTGTGTGGATTTTGTTTTCTGCCATGTCTGTCTTCTGTTTTCATACTGAGATAAACTCACAGGAGGTGTCAGAACAAAATCTTGTACCTGGCATGGAGCTGAGAATAGGGGATAGACTAATTTTAACTGTCTGTTTAAATGAAATATGCTTAGGAGAAAAGGATGGGTATTTCCGTTCCTAGTTCCTGCATTAGGGTGACAGTTCAAGCCTGAACTTGAAAATCGGGGTAAGCAAAGAGTGTATCGCCTGGCAGGAAGCCAATTCTCTTGTCTAGAGAATTTCTGATAAGCTAGTGCAGGTAAGCTGGGAAGATTTACAATAATTTCTTAATAGGAAGGTGAAGATATGCTCAGATGTATATGCATTTTATCTGTACCTTGATTCATGCAGTTAACAGTTACACTGGATGTTACTGACAGACTTCTGTTTGTGCTAGTGGTCAGAATTCACTGCATAATCACTGGAAAGCTACTGCTGAGACCTTTGAATGGTATCTTAGGACACTTCATATTCACTATTCACAGTGCTGTTGTGTGTTGATCTTTCATTTTGGTACTCTTATACTACTCTTCGTTGTTGTGCCTATAGAGATTACTTAAATTCCCTTGTAGGAGAGATCCAGTGCTTTGTAGAGTGAATTTTGCCCAGGATCAAGGACTCTGACTTACCTAACTAGCTTTGGGAGGATGATCAGAATAACTATGTGAAGTCACATGATGTGTTGGTATTTTTGCAAGTCTTCTGAGCTGAAGTTGTTTTGGGATTTGCTGCAGACTTTTTTGCTTATTTGCTTTCATTGATGCATACCTCCAAAATCTTTCCAAGAGACAACTTTGAACAATTAAGTGCCTCAGCATCAAAGGTGTATGGGTCTTGGTGACCTTGTGGATCTTTGACAGATGAGACCCCATGTCTAGGAAGGCACCTGGAAATCAGAGTGCATAGATGTAGTTTGTGGAGTTCTAGGCTCCTCAGTACAGGAGACACATAGAGCTCCTGGAGTGGGTCCATTGGAGGGCTACAAAGATGATTAAGGGACCAGAGCAACTCTTTTGTGAGGAAAGACTGAAGGAGCTGGGCCTGTTCAGCCTTGAGAAGAGACAACTTAGAAGGGACTTCATCTACATCTAACCATATAAAGGGAAGGTCTTAGAGGATGGACCAGGCTCTGCTTAGTGGTGCCGAGCATAGGACAAGAGTCAACAGGCAAATGTTGATGCCAAGGAAGTTCCACCTGAATATGAGGAAGAAATTTTTTACAGTGCAGATGATTACACTCTGGAACAGATTGCCTAGCATGGTTACTGGAGATATTCCAGAGCCATCTGGATGCAATCCTGTGTAATGTGCTCCAGGATGGTCCTGCTTGAGCAGAGAGGTTGGATCAGATGACACACTGTGGTCCCTTCCAATCTGACCCTTTCGGTAAGATTAATGGAAATTAATCACACAGAAATTTCTGATGGAACTGTAGTAACTCTGATATGTTCATCATAAATACGTTTGCAAGCATCTTGTTATGGTTTTGGGGGGAGAAAAATCACTGTGCTCAGAGGGATTTTGATGCCTGTCTTTTTAAAATAAATGTCAGTCTGAAAATACTTCCTTAGTGTTCAGAGAAGTGCAACATGTTAAAGCAAAACTGTAGGAAAGATTTTTTTAAAGAAATCACTGAATTCCCTGAGTTTTCTGTTTATAGACATCCTGGGGATATGGGACACAAGCATCAAGTGGACTAAATTATCCATCCTTTGATATACATGGAAGAAAACAAAAATATTCCGGTTGTTTCAGTTTCCTGCCATTGCTCCCTTTTATGGAAATGATTAGATGAAAAACTCTGTGGTTGTTATGCAAGGGAGCTGGGGAAGCTGTCTGTCAAGGCACATGCTGTTGAACAACAGAAGCGATCTGATTAATGAAGGATTAAAATGCAAACTCCTGTCAGTTGCAGAATGACTTTCGATTGGAGGTCTGACATAACCTTTAAATGACAAAATTGGATATGTTTTTTATAGAATAACATAATTCTTATGTCATTTGCCTTGCTGGTAACTCTTGCTGCCATGTTTATTTTAAAATATGCTTGTAGTGATGTGATTGTGGGCTTTCAATTTTCCTTTTCAGTTTAATCCCTGTTAGCTTTTATGCTGCCTGGTCCTTCTAATGAGGAAACTCAAGCAGATTAGCATCACCTGGATCCCGTGCCATCCCCCCTCCCCTCCAAAGGAGGATGTTTCCCACTTTCAGCTTCCCATTTGAAAAATCAATTTGTGGCTGTAGCTAAGAAGTCATCGAGTTTCTTGTGCTACTATATGCATCTTGAACTGTTCAAAGAGGAGCTGTAGAAGTGAGAAAATGTAGTTCTGTCTTCCATCTGACTAGGGTATGTACAACTTGACTGCTGACTGGTTTTAACATAATAGGCAAATAGTGTAAATTTTGAAATGGGGAAGGAATCCCACAGAACAGTGTTTACACCTCAGGTTGTGTCTGGTCATAACAAATGTGCCCATGTGTAAGGAGCTTCAGGGTCTGTTTTAAATATGTTTAAGAAATAAGAGTGTTGTATACTGCTGAAATTGTGTCTCAGAAGCTCCTTGTAATTCCAATGAACCCTGGGAATTAGGGTAACCTTTTGCATGGTGGGATTCAAGAGCCCATCCTCAACATCTTCATTGATTAGAGGAAGCATAAAAACAAAGTGCACATCCTTCCTAAAAGCCATAGATCATCTGTTGGATCAGAAACATTGTCCAGTGAGTTATGCATGTGAGTACTCACATGATTTGGTAGTGGGGAGGAGACTGAGGAGACTGTTTCAAACATGCTCCTAATTTCTGGCAACTTAAAGGCCTAGGAAGGCCTTGTTCCATCCTGAGACATCCTGGGGAATGTGGGGTCTCTGGCAGTCTATAAAAGAATTCTATGTTCTGACTATATTGCAGAAGTGGTCAGGAATTCCTTCTTGGCAACTGGGATTAATAACTGCACTAATTTTCTAAGATAATAAGGTAAGACATGGTATCCTTTCCTTTTTTTTTTTCATATTAGACCAATCAATTACTTCCCTCTTCCTTCTCCTCAACTATTTATTGATATTAAGTAATTCTCTAAAGACACATACACCTACCTACAAGCAGAACTGTCTTTTAATGTATTTTCAATCTTTTATCTTTCATCAACGATATTCAGTGGTCATGTAAGAAGCATGTGTTTAGTTTGGATAAATTACAACCACCTTTCTTCGGTAAAACAGTATCGGCTACTAAGCTTGAGATCCGTGTGTCTTAAAGATGTACATAAAGCCTCATACTCTCATGCACCACAGTGAAACAAACTGCATGTTTTTTAAAGGTATCATCAGTTCTGTGACAGGAAAGTGGTTTTTAGTAAAACAAGGATATTTACTGAGGGGATGAGGATGGTCTAGAGGGAGATGTTGTTTTTTTATTAATTTGAGATAAGCTGTTTTCACTTTCTTCGTATTTGCTATAGCACCGGAAGAATGACAGCATATGTTTTATATATACAAAATGTAGGTGTGTGCCTGTGCACTTGCCTGCGTATTTTGAAGGGCTGGATAAAAATTAGTAAGAATAAACAGATGAAAAATTAAGGACAGCAAGACTTTTTTTTTTCTTTTAATTTATGTTGCAGTAAAATTGTCACTATCCTCCATGGGTTGTGGGTTTGCTTAAAGTGTGTGTTTCTGTGCTACCATCCTAGGAGGTGGAAAAAGTATGGTATATTTCAGTTGCCTGCTGTATTTCCAAATGTATGTTTACAGACTAATCATATAGACTCTGCATCATCAGTGGGGAGTAAGAGAAACCTCCAACTGATGGTGTTGAATTCTAGTTTTTGATAGGTATTTAAAGATAGGTGTATTATGCATGATGAATTCTGACCAAATAGTAGAAGTGATCAAATGAGATCTATGGGTAGTAATTTTTGTTTAGCCCTTTAAAAGGGCTAGTTTTTACTCTTACACCTGTAGTATGTCACTGGGGTTGAAAGTTTGCAGTAAAACAGCCCTGGTGTCTTTGTGCTTGAAATAAAATATTTTGTGAGTTAGGACTGAGCTAGAATTTTAAATAAACACATTCACAGAGTCACAGAATGGGTCAGGTTGGAAGGGACCACAGTGGGTCCAACCTCCCCACTCAAGGGAGGTCATCCCAGAGCACATGGTACAGGATTGTGACCAGATAGTTCTGGAATATCTCTGGTGAGGGAGACTCCACACCCTCTCTGGGTGATCTATTCCAGTGTGCAGCCACTGCACAGGAAAGTTCTTTCTCATGTTCTGGTGGAACTTTTTGGGTATTAGTTTCTACCCATTGCCCCTTGTGCTATTGCTCAACACCACTGAGCACAGCCTGGTCCATCCTCTGACCCCTCCCTGCAGATACTGACAGACATTGATGGGATCCTGTCTTAGTTTTCTCTTCTTGAGGCTGCTTTCCTCATAAGAGAGATGCTCCAGTCTCTTCATCATCTTCATAGGCCTCCACCGTGCCTGCTTCAGCAGCTCCACGTCTCTTGTGTGCTCAGGAGCACTGAACACAGAACTGGATACAGCCTCCAGGATTTTGAGTAAATTTTAGCCCTATTGTGCTATGCTTTCATTTAAGACATACAGTAAAAATATCTAAGTACCGCACTGGCACAGACACTGGTATGCTTACAGACCTTTTTCTATAGAAATATGTCTATTTTTATATTGCAAAAGGGCTATTCCTTATTCTTTTAAGACTTGTTCTTTACCTGTCTTTTTTGCGTGTATTTGGAAACGTTTTGATGGTGTGATTTAGTAAAATACATGAGACAGTCATGGCTCATAATTATGTGATGTCACACTGATAATACTGGCTATAAATTTTGCACTTCTTCTCTAAGCAGAAATGCCTGCCTGTCTATGTCTACAAATGCCTGTAATGCTATAAAATGCAGCAATTACTTAGCATTCAAGGCCCTCTTACACTGAGGTAGAGATACTGTTCAGACTTTCCTATCAGAAGCAGAGATGAGAGGTGTAAATTCTCTTACCACCTTTGTCAGGCTCGTACCAAGAGTGTTTTGGCAGTTAAATGCCACCCTGACACCTAATCCTGTCAGATCTCGGAAGCTCAGCAGGGTCAGCCCCAGTCAGTACTTGGATGGGAGAGCTCCTGGGAATACTGGGGGCTGTAGGTTCTAGTCCTGAGGACTTCACTGTCACCATCCAAGCTCGCTTGGCCGTGGCAGATGAACCTCAGGAGTTAAACGGTGGGGCCAGTTCTGCTCTGCACATGCTGTGCCTCACCTAAAAAAAACACTGTGCAGGCTTGAAGGACACACGTGCGTGGGTAGAGCCCTTCCCAAATCTTTGTTCGTGAAGCCTGGCCATACATGCACTAAGAGTGCTGTGCTTTAATATTTGGCTCTGTTTGTTTGAAATGGAGAGAGCTGGAGTTTGAACAAGAATCCCAATGCATACTGTTTTCCATTATTTTGGGGGTTGTCCTACTGGCTTCAGGACGACATAAGTTTATACTTATAGCGGAGGAATGGCTACTTTGAACTACATCAGCATCACAGCCTCCTGAACATTTCTGACAGTGCAAACCTACCTTATAGACACTGCTCAGGTAAGCTGGAGTTCTGGGAAATCTAGTTCTATATTTAAATATTTGAAATAAATTAAAATTATCCTGTCACGAGTGAAATTGACAGTCATCAGTGACCAGTCAAAGAGTAGTGGAGGGATGTGGGGAGACTTTATTTTCTGTGTTCTCAAAGGGCATTTGTTTGCATTCCATAGTTAAATGCAAGAGATTTTTTTTTATATGAATTTAAGATGTGTTTAGAAGTAAAATATCACATTGCTTCAAGTATTACTTTAAAGGAACATTGTTTGGTTTTCTTTGTTTGTTTTGGGGGTTTTCTTACTGATGAATAGTTTCTGGATTATTTAAATTCTGAAGCAGTTGCATAGATTACATTTTAGGTATTTTAATATATTACTTGTTGTTGCTTACAATATTTTTGATTGTGTAAATAAGCTTTGTTTACACTAATTTCTGAAAAACAAAGAGGTCTGAATTGTGCAAATTCTAAAAAAAAAAAAAAACCCAAAAAACCAAAAAGCCATTTTGTGTAGCATTCATACAAGGAGACCTCCTGAAAAACCTGAGGAAGGATAAATTTCATTGGCTTATATCTTCCTAAATGCTATTTTAAAATGCAGTCTACTTGTATGGCAAGAAAGCCTATTTCTTTCAGATAACCTGGCTTCATCATTTGGGATAGCTCTAGACATTAGGTCCACCTGTTCCATGACATTCATCTTGCTGCTGTAGGGGTCTTCTTTTAATCATTAAATTATTAATTTATAAGCTATTTGGAAGGCCGTACTTCTTGAACATTTTCATAAGTAGGACAGACTTGTGTTAAGCCTTCAGATGTGTTGTTCCACAAGCAATGACACTCTCTCCTCCCCTTTTATAAGCCCTGAATGCATCTCAACTCACTGAAGGAGATAGGCTGGAAAATAGTGGAGTATGTATAATCTCATATGATGCTTTTGAGAGTTTAGGAGAAATAAATGAAGTAGATGAAAACTAAAATAAAGGAAACCACAACAAATCAGGAAGTGTTTTGGATGATGGGGGGAAAATTGACTGTATACATCAAATTTGTGATGTCCTTCAAGTGAGAAGCAACTTTAAATCAGTTTCATGCTCTGGCATTCTTGATGTACTTCAGAATAGTGTGACACAGCTGAAATGCTGATATAGCTTGAAGAAAAATTTAAATTAATAAAGAAAAATATATTTTGCTATTTTTGCCTGCTGGTGGGTGAGAGGCTGGATGTGACCAGACAATGAGTGCTGGGAGCTCAGGAACCACCCATGTCCTGGGCTGCATCCAAAGCAGTGCGGGCAGCAGGGGAGTGAGACGGTCAAAAACGGACTTTATTCGGAGGGAGGAATAAAGACATCTTTTTGTACAGTTTCTTGCTTAATATAGGGTTCTACAATCCAGGGGCAGGCAACATGCAAATAGTTAACTAAGGAATTTACAGTTTGTATATCTGTGTGCAGCAGAGGCCTAAAGCTAATCCATTATTCATGAAACAAGGGGGAGAAGAACAAAGAGTAATTTGACATAGGTTTTACACTCTCGATACCGAGCAAGGTTTACATATGCAATCTATATTTCTTTTAAATGCAAGGGACAACGATAACTGCAGACATTTATTCAACTCTGTTACTGACGTCGTTTTCAAGTTCTGTTGGTTTTCCAAGAAGCTGAAGATTTCCCAACCAATCTTCCCACGTTTTGTGATCCCACAGGGGAGGGGGGGGATTCTGCCCCTCTGCTCTGCTCTGGTGAGACCCCACCTGCAGTGCTGCCTCCAGCTCTGGGGTCCCAGCAAAGGAAGGACATTGATGTGTTGAAATGAGTCCAGAGGAGGCCCCAAGGTGATCAGAGGGATGAAGCACCTCTGCTATGAGAAAAGGCTGAGAAAATTGGGGTTGTTCAGCCTGGAGAAGAGAAGGCTTTGGGGTGACCTAATTGTGACCTTCCAGTACCTGAAAGGAGCCTACAGGAAAGATGGAGAGAGACTACTTAAAAGGACATGTAGTGACAGGACAAGGGGTAATGGCTTCAAACTGAGAGTAGGCTTAGACTAGATATTAGGAAAAAAATTCTTGACTGTGAGGATGATGAGAGACTAGCAGAGGCTTCCCAGAGAAACTGGATGCCTCATCCCTGGAAACATTTATGGTCAGATTGGATGGGGCTCTGAGCAACCTGTTCTTGTGGAAGTTGTCCCCATCCATGGTAGAGGGGCTGAAATGACATGAGCTTGAAGGTCCCTTCTAACCCAGGCCATTCTATAATCCCACAATCAGTGGTTATAATAGCTGCCTTCTGCATTTTCTCCAGGGTTGGTGTCACTGTTGCTGTGCTCAGCTTCCTGCATTTAGCACAGCTAAAATCTGAAAATATTTTCTATACAAGAATGTGCCACCATGGCTCTGAGCTGTTGCAGAACACCTCCATGACGTACAGTGTGCCCCCATGGACCACTTGCTGCTGGGCAACCCAAGTGCATTATTGCTTACAAGCCTCCTGCTGGATGAGGGAACATTCTCCAAAGGCTAATACACAGGTTTTGGTAGGATAGCATGCACATTTTGACATATCTGACATGGTGCTAAGCCTCCTTGGTCTCATTACCTATTGGTATATACCTTCTTTCCTGTTAACTTTGTTAGATCAGTACATTTTAAAAGCAATAACCAATCAGTCAGTGAATAGTGCTACATAAAAAAAGTGACTCAAGGCTGAGGTAAAACTTAATGATCCTTTGTTGGCTCATTATGTTTGAACTGCTGTTCCTCATACTGTCTGCAATATATGAACGACCATTTCTAAGAGCTCAAAGGCTGATAATATGAATTTTGTCATTTACTTGATATTAATTATTTTGATGGCCTCCAGAGAACAAATGCTGAAATAACTTTAGCAAACTTTAAATTATTGCCTTTAGCAATCATCACTGTGCAGGGTCGGTTTCTGAGAAGCAAGTCAAGTGATAGCCAAACAGCTGTTATATGACTGAATAAATTAAACTATCTTATTTCAACTATATGAGTTGATAAAACCTAGCAGTACACTTACTGGAGATGCTTTTATCACAGTAGTCAGTATATGAGCCTTTGATTAATAAAAGAATTATTCTTCTGCATATTTCTGGAAAATGAGGGGAGAAGTTCCTGTGAAAATAAGGCCAAAATCAGAATTGTTTTATGGATATTGGGTGTTTTAAGGAATTGTTCATTTCAAACGCAAACTTAAAGTATATTTGACCAGTGATCTGTTCAGCATTGCTATCTAGGAAGTAAAATGTGTTTTTCTATTTTTTTAACCGCTCTGGAAAGTCAGATTTGCATGAGAGGTCTTATTTTGTCTCTCTGTTTAACATCATGGGGGATCAATGTCAGTGTAAACAAAAGCATTCACTGGTGTGTAATTGGGCATCAGTTTTCCATGAAGATTTGCAGCCCAGAGAAACTCACTGTGGGATTCCAAACAGCATTTGGGTAGGATTGTAACAACTGTAAAGATTTTATCATAATAATTAAAGCAAGGTGTAGGCAAGGTAGAACTCTGCTCAAGTGTGCACAGAAACCATTGTTCCTGTTGCTCAGATAAAATGTGCAATTTGACTTGGGTAATTGTTTACATGGCTCAGAATAAAGCAAGCAGAATGCTACCATAATATCTGCATTGATTATTGTTTTGGAAGTTCTGGTCTGGGTAAGATCATACTTCTCTTATGCCCCATTTAATCTAGATTATGAAGTACCCATATATGAATAAAAAGAAAGAAAACCCTGATAAATCTCTTGCAGAAGGTGTTCTGTAATTTTATGCTGCAGTATCATATATCAGGTTTTATAAGATTTGCTTTTCACATGTTTTCTCCTTCTGCTGCATGCACTGTCTTAGATAGGTCATGAAAGAGATTTTGACAAATAATATTTACTGAACAAGTTGAAAAGTTTGTAGTAAACAGAGTTTTTCCCTCTTGCTTTGATGTTTTCCTAGTTATTGAGGCTTTGCTTGATACCTTTACTATATTCATTTTTGTTCAGTAAACACTGTCGTCATCCAGGTAAGTCAGAAATTTGATGGCTGTATAATAGTACATGAAACAGAGAACAATCTCACATTTATTGAACAGCAGGTTTTTTACAACAGTGGATAACTTGAAATTCTTTAGGCAGATTGTAGGTGGTTTTCCTGGTAACTTTTCAGTTCTTGGGAAAATGTCTCACCATCTCTGTGAGGGTAATGTTTGTAGTGTCATTGTGCTGCTGCTTTTGAGTGTGACAATGTCAGACGCTGGAATACAGAGCAGTGAACTGTACTTCTTTCTAACTCTTTGCTTGTGAAAGCCATTTCTCATTTGTCTATGCAGTCTTGATGATACTGAATATTTTTGTCAGATTTCTGTGCCACTCTTGTGGAATATCTTTTCAAACTGTCAATAGATACTAGCAAAGCCTGACAATTTGTGTATGTATTTCAAGGCTTTATTAAAAATGTTTTTTTCCTACTATGTCCTGGATTTTTTTTTTTAATATATCTCACTTTTTTCTACTTGGAAGTCTTTACACTTGAATACCAGAGGCACTTGTATATGAATCCCAAAGTCTTGCATGAGCTGTTCTTTCTGTCCTGTATGGCATCAAGTTACAGTCAAGCAGGATTTTTGTTGGTTTATCCTTTCCTAGCTTTCTTATGACACTGTGTATTGTATGAAATCCTTTGTGAGAATTAACTTCCACAGGCATGCAATTGGATACCCATTGAAAAAGGGCCTGCAAAGCTGGAATGTAGCCAAGTCCTGTTATTTAGAGTTCACAGAATGACAGAATTGTTGAGGTCGGATGGGATATCTGGAGGTCATCTGGCCTGCTCAGTAGGGTGACATAGGGGCACTATGCTCAGGACCATGTTCTGCTGGCTCTTAAATATCTAAGCCATCTCCACAACCTCCCTGAGTCATTTGTGCCAGTGTTCAATCCCCATTTAAGTAAATGAAAAGGTCTTTCCTTATGTTCAGATGGAACCTCCTGTCTTTCAGTTTGCCCACTGCCTCTAGTCCTGACACTGGGCTCCACTGAGAAGAGCCTGGTGCTCTTGGATTTTTTTTACCCTCCCTACAGATATTTTTATCCATTGGAATCTCTCCTTGGTCTTTATTTCTCAAAGCTAAACAGATTTAGACCACTCAGCCATTCCCTACAGGATAGATCTTCTAGTCCCCTCATCTTCTTAATGCCCCTTCACTGGACTGTCTCCAGTTTGTCTGCCTATTTCTCCCCTGCAGTGGGGAGCCCAGAACTTGACCCAGCACTTATGATGTGGCCTTACCACCAGTGCTGAGTAAGGGGAAAGACGATCTCCAGTGGTGACCCCTTGACCTGCTGTCTACACTCCTCCTAATGCATCCCAGGACATCACTAACCTTATTTGCAACATTGCTGGCCTATGTTCAACTTGGTGCCAAAAGGCAAAGCTGCTTTCCAGCTGGGTGACTGACATCGATACGCTGGTGCCTGGGGTGGTTGTTCTTTGGGTACAGGACTTTGTACTTGCCCTTGATGAACTTCCTGAAGTTCCTGTCAGCCCATTTCTCCAGCCTGTCAAGGCACCTCTGGATGCCAGCACAGCCATCTGGTGTATCAGCCACTCAAAGTGGGAATAGAGGAGGCAGAAATTATTTTGGAACCTGAAGGGAAAACATCAAATGTCTTTCCAGAAATCTGTTTATTATCACAGCAGCTCATTAGACGGCATTGAGCAGACTTAGCTCAGAAAGAAATGGATCCACTTTTTCACATATAGGTACCAAAATCCTTGAGTCCCAAATTAATCACTTATTTTCAAAAGTTCAGAAGTGCAACTCAAATGATTTCTGAAACTTGCTGGTTTAAAACCACAGGAGAATAACTCCTTTGACTGACGCATTTGCAAACAGTTTTAGGAAGTTTTGAAGTCCAAATCACAGAACAAAAGGAAAAAGAAGAGCTATACCTGCTCATATTCAGTGGCATAATTTTATTTTTGGGCAAATATTACAGATTATGAACACAATTTGCACTCTGATTTTATTTTTTTTAGTTATTATTATGCTGATAATTATTTACATAGCACTGTAAGGTGCATGAGTCTTCAAAATAATTAGAGTAGGAGACAGATAGGAGAAAAGTGGAAAGTTCTTCAATTAGCTTACAGGTAACCTCTAAAGATCTAAAGAAGAGAGGAAAGTTCAATAAAGAACAGATGCAGAATGAATGTTAACACTGGAATGTTTGTTATAACAGATGGATTTTGAAGAGAGCAGGGAGTGTGGGACTATTGGCACATTTTGTTTGGCAGGCCATTTGGAATTAAGATCTGGCCAGCACGAGATTGTCCAGGGACATTCACATGAACAAAAACATTGTTTTCTTTTCTGGTTTATCCTGGTTGGTCAAGGGATAAAAATTATCCTAGTCCCTGTGACTTGAGATCTGGGAACATAAATTGCTTATAAAATAGTTAAGGAAAGAAAGTAAAATAAGCTGGTGACGATTTTTTACTCTTCAAAAACACAATTTTTGAGGGCCCTCTTGCTGACTGGAAAAACATTGAATTGAATCAAGTAACTGATGTGGTGCACTGTATACCTGAATGTAAAATAGTCCAGCAGCAACCTGTGCCCTTGCTTGTTCAGACTGAATGAGCTGGTAGAAACATCTGTATACTGAAACTTAAATCTAAGTTTTTTGAGTTCAATCTAAAGATGATTTGATTATAGATTTAATCATAAGAGTAAAGGGTAAAAATGTTAACTCAATTCTAAAAATACAGGAGAAAAGTTCAATTTTTCTTTCTTTTTTTTTTTTTCCCTCAGATGATTTAGTTTTTTGAAAATTTAATTGAGAAGACTTTCCTTAGAGCAAGGTTTGATAAATTTTGGGAAAACGTTGTCAGTGAAGTTTCATAAATTCAGACATTAATTATGTTATTAAAGATATTAAAATCTGTCTTTTTAAATTCATGGACACCAATTTAAATATTTAATGATGTAACATTGGCCCCAACCATTATAAAAATACAGTATGATATTTATTTCTTGTAAACAATGAATCTGTCCACACATGAAACTCTTAAGCTCACTATCTCTGAAACAAAGAGGGATTTTGTGGGATGTAAGAGTTAGAATGAAGTAAATACAATTGAAATTACTGAGCTCACTGATCTAAATGCGATGAATACTAAATCTCATTATGAATTGTATCTTATTGTAGTTTTGCCTCACTTCATACAACTTTATTCATGTCCTTAGAGACATCTCATACACACTTTATTTTATAGCATGGCTACTACTCTGTTTCCACAGTACTGCAGTATCTAGTAATCTGCCACTGGCGTTGCTTCTTACCATTTGCAAAAATTGACTTTATGTCCACAGATGTGGCTTGAGTTGATTCTTCCCCTTTTCTTTGCTAATCAGAGAGTGAGCATGCAGTAAGAAATGGGAAAGATGTGATTTCTGGCAGTACAGCCTCTGGAAATTTATCTCTTTCAGGGAAAAGTACCTTATTCCTCAAACCTTTGTTGCAGGCATTGTCAATCACTGTGAAGCTTTCTCTGAGCTGTGCGCTTGGTCAGAATGAAGAGAAAGAGCTTGTTCCTCATTGCTCTTTTTACTGGTGCCTAATCAGAACACTGTGAGGATCTTTTACTTTATCTCTTAGGGCTTCTACGGCTTGCTGTAAGCAATCCCAGGCTCCATGTGGGAATAGAGTGGCAGGTTTTTCTATTAGCTCTTTGTGGCTACAGAATACCGTCAAAAGGAGCTGTAGCTGTTATGTACCCTCCTTGACTCACAGAAGGACAGGGAGGAAGCTAGGCTTGGCCAACTTTCTGCTGCCTAACATGAGGAATCCTAGAAAGAGTGATGTTTTCTGTTTTCACTCAAATGAGCTCTGCAACACCTCAGATTTTTTTCTTGTCTGAGCCTGCAGATATTCCATTCAGGCTGCCATGCAGTTGTCACCACATCCTAGGCAAGACAAAATACTAGTAGTTTTCTTTTCTTGGGCAGCCTGAAGATTAATTGGTGTTTTCATGGATTAACTGCTCTTTCGGAGATCAGAATTGATATATTCTGCAAAAGCAACCACACTGTATCTTGATTTTTCTCATCAAGCAAGTTGAATGTGAAACTAGCAAGTCTCTATTATGTCTTAAGTTCGGCACACTTTGGAAGACAATTTGACAGAAATGATTCTTGGCAACAGATTTCCTGGGTACACTTGGTAGTGAGGGTGGACAAGACATATAGATGGAATTACACGGGTAACGGAATTACATGTGTAACGGAATTACATGTGTAGCGGAATTACATGTGTAACAGAATTACAAAATTAACATAAATTCTTGCATTCACTAAAGAAATCCAATTCAAATGCATTGTGCAATAAAGATCTGCTATAAGAGCTGAAATTATGTATGATTCAAAGAAAAACTTCCAGTTTTGGTACCATATTACATACATCTTATTCTGGGTAATAACAGAGACTTTCTGGATTCTGGAAGGAAAATACATGATAGACTAGTTGTGAGTGCAGTGGTAGCAGAGTCTCTGGTCAAGTATTCATTTTTTCTGTTAGAAGATCAGTTTTCCAAGGCATCTACAGTTTATTTGCAAAAAATATTTCTAACTGAAAGTTTGTATATAACCTATTAGACTAGGAGGATGTTTAATAAATCATGCTTCTATGGAAAATAAAGGGGAAAAGAAGAGATTATTTCTACTTTTTGTTAATCTTTGCCTTCAAATAAGTACTGCATATCAATTTAAATATATCCTTGTCTAATAGTTTTTAACAGTTTTGTTACGCTTGGAAAGATTTTTTGATTTTTTGAAGGGTGGGCAGAGAAGTCAATAGAGAATATTTAACTCAGGAAATTTATAGTGACTTTTAGAATTATACTTCTTTGCAATTTGTAAATATGATGTTTCCTGATAGTGTGCAAATACATTTTAGCAGGTAGTCATGTAGTTCTAGTAAATGATGCATACAAACAAGTAATGTTCTATATGTGCTTTGACATAGTTTGTACATAAATATACACAGTCGAACTGCTGAACTAACTGAAAGATTTCTTATATATAACAAATCCTAGATAAGATGTCTTGCATGTGTATGTAGAAGTATGTGTACATATTTTGTAACATAAACACTTAAGCCAAGGTATGGAAAAGCTATTAGCAAAATTATACATGTTGTTTGGGTTTTTTGTTTTTTTTTTGTTTGGGGTTTTTTTGGGGGGGCTGGTTTTTTAGCAGATTCTGGTACAAATTAGCTTGAAACAGTTCCATAGAAAATGGTTCAGACATGCAGTGCTCATCTGAGAATATAAACATACAAGCATTCTTTTTGCAGATGCTTGAGCTTTATATTTCCATATCATTATTATTCCCATAGTATGTGTATTGTGAGTTGCTATCCATAAACCATATAGACAGTCATGACTCATCCAGTTTGCTGTATGTTTTTCCAGGCAGTAGGTTGAGTGCAATTTGTCTAAACCTCAGTCAGTTCTCTTTGGCTTCTACATTGAAAGTGTTTTTCTGGATGTTTTTGGATTTTGTTGCTTTATCATTTATTTTTGTATGTTGAATGCAAAAAAAATATGTGGCTTGTACACAGTTGTCCTAAACACATGACTTAATGACCAAAGTTATGGTGTGGAGGTTTTTTTGTTTGTTTGTTTTTAGCAATATTTAATGACCTATGTAATCATTGGGGTATAATGTGAAGAGGTGGTTTAGTTTGAAAGTAACTTAACTACTGACTCTGAAAGGGATGATGATATTTAATTTACTGTCTGTTGGCAAAGGTATGTTTTGAACCATCATGATATCTGTTGGAGGAGACAGCATAATGGACCGTAAGTTTTGAAGGAGGTTTTGAGAGTAAATGATGGTAACCTCCTGACACTAGTGATGGAGAAGCTGATGGGGAAAGACAACCTTTTAGAACTGGTATTAAAAACAAGGAAAGACTGTTTGAGGATGTGAAAACTGGGAGCAGTCTTGCCCAGTGACCATGAGATGGTGAAGTTCAGGATTCTGAAGAGCAGTAGTAAGGAAAACCTGCCTGATGAACTCACAAGATTTATATGAGGTAGTGGCTGACTTGGTAGGTGAGGGCAGAGCTGTGAATGTTGCTGTTTTCAGCTGTCTCCCATTACATCATAATTGAAAGAATGGTGAAGAGTGGACTTAACTTAGTGGGCAATGAAGTGGAACTGAAACCACTGGGCTGAAAGGGTTGTGATCAGTACCAAAGTCCAGTTCCTGGTAGTGTCCTGCAGGGGTGAGTGTGAGGTCTAATACTTCTTAATGTCCTCAGTGCTGAGCTGGATGCTGGATGGAGTACACCCTCAGCAAGCTTTGTAGGTAATCCCAAACTGGGATGATAGACCAAATGATGGCCTTCCACAGGAGCATTGATGAGCTGGAGAAATTGGTGGAGGGGAATGTCACGAAGTTGAACAGCAGAAAATATGGGGTCCTATCCACATGCTGAGGCTGTAAAGCTACTTGAATAAGAAGGTATGGGAGGACCATAGGGTGATAGTGATATCCTGGTAGACCCTAAGTTGCCATAAGCAATCAAAGCACGTGTGGCAAAGAAGGTTGTTTTCCTTGGAGCTGCTCACAATTTAACTGGTTGTTGTCCTGGGCACATTTTCTTGTCCACCAGCTCTCTAAACCAGGGATTGGACTAGGAAACCTCCATAGGTGCTTCCTAACCTCAGTCCTTTTGTGAAGACCTTTCAGTCTACAGCCTGCCAGCTCTGTTTTGATAATAAGCAGTTCCTAAGTGCTAGAGCCTAAATTCCTAGAGCCTTTGTTACTATGCTTTCTTTGTCAAAGATTGGAACTATAATTTTCTTTTTTGGAAGTGTCTTTTCAGGAAAGATATGTTCCTATTTTTAAGTACCCAGATGCAGTAGTGATGGTAGCCATGGAAGTACTTTAAATACAATGATGCTTTTTGCTCTATTTGCTTACAAGTTCTGTCTTACTGCTTTAAGTGTCAAAATAAATATCAAGTACTTGAAGGAAGAATCTGATATGAATTATTAGTATATGTAATTATTTGAATGTGTCAGAATAATTATATAGTTGTTTTGCTATATTATTATTTTAGTTGCTGAGTGCTTCAAACTACTGTAATCAGTAACACTAATTATGAAGGTTTGCTTTTTTTGTGTTGTCCTGCTTAATAATCTGTGCTATGGATTGCACTACCTCATTTCTATGAATATATTTTGTGAAGTCAGTTGTAAACCATATATTTCTCTTTTGTGTCTGTTAACTTTTCCCCTGAGTTTTTTTTTGTTTTGTTTTCTTTGTTTTTGTTTTTGTGTTTTGTTTTGTTTTGTTCATTCCCCACTTTATTTAAGAGAGGAGAGATTAATGATTCTGTGCTTGTTAGTTTAGCTCAGTGAGGTAGCAAAACTCAGAATACTGAGAAGCAAGGTGCAGAATTACTGGAAGATGAGGTGTCGAACATGTGAAATTAGACAGTAAATGGCTGA
The DNA here is from genome assembly GCF_047495875.1 of Pithys albifrons albifrons. Taxonomy (NCBI): domain Eukaryota; kingdom Metazoa; phylum Chordata; class Aves; order Passeriformes; family Thamnophilidae; genus Pithys; species Pithys albifrons. Next base: position 103,921,802 of record NC_092458.1, on the reverse strand, counting down.
CACGTCTGTGGAAGTGCAGAGTAATGATTTTTCAAGCAGAGAAGCTACTAAACTGCTTAGTATATTGGCCAAATATTTTTACAGTGATAAGTCATCAGGTACACAGAAGAACAGAACTATGAGCTCATGCACAGTGTGATAGTGCTCTGTGTTTCTATTAACAGTCTGTCACAAATGGATAATGGTCACAAAATGCAGGGGCAGTCTCTGAAAGGGGTAATGAGAGCTGTATGTTTTTGAGGCTCTCTGAAAGGAGATACTGTAAGAGGAAATTCTCACCTGTTAATTTCAACTTTATTTTTAATGTTTTAAAGGGTGGACAGTAGATGGAAGAGGAACAGAAAGATTCTCATTGCCAAATCAGACAGCTGTAAAGCCTATGTCCTTCAAAAAGCCATGGTATATAATTAGGACTCATCATTATGAGGAACAGTTATTAGTTACTGTGTATGGAGACACAAAGGAAAAGTATGTGATATACTTTTCATATTTTATACTGAGAAAAGCATCCAGCACAATCTAAACTATCCCGTGATTGATGATAATAATGGTAGCCTAGATGACATTTACACTCTTATTTTAGAGATCAGTGAGACTAAAGTAGCAAATATTTCCTGGGTGTTTCACTAACAGCACAACTTTGTTTAGTTAGTTTTGACTCAATTCCTCAACTCATCAGCAGAAGTTGTCAGCTAAATAGTAACTGTTCAAACAGGGATTTCTTCCTCTAATTGAAACTGTTGAGATATGTTGGTATGTTTTGGTTGTCAAGTGTGAAGTTCTTTATCCATACATATAAATATTGTATGTGTTGGTAAACATTTTCAATAGGTGTTCAGTAATAAGCATTTTGACTGTAAATTGAGATAACACAAAGTTCTTCCCAAAGTAATTTTCAATGATATTTTAAAGAATAAAATGAGTGATGGTCTTCCTATTTAGTCACTAATAAAATGAGTGAGTGACTTATCTGCCAGTCAGTATTCCCCACAGTAACTAGTCTCCTTTGAAATATTAGACGTGATCCAAATCTGAATTCCCAGGCACTATAAAACATTTTTTTAGAAATATTTTATATTATAATCTTTTATTTGAAAGTACTGCCTGAGCGATGATTCTTAAGATGGATGGTTTGAGTTGCATATAGACACATGTGAATTTGGGATCTGTTACCTTTGGAGTTGATCAGAAATGTCAATCTTGAGAAGAACTAATAGAACATCACACAGCAAGTCCAGATGGTGACAGGACACAACCATGTCACTAAGTGATGGAGAATCCAAGATCATCTATGTGGGAAGAGCAAAGCAGATGGATAGAAGTGTACTAGAATAAAAATTGCTTTCTTCCCCAGAAAGGCTTCTTGTTCAATTATAACCACCACTCAAGAAAAGAGAGCTTTACTTGATCTCAGTAAGGTGTCCAAGTCCTGTCTTCTAGCCTGACTTGATGCTGCCCTTAGACATTCCCCCCACCCCAATTAAATTAATAGTTGTTTTGCTTTGTGTTTTTTTAACTCAGATGCTTGACAAGCTGCAAAAGGCCTCATTAGTTGTTTGACTCTGCACTCAACTCTTGTGACATGATTTACCATTACCTTCAGGTTTCCGCCCAAAATCATAAAGTTCTAAAATTGTAAAGAGTTCATCTTTGATGCTTTGTTTGTTTCTAATTCCTACACGGCATACTAGAAGAGGAGCACCCAAAATGTCCTAATTTTACTAGAATTCTATTCTTACTTAGGACCATCTGAAAAAAATTATAATGAAAATTGACATAGTTTGATGTCCTGTCATGTTAGCTGACATAGCAACACATAATGATGTCACTAGCTCTGTTTTAAGTATACTTAGCCCTAACTTCTGCATCTACTGGAGGATGAAAAGCACTTGAATTTAAAAATAACTTAAGAGGAGGTTTAATTTATCTGTGCTAAGTGTATTTTTCCAGAACTTGCCAAAATAATTTACTAAGACAGAGATATTATTAAGGTCTCAAATAACTGAATACTTATTAGTATCTATGGAATGGTACTTAGAATTCTCCTTACAACTTCCATAAAGCTGTTGAAGGACTGGTAACTGTGTTTTGAACATAGCAAAAGTTCAACACTGAAGTCAAGATGTAATCCATGGTCATAATAAAATGTTACTGACATCTCATGAATTGTTCTCGTTTCTAAAACAGGTGATGGGTTTGCATTTTGCATTTGACGTGAAGCCGTAATTTAGGGATATGCTGTGCATGTACAAAGCATAGTGTTGCTAGATACAATGGTCTAGTCTATTTTATCCCAGATGCTTATGTGGGACCTTGTTGGGTTTTTTTATCATGTCATGTCATAATTATGTAATGAATGCAATGAATATATTTAGTGCAATTAATTAATTCAGCAATTAATTCATGTAATTACAACACAATAATAGAGTCTTTAAGCTGAAGTCTGCTTTAAAACAATTCTGTTCCATTAAAATTAGAAAAACCTCTTTCACAATTGGAGCATTAAAGCTTTGTACCTGGACTACCACATCCTGCTCTGGAGTCCCCAGTTGAAGACAGACTTGATCATCAGTTCAGGAAGGAGAGAAAATAGTAGTAGTAGTAGTAACAACAACCACAACCACAACCACCACCACCACCAAAACCACCACCACCACCAACCACCATCACCACAACCACCACCAACAACAAATTAAACATGTTCATCAACGATTATACAGATAAATCAGTTGCTTTTCCCAGTGACACTCTCCCTTTACTTACCTACCCAACTTGGTAGGAACTGATTCCATTACTGTCTCTTGTGTGGTCTGCTATTCTGGGAGTTTAGATAGGAAAGTAAGGAAGAAGGGACTAAGTTTGTGGATTGAAGGAAACAGTAATGTAGATGCCTTAACCACATTTTGCCTATACCTTTATGGTATGTATCAGATCCAGTAATGGAAAACTCTAATAATTCAAACAGCTTTCATTAATATCTAGTCAGGAAAGACACATTTTTCAGAGGAAACCTCTTTGCCTCTACAGTTTCTCTCAATATCAGTGAATTACAGGACTATACAAATTTCCCATTTTTTTTTTCCTGTCATATATAGTGAGTCCAGAGAAGAGTTAAAATTAAATGTTGCTTTTTTTTTTTTGTACCTAAAGAGGTTTCTCACTGCAAAACAAGCGAGTGCTGGCAATGAAGCTGTCTAAGTGTAGCTAGAACTGGAGTAACTATTCTGTTACTTCAGTTACCCTCCCCAAAAGGTACTTGATTATAAAGACTCTAATTGAAGAAGGTATCAGACATCGTTTCCCCATGGCAATATATTGTGGCTCTGAAATAGCATTTTTATGGGAGGGGTTCTTTGAATATACAAAACGGGGGTTTCCATCTGGTCTATAATTCCATTGCTATTCCTACAAAAGACAATTTTGCTGTCAGTGACCATCTTCATGATCTACTGTGGGCTCTTGGCCCTGAATTAGTATGCATTCACCAGCAAGGCAAGATTCTTTTGCTACAGATAATTCTTGTTTCTTGAGAAAAAATAATAAGGTGAAAAATGTATCAAACAATTCAATCTCTTGTGACATGCATTGTTTTGACCTCTTTCATAGTATTTCCTAATGCTGGAGGGGAAAGGAAAACACCTAAGGTTATAAGCTATTTCACTGTATCAAAAATCTAAGTTTATCTCATTTCCCTCACTTTGTTTCACTCACTGCTCTGTACATGAATGATGATGTCTTGTTCCTTCTATGAGGGGAAACCTATTCTGCATCCTGCAAAGACTTTCTCCCGTGGTTCTGGCAATATCAGAAACACTGATGAGCATCATCATCTTATTATCTCTTAGTCTTGGACGTACCTGTGTCTTCTAACATATAATACTCCACAGCTGCATTTATCTTATTTGATGCCATCAAACTTCTTTGAGTAAAATTGGTTAGGTTTTTGGAGATGCATATATATAGTAAAAATTGAAATTTATTTCTGTGAGACATTAGGGGAATTTTAGATTGTGTTGAAGCTTCAGGAACCTTTGAAAGAAAAAAACCTATATTTAGAAAGTAAAGGGAAGAAAATACAAGAGAAGATAACATACAGCCCCTCCAATTTTAATTATATGCAAAAATTTATGCTTTGGGATGTAATTGTGACATATCACCTTAATTTGGAATAGCAATAAAAAGTATTGCGAAAAATGTGCTGTCTAGTATTTCTCAATGATTAGTGTGGATATCAACATTTCCTGCAAAAAAAAAAAAAGAAAAACCAAACAAAAAAAAACTCAACAACCCAGCAACATTAAAAATGTTGACAGCTAGAGGTAATATTGTGTATAGCAGAAATTCAGTGGAATGAGGAATGGTGTTGCTACATAAGAACTATGTTTACTGTTTAAACTATTAGTGCTTTAACATGTCGCTGAAAGGTCAGCTTTCAGGAGTAATGGAGAAGTTATTGAACTGAAGGCTAGAAAATAAATTGCAAAGGATGTACTGTGAGTTCATTCCAGCTCTATCTTGTTCATAAGTTGATGATAAAGTAGTGACTAGATTTGTTCATAATAATTTGCTTGTGGGTTGTTGCTGGTTTTTTGTTTGTGTTTTGTTTTTGGATTTGTTTTGTTTTTATGGCAGGGGGAGGATGTTGTGCTTTTGATTTTCTTGATATGTGTGTTTTATAATTTTTTTTTCTTTTCAATAATTGTCCTAGTTTTGCTAAGGATACAGTCAACTTTCTTCCTAGAAACTGCTGGAGTGCTGTGTTTTTTAACATGAAAGTAACTTTGATACACAGCAATATTTTAGTTTTTGCTAAGTAGTGCTCACCCAAAGTCAAGGACTTCTCAAGGTCTAATGCACAAGAAGCTGGGAGGGTGCACAACCAGGAAAGGTGACCCAACCTGGCCAAAGGGATAGTCCACATCACAGAACCTCATGCTCAGAATATCAAGGGGGGGGAGCTATCCAGGAGGGGCCAATCACTACTCAGAGATGGGCTGGGCATTGGTCGGCAGACAGTGAACAATTGTGTTATGAATCACTTTACTGGATTTTATTCCTCTCCATTGTCTCCCCTTTCATTGTTACTATTATTAATAGTAAATAACGATTATTTCAATGATTCAACTGCTACATTCTCAAGCTATGGGTTTTACCATTCTAATTCCCCTCCCCATCCCATCAGACAACTGTGGTGAGCCAGTGACTGTGTGGTACTTAGTGGCAGGCTGGATTTAAAACCCAGCAATAATAAATAGGAGTCAAGAATTTTCTAAAAGCGTAATATTCTCCAAAACCTCTGCTGAGTTTTCGGATTTCCACTTGCCCTTTTATGATTTTAATCAACATGTTCCTGCACTTTCTAATTTGATTCATGAAAACAAAACAAAACAAACATACAGTAAAAATGGTTCTTTCATCAACAGAGAACAACATGGGTAACACTTACTGAGTTCCCAGGACATTACATTACCAGAGTTGAGAAATCTGGCCTTGAACAGGTGCTCACCATGAAGCTGTGTAGCATTTCTGTTACTGGTATATATTTATGTAAAGCCCACCCTATATAAGTTATTCTGATCTAGCTGTATGAACTCCTATTGATTTTTCTCATTTCACCAAGGTCAGTTATTTTAGAGACTATTACAAGAGTTTTCAATTTTTCCACCAGATTTGTGTGTACTCTTGTTTGACCAAACAGTATAAACAGCTTAATGAGTGTTGCTGATGCATAGTGTCCAGCTTGTCAGCCTTAGGTAATTTTCATTAACGTCTCCAGAGATGTGGTATGGACACCCCTGGATGAAACTGAAAACAGAATCACTAGGGTTGAAAGGGATCCCTGTAGGTCATCTAGTCCAAGCCTACCAAGGCAGGGACACCCAGAGCAGGTGACTCAGAAATGTGTCCAGGTGGGTTTGGAATGTCTCCAGAGGGGGAGACTCCATGACCTGTTCCAGTGCTCCACCACTTGCAACATAAAGTTCTTCCTCATGTTGAGATGGAACCTCTTGTGTTTTGTTTTATGGCCATCACTCCTTGCTCTGTCACTGGGCACCCCTGAAACAAAACATATTCCTTTTACTCATCCCTTTAGCAGTAATTGCAGTGATGGTCTCTGGGAGTGTTTCCCCCTCATCCTGCCTTAAGATTTGGCTGCTGGTGCTCAAGATCAGCTCTGCATCTCTGCAACACTGAATGTGAAAGATTTGTTGATGTGTGTGAACGCCTGATGTAGAGGAGAGTAAGGCAATGAAGCCAGTCTTTTCTATGTGGCATTACAGGAGAAGAAGCAATGGGTATGCCATGGCATAAGAAAACCCTTCTTTACTGTCATGGGGATTAAATAGTTGAACAGGCTGTCCCAAGAGGTATTTTTGTCCATGAACATGCTTGAAATCTGACTGGCCAGTGTCCTGGGCACCCTGCCTCCTGTGCATCTTCTCTGAGCAGAGGAATGAAGCAGGTGACTCACAGAGAAGTTTTCCAGTTTTGAAATGTTCTATGGGCTTGGATCTGTGGATCCTAGGAAGATGTCTGATCAGTAGTGTACAGTGAGAACATGGCATAATAAATATGTTCAGTCAAACAAGTGACAAATACAAATCGTATTTTCCCTGTTAACTGCCATTTAAACAAGAGAGCAGGTGACAGCTGGAAAATAAGATGCACTGAAAATAGTTGCTTGCTCATTTTGCAGTGACTGGAGGGGCCACTTCTGGATGATTTTAGACACATAAAACATGCAGCATGTGTCATGACAGCATTCAGTTTTTATTGATATCCAAAAAATTATTCCATAATGCATTCTTGTGGCTGTAATTTTTTAGGTATTGAATTTATTTGCTTTCCTTAGCTTCTCTGATGTTTTGTATTATTCCAGAAAGTGCTTAGATAAGGGAATAACTCAGAAAAAAATTCACTGACGCTGAACTTAAGAGTACAAAGAATTTAGCTATGACACAGTGCTCTGCCAGTAAGGCTTTAAATCATTTAAATATCTTCTAAAATGAACACCAACATTTTTCCATCTCAGTTCGGGAGGCAGAGCATAATCTATATGTTCCTCAGCTGACGAGATTGTTGTAGTTTCGAACTCAAAACTAAGACAGAGATATATAGAGACTGGTGATATCCACCAAATAGGGATTTTTTTTTCTTTTGTGATCAGATTTTTCTTTTTTTTTATTTTTTTCTTTGTTTCTTTCTTTGATATTACTACTTTTTTGGCATATTTTAGAGTGGTTTTGAGTTGTTTTTTCTCAGAGAACTGTGGTATGGATCTAGTACCAGAACTGACTTGAGTAGTATATGATTCTGACTTTGTAACATCCTTCCTTCTTAAGGCTAGAAGTCTGTAAGTCTAAAATGCCTGTTGGACAATGCAATGCCTTCTCATTATACAGAAAAGCAATATAATGTTTTTAAAAATTACAAAAAATGGAGATTTCCTCACTGAATTTAGGAATGCTTTAGTTAATATTTCTTTAGCAACATTTGTGGATCAGCTGTCAGATTCAGCTAATATTCTTTTTTATCCTTAATAACATTAAGTTTAACTTAGGAAAATGTGACCTTTGTACCCTAAAGAGACCGTCTGCTATTATATACTCTTGGAGTAAATATATTGGATATAAAATGTTATGAAATTGCTTTCCCTAAAAATCTGAAATAGCAGAATTAAGTCTGAAAGCTGCATATTGGGCCTGACAAAAGAAAAATTACTTAAATACTGCATGAGAGGGAGCAGTTCTACCTGTGAAACAGTGTCAGCCTGCTGACAGGAAAGAAATATACCCTGTGCCATACGTTGACCTCCTTTATGGAATCAAAAATAGTTTTAAACCATAAAGAAACACTGTATGTAGGGATAGTATAACTTATTTGGATTCTAGACTTCAAAACTTTATTTTTTATCATTCTTTAGGAGGCTCTACCATTTCTAGGCAAAAAAAAAAAAAAGAAAATAAATCATTCAACTTTTAAAAATGTGGAAATGATAATAAATTTTGAAAATAGGGCATTCCTTGTTTTAATAAAAAGGTTTTCTGCTTTTAAAACCAACTACTAATTCAAATAAGTGAGCTGGGGGTAAAAGGAAACAATGCCCCAAATGGCATTAAGAAAAGTATGGTTCATGAGAATCTATCTGCTGTTGCTAGTGCTCTAAGGTCCCATGTAATTTAAGTGTAAAACATTTCCTGAAGACTGATTACTTCATATAGTTCCAATAGTTATCTGTTTTGCAGAGATTACTTGGGATGGATTTGTCTTTAGAGTCTATTTTCTGACTTCCATTCTACAGCTGAACCCAAAATACACAGTGTATGTCCTGGAAAAAAAAAAAAAGATGTCATAAGGCTGTTTTGGCAAGGACTAGAAGGTTTAGAAAATCTGTTCCAGGCAAAAAATTGTTCATGACTGAAACTTAAGAATTTATAAAAGTTTTGCATTATAAAAGCCAGTCATGGCAATGCTGTGTGTTTTATATTTATATGCATTGAAAATATCTTTTGTATACGTTCTGCCCTGAATAATCAAAGCAGGAATAAGAGTAGTTCCATATGTTCTGCTCCCATTGTTTCTAAAGCCATTTTCATTTAAAATAGGAGCTGCAAGCTTCACCTTAATAGGTGGGTTGCATATTCAAAACTGGGAGATACCTTCAGGCATTTTTTCTTGAAAAATGCTATTAAAAGTGTAACATGGTTAACTTAATGCATACAGCACTTATGCAACTGCAATTTTCTTTAAAATATCATTAATGTGGATAATAAGCTGAAAAATGCATTCATGTAGATGGTGGGTATTACAGTGGAACACACTCTCAAGGTTCAGAGCAAGAAAAATATGCCAAGAGAATTACTAAAAAGCTTATTGAAATTGTTTCCATACATCTAGAAAACTCTATCAAAATTAGTAGTTCATTTTAGTTGGGATAAGAAACTGCTTTGGTACATAATACTAGAATGAACCTACCTTGTGTTTCTGATGGGGATTTGTGTATTGGGGTAAAGAAATGTGACTATGAGAATGCCAGTTCTTGCCCTTGAAAACAGATGTGGGTTAGGTTTCATTGAAAATCAGACACTAAAGTTTATTCTCAAGGAAGATAATTGTTTGAAACTGAGACATCTTTCAGTTCCTACATCTTTGATGACTTCTGCATGTGTTGCCATGGACCTGTGTAGGTACTGTGAAGTACAGCTCATAGACTATGAGCTGTAATCTCAGACTGTACTTAAGCTGGTTGATAAACATGGGGTTTGTGTGTGTGGCTTGGCTTCGCGAACAAAGATTTGGGAAGGGCTTGTCCCCATGTGGGTGTGCCCTTCCAGCCTGCGCAGTGGATTTTAGGTGAGGCTCAGCGTGTGCAGAACTGGCCCCACCGTTTAAGTCCTGAGGTTCACCTGCCACGGCCGAGCGAGCTTGGACGGTGCCAGTGAAGTCCTCAGGACTAGAACTTACAGCACCTGGCATTTCCCAGGAGGTCTCCCATCCAAGTACTAATCCGGGGCTGACCCTGCTTAGCTTCCGAGATCTGACGGGATCGGATGTCAGGGAGGCATTTAACTGCCTACATGCGGTTTAGCCATTGCATAAATCCCCAAGAACATGTTAGTTATCTTTCTCAACACAATATTTGCATGTTGAGGAACTACATTTTACTTTTCACACAAAAAACTATTACTTGGAATAACACAATATATTGTGCAGATTTTTTGGTTCATGTACATATATATAGGCAGTTAAATGCCACCCTGACCCCCAATCCTGTCAGATCTTCGAAGCTAAGCAGGGTCAGCCCCGGTCAGTACTTGGATGGGAGACCTCCTGGGAATACCAGGGGCTGTAGGTTCTAGTCCTGAGGACTGCACTGTCACCATCCAAGCTCACTCAGCAGTGGCTGATGAACCTTAGGAGGTAGAGGGTGGGGCTAGTTCTGCGCACGCTGTGCCTCACCTAAAAAATCCACTGTGCAGGCTCGAAGGACACACGTGTGTGGGTAGAGCCCATTGTTTGTGAAGACTAGCCATACATATACATACATATAGATACTTGAAATCTTCAGAGAGATTAATTTTGCTGAACTAGTTTTGTTGCTTATTTGTTTTGTTGGATTTTTTTTCATATTAAATGTAGGTTTAATATGTCTGCTTTCCTCTGTCTCTGAATAACAGTGTTGAGGGAATGGTTTCAAACTGAAAGAGAGTAGGTTTAGATAAGATATTAGGAAAAGATTCTTGACTGAGGCTGGTAAGGCCCTGGCACAGGTTGCCCAGAGAAGCTGTGGCTGGAAGTGTTCCCCATCCCTGGAACAGTTCAAGGCTGGGTTGGATGTAGCTCTGAGCAACCTGATCTAGTGGAAGGTGTCCCTGCCCATGTCAGGGGATTAGAACAAAGTGGTCTTTAAGGTTCCTTCTGACCCAAACCATTGTATGATTCTATGATTTTTTTTCTTCTCAAATGCTGGATAATACTTTGACTAGCACATTGTTTTAGTGTACATGCACCACCAGCAAGTAAATAAATGCAGCTATATAGAACACGTATGGCATTGTAAACACTAGTGCTGATTATAATGCTATATGTTGCATACATGCCATTTTTTTAAGCTGAAAGTAAAATGATGTTCTGTTTTCCTCTTTGAATTTTCTGACCAAAAAGGTTTAAAATGGTTCATTAAGCTTTCCAAGGAACAGTTAAAAATATTTTAAAGATTAGTCTGTAGTACATGAGCCTATGTGGCCCTCTGCAAGTCTTGGTTAGTCTTTTATTTACTGAAATTTTCTAGCAAAATTGGTAACAGGCTCAAACCTTTGAAAGATTGCTTTCTTTCATTTTATCATATTTTAAGTACAGTTGAACATTTTTCCATCAAAGACTATTCTTCTGCTTATACGCAACTAATATGTCTGTATAATTCATTCATATGTACAATTTTTCTGTAGTATTATATATTTTTCCTTCACAAAACCTCCTAGAAGAATGCCATGGATCAGTCTGACCTACTTGTTATATAAAAAGATGATGGCTAAAAATTAATGCCCCTAGTCACAGTCAACAGTCTATATTTGTCAAATTGTGTCATCACCAATATGCTATCAAAAACTCACCAAAACCCAACACTTGGAGCATGACAGACCTGATCCTGAGGTCCATTTTCAGGTAGAATTGAAATGTATCTTTTTCTTTATGTTTTAACAATCCATGTGGTTCCTAAAGTGGTCTCTTTGTACCTCCTTAGTTAGTGTTTAGCTTTTGTGTAGTTTGAGTTCCCAAAGCAGTGATCAGAAGCTAATTTTCTTCCACACAGTAGACAGCCAGCCTGAATGGAAAAAAAAAGGTATTAAGTGACTTAATGTCAGGGTTAGGATCATCCTATACAACATGGTACCTGATTCTCAGTTAAAACTTCTGTTTTCATTAAAAGAATGCAATATTTATTGTTGTTTTTAACCCTTTCGAAGAACATGTGATATCTAATACAGACATTTATCTATACTTTTGAAGTTCCATACTAGATGTACATGTACAAGCTCTTAATTCCAGCAATGTTAAAATCTTACATTTTAGGTTTGATTTTACCAGTACACGGTAATATTTGGGGATTATGAACAACTTCACTAAAACATGGTAGCTGGCTTTCTATTTCCATTCATCAAGAATTGTCAAAAGTGTTGAGAGAGGTTTCTTTTAGCTTGTCAAGATGTTATCAGGAATTGGTGAAAGATAAAATTTATACCTGAAGCTGCCCCAGAAGAAAAAGTTTTTCACCATCAGTGTGGCAATATAAAGCATGCAATCTCTATATTTACTTTCTGATGGAAGATGACAAATGCACCTGACTCTTAATGAGGACAACATGTAATATTGTCCTAGTTCAGCAGGAGGGACCAGCTAACCCTGTGTGGGGGTGATCAAAGCTGTGTATTCTACCCCCTCTATTCATTCCCTAAGGTCAATGGGCCATTAGCAGCAGCTGCCCAGGGAGCCATTATCACCTTCACACCCAGCCTGAGGGGGGCAGAGCTGCTAATGGGCCATCAACAGCTCAACACCCCCTGGCTCCCAGAGTTAATCACCCATTGTGTGAGTCCCCGCCCAGGGGGAGGGACTGAGTGCTCCCTGAGGATACATAAGTGGTGGGTAAGAAGACCTCGGGAACTTCTCGCCGGATCCAGAGCAGCAGCAGGACCTCGACAGCAGGAGATCACCGCTCTCGCCCAGACCACAGCCCTCGCCTGCACCAACAGGTTTTTCTTTTCCTTTTGCTCTGGACTTGGGGGAACCACAGGGGTCTCAGCACAAGGGCTAACAAACCCCCTTGGGTTTGTGCCCCAGGACACTGGGTTATACTGCTGGGGTTTTGTGAGTTGAAAGCAATTTCCCTTGTGTGTCAGTGTTGTTATTGTAATATTATTAAATTTTAGTTCTGACTTATAATCTCTCTCGTGGTGAGTTCATTTCCCCTGCTGGTTCACCTTTAAACCAGCACAAATATATTGGACATGTTTTACATGTATAAATGTAAATCTACATGTACAGATGTAAAAAAGAGGCCCTGTTGCCCTATCATATGAGACATGATGCTGAGTGATGCTAAATTTATAGGAGTATGGAGAGTGAAAACTTGGCAACAAACAGATTTCTTTATGGTGAAATGATGTGGAGTAGAATGAAAATCATTGCCATGGAAAGAATGCGAGTAAAAGGAGGATGTGGAAACTTGGAGAGAAGTCTTAGTACAGTTTCAATGGTTACTGCCAAATTGTGTATTCATAATAACACACTACTACTTAAGAGGTGACTGCTTCATTGAATTGTGCTCAAGAGCAAGATCAGCACTGGACTGTGACAGTCTGGGGTCCCACGTTTTAGGTAGTGGGATTTCCAAGTGTTGCACTTAATCTTTTCTAGAAGTTGTCTGATTTCTCTCATGTGTTTGCTTGTTTATTTGTGGGGTTGGGGTTTTTTTTCAGGAATGGGAGCTTCTTGCTTGTGCTTGCATTTTCTAAAATAGAAAATTTCTTTCAGTGTACTTCAACATCAACACAACAAGACCACAAACAAGATAACCTTCAAGTTTTTGGGGGTTTTATGACAGGATGTGCTGAAGTCTGGTTTGCGTATACCTTAACCATATGATTATTTTTTACCTAACCTGATTAAGTGTGTGCATGAATGACACAGTCAGTTTTGAATACAGTGTGTGTTCATGGAGTGAAATGGTAGTGAGTTGCTTGTTGTTGTTTTTGTTCATCAGATTTTATTAAATCCTTTTACAAACGCTGTGTGACTAAACAATAGTCAGATGGTTGTAATTTGAAGTCTTGCTTTTGTGGTTAGATTCAGACTGATAAAGACTGAGGAGTTTCTGTAATTATTATTGGCGTTAAGGACTTTCATGGATGGTGGAAATACCTTCTATAATATCTTCTTTTATAAATAAATGCTTTTATAATCATCTCAACGGGTGAAATATCTTCCTGGATTGATTTAAAAGATTGTTTTCATTAAAAAGGTTAAGGGTTAATTGAGAATATATCGTAAGTCTGTACTTCTTTCCTTTTGAATGAAATCTTCATTTTTGTTGTGCTTGTGTATTTACTTTTTTTTTTTTACTTGTCTGCATTTAAAAGTATTCACACAGAGTTTGATGGTCTGTAATGGCTCAAGACAAAAAAGGTTTCTTATTGTATAAATAGTATTTTGGTAGATCTTTTCTTAGTAGTGCATTATTAAGTCATGACCTCTTTCCTTATCCTGAAATCATAGAAAATCTCGAATTGGAAGTGACTTACAAGGATCATTGAAGTCCAGCTGCTGGCTCTGCACAGGACACTGCAAGAATCATACCATGTGTATGAGAGCATTGTTCAAACACTTCTTGAACTCTGTCAGGCTTGGTGCTGTCAGAACGTCCCTGGAGAGCCTGTTTCAGTGTGCAACCACCCTCTGGGTGAAGAGCCTTTTCCTAATATTCAACCTAACCTTACCCTGACACAGCTTCAAATGTTTTTGAAAGCATAATTTTAGTTACCTGTGGGCTAGTTTTCTTTGCACCAAGAAAGAATGTGACAGGTCAAAATAGAAATATTTCTTTGAAAAATATGTCTTATTATATCAATGTCAAAACTTTGTCTGATACTGAAACTCAGTTCCCTTACATGATGTTTAAGTATGCAGGAACACTAAAAAGAAATAAAAGTTTAAGAATACTTGGATCCTGAAATTTTCAAGTTTTGTCATATGGAGCTACAATTCAAAGTGTGATAAGTTTTCTGCACCAGTTGAATTCCCTTGTTAGTTTCCACTGCTCAGCTCCATGTTCTCTTTTTTCTGCAATAAGAGCTGTCAGGATGCATCGGGGAAGATGAGGACAGGAACATATAAGACAAAAATACTGCATTCTCCTATTCCTTCTATTCCATATGCCTATGTGGTGACATGTTTGCCTTTTCAACAAAAATAAAAGTCTTCTGGAGGCAGTAGAAACATTTCATGTAAAAATGTAACATTATCAAAGTCTTTCCTCCATTGAAAACTGCTTTTTTAAACTTTTGCAGAAAAAAAGTAATGTTATCCCTAGAAATAATTACAGTTAAATCCCTTAATTTGTTATGGTTTACAAGTCATTACAGGTGTCTGGTATTTAGCATTTTCCTTATACCTTCTCTGAATGGAAAATTGGGAAGTTATGAAAAAGGCACTGTGAATGAATGTACTTCAGATATAGCCCAGATAAACTTGAGGAAAACGCCTCAGAACCACTGTCAGAGGACAAAGACATCCCAGTGGCTTTCCAAAAGTGCTACAGCCAGACTGATAAGATTAACAAATGGTGGGGTGTTATGAAGATGACAATGGTATCCTTTGGGATATCTTCTAGGAATAAAGGCAGCCCTTCAGGCCTATGCTGTCTATCAGCCCCAAACCAATTGTTGACTAATGACCACCTAAGAGAAAAAGAAAAAAAAATAATAAAAGCAATTGGGCATGAACACAAACTGAGGAGAAATGCCATTGTCTCTGCAGAGGTAGCTGAGAGCAGCTGCCCTGTCTCCTCCCATCCCTTCAGACAATGTAGGGGTGAGAAAACCATGTACTCTCTATACTTTATATTCCATAGCTTATACTTTACTCTCTTACAACACCTATAACTTTATACATTCTACCTTATATCTAACCTTATATTCTTATAATATGCTTACTTTTACCTCACAGGTACTCTGATGCTAATTTCACTGGGATATATCTGTATTCTAAAGGCACCTTGTTTACAACCTGTTTTACTACTTTAATACTAATAATTATAATTTGCCTTACAGCTTGCAACTTACTAGGCATATATTTTATTTTATATTGGTTGGTGTGCTCCTTTAAGGTGTGTAGCTCTCTTTTTTTTAACATGTGTGTTAATGGGAAACAGCTATATTCTTTCATTTTACTTTGTGTTATAGAGAAGGTGGTGTGCAGGTCATTTTGTTGCTCTGTGTTACTGAGAGGTGTTGTAGATGTGCGTTTTAGGTGGTTGTGTTTCTGGTTAGTAGTTTTCTGTTGTTAGTTTAGTCTGTCATGGGGAGTACACTGCTGTACTGAAACTTAAGTTTGGTGTACTTGTCTCTGTAGAATGTGTTTTGTGCTGGTTTCTTTTGGGTTTTTTTGGTCATCAGTTAAATACAATCATGCAGCCAGATGTTATCACTGGCAACATAACCCCCAAAAGAACTGTCACATACTTGTATTAATGAAAGTTATTTTGGGAGCTGCTGTGGAGAAAGTTCTTTTCTTGCTATTAATTGTGGTCCTCACAGCAGAGTGTCAAAGACCCTTCCAGCCTGTATGTTGTGCATTGTTTGACAGGCAGTGTTGGGCTCATAACACTTTGATGTTCTGGGATGCTTATAGCTAATATCTTCATAGAGAAAAGTTCTCCCTGGCTATTAAGTGTGGTCTCATAGCAGAGGTAAAAAATTCTTCCAGCTTGTGTGCTGTCTGTTGTTAGACAGGCAGTGTTGAGTTCTTAAAACTGATTTTCTGGAGGCACTTATAGCTAATAAATTCTCCCTGGCTAAAGTGTGATCCTCATGCGAAGGTTGAAAATCTTTCCAGCCTGTGTTCTGTCTATTGTTAAACAGGCAGTGCTGAGTTCATAAAGCTTTGATTGTTCCAAGGTCACTTATTGCTAATAACGTTATATTAATACAGGAGGGACAAGAAATCTTTGCATTTCTGCCCCTCCTTTTCCATCTGACAGAAATGTGGCAAGAGATATATTAGCCTTCTGCTTTCTGAAAGGCTTTAATTAGTATTTTGGCTAAATCCTACATCTTGTGGTAATAATTCCAGAGTTTGCCATTAGTACAAATAGTGCTTTGGGAATCCAAACTTTTGGTTGTCCAAGATCCTATATGCATTGGTATTAGAAAAGGATTAGTTACTCACCTCTGTTCTCAGTCTTCCTGTGTCTAATTCTGAGTCAGGAAATATTTTACAAAAGTATTGGACTGTTTTATTGCCAGCTTATATTCTTTTATTTGTTAAAGGCTATCATGGCAGATATTTCTTTGCAGCAGTTGTCCCTGAGATTGGGATAGTTGAGGATGTTCAACAGACTTAATGACATCTTGTTGTTCAGCTGGATATTCAAGAGATTTCACAAGCACCTAGGCAGGTCATGAGCTCTGTTCTTTTCTTGTGCTTTACATGTCATCTTTTCTGAGGCAATTATGTCCATAAAGAAAAAACAAGAGATGAAAAGAAATGAAAGATGGAAGGTGAGAGAATGGACCCACAAATCTTCGTATAGCATTATTTTTATTGTGTGCTGCATTCTAAAAAAACTTCACTCTGTTTTTACCTGTTCCTTACTTGCCTTTCAGAGCTGATTATTCCCAATCTATGAATGAGTATTGTTGATCTTCATCACTGACACAAGTTTTCATTTAATGCTGGTCACAGTTACTCAGTTGGGAACTGTTCTTTTCATTCCTTCTAATGAAAGGAAACAAATGGCTTTCTTTATTAAGGCTGATACATTTTCCAATCAGAGGGAAAAGGAAGGCCTTCTGAGGACTTGAAAATATCAGAGGAAAGTTGATTAGCCTTTGCAGCTCAGAAATAAAATGTCACTGTGCAAAAGGAGAGGAAGACAGCAGGTGAATGACTTGAAGGAAAACATTCCTCTTCATGTAGATCATTATTAAGAATAAAGTTTAAAAGGTAATTTCATTCCAAGGAATCTTTACTGGGATTATTTTCACTTAAGATGTTTTTGTCAATTCAAAATACAAAGTGTATTTGAAAATGGTTGCCATTGAAAGATGTTTAAGGATGGTCTAAATGGTCAAGAGTGGTAAAAATTACTCATGCTATTATCAACTCCCTGATTATTTTTTGATTCCTTGGTGTACAGACTTGCTTGTAAATCTACATTTAACTTTTGTTGTTTTCATTCATATGGAAGAAGTGTTTTTAGGCATGTCATTTATGGAAGGAACTAAGTGAAGGTCTTGGAGCAACCCAGGTTCAGGAGAAGAGTACCAGATCTTAAAACAAAATATAGGAAAAGACTGAGAACATCAAGCATATAAGCCTTCAGTAAAGTGGGAGCATATGAAAAAGAGAACAAAATAAACAATTAAATTTATAAAAGTATTGTGGCTATCAAAAGCCAAAACAAACCAGCAACACAACAGTTGCCAATGTTTTGTAGGGAAGTGAGAGGTGTTTATTATGCTGAAAGGAGCATATGTTAAAATTTTGTCAACTTGACACATGCTCATGAACTGTTTGAGCAAACTTTAGCCAATTCTATGAATTGCCTCATTTTGTTATTGATTTTTTTTTCTTTTTTCCTTTCCCCATTCAGTCCCAAGAGGTAAGAATCCTATAAATCATTTGATGCTTTTTTACTCGTCTGTGTCTGCTGAGTCGGCAAATTCAGCAATCAAGTTACTTGGTCTTATATCTAGGAATCTAAATAATTTAAATGCTTTTTTGGGTTTTGACTACTAACTTAATGTTTAATGTCAGATTTGATTACTCAAGTCACTGTTCCTTATCTAACAATAGCAGAGCCAGGACTTCTAGAAGAAATATGTCATTAATACCCATTAATGAATCTCTGGTCCTTGAATTTCTCCAAACTCCCTTTGAATCAGAGCCTCACTTTGCAACCTGACAGAAACAAATTCCACAAGCTCAAATCTTACTGTGTGAGACTTCTTAAATCTATTAAATGTCCCTTACTTCCTATCTTGGAGGACTTGGTTGCAACAATTTTCCCTTTATGCTTTACAGCATCTTCATGGTTTTGGAGACATGATCATATCCCCTTCAGCTTTTTGGTCTTTGAAATGAAAGATTACATACTTTTCTGGCTTTTCTCCAGGAGGCAGCTGCTCAAGTTGCATTTTGACATGGAGATTAGAACTGCTGCAATGTGGACTTCTATTACTTTTTCCTTGCATCCTTTCTAGTGACACCCGAAGGGCTGTTGGCTTTTTTGTCTGTCCCATACCATTGTTGAAAGATTTCAAACTGTTGGTAGTGACTCCAGATTCCAGAGCTGTTTGCTGGTTTGAGTTCAGCAGCACATAGGCATCCTTCAGATGTTTACAAACTTATACCTGTTTACCCTGCAGCTCATCTGCTGTCTGATGCTCACACACTCAGCTAAGCGAGGTACTCACCATTATTGTGGCATCTGACTGGAAAAGCTTGGTATTGTCAGTAAACTTGGAGATCTGACAGAGCATTTCCTTTTCTGTCATGAATGGTGAATAAAATGAGTCAGCCATAGCACTGGTGCCTGGAGGGCCCCAGGACTGACTCTTCTTTGCCCTGAAAAGGGAGCATTAGGCTCTTTCTTTGCTTTCTCTCTCTTATTCAGCTATTTCTGTTACGGAAGGACCCTCAGATAAAAGACAGCTCAATTTCTGTAGCTATTTCAGTTGAGAAACCTTGTTAAAGGCATCTTGAAGAATCCAGATACATTATGTCTGTTCCATGTCCATGTGGTTATTGATCTTCTTCAAAAACTCTGGCAGGGTGCTGGGCCAGGATTTTACTACACAGGAAGCCAGATTGTCCCCTTCCAAACAGGCTGTTTATATGTAGGCTCAGTGACTGCAAGTTTTAGTGTAGACTTTCCATCTTTACATCTTGAGATGAAATCAGACTCATGAATCAGTAGTTCCTGCAACACCCTGAGTATCTCTGTTTGGAGAAAAAGGTTACCTGAGCAAGCATGATAGTCCCTTGGCATAGCAATAGCTTAAACTTTTTGTAGTCTTGCAGCTGCTATGAGTTCCTTTAGAGATCTTGTGTGAGTGCTGCTATTCCACATCTTATTTATTAATTTGAATTATTAATTTATTTTCTTTATAAAAGGACTAGAAATTGATCTATTTCCTCTTCTCTGCCTTCCTCAATGATGAATCTCCCCATTGTGTTTGAATAAAGTAACACTTCTCTGTTTAAGTCCTTAATGTTCCTGGGTGTTCCTTCTATACTTTTACCCTTGGTAGTCCCAACAGGTCCTATCTCTGCTTTTGAAGTATTTAAAACATCTTAAAGTCACTTTTCTACTTTCATGTTGCCATTACAGATTTGTCTATCTGCAGATTAAGTTGATGCTTTTTCATGCCTAATTCTTCCAGGGAAATCTTAATCTCAACACAGTGACAGGACCCGAGGGAATGTCCTAAAGCTGTGTCAGGGAAAGGTTAGTTTGGCTATTAGTGAAAGGTGCTTCACACACAGGGTGGTTGGGCACTGGAACAGGCTCTTCAGGGAAGTGGTGACAGCACCAAACCTGACAGAGCTCAAGAAGCATTTGAACAGTTCCCACAGGCACATGGTGTAACTCTTGGGGTGTCCTGTGTAGGGCCAGCAACTGGAGTTCAATGATCCTTGTTGGCCACTTCCAACTCAGGATGTTCTATGTTTCTGAGAAAGGACAAAAATTTTAAACAGATAGGACTCTCAGCTTTGAAGCATCTGGAAGCTGCTGGAGTGTGCCACACTCTGGATCACTGCTGTTCTGCATTAGCAATTTAAACATGCCTGGTAACTTTGAAGTACCACAGATAATGATCTAGAGAAAAACTAGCAAGCCTCTGTTATTTTCCTGGTGTTTTTCTTCCCTAAGGTGAAAGAACTAAATGAGCACTAAAAGGACCATTAGATACAGAAAAAAAAAAAAAAATCAGGACAGCTAGGAGAGTCAGAAAACAAAATTTCAGTCTAAAGAATAAAAGAAAAGTCATTAAACAAGTTGATGGTATACAATGTTTGTCACATTTTGAGTATTTTCGTGGACAGCTTTTAACACACTTTATTTTGAGAAGCAATTTTGGGGTTATTTTAACAAAACGTAAATCCCATTTTTGCAGCTAAATACTTCAACTTTTTTTCCCTATTTGTTGAGGAATTTTTTCCCTTCCATAAAAGTTTTGATCAATGGCCGTTTAAGGGTAAATACAGGAAATTCAAAACAGTAATTCTATGAACAAACATTTGTCTTGAGTATTATTTAGGATGTTTTATCTTCAGTGTTTTCCATGCAGCTTTGTGACACAGATGTTGATTTTTAAGTCCTTTAACAAGTCACTTCTTTGCCTGAAGGAATTCGGAGACCTTATGTTTTCTGGAAAATTGATGTTTCTGTTTCACTGCTCTGCTCCTAAATGTCACAAATACACATTCTACATAGAAACTGTGTAGAATCACAATATGAGCTGTGAGCTTATATGAAAATTTTCAGAAATATCAATCTGATGGATCAATACCAATTTCATCTAATACAAGTTATTTCATCAATTTCTCATCTCAGCACTGAGGAGAAAAATCCAGATCAGTTTTTTAAAGAGCAATTGTTTAATCACAGTAAGACTTAAATCAGTGGAGTCTGAGAAGGCGTCCATGTATGCAGAGGTAGCATGTACAGCATCACAGCAGCTGCATGGAAATACTGTTTGAGACACTTGTGGAAATCTGTTTTCTTTCGGTGTAGTCAGGATTTCTAACTTGCTCTACCTGGCCTGTGAGACCTTTCATCTGATATTTGGAATATAGCATGTTATCTGTCTAACTATCTCTGTCTCACCTTGTTAGAAAATTCAGGTAAATACTGCCTTGGAGCAGTTGCAAAAGCGTTTATTTAACCTCTCATATTTGTTTTATTTAAAATTATCCCTTACTTTGTTCTTTCATTCTTTCCATATTTAAGAACCCAGAAAAGTAAGATTTGTTTCCCTTATGAAATTCTGTGCAGCTAGAGAAAGGCCAGCACACTAAATTTAAGTAGTGGGTCTCCTGTGGCATTTGCACATTCAAGCTGCAGTTGCATACAAATGAACACAAGGAGAAAATGAAATTTACTGGCATGAGTTCCATTTCTAGGAATTGCTTCTACATTTGCTGAGCTGGCACCTGTCACAGGCAAACACTACTTGGTTAATATAGGTTAACCAAAACAGGATCAAAAGAGGCATAATTAATTTAGTGATTTATTAATGATGCATAATTAGCCAGCAATCAGTGAAACACACATTTGGGATCAATATGACTAATACAACAGATGAAACAGAATACTAAAGACTTCTAAAGCATTAATAATCTTTACATATTCAAAATCTCCTTTTGCAACTAATCCTTGCAATTACAGGCATCTCTTTCTGGGAATGTGGGCACACAGTTGTAGGAGATGTGGCTGCTCCAGCCTTTGGTGTAGTTGTGCTGCTCCCCACCATCACCTTAAAAATAGAAAGGGAAAAGGGAAAAAAAAGTGCTGCATGATTTTAACACTGCTAAAATGGTGGACTGGAGAAACACCAGAACACGATTCTCAGCTCTTCTCAGGATTTGGATGGATGGCTTTATAGAGATTGTATAGTTTTTAGAATGCTCAAGGCTCCAAGCTGAGCTAAATTCTGCAGTCTGAAGAAGTTATTACCCATGGTGCTGAGATTTTTGTTCTTAATCTGTTTGACAAATGAGATTAAACTCATAGCAAATTAGGCAGTGTCCTGTAGAATCTCAGGATTCTGGAGTGTGTTGTTGTGGTTTACTGACTTGTCTTTTGGCACTTTTTTCCTCCATCTCCATAGCAATTCTGACCTTGCTAGGGATGAAGAACATTTGTAAGTAGTGTCTGTAGCTTAATGTCTTGGGTTGAGCTGGCAAAATGCCAGCTGCCCAATACAGAGTCAGTCTTTCACCCCCACTGAGAAAAGGAAGAGAGAAAAAAAACCTCCAAGATTAACAATTATATATATTTATACAGAAAAAAATTTAAAAACTACAGTATAATAAATATACACCTACACAAGTTAGAAATAACAAAAAATAACTTCCCACTCCCCATCAAACACAAATCCCACCATTCTAAGTACAAATCACTCCAGAGAACTCAATCACCTGAGGGACAGACCCAAGCAGAGAGAAAGACTAAGAACAAATATATTACTACCCCAAGATAACATGGTGGTAAGCCAGCGCTGGGCTGTTTCTCCTGGGACAGCACAATATGTCCTTCCCAGATAAGAAGTCATGAAGGACCTGAACTAAGCCCCTTCTTCACCTGCTTTTATATCCAAGATGATGTCAGAATATGGTATGGAATATCATTGGCCAGCAGAAGTCAGCTGTCAGCCTACTCTGAAAACTAAAGCCTAAATTTAGGCCTAGCTTAAACCATAACACTTAAGTATAGTCCAACTGAACAGCTGAACTGTAGACAAGAAAGTAACTTTTATAGGTCAGCAGAACTTTCTTATTTCTAGCCTAGGTGGCTCAAAATGCAATTCTACTAATTAATCATTGTATGTGGACATAATTATCTTTATAGACTGCTAGTTAGACAGAATTACTGCAATTTTTTTTCTTTTAGTACCTAAAATCTTAATAAAAATATGGGTTTGCTCAAAGTATGCCTAGCAGTTGTGTACCTATGAAAAGTATACTGCTTTGGTGTGCTGTGCTTGGTTAGAACTAGCAGAGATATTTCAAATTTATTTCTACCCTTTCATCTCTGGTCTCCTGTTGTTATTATAATAGCGTATTAACACGCGTTTTCCTGCAATTACTACATTTAATTTTAAATATGCCTTCTGACATTTTCTGCCTTCAGTACAAAATAAGCTTACTTCATCTGTTTGATTTGCTGACATGAAGTACACAAAATATATTGGATTTTCTTATCTGAACTTTTTTGTTTATTTGCACATCAAAGAAAACACCTTAAAATGTGACTAGAATAACCCCGTTTGCTGAAGTAGGTAACAAAAGCTTGAAGACATTTGATGGGAAGTGGAGAATTGCATATCAAACGTGTAATTTAAATATTTCTAATGCTGCTATTTCTGATATTCTGCTGCTTAAAAGTTATTAAATATGCTATCTTTCAAGGCCAAGATAACAAGGGACAAAATATGAAGCAAAATAGAGTTTTCAGGATGCAGTAGCATAGTTTTGGGTGCATTTTAAAAACAAGAATTGCAAAGTTTTTTTGGGCTCTTCAGGTAAAAATGATATAAACCCACAGATGACAGTTTAATGGGTTTAGGTGGGAGGATGAAGCTTTGGAAAATAAAGAAAGATGGTACAGAATCCTACAGATGGATTCAGCTACTGACTAAAGTTCAGTAATGGCAATCATAATGGTGACTTACTGCTAGAGATACAAAATTTGGGAGCATTGAGGGCTTGTATAACAATGAATAATCCCAGCAGACTCTTAAAGGACAGCACTTATGGATTCCACTTGGACATTGAGCCACTGATTGTAACTCTTTGTGTTTGGTCACCCAGACAATTTTTTAAAGTAAGAATGTTGTGGGGAGCAACCTCACAGTCCTTACAGAGGTCCAGATAGATGCCACCTGGAGCTCTTCTCTTGTCTATTGATGTAGACACTCCACCACAGAAGGTCACTTGGTCAGGAAAATAGTGCAGTTCTGTATTTACATTTTTGACCATATTTTGTTAATCGCTAAAACTTGTGCATAGTTCAGGATTATTTAAACATTCAACATTCAGTCTGTAAGTTTCCTGTCTGAGTTTGAATTTTAAAAATTTGCGAATGAGTAATATTTTGAGAAATAAATAACCAAACAAAAACCCTCAAACATTTAAAAGAGAGAACCAAAGCTGTGTCTTTAGGTTTTCTCTTTGGGCATGGAGTCAAAGTGACAGATCTTTTGTATGTGCAGTGTAGATGATTAGGAGCTTTCAGGACCTTCCTTTACAATAATTAAAAAAAAAATACTGAATATATACCCTGAAAACTACTGCTAATATAAAATGTTCTTTTCATTTCATGTGTTTTGTGTTTCAATGGGTAAAAAAGGGGAAAAAATGTTGCTGAAAAACTATCTTTCATCTTCTGAGAAAGATTTTGATGCATAAGAATAAAGGATATTAGAATATATTAAAAATGAGGATTACATGAAACATCTTGAATGTTGCTCAGTGAATTAGTTGTTAAAAATTAGACCTTTTAAATAAATTATTCAAGAGTATAAATGAAGTAAAATAGAAGATGTATTTGAAATTAAGTTTAAGAAAAGAAACTAAGTAGTGACTCTATGATGAGATTTTCTTTCTGACCTACTGAAATAGTTTGCATCCTAAAAAGTAAGAGTAATAACTTCTTAAAAAGGAGAGTCACATTCAATTGCTGATGTTGCAACTTTATGAGGATAGGTAGCTATATTTTACAAGTGTTACAATTTTAAGATATATAAAATAAATTAAAAAACCCTTTTCAGAAGGACTTAGATCACTGTCCTCTTGTGAAATCAACAAGAATTACTTGTCCAGACCCAAATATCCTACACTGTTTACTGATCTAGTCCAGATATTGGAAAGAAAATGATGCATCTGTAGTCACTTCCAGCAGAATCATCTGACTATAAATACCTGGAAAACAGTCTGCTTATCTTGCTGTTTCTCCAGACCCTAGTCTTTCTTCACTGTCTTCATTTCCATTGTAGTGTGTTCTCAAAAGCCACCAGTGTTTGGGTAAAATTCATTGCTTTATTTGAAATGTGCATAATCAGGTTTTCTACAGCCAAGTCTCTCAAAAGATTGATTCTGACAGAAGCTAAAAGAAGCAAAAACTCTGCATTTGCTTTCATTTCTTTTACAACTGCAGGGATCTTTTTTTTTCTTTTTTTCTTCTACTCATTTCCGGAAAGCTACCCTTAATATCAGGTGTGCATCTGCAGGGGTGGCTGCTGATTTATTTCTGGACAAAGGGAATGAAATAACATTCAACACATTCAGACTTCCATGACTCTTCCAGTAGGTTTGTGCAAAACTGGGTCTCCTTCTTGCATGTCCTCTTGCCTCCTTCGCTTGCAGCACAGTCTGTTTACAGCAAGGGTACAGGCAATTTCAAAATGAGCAAGACTTTGTGTAGCATAAAGCTATTAAGAAAAACAATAAGAAAAAAAAACCAATACTAATTAAATGCATATTTTAAATAGGAGCAGGGTTTGGGTCAGCCATTTTAGTAATCCTATAAAAAATAGTGAACTTGGTGTGTTCTTCTGATGGTGAGGTAAAATCCCATAAATGGTTTTGATTTTCAGATAAATGAAAGAAGACAGAACATTGTTAAATCTGCTACTGCTTTTGCTTAGGAAAAACATGAAAATATATTTTTTCTCCAAGTTTGCATATATGTATTTGTATAAATTCTCTCAGCCGTATGGGAATGTACCAGAAATAATTTCCTTTAAAGGTTATATCATGAGGCAACCTAGACCAACATGGTAAATGTAAGACTATATGCAAAATATTTAAATAAGGTCTCATTTAGTAGTTGTTTTTAAGGGGGTGAAGTGATTGGGGTTTACAGTCAACTACTCCAAGTAAAAATTGATTATTTAATATAAAATCTGAGGATCAAGACTTATTTGGGGGATTCTAAATGATGACTGAATAAATTCCTTTAATTGTAAATAATTCTTGCAAAATGTCTGTGCCTCAGTCAGTATACTCCTTTGTTAACATTTGGGGTTATATATCAAACAGAGCCCTCAAACCTTGACAAACTGGGCATTTTCTCCTGACTCATGTGGTTGTATTGCATCAGCTTACTTTCATTGACATTACTGTCACACTTCAGTACTTTGTTTCTTTTTGTTTTGGTTTGTTTTGGTTTGGTTTTTTTTTTTTTTTGGTTGGTTTGTTGGTTGATTGGGTTTTGGTTCTTTTTTGGGATTCTGTTTGTTTGGGGGGGGTTGTGTTGTTGCTTTTTGGATTTCTTTTAAGAGATACTGAGAAGCGAAGTTGAAGAGCCTGGAGGGCTTTTTACTGAACCTATTTGGTTCTGAAAGGTATGAAAGTAGAAATGTATTGATACATTTGGGAGATAGAACAGGCACTTCTAAAACAATGCCAGTGAGTGTTTTCAGCTCACCAGGCTGTTCTCTGTGGTTGAAGAGGGAAAGACACAAATATAAATTGCATTCAAATTAAGGATAATAGCAGTATTTGGAGCATGCCAGTTGTTTTTTTACTGAGAAAGTTTCAGTTTATCCACTGGACTTTTCTTACAGTATTCAGTGTTCCAAACAGTTTTGGAGCTCTGCCCTTAAAATGCTCAAATTTTAATGTTGGTTTCACTTAGCAAGATTTGAAAAAATATTAGTTTTACTTATTCCAGCATTTCAGTAGGCAGCTTTCTTAACAAGCTAAGATCTGGTGATTCGTGACAGTATTCATCAGTGAGCATATAAAAAAATCCTTTGCAGTTTAAAGATTAAACATAGCTATGATATAGGGAATATTCAGTTTGGAAAGCAGGAAAACAACAGAAGGGCTATAAACATTACTTTCTCATCAGCCAGAATTAGGAAAGAGTCACAAAAAGTCATGCACATAATTATGCAGGAGTAATAAAATTTCTGTGAGATACCTAATGAGGTCTGGAGTCAAGCTGTCCAAATAATAATTCATGTATTCTCACCATGAGTGATTAATTGCAAACATTCTTTCTTTCCTAAAAATGACATTGTTTTACTTTAGTATTAGACTAAAAAGTCAGTTTCAAGAAGCAGAAAATATTGTCAGAATTTTGTGTGCTTCAGTCTATGACAAATTCATATTGGCACACTTGTGCCTCCAGGTCTAAGAATTTATTTGGCTATCCAAATAGTATAATTTAAAGTGTGTGTACACATATATATTTAATAATAGGACTATGGAAAAATATTTGCTGTAGAAGCCCAGATTTGGTGTCAGGAATGTCAAAGCTTGGCTCATCCCAGGTGAGGATGGTGAATAAGCAGACCTAGTTCACAACTATTTAACAAAGGTTAAATCACACCTATAGTGAGGTGTGACTCCTCTACAGTCAGAAAATAAATGGAATACCTGAACAATGCTTAAAGTGCTGGTGTTTCAAAGGGGAAATGTTAATGCTATT
This sequence comes from Pithys albifrons albifrons, assembly GCF_047495875.1. Classification (NCBI taxonomy): domain Eukaryota; kingdom Metazoa; phylum Chordata; class Aves; order Passeriformes; family Thamnophilidae; genus Pithys; species Pithys albifrons. Next base: position 103,894,360 of record NC_092458.1, on the reverse strand, counting down.
ATCTTAGTTTCTTCCAGTGCCTCTCATCCCAGAGTTTCTGGACTGGGGCTGTGTATAGTTAAAAATTCAGCAGTCTTGTTGATTGAATTGTTATCATCCAAAAGGAAATTACTGCGCTACAGCTATTTGGAGGATTTTAACCATCCCATTAACAAAAAGTTATGCACTTTGTACAGTGTTTGACATCATGCAAGGTTGTTCTAACTGGCTTTAACTAGTTTTCTGCAGTACCTGAAAATCTTCCTGATAGTTTGCCTAAATGAATCCATTTAAGAGTTGAAATTTTGCTTCACATGCAACAACACAACTACTGCAACAAATGTAATCAAAATGGATTTGTTCTATTTCTTGCCCAGACTGTTTTATCTCTATTCAGGGAAAAATATGAAGTGTATTGTTTAGATGTACTTCTTAGTGAAGCACGACTGTCTATTCTGGTTTTGTATTTTGAATTTAATGCAGCGCTAAATAGTAGAAGATTCTCCGGGGACACCCCCTTGTTGTGGGGGAGAAACTTGCGTGCCCTCATGAGGTTGAGAGCTATGCTGGAGGTGGTTTGTGCCGCCAGTAGGGTCTCCCATGCCAGACAGGTCTCAGCTGAAGGGTCAGACAAAGTGTGTCCATGGGCAGGATGGGCTCGCTAGCCGTCTGGCAACCATCCTAGGAGAAGGACAACTCCAACCCCAAACCCGGGCAGATGGAGCTCGCTTAGCCCTGTAAGGCCATCCATCTAAGAGAAGGATACTCTAACCAAACCTAAGTCCTGAGGTATTCACTGTCACCGTCCAAGCTCGCTAGGCCGTGGCAGATGAACCTTAGGAGTAAATGGTGGGGCCAGTTCTGCACATGCTGTACCTCACCTAAAAAATCCATTGCGCAGGCTCGAAGGGTTCACCCACATTGCAAAGCCCTGTAGCGACAGGTGAGGGTCGAAAATGGCAGGTGATAGGAAGCAGCTGGAAGCTGCAGACCCAAACCTGCATGCAGGCGGTTCAGGATATGGGTCATTAGAGACTTGACCCCGGAGATGACAGTCTCTTGCGGCAGCATCCTGAATGACCAAGCAGCCTTTTCTAGGGACAGCACTGCTTGCTCCACATGGAGAGGGGCCTAGCAAAGGTGGCCTAAACAAAGCTCATCTCCACACCCGGTTGGATAACTGCGGCCAACCGGCATCTTCCATGCGGTCAAACAAAAAGAAAGAGATTTCAAAGGCATACACCTGCCTGCAAAGGTGTGCTCAAACTAACACTCGCATGTTGGAACATCAGAACCATGCTTGATACTGGGAATAATGGACGTCCTGAGCGTTGTTCTGCTCTAATTGCCCACGAACTGTCACGGCTCAACATTGACATTGCTGATCTCAGTGAAGTTCGTCTTCATGAGGAAGGCAGCCTTAAAGAACATGGTGGTGGCTACACACTCTACTGGTCAGGCAAACCCAAAACCGAAAGACACCTTTCAGGAGTTGGCTTCATGATCAAAAACTCCATTGCCTCCAAACTTGAAAATCTGCTGACAGGTCATTCCGATCGCATTATGTCCTTATGCCTTCCCCTACACAACAAGAAACATGTTGTTCTTTTTAGTGTATATGCCCCAACTCTGCAAGCTGACCCAGCGGAAAAAGACAATTCTACATAGACCTGCGCCACCTCACCCAAAATGTTCCTGCAGATAAGATCATAATCCTTGGTGACTTCAACGCCAGAGTAGGTAAGAATTCTGAAGCCTGGAAAGGAGTCCTGGGCAAGCATGGCATTGGAAACTGCAACGACAACGGACGCCTCCTGCTAGAGTTTTGCGCAGAACGGCAGCTCACCATCACCAACACTATCTTTCAACAGAAAGACAGCCTGAAGACAACCTGGATGCATCCTCGATCCAAGCACTGGCACCTCATTGACTATATCTTAGTACAACAGAGAAATGTCAGTGATGTCTGTCATACTCGAGTGATGCTGAGTGCAGAATGTCAAACAGACCACCGCCTTGTGCGCTGCAAACTTAACCTCCACTTCAAGCCCAAACCTAAGAGAGGCGGCATTCCAAGGAGGAGGCTCCAAGTCAGCAATCTTCAAACAGCCACAGTGAGAGACAGCTTCCAGGGAAACCTTCAAACTAGACTTAAAGATAATCCCATAGATCCCTCTCCTGAAGCGCTTTGGCAACATATTAAAAGTTGCATCCTGCAGTCCTCTGAAGAGTGCCTAGGGTTCTCCTCCAAGAAAAACAAAGACTGGTTTGATGAGAACAATCAAGAGATCCAGGAATTGCTGAAGAAGAAGAGAACTGCTCACCAAGCACACCTTGCTCAGCCATCTTGCCATATAAAAAAAGCCTCCTTTCGTCTTGCATGCAGCAAGCTCCAACAGCAACTTCGAGACATTAAGAACAAATGGTGGCTCGACCTAGCAGAAAAGACACAACTATGCGCAGATTTGGGTGACCAAAAAGGATTCTATGAGGCCATGAAAGCAGTGTACGGACCCACACACCAGGTTCAAAGCCCACTACTCAGTGCAGATGGTCAAATGCTTCTAACAGATAAAATCTCCATCCTGAACCGATGGTCTGAGCACTTTCAGACTCTCTTCAGTGCCAGCCGTGTAGTTCAAGGCTCAGCAATTCAGCACATTACACAACAACCGGTGAAACATGAATTGGATGCAGCCCCTACTATGGGAGAGATACTCAAGGCCATACAACAGGTGAAAACTGGCAAGGCAGCTGGGATTGATGGAATTCCACTTGAAATCTGGAAGCATGGAGGTCAAGCACTCCATGCCAAACTCCACAAGCTTGTTGTGCATTGCTGGGAACAAGGGGAACTACCACCAGATCTCCGTGATGCAGTCATCATCACCCTGTACAAGAAGAAAGGAGAAAAATCAGACTGCTCAAATTACAGAGGTATTACTTTGCTCTCCATTGCTGGTAAAATCCTTGCAAGAATACTTCTGAACAGATTAGTACCCACTATTGCAGAAGAACTTCTACCTGAAAGCCAGTGTGGTTTCAGAGCCAATAGGAGCACCACAGACATGGTGTTTGTTCTCAGACAACTGCAAGAGAAGTGTAGGGAACAGGACAAAGGTCTCTATGTAACCTTCGTTGACCTCACCAAAGCTTTCAACACTGTGAGCAGAAAGGCCTGTGGCAGATCTTGGAACATTTAGGATGTCCTCCCAAGTTCCTCAAAATGATCATCCTGCTACATGAGGATCAGCGTGGACAAGTCAGATATGGCGATGCACTCTCTGAGCCCTTTCCAATAACCAATGGTGTGAAACCAGGTTGCGTTCTTGCACCAACTCTATTCACAATCTCCTTCAGCATGATGCTCCAAAGAGCCACAGCAGACCTCGATGAAGAAAACGGCATCTACATCCGATATCGTACCGATGGAAGCCTATTCAACCTAAGGCGACTGAAGGCCCACACCAAGACCCTGAATCACCTTGTCCGTGAGCTGCTTTTTGCTGATGATGCTGCCCTCGTTGCTCACACAGAAGCAGCTCTGCAGCGCTTAACATCCTGCTTTGCTGAGGCTGCTGAGCTTTTTGGGCTGAAAGTCAGCCTGAAGAAGACAGAAGTTCTCTACCAACCTGCACCTCAAGAAGTCTTCCATCATCCTCGCATCACCATAGGCAATTCAGAGCTTAAGTCAGTCCAGCAATTCACCTATCTGGGAAGTATCATTTCCTCAGATGGTAAGATTGACAAAGAGATAGACAACAGGCTAGCAAAGACATACAGAGCCTTCGGAATACTCCATAAAAGAGTCTGGTGCAATAAACACCTGAAGAAAAGTACAAAGATTAGTGTCTACAGAGCCATTGTACTCTCTACTCTTTTATATGGGTCTAAATCCTGGGTCATCTACCGCCACCACCTGCGGCTTCTTGAACGCTTCCATCAGCGCTGCCTCCGTTCAATCCTAAACATCCACTGGTCTGATTATGTGACCAATGTGTCTGTTCTTGAACAGGCAGGGGTCAGCAGTATCGAGGCCATACTGATGAGAACACAGCTGCGCTGGGCAGGGCACGTCTCCAGGATGAAGGATCACCGCCTTCTGAAGATTGTGCTCTATGGTGAACTCGCCACCGGCTGCCGCAAGAGAGGAGCCCCAAAGAAGAGATGCAAGGACTCCCTGAAACAACACCTCAGCCTTGGCCATATTGACTGCCACCAATGGTCCACTCTGGGCTCCAATCGAGATTCATGGAGACACACCATTCACGACGCTGCTGCTTCCTTTGAGAATGCACGGAGAGTCAGTCTTGAGGAGAAAAGACAATGCAGAAAGAACCGTTCCTTGCCAATGTCACCTAGGGAGACGTTCCACTGTGCCTTTTGTGACTGGACCTGCCTATCCCGTATCGGCCTTTTTAGCCACCAGCACGCTTGCAGCAAGCATGGGTAGTGCCCTTCTCAAATCTTCGTTCGCGAAGCCGAGCCATGATGATGAAATAGTAGAAGACACTTAAAAATTGCATACAAATGTTCTGTATTTATCTTAACTTCCAGAAATTGCTGGCATTTACAGTTTATGGAAAGGTGTTACATTATTTAAAGATCATATAGTCCAACACAGCAACATTTATTTTCATTTTCTTTTCAAATTTCTACTCTTTATATAGTGTCTTTTTCTTAAGTTTGCAGGTTCCCAGGAAGTTAGTCTGTCACCTGGGTCTGAGGACAGGCTCTACTAGAATGAGGACATTGTAAAGATTACTCTTACTCTGATCAATTACTACAAAATGTACCACTTTGGTTGTTCAGAAGCACTGTAGGAAAGGAGTAAAACTAAGCTATGAAGTAGGGAGTGTCCAGTAAATTTTTAATTCTTAATCTGACCTGCTTAAATGTCTGTGAATAGCAGGACTCCTATAAAAATAGTTTCATTTTAAAGAGAAGACAAAGAAAATCAAATAACAATAAGGGGAATTTTTTATGAGGATTTTTTTTTGTTCAAATTTAATTCAGTCTCATGCTTTAATAATTGGACTGGATAATTTAGAGATAACTTTTAATTTCTTTGTCAGTGTTTGTAATCTCTGAGAAAAGAATACATGGACATTTGCAGAAAAGTTTTTGTGTGATTTTGAGGTTCCTTTGTTTAAGCAATACTTTTGTAAGGATGCTGGAATGAAAATTGTGAAAGCGCTTAATGCAAGTCAGGTAAATATTAACGAGTGTGTTTATTACAGTGTTTACTACTTAAAGGGTTGTTGGTAATTAAAGGAATGATGAATATTTTCTTCTATCTTCTAGTCTTCTATCCTTCAAAATATTATAGGCAAATGGAATGATAATTAAAAGGGAGGAAGTTTCAAGTCTTGTTTTTATGTGTAGAATTTCTCAGTGTCAGCTCACAGCATTTCTAGTTTGTCAGTTTTGAATTTATGTTCTAGTTTGTGGCCACTCTTTATCCACAGATGAAAGGAAAGGCATTTTCCTTACAGATGTATTGAGAAGGATATTTTTTCTCCCTTCTTTTTACTGTCCCCCAACTCCTGCATATAAATACTGCCTGAGGCCAGGAAAACATCTCTTTCAGTGTGTTCTGCAATCATGAGTTACTATCATTATGTTTTAGAAACATCATAACAATAAAATCCTTTACAAATGTCATACACTTATGTAGCTATAACTTGTATTTAGGCTACTCTTGCTGTTTTCTGGCAACTATTTTATTGATGGGGAATAAAGTCAGATATAAATAGCACTTAGCCATTTAATTGCTGTTATTAATGTATTTTTCTGTTCCATGAAGTATGCAGGAGGACTTTTATGGAGGCTTAAAATCAGTTTCAATATAAAAAAGCAAATGCATCATGCCCTCAATGGTTTAGATGGGTGCACAGGTTTCATCAAAACACTCAGACATCAAAAACATAGAATACGATGTTGCTCTGACAGCTACTTTTTAATAAATGTCTTCTTCTAGAGGGAGAAATGTATCCAACTGTGAAAATGGTAACTTTCCTGGCATCTGAAGCCATGCAGACTTTATTTTCATGAATGAGATACATCATACATGTAGCAAATGCAAGGCTAGCAGAATTATTAACCAAGTTCCAATTCCATCACAGTTTGTTTCCACTGTATTTTGTCACTGGGGAAAAGCAGTGTATAATTCTTAGCACTGACTCCAGCAGGAATCCTTTGTTTCCTGTGGTAAGACAGAGTAACCTTATTCTAGTTTAGCCATCTCCAGGAAACACTAACTTCCTCTGCAACCAGTACCACAGATGGGGAATTCATTGAATGGTTTTGGGTTTTGTGGTCCTGATAAAATCCCTACATGTCTCTGACATTTACTAAACACAAAAACATCATCTTTTCCTGAATTCAGAATTTTCAAGTCAGCCTTAATCAGAACTAATCAATTAAATTCTCGTGGGTCACACACTATATCCAACTGGGCTGATTTGTCATGGGTCTGTTTAACTGACTGATTAAATTTATATTTTCAGCCATTTAATTATTTTCCAGTGTTCCAATTCTGTGAAAATTGATATTGAATGGTTTAGTCTTTGTAGTGAATTTAAGGCTGTCTTCTTTTATGTAGCAATTTGGCATCTAAACTCTGAGATTAGCATACTAAAGTCCAAAAAGGAGGATTTCTGTAATTTTAGTTAAACAGATACACCTGTGGCTATTGTTTTCCCCCACATTTTTCAATTTAGAGTGTTTAATAGAAGTATTCAATTATAGTAGTGTGTTTTATTCCTCCCCTCACCCTGGATTCCTACTTCAGAAATCTTTAAAGAAACCTTTAAACCTGTGAAGGTGTCTGACTTCTTTTGGTTCATGCATGTATTGGCAGAATCAATCATGTTCCCAGCCTGCTTATCCCTGAATCAATTTTTGCAGTCTCAGAGCTGGCCTTTAAATGTAAGGGCTATAATGACTTCTAAATGAAAAAAAACCAAACAAACAAAACAAAACAAGACACAAAAAAAAAACAACCAAAAAAAACCCAAAGACCCCCAAACCTTTTGCTTGATGATGTAGACCCAGTCCAAGTCTGCTTTTACTTTGGGAACTTGCTGAAAGATTGCATTGCTGGCAAGGATCCACATCTCTTGAAAGAACTTGATAGGCTTTAATGGAACTAGTAATTAGGACATTTGACCTTGTCACTTGGAGTGCTGCAAGTGGCATCTTGGGGCCAGTGTGAAGACAGGCCTTGTACACACACACAAGGGAGTTGTCATAGCACCAAGCAAATCTACATAAGTTTGAGAAGAAAAAAGAACACCTCTATATCCCTACATTGCTGCTTCCTTGGTGATTAATAGCTATTATTTGGACATCTAAGTGTTACCCACTTATATATATCTTCTGAAGTTCTTCCAAACAAGACTTTTAATCTTATGCAATAGATGTTTACTTCTTTATTTGCTTTGAGGTAGTTCACCATCTCACACTACAAACAGGAAACCACAGGAAAATGTGTAAAGAATTAAGAAATAAACACTGAAGACCAAAACTACTGATGCTGTGCTAGAAAAATACTATGGAGCTAAACCATTGAAGACTGACTGTCGCATGTGTTCCATATTATAAGGTATCTACTTGTTGAATTTAAGGAAAAGGTTTTACATTTGTGGTCTACCTCTAATAGTCTTCATCCCTGGCTCTGTAGCAGAACTTCATCTGCTTTATTGGAAGTGCCAGGCAGTGTTTTAGTTAAAGTTAATATTGAAGTGAGGCATTTATCATTGAATTTAGAAAAACATATGTGGATTTCACTGTGAACTCTCTTTTTCTCTTGATTGCAGAAGTTTTTTTTTTCCTTTTCCAGTCTTTGTTGATCAGACTTACAAGTTTCTCTTCTGTCTTCAAGTGAAGTAGTGGATAATTAACCCCCTTCATCACATTGCATCATTTCAGAGAACTGATTTATTGTTTGTAGTTTATATAAGATATCAAGGAGACTAATGACTGTAGATAAGAGGTAAACATAATGGCGTTCACTTGATAATAAGAAAACATGTATTGTATTTAAAATTGTCTAAGGGAAATGCAGTTTGGTTTAATTGAAGGCTAGATACAGTTTTTATATCATATTAAATTCATCAGAAAATAGAAATTGGTTTAAATAATTTAGAAATTATTTAAATTAGAGATGGGAGCTCTTTGGTGCTCCATTTTCAGTTTGTCATCAGTTAAAGACAGTTCAATCTATTTATCACTACATTAATCTCATGCTAATGAGGTTAACATAATGAGTAGCCCAGCATTTCATTATATTACATTTATTTGAATGCCCAACTTGAGTACACCGTATTTAATTGAAATAGTAATTTGGGAAATGTCATAGGTTAGAAATGAGACTGAAAATGGAGCTTCCCTTGCATTGCATGTGCAGTTCCTGTTGGTCAGAGAGAAAAAAAAAGGGATAAATTAACCCATTTAAATATATTTAATTTTAATCTTAAATGTAAAGAAAACAAACAAGCCCAAAAAACACCAGGTAGTGGTGCACCTCTACTGAAGCAGACAAAGTAAAGGATATGCCAAGTTTGTAAATGACAGGTTTCCAACTTTTGCAAGGAAAAACAAAATGAGGTTTTTTATAGTTCAGTAGTGAAGAGAATTGATATTTAGGAGTTGCTGGAGCAGCTGTGTCTGAGACCTCCAGATCCTTCCTGCAACTGTTCTTCCTTAAGCTCTTGCCTTCCTCACCTGATGGCCTTGCAGCCCAAGCAACAAGTATCATGGTCTTCTAGAGACGCAAGTTCCTGCTACAGAGGGGCCTGGGGTGTTTTGCACCCAATCCTGTATTAGCCACTTGCTATGTTTTCAGTGAGAACCAAAAGTCCATTCCTATGTTTAGAATTCAAATGCCTGGCTCAAGTGCACTGGCTTGATGTTTATTGAGCAAAAAAACCACAGAAAATGGGGCTATGATGTTATACCTGAGATTGCCCTTTTGAGAGACTTCAACAACAAAAATCTCTACATTAATGTTGAAAGCCACAACTTTTGCTTAAACTGGCAGTGCTTTTGGCCCCACTAAGTGAAAGTGATATGACTGGGGAAAAACCACACACCTGACAAACCTGACTCTGCAGCACCTTTGAACTGTATAAATCACAGTATTAATAGAAAAAACCAAGTACGTTCGCTTTGAAAACTATTACTTCTCAAGTCCTTGTGGACAAAACCTGAATAGTTGCTGGAGGGGAAATCAGTTGAGCTGAGAGAGCAAACAGGTGGCTTGCACTTTCACAGGTGGCCTCTAAATTATGGTAAAACACAGTAATGGATTCAGTAAAATGACTAACTGGAAAAATAAAGATATACGGATATGTGGTAAGAAATGTAAGCATTTCTTGTATGAAGTTTGAAATGAGGAATTTGTGTGTACTTAAAGAGGCTTGAGTGTCGTTGCTGTCTTGCAGTAAATCCTACATGACCACAAGAATTTCTTTGCATAAAACTTGTTGAAAAATTGAGATTGGACTGATGAAATTTGTTTGGTAAGTGCATAATATTTCAGAGTAATTCTGTGTCATTTAATGAATCAATAGGAAGATATTTAGTGTCCTATGACAGCTGTAATGACTGCCACTAAATTTTTCATATCACCTGTGCCTCACAGTGACATCTGTGCTTACCACTAGTATATTTTCCCTGTGATAAATAGCAATGGTGAGCAAATACTGATTTTTCATAGGTTCTTCTGTACATTAGGCTGGTAAGGAGCACAACAGAAATAAATAACTGTGCTTGTCAAACACTAATTAATTTTCATACCACCGTATGAAGGAGCTAAATAAGATGAGACTAATTTTAAAAATGGAAAAGCAACAAAACAAGACTTTAAAAATGCGCAAGAAAGTGTCAGAGCACATTGATAGCAGAGCCAGCAATAAAGGCCATGGTCTACCGTTTCAGAAAGAGGTGCTCATTAAAAATCTCTAGTGGTTCTACTTTTTAAAAAGTCTTTGCTTAACACTGTCTGGAGATTATGAAATACTATGCCACCTAAGAAAATGGAAACACCTGAAATCATATCACATTAAAAAACCCCAAACCATCATATCCCTCCCAAGAACAGAGATATTCTAATTTGCTACTATGTACTGTAAATCGAAGAGCATTTTTCATTTCAAAATACTTAACAAAATGTACAGTCTTTTAAGACTGTGTTTAAATACTTCTTTCAATACCAAAAATTTAAAATGTCACCTAATGAGAGACACAGTGTTACTATTTTATTTATTTTTCAGCCCTTTTAGTTTCTTCAATACTGATAATAGTTACAGAGGGAAAGTTTTCCAAAGTAAGAGATTGGTGCACATCAGAAAGTGGCAGCAACACAGGTTAGATGTCAAAAAAATTATGACACCAAAGTAGAAGGATAAAAACATGAGCTTTCCAGCATTCATTTTATTTCAGCTTATCTTTTTATAGGAGACATGGGTGACAGATGCTCTAAGTTGGTTGTCCTGCTCCAGGATTTTGGAAGGCAAATTTGTCAAGGGAGAGAGCTAAAGCACCTAAGCAATTTTGTTTAGGGAGCAGCTGAGCTTTGAACTTAAGAGACTCTGTTCTCCATTTTAAAGAAGGATTTAATAATAAAAGTTATGGCAGTTTTATCTGGGCTGAGGTCTTCCATATATAGCCAGTAGAGGAGGACAAATAAACCAAATAATGGCAGAATTATTTTGCATTACATTTTGCTTAGCACGCCTCATTTTTCCTTTGATAATGTAAGGCCAAGTTAAATACTTCCAAGTTGGAAGTAGATAGGAAGGATTTATTTACCTTTATTTCTTGTGGGTGGATTACATTATCACATTGGCTGTAAACTCTTTTATACAAATCTATCACCAGTATGAGGCCCAGCCATGTCCTGGAACAGTGTGGAAAGTTCTTTGGGATACCAGCCTTCTCCCTGGCAACTGGTTCAAAGATATTGTGATCCCTAAGTTCTCTGAAATACGTGGTGCGTGTTCTGTTGATGAGATGAAGATGCTCAGTTCAAATGCTGGGTCAGGATTATCCTCACTTTAGAGCAGCATTTTGACTAATTATCTGGAATTCAGACAATTTTTAGGAGGAAAAAACCCATGCTGTTTTGAGAGTAATTATTATTACCTATTTTACAGTTGCTGTTTAAATATAACAGATATAAGCTAGAGGTGTTTTGACTGAGCACACTAGAGTATAAACAAGACTATTTTGTGGAAACTGTATAGCTAATAAGTCATCCATATATATTTTGTATTCTAAGATTAATTAAAACAGATTGAATATGAATGAAGTGTTAACTTCTGCACTATTTGGTTCCCTTGATTTATCTCCACTCCCTTATTTAACAGAGGAGAAGACTGAATGGGGATAGTGAAGTTGAAAGAAAACTGATGCCTTTTCTACAGTTACATACTGTGGAGCTGCTGTGGGCTGTAATTTGTGATAAAATGTGATACTTTAATTTGAAATCCATAAAAACTCATTTACTTAAAGGTTTCAGGAGGGATGTAGGAGTTAAGCTAGTGGAAGAATAATTCTTGAGAGAACATGAACTTAAAGATGTAACTGAGTGTCTTGAAACCTTAAGGTGATTAGTGCAGGAAAGTACCAGTTCCATCATCTCAAAACCCTACGGTTATCAAAAGAGATTAATTTGTCAGCAGCTTCTCTTAACACTCAGTGCCTTTGCCAGGATTTGTAGCACACACTGGCACATGTGCATCTTGTCTGTTTTCCTCTGAGACAGATTTAAACGCAGATTTCATCACAGTGATGGAAGAGTGGAGTCCTGGAGGGTCTGTGTCCTTAAAGTATGACTGCTGATGTTTTTTCTTTCCATCAAAATTGGTCATCCTCATATTTTATATATAAGTATGAGGGCATGCCACTGGGTGTTATTAACCTTTCTAAAAGTCAGCCTTCTACATTTAGCTCTGGGAAACAGAGAAACTTTCTTCCTTGAAATGTTTAAATACCCTGTGGTGAGATGTTTTATAGCCAGCTTCTGCTTCTCTGCAGTTCCATAAAATTTATCTTAAGTCTTTCATTTGCAAGATAGCACTGAAAGTACTTCTATCAATAATTTTCCTTTAAAATTGCATTTATTAATTTATACATTGAATTGTGAACACTATAAGCTGAAATGCACACTTACATCTAACTTTAGTGTCTTATTCTAAACATTAGCATTTCACTTCCAGAAACCATATGGGCTTCTTCAGCTGTGAATTTGGCAATATGTGGTCTGTAGAAGAGATTGGATTAATTTTTCATTATTGGTTTAGGCCTGTACATTGCATTAATTGCAGTTTGTCACTTCAATTTTTCTTTGTATTATTGATACACAAGCTGCTTGTGTTAAATTGAAGGTTTATGTTCATAGTGAATTAGATGTGCAAGACTAGTTCAAGACTTAGGGCTTTTGCTTTTGCAAAAAAGCTCTTTAAATGCTTCAGGAATTTGAAAGCACTGTCTTAGTATTTGTTTTATTGTCCTGATTTTCTGTTATCACTATGAAAAACAGAAGATACAATTCCTATAATTAAGGGTTACTTCACTAGTTTAATCAGTCCTCTGTGTTGTTGTATTCCAACATATGCAAAATGCCAGCCTTCCTTAGGTGATTACAGAGACATTCCCCTCACTGCACCAAATACAAATAATTCAACTTCTAAACTATTATATCCCTGTATCACTTGGCTATATGTTGCTAGATCAGGATCTTGCCTGATCTCCACAATCTTTGAAGTGATAGAGTCATCTTTTGAGGACAACAGGGCTTTCTCCAGCATGCTTGAATGTGGCACATCTCAATCCATGAACCACTATAGGTCAAGTTTTCTCAAATGGTCTCTGACTCAATTCTTATTCATTGCTGGTGCATTCTCTCCCTGAAGTTTCACTAAACATAGGGGCCTAGGAGATCTTGTTGTTGACGACTGAGACAAGGAGAACATTAAGTACCTAATCCTTAATCTTTCTGCTACTAAATTACTTGCCCCATGTGACAATGGGCTCACAGTTTCCTTGCTCAGACTTTTAATACTTATGTAGCAGTAGGTGCTCTTCTTGTGGGCCTTAATGTCCATTGGAAGTCTCAGCTACAGAAGAGTTTTAATTTTACTAACAGGTTCACTAAATGGCTGAGTAGCATTTCTGAATTCCATCTGCTGTATAGTTGCTGAGTTTTTGCACCATGTCTGTCATGAGTTCCTGGCGTTAGCCATACTGGTGTCCTGAAATGTCTTATTGCTTTCTCCAGCATGAGGATGAACTGTTCCTTGTGCTTCATGGTCTTCAAGGACCAGCCAGCTTTCTTGAGCTCCTTTATGTTCAAAGCTGCCCATGGGATCCCATTTCCCCAATCTCTGTCAAATGATATCTGCTCCCTTAAGATGAAAGTTCTGTGTTCTGCTATGTGCCTTCAGTTGTGAGCTAATAAGGTACAACCAGGATTACCACTGACTGCCACATCCCCTTCTAAGTTTCTTTCTTGTTTAGTGAGTAGCAGATCCAGGTGTATGTCAGCCTTGGCTGTTCCATCCAGTACCTGCATCCCTGGGATATGACAGTCATCCCCTCATACCATCCTTTGTGATTTCTTAAGTCCTGTCATGTTGTGTTCCCAGCAAATGTCAGGGAGGGGGCAAAGTTTCTTATGTGAACAGGAGTCCATCATACAGAGATTTCCTCAACTTCTTTACAGGTTTCACCTGCTACCTGGTCTTGATCTGGTTGGTTGTAACAAAATTCCACCAGAATGTAGCCCTTAATGGCCTCTTAACTGGTCCTAACCCATGAGCTCTCAACAAGGTTTTCTCCCATCCTGTAATCTTCTCTCCCTCCCTGATTTTGTACTGCTTTTGCGCACAGAGGACAACTTCATTCTCTGGTCTCTAGCCTTTCTCTTCTGAAGAGCTGAAGTCTTTCCACCATAGCTTTTTAGTCATGCAAGCTGTTCCAACACATCTCAGTTACTCCCACAGTCAGGATTTTTTGGCCATAGTGTTTGAGTTCAAGCTCCTTCTGCTTTTTTCACAGACTGTGGGCACCTGTATACATAAATTTGAAGAATACAAACTTTTGCCTTATCATTACTGAGGGCTTTTTCTTTTTTTCATTGCCCCACATCACTTACTTTTGAATATTTAGCTCTCTTAATTGTAAATTCTATTCTCCTTCTTCCTCTTGAGAATTCCTCCTTTTGAAATCTATCCTTATTTATTTAAGTTGTTTATGGAATCAAAATATGTTTTCTGATAGATTTAAAAAAAGTAAAAATTGTTAAATACAATTGTTTAGTACTTCAATACAATGGAAAGCTCTTCATGAGTGAAGTTATTCTCTACTTACTTTTATTTCCCCCCCTTTATAAAGTACTCTCAGGATATCTGATCCTTAATCAGGTCTCTGAGCAACCTGGTCTAGTAGAAGGTGTTCCTGCCCATGGGAGGGGGGTTGGAACTTGACGATCTTGAAAGTCCCCTTCCAGCCCAAAAAATTCTGTGATTCTGTGATTAGTAGAACAAAGTAGAATAATATGGAAAATATATTCCCGTACTGAGAGTATTTTTAATGAGTGTTAATATTTCACTGCTTTTAAGGAACTCTTACAACCTGCAGTGATGTACTGCTGTTTTTCTTTGCTCACCTGTTGTTGTCATGGAAGTTGACTGGTGGAGGTGCAACAGGACTGTTGTTGAGATGCAGGTGGTGGCTGCTTCAGGCAATATAATTGTCAGGTTCTTGGGAAATCCATGACTCCCTGTGTGGATAAAAACAAATCTACCTTGTAGGGGCACTCTTCACAGGTGCACTTTATTTTTAGGTTAGTATCTTTTTCCAGAATGACTTAAATGTATTCAGCTGCTAGGCACACAGAAATATTGCAGGGGTTTTTCATTGTGCCACAACATTTGAGGTGCAAGTAAATTGGTTGATGAGGGTAATTCCTCTTAAACTTTTCTGCAGGTGGGAAGATCTGGGCTTGTTACAGATTGTGCCCTATGCTTCTCTGTGCTGGAGAGAGCATGAGAATCATAGAGTAGTAGATACAGTTGCTCAGGTCTTCACTGATTAGCATTTGGGTAGGAAAACAAATCGTTGGGGAAATCAGGTGTTTTTGAACCATAAAGTAAAGGTAGAAGTCCTGCAAAAAAACAAAACACCCAAAGTACAGCACAAACCAACAACCAACCAACTAACTAAACCCAGAAATAGATAATTGAATTTTAAGAAAATCTTGGTGTAGTTATTTATACAACTATGTATATAACTACGTATACAGGTTTGATTTAAGTATGCAAGTAGTTTGGTTGATTATGCTGCAATTACTGGATTGAAGTTGAACATATGTTAATATAACTGTTGGTAGTAGAAAGAAGAGTTATTTCTTCAAAAGAATTACAAAATCTTTTGTTAATATCTTACTCCAAGAATGTTTGTGTTAATGATCTTTTTTTTCTTAGTTATAGCCAATAAATAGAACATTACTGTACATAGATCTTTGTTTAGTTAATCATGGTAGTTTAAGAATGAATTATTAGACTGAAATTTTCTGTGCTTCACACTGCATTGTTTCCTACAAAATCAGAAGTTTAAAACAGATGTGATTTTTATAACTGAAGAGGGCTGATCAAGACTATGGTGAGAATTTAAAAATTCATGAAAGAGAAGTTGAATTACCTTTTTAATGTTACCTTTAATGTTTTCTGATCATCTGGCAAAATAACCATGAAATGGAGAATACAGAGTCACTTTATTATGAACAGAGTCCTGATTAATCTTTGTTACATGAGTAGGAACTAAGGAATGTACATCATGTGAGTCACTGAATATTTTATTTATGGTTAGTTTAAAAATTGGGCGTATTTATTTGTTCAGATCATTGCTTATTTTTATTGCTTATTCAATATGAAAAAACCAAACATCTATATTTTGAGACAACACTGGCTGTTTAGTATCCATCTTACTCTTTGCCTGTTACGATGTCTATTCTGTGAATTGCCAACTAATTTGAAGTCTAATGGAGCTGGGATTACATGGTAGGAAGGTATTTGCTGCATAACTTCCAGCTGCAGCTGCCATGCCATACAGTCTCTTTCCTAGATCCGTGAAACTCCAAATTCTGCACTGAAAGGAAAATATGCAGTTTTCTCTGCTTTGTCTCCCTAATCTGTTAACATGTCTTGTTTTAAGGGCTATGTTCTTCTCATGAGTGAAAATTTTTTAAAATGTTGAAAGTTTCCTCGTTGAGAGAGAATTATGTAAATATAGATAACATTGGGCAGTGCTGGGTAAGCACAAAAGCCTTCTCAGTCCTGTAACTTAAAGTCATGACCCAAAACCCTCACAGGTGTGTGCGTGTACTGATTTCTCCACATCTTTCTGTCAGTGTCCTTGTGACACTTCATTCTGTGACAAACTTGTGCTTTGAGGTGTGTCCTCACCAGCACAACTGTGAAATGGATGTAAGGTGAGGGCAACTGAAGTTTGGGGGTGAGACTCCCAAGTCTGCATTTCTCCTTACTACTGAAGTAGGATGTCTGTAAGCTGTTAAAGACTAGCAGATTAAGTATGTAGGACATTACCATGAGAGATTATGACAAGGTTATCATTTGTATTTGACTTAGACTATTTCAGGATTCCCTTGACATTATTTTGTTGTGGTTTTACTAAATTCCTTTAAATTTTATGCATTACACTTTTTGCATTACCTGATTCGTCTTTAAAATTCCATAAAAACCTAGGAAAAATCTTACCATATGTGACCCTGATACTGCTGCTGCATCTCCAGGATAATAAGTAAGTCTACTTGAATTTGGCTAAAGTTTGGTCTGTTTATGTCTGTCGTCTATTCAAGTCAGAGCCAATCACACAGTAAAACTCAGCAGGCCTCCTGATGGAATACGGCACAAATTGCTTGAAGGAAGAGAATTGTTTATAGGAAACCTGCCTAATTTTCTCCCAGTCAGCTTGGAAGCATGCTGGTAAATCCAGTAGCTCCTTCAGTGCTTGTGGTCCAGAGCATGCTAAGTATCCTCAAAAGGAGGAGAGCTTTCATCCTTGCAGAAAATGGGACAGGCTTCATGAGTCAGGGCAAAAGCTTTGTAGGGAAAAAAAAATCTTTCCTGTCAGTGAAAAATGTTTCAGCTTTTGTTCTGAGCCAAAACAAAAGAACTGCCAAATATTTACTGTCTTATGGCATAAAACTTTCCACCTCCTAACAAGCTATATTATCACAGAAATGTGTACTTAGTATAAACCAGATCTTTAAAAATTAGTGTAATGAAACAAAAATTGCTGGGGAATGTTCAGCTATGAGGATGAAAATAAGGTACTTTCAGTGTCCTTACTTTGTACTCCCAAGCACTCCCAATGGGGAGTCAAAATGTTCTCTGTAATAATAAAAAAACAGTCTCAAATGTTTTCTTTCATAAGGAGAAAAATAAATGTTTAGTTAAACAAGAAGAAAACACATTCTCTGATTTATGCTGAGTGACACCAGCCCTCAAGGAAAGGGATGATTAATTACAGGGTTGCTTGATAGGGGCTTACAGGAGTAACTATTATAGCTTCAGTCAAGTTAGGACGAGTTTTCTGGCAAGCAGCTCATGTTTTAAGGCATACACGAAGGATAGAAATAATTTGGAAAAAAGCAGAAGGGGATAGAAAAGAAGATGAGAAAGTGAGAAGAAAATATATGTCCCAGGGACCATCAGTGGGAGGTGAAATGAAATAAAGAATATTTAGATGTTTATTTGCTCCCTGGTAATCTTATAATTGCTTAAAGGATGGATAGATTTTTAAGAAACAGATGTTTGCAAGGGAGTTTAAGATTAAGTTTGGTTTCAGCACTATTGGTAGGATACGGATTTTTGCATTTGACTGCTTATCTCATTTGTTAAATTTAGAAGGAAGATGTGAGCCAGAAGAACCAGAAACTGTTTGATTACATGAAAATTATATATGAATGTGTATATGTGTGATACTTATTGGTACGTTAGTTCTAAAGGGTAAATACACAATGTAACAGGTATTTAATTGCACATCACTTTCTCTTTGGCCAAAATCATGATTTCCAGAACAAAGAAAAATTATTCAAGAATCTTCTGTCTCGATAAACTTTAAATTGAGATATCAGGAATCTGACTGTCTTAAAAAAATCAATCAAACGAAGAAAAAAAACAACAAAAAAACCCACCAAAAAAAACCAAAAAACGAAACCACCTAGATATTGTGGTATGAAACCAGACAGGAACTAAGTAGTCACTAGTCTCTTCCTTATGCCCCCACTGTTCAAGAACTCCAGTGGTATGGGGAAGAAAAAAATCTATATCTTGGAGTCTGTCTATTCAGGTGGTCATTTGAGAGAGGAGAGATGATATATGTTGGGTTGGTTGCAGAAGTCAGCTCAAATTGGATCACTGCTGCGCTGAGCAGGTTCCTTACAAGGTTTGGTTTTACTCATTTGGATGGTTCCTCCTGTAATACTTTTCAATGAAATACAGATATAATGCCAACTCAAATAATGGATTACTTTTCCTGAGGTTAGGCATCCTGGAGGTGCACATCATATTACTCCTTGTGCCTGTATTAACCTCGAAATGCACCTACATCCTTAAAAAAAGTCCTATCCCATGAAGATCTTTGCCTTTTCCCAAGGAAGATGTAACTCACATTTTCTCATCCAGTTAATCTCCTTCCACATTATGCAGGGTGTTTGTTTGGGAAGGAAGATCCTTTAGTGTTTACTAGACATGTGCCTTCTAGTTAATGTGCATCACAGTGCTTGAATGTCCTAGTACTCATTACTTACAAAGTAGACTTTAATAGCCCGTTGCCTTGTTCAGTGTTCCTGGGGACTGATGCATGACAGGGAATGTGATAAACCCAGCCAATGCTGTGTTTCTTGGCCTGGATGTCTATGAAGTAGTTTCATAAATGAGTCAAATTGTCCAATTAATTTCTTTATGGAGGTTTGTTTCATGATAAAACTTGTTTTACAAAGCTCAGGGTACTTTGGGTGGTAGTATTGGTTACATGGTATGTCTCTAACCATCCAGTTAGAGACATCCATGGTATGTCTCTAACCATCTCCACCACAGAAAGCGTGTAGTGTTTGCATCAGCATGCTCATGGTAGTTGTGACTTACTTGATCTGTCAGGCCTTCCTGATTTGGTGTTCGAGAGGCATTGCCTTGCTTGATTATGGCAACATGTTTTACACTGATCGATATCCTGCGTAGTCAAGTCCAACCTTTGATCACAAAACTTTCTTATGACCTGTGTCTCTTCTTTGATGTCCTGAGTAGATCACTTTTACATTCCCAGTGGAGGTCCGCATGGGCCAGTTAAGTTCTAGCAGACTGGCCCACCAGTTGCTTGTGCTGATGTTCAGTGGTGACACAGTTCTCAGTCATGTGAGCATCTATGTCACAGACCTTTACAAGTTTCTTTACTCAGGCTGCAATGTCTTGCAACAACATGGCAGTCCAGATACATTTACCCCTCTGCTGCCGGTTGGAACCATGAATCTCTGCAGAGAGCGACCTTTGCCACATTTCCCATTCGGTGATATCTAAAAGCAACTGTAAAGCTTTTAAATTCTGCAAACTGACTTGATTTGTCTTTTTCTTTCTTTCTTATACTTGTGGGGGACTTTATATAACAGTTTGAAGCCATTACCCCTTGTCCTGTCACTCCAGGCCCTTGTAAAAAGTCCTCCATCTTTCTTGTCATCTCTCTTCAGGTACTGGACAGTCATAATTAGGTTGTCTCAAAGCCTTCTCTTCTCCAGGCTGAACAGTCCCAATTCTCTCAGCCTTTTCTCATGAGCAAGATGCTCTTATCCCTCTGATCAACTCAGTGGCCTCCTCTGGACTTACTCCAACAGATCCGTGTCCTTTCGGTGCTGGAGACCCATGAGCTGGATGCAGCACTCCAGGTGGAGTCCCAATATCTCTTTCTCAAATGCTTCCTTCATTATGTCGTCCCACATTGTTATGTCATCAACATACCATGAGTTCTGGGCAGGTTCACCCTGTTCCAGTGTCAATCCATGGGAAATGGCTGTGCTTCCACCTGTGGGACACCCAATTCCAAATACTGGACAGACCCCACTCATGGAAGCCAACTGTGACCTACAGGCTGCCACAGGAAAAGAAAACAACATTGATCACATCAGGTGTGGCATATCATCTGCTTTCTTTGACTCCAGTTTGTACTGGAGTTCTAAGGTGTCTGGTATGGCAGCACTCTGTGGGAGAGTGGTTTGTTCAAGTCAGAATAGTTTACTGGAAGTCTCCACACTCCATCAGACTTATGAACTGACTGTATGGGACTATTAAAGTGTGATTAAATCTTGCTGATGACTTCTTCATTCTCCACTTGATCAATCAGAGGATCTTGAATGGTGCAGTATTGCCACCAGTGCAGCTTCATAGTATCAACAACACTGTTTGATATGCAGGAACCTCACTACAGAAGGATCATCTGAGAGGCTGGGTTTAGGGGTGAGTGTGAGTGCATCCCTTAAGGAAAGCTGTATGGAGTTCTACCTTAAAGAAAACAGAGCTACCTGGAGTATGTGTGGTGGTTTGTGACCAATTAGAGACTGTAGTGTATGCAAGCTGAATTGGTTAACCAATTATGTGATAGCTTGTTAGATGTGAGAGTGCATAAAAGTTGTGGATATTATTGCATGAGAGTCAGTCAGATCTAGATCTACTAGGATGTGAGGTGATGTAATAGGAACTAATAGAAACTAACTTCTTCTACTATGAGCTATAAGAACTGTCTGTTAGCCTATCTTGAATAAGCTCCCTAAGATGTGAGCCTTTTGATCAAGCCTTCTGATGTCTGCTGTGCCTGAGCTCTTCTGACTGTCAGTCCACAGCCCAGCTCGGTATAAGGGGCTCCCCCTATAGCTGGGCAAGATAAACAACTGTTTAATCTTCATGGTGTCTTCACCAAAGGCCCACTGGTACACTTTTGGGTCTTTGATGTATTCTCTTCTGAGGTAGTCTATGACAAGGATACCCAAAGAATCTGGGCTGGTCTACAATAAGGTGCTTTTGCCCCTTGCCACCTGTTAGGCTCACTTTAGCAGTTGTAATGCCCTATTACTCCAGAAATCCAGGTGGGTTCTGCCCCCACATACCTTGATGACTTTATGTTGCTCTGGACACCAATGTTCACCAAAATGTTATTATCCTGTGGGTCTGATGTGCCAGGAAATCTGTTCCATACTATCCAGTAAGCCTAGTTGTCCTTTCCTCTGCTTGGCTGGAGGTGGAACCCCTCTATTGCTGATCAGAGCATTCATCGCCTGATTCCTGGAACTGAAAACTAGAAGTCCCTTGGACACTGCTTTTCCTCACAATTTATTTGCCTCCAACCTAGAGGCCCATGTAGATACATCACCCCTCTTCCTTATGTCTTCCCAGTGGTCACCCAGGTAAAATCAGAGGGTGACACATGGCACCCACACGGCTTTTGCCTTGACTCCAAAAGACTGAAACACCAGCTTTTGTAGGGAAAAAGGTGACTTGTTTTTTTCAGTGGCTGGACCTGTCAGGACACTTCATAATTAAGATGCAAGCTCACAAGGTTAGAGAGGAAGAGAGATTCTCTTTAGTTTACCAGAGCTGGTCAGCCTATGCACAGCTGTGACCTCAATGTCTGCCCAGACTGTTACCCTCAGGTTGCTGGCATTGCCTGCAGCTCCACTGAGGATACCAGGGTTGATGCTGCTGTATGAAGTTTGTGTCTGTATTACCCAGTAGTGCAGTACAATACGAGTGAACTTGCAACAAAACAGTTCGTGATTAAAGATCAGAAATATGCATATTTATGTATTTATGCATATTTCAAGGGATTTACATCAGCCTGGCTCTGCCCTGTTCCTGTCAACAGCAGCTGAAGATTTAGATGCTTCTGAAGTACAATGTCAGTTTAGCTTAATTCAAAGGGGATGCAATTTTGTCCTCTGAGACTATTCTGCAATGCAAACCAAGACCATGGAAGAGGTGGTAAGAAATGTTTGGTTCAAAAGGGTATTTCCCACCTAACCCAAAATGTTAATGCACTTAGTTAAGCATGTAAACATACTCTAATGTAACTTGCAAGTGCTCTGCCGAAAATGACCTGAACCAAATGGCCTCATGCATTACTTACTATTTTCCATATATTGCAACAGTAAACACTTCTAATTCTGAGTACACTGTGCCTGTGTTCCTATGGCTCCTGTCTGGTATAATTGATGTGAGCAGGTATAACATACTGTACTCCATCTTCACAAAATTCTTTATTAAGCATCTCACAGACTTGTATTGGTGTAAATGAAGCTAAAATGAGATAAAAGCATGGAAATTTATATCCTTTAAAATTGGAAGTGTATTTTGCTTCATATGTTCATGCCCCTCATTTTTAAATGCATGAACTTAAATAGGATTTCAAGAAAAATAATTTAGAATAAACAAAATGATGGTTAGCAAACTGTATTTATACAATAGAAAACAAATAAAACCTGTTAAAATCAAGTGCTTTTGAATGTATGTGTGAAACATACAAGATTTCTGTTGAAGATTCCTAATTTAGAACCACAAATAAGCTTTTCTCGTAGGAGACTAGAGTCCTACCTGGATTATATTTAATAATTTCTGACCTTTGACTTTATGACTTTGTGTAAGAAATCCAGACTTACTCTTAAGCTACTGGGAATTCTGAGTCGAAGCTGATGAGTTATAACTGGTTGTTATAACAGGTTGTTAAGCAGTCTGACTGTTTCATTGAGCATAGCTGCTGTTGAACATTAAATTTCCTTTTTTTTACATAGCCAGTAACAAGAAAAATCACTCATTAGTATTATGAAAGTATACAGATGTGGGTGAATATATTCTAGGGGGAAGTTGGAGTACTGTATGTCATTGATAACTAGGCAAAGCAAATGTACTGGGGTAAAACTTTGCTGATAGCCTTAGAAACCAACACTAATGGTTATGGCAAAATATATCCATATACCTACAAGACCCTTAATTGATTTTTCTGTGTATTTATTGGCAGACAAATGCTTTATACTTCATTCTAATTTCATATACTGTACATGGCTAAGAGCTGGACATAAATGTATTTACATTAAGTTCTGCTTTATTGTCAATTGAAAGAAAATTACTTTGGGAGACATAATAGAGATAACAGCAATTTTTGGCACATGGAATTGAAATTTCTGCTTTAGTTTTGATTTTTTTTTCCTGTCACATTGTAGAAATTTTTCCACATCAATTTTGGATAGTGTTACCTAGATGTATATGCTTATCTTTTTTCCTTTTTGCAAATATGAAAAGGCTTCCTATATGCATCGCCACGGTCTGTAATTACTGCTGTGTTGCTTCTGGTTTTCAGTGACAAAACTTGCAAGTACAGTTTTTGAAATATTATCAAGCCCAATAAATTGCAGTATGACAATTTTCTATGACTGAATGTATATTTTTAAACTATAACATATATTGACCTTAGTCTTCCCTATTAGGTTTTGATAGGTGGCTTTGGATGCTACTGAAGGGAGGCAGAACTCTCCCACAAGAACTCTCCTTGTATGTCAGTCTGTTGTTTGGCTCAAAACAGGTCCTGTACTTTATCAGCTGTGCTGAAAGCTAAAGAGGTGTTTAATTTCCATAGATTTTAACAGGTATTAGGCAGAATCTTGTGACTGCATTATCTTGCATTACAGGCTTTTTCCTAGCATAGCAGAGAATGGAGATATTCCTTTTATAAAAAGATGCTTTGTTGTTCAGTATCTGAATAAAAGTCTTATGTTCTGAACATTTCTTTTTTTTTCCTACCTTATAGTTGGAGAAGAATCTGCTTATATTCTTGTGTTTTTGTAGTCCCTTTTACCTTTAAGAATTGTGATGTTAATACTGTAGACCATGAGTTGATTGGTAAAGACAAGAAGACTTTAACAAACCTTAAAAACCCCAAACCTGTAATCTAACCTGGTCTCTTAAAGTCTCTGACTGCACAGCTGATGAGTGGGACAGGTTTATAAAAGTACAGTCTAATAACATAACAAGATGGAAGGTACCAGCAGTATGGGAAAAAAGGCAGTCTGAAGAAAAGTCTAACTTATGTAGAAACATTTTCGTAGCTTGATCACTGAAAATATATGAATGTAGTCTCTGATGTCTTACAAATTCAAAAGGCACATTTAACTTAGTATATAGTATTATATGATGTTCTCAGGAGAAGGTTCAGTTACTTTTCAAAAAAAAATATTGCTTTAGAAGTTGCTTTGTAGAAATCAGTTTTATCTGTGGATTAAAGTAATGAGGGAAGAACCTGCATATAGTTTTTCATGTTAATTAGTTCTGCACTGCCTTTTCAGTAATTGCATATGATTGTTTCTTGTATTTATTTTATAAGCTAAGAGCTGATAAACATTTGGTACATTTGATTTGAATAATTCTGCACCCCACAATACAATATTAATCATTCTTCTTGCTCAAATAGTGTGCTGTTTTGAGAAAAAAATATGATTTATGGGTCTGGCCATTTTGTTCCATCAATTAGAGAAAATTGTTTTGGTAGTTTCATTAATAATTTGAGGCTTTCTGTTGGGAGGCAGCACTCATGATGGTTTTATAATTTAAGAGAGAGACTGTTACTTTTTATGCCTTTGCATGTTGCAGTTTGGAAAAGAAAAAACGCTTATGATAACTTACAGAACTACAACTTTAAAACATACAGGTTACATGAGCTTCAGAGAAGTTCAGTCAAAACTCCAAATAGCTGCCTTTTACTTATGAAAACAAACATGCATGGCAAGGAAATAATGCTGCCATGTTCTCAAGCCTAGTACAGTCAACATTCTGGCAGAGACAATATAACCACCCAGATTTTTGGGGCCAGGGAATTCTATTTCTTTTATTATTCTTTTTTCACTTGTGTAGCCTTCTACTAGGGCAGGGCAAAAATCTATCCAGTACATCAAATAGGTTCTTAAGTCTAATAGTCATAATTGAATACTTCCTAGATTTTTCTTTTCAAGGAATATCTTGAGTTCTTGCAATTATGCTGTGCATATGTCTACTAGATCATCTTGATACGTTTTCAGTTTCCATAACA
This sequence comes from Pithys albifrons albifrons, assembly GCF_047495875.1. NCBI lineage: Eukaryota > Metazoa > Chordata > Aves > Passeriformes > Thamnophilidae > Pithys > Pithys albifrons. The sequence goes on along the minus strand of NC_092458.1, from coordinate 103,869,232 downwards.
TTAAATATATCTACCGGATGATATAACAGATATACAAAAAAACGCCACATTCACTGAGTCACAGAATGGGTCTGGTTGGCAGGAACCACAATGGATCATCTGGCCCAACCTCTATGTTCAAGCATGATGTGGTAGTTTTGGCCTAGTAGGCCTTAGTTTTAGTTAGGCCTTAGTTTAGTATGCCCTGAATGTGCTATCCAGATTAGGAGGGACAGGTTATCACCTGACTTAAGAAACCAAAGAGATATTTCATGTCATCTGATGTCAAAACAGGTATAAAAGCAAATGAGGGAGGTGCCTCTCCCCTCTTTCCTTCATAGCTACTTGCCTGGGAAGGAAATTGTTGTGTTGTTCTGGGGGACCAGGCCTCGCTGCCGCTCACTGCTACTTCACAGCTGGTTTTAGTTTGAGAAAGTAGACATTTTTATTGTTAGTTTTTTTCTCTCTGTTGCTGGGTGTTTTTCAGGAGGAGTCTTTTGGGGTGTTTTTGTGGGTCTGGGTGGTGGAATCTGTATTATTGGGTGGGTGACTCAATGTGGAGTTATTGTTGTTTCTTCTTACTTTTGTATATATGTTATATTGCATTTGGCTTTTAATTTTTCTCTCTTTTGTGTAAATATAAAAACCTTCCCATTTTAAGTTTCAGTTTTGGGATACTTTTTTCCTCCCTCTTCTTTCCTCTGGGGTGATGGAGCTTTGTTGTGTGGTTAATACTTGGCATTTTGCCAAGGCTTCATACCAAAACACAGGATCATTCCAGAGCACATGGCACTGAATTGTGTCCAGATGGTTCTGGACTATCTTCAGTGGGGGAGACTCCACATCATCTCTGGGTGATCTGTTCCAGTGCTCAGTCACCTACACAGGAAAGTTCTTCCTCCTGTTCAGGTGGAACTTCCTGGGCATCAGTTTCTGCCCATTGCCCCTTGTCCTACTGCTGGGCACCACTGAGCAGAGCCTGGTCCATCCTCTGACCCCTCCCTGCAGATACTGACAGACAATGATGGGACCCCCTCTCAGTTGTCTCTTCTCGAGACTGAACAAGCCCAGCTCCCTCAGCTCTTCCTCATCAGAGAGATGCTCCAGTCCCTTTAGTTGTCTTTGACAGCCTGTCCTGGACGTGCCTCAGGAGCTCCATGTCCCTCCTGTGCTGAGAAGTGCACAGCTGGATACAGCAGTCCAGATGTGCCTCATTAGGTCTGAACAGAGGGGCAGGATCACCTCCCTGATCTACTGGCAATGCTCTTTCTAATGTACCCCAGGATACCATAGAGGATACATAAAGAATTAGTATTGCTTATGTAGTTGTACATAAAGGCGTTATGTAAGTTAAAGTTATTTCTGATAGTTGATTTCCTCTAAGGAAAAAGAAGCTATTCAACTGAATCATTTTTCATTTGCACTCACTTGCCTTGATTCTGGAATAAGCTCACATGTAGTATAAGTACAATTTCAGCTTCAGTGGACCAATTTACAGAAATTTTCTAAACCTCTGAAGTTGCCTTGCAAAGACGTTAAGTCTTGAGGGAAAAGAGTGATAAATTACAGAAGATAGGATAAACAGCCCTTTGACTTTTTAATAAAATGTTTCCTAGTCCCACTAGATCTCTCATTTGTCAAAGTTTTTGATATTTTGTTGATCTCAGAGAAAATAAATCATAGGTTTATCAGACTATTTTGCCTCATACACAGGTGCATCAGCATGCATTGCACATCTCAGTAAGCAAGTAGGAAAAGAATTCTCAATCAAGGAGCTTAAGATGCAATGTTTTGCTACCTAAGACTGATTGATGGTGCCAGGGGTAGCACAGACTTTGTGTTTGCTCTCATCAAGCCCAATAAATTTAAAGAAGGCAACTGCAGTTTAACTGAGGATTCTCTTGTCACCAAAGTATGTGTCCTTAAAAAAAGCACAAACCCACACAGAAAAAGAAACAGAACCTCCTGCCACTTTTGGTAAGTTGTTAGCCACACAGTTTCATTTTTAAACGGATAGCTCAGGACCATCAAAATTAGCAATGTGCTCTTTATTTTCTCTAGAGTGAGCTTTCCCATTGCAACCATCAGGATCAAGATTTTAATGAGTTTTCTTGGTTGGAATTATAATAATGATAATAATGATAATGATGATGATGATAATAATAATAATAATAATAATGAAGTCACTTTCTTTAAGCTCTTAGTCTGTAATGGGTTTGAGTTCAGGTGAGTCTGGAGGAGATGCATCTGTATGTATTTGAAATCCCTGTAGTATGAACATTCTTTAAATATCATTAGACTTTTTAGTTCAGGAAAACTTGCAAAAAGTGCTTCAGAGAATCAGAAAGCCCTTTTGGTATTTGCTTTCTAGAGATTTGCAGTTCTTAGGATTTTTGTGGCATATTGTTTAAATTGTAGTTAATATTAAAATAGTAAATTGGAGTATCCATTTTACTACTAAATTCTCAAAAAATGCCTCTTGCTCTGACTATTATACAATATTATGCCATGAGACAAGCAAATAGAAGAAGAATAAGTATTCCATTTTTAAGCCTGGAAAAGAGGCACCTGGAGAAATTAAATACACCTCCATTTAATACATATGTATTTAAACATTTTGTAACACACAGGCTCAATCTAGACATTCTCAAATTCTATGCATTTATTTTGCTATCCTCTATTAATGTATCAAATCAGCATGTAGCCTTCCAGTCTGGGAGGTCATAGTTTAGACACATTGGAAAGATAAAAGTAAAATCTGCTTATGCTTTTGATTTGAACTTCAGTTTTTATTAAAAGCTCCTGGGAGTTTTAATATTCAGTAGAAAATGTTTGCTCTGTCAGGCAAAAGGTTCAGAGAAATGGACTATGGAGACTGTGCTACTCCAGAAAATAAACACTCCAGATTCCTTAATTTTGTATCACATTTGGTACTGTCAGTCACTTTAATCTCAGCAAAATACTCAATGAAGTCTGTTTTACCCTGAAAAATATTTCCATTACTGTTTTCTAATTTAAAATGAGAGAATATAACCAAGTGTACAGCTACCCACAATTAAGAACTGTAGTATGATCTGAAGCCACTCAAAGCTATGCAGTTCAGATATCAGGCTTTAAAACAGCAAAGTTTTATTGCTGAAAAATTAGGACAGCTTTAGCATATATACTGAAGAGTATCTAGAATGTCAAACAAGCATTACTCCCATTTGTTTAATTCTTTCACCTTAAGCCATAAAATGTCAACTAAACCCAGAAACTCTTTTAGTGTTGTTAGATATTCTTCATAGATGTAGGGCTTAATCTTCTACAGTACAGTGAGCTTTAAACATGAATTCATTTGCTGAAATTAACTCTGAAAAGCTAATGAAAAAATGGTTATATTCACAAATGATATAGCACATCATTAAAATTGCCACCTATAAATTATTCTGCAATATTTTAATGTTTCTGACTGGTTCCTTCCAGAAATTCTGTTAGCACAATTTGCTTCTAACATATTACAGTCAAAGCTCTTGGGAATGCAGAACATAATTTCACAAATGGATTTGGGGTAGGTTTTGTGTGCTGCTTTTGCACGGTTTATTCTGGCATCACATTAAATGGATGGAGTAGCCTGAGTAGCCTGAGTCATCCAGGTAGGAAACACTACGCAGTGAGTCTGGACATTCCTCATTTTTAAGGTACAGGAACTGATGAACTGTCCTTTAAGTTGTGTCTGTTGCTTGGCTATAGAAGTGGTCTGGAGTTCCAGCCTGGCTGGATAGAGCCACTGTGTGAAAAGAAGACTGACAAATCTGTGTCTCTCATGACAATTTCCTTTACAGATAGGAACTTGCTGCTTAGTGAACACTTGGGTTATCTAACTCTGAAAGCTTTGCTAACTTGTTGTCGCTTGCATCCAGTAATGTAAAGGAAGGAGGTCATTTATACAGTGCAGTTATAATTATGAAATAAATTTAATTTTGTGGATTTGATAATATGGACAGTAGAAAGTAAAAGACCTGTTCCCCCACCTTCACCCTAAAAGTTTACCAGTGGCACACACTGGAAATAGTTTTGGTTACCATATATATACCAATAGACCCATCACTAGGCCTTTCTTACAGACCTGATGATGAAGTGAAAGAAAGCTTTGGTGCTGGTGTTGGCTGGAAAGTTTTTGTCCTCTCCTCTCTTCAAGACGGATGTGGACTTGGATTTCAGTCTCCTTTAAATACGGCAAACTGCTCTAGTTTATATATAGGTGCTAAAAACATATTTGACATAGTAATTTCAGCCAGTCTTTTTTCCAGTACACCAGTAAATAATCCCGTGCTTACCTACTATCTAGTTAATGACATTTGCCTTAATTTGCAGATATAAAACAGTGCACCAGAAGATTTTAATCACAAATTTTTACTATTAAGAACCCATTATTTAAGAAATAATATTGTCCCTTTATTATGCAGTAGTGAATTAAATAAATAATTTTATTTAAACCTATGAATTATATTGACATCTCAGGATATTTTTGCAGCACTGCATTTGTATTTGTTAAGACTTTCACTGAGAACTCACTATTTAAAGTTAAACCCTTAAGTCCTGTTAAGATTGAGGGGCTATTTTCTTTGTCATGGCTAGCTTAGTCCCAGAGTGGCTTATTACCATAGATAATACTAATTAAATATCATTCTTCTGAGTCATCTTCTTTTCCCACTGGTTTCTTCCAGAAGAGATCTTAGCTATATAATGTGCTTGCACTATTAGAGTTTGTTGAAATACTTGTGACCAGAAGTTCTTATGACTCAAAAAAGATGAAAAGGACAGCTGCTAAAGCAAAGTAATGCCTTTTGCCAAGCACAGGTAGCAGGAGATGATTTGCCACAAAGTTATTGAACAAGAACATATCCAGCAGCAAGGAGTTCAATTGTTGTTTTATGGAACACAGTCAACTTTTATTTGCTGATATTCAAAACTGCACTATTCTTCTGTGTAGTTTTACAGCTTAATTTATTTTAAATTGTGTACTTGAGTGACAATATTTAAAGAAACCACAAAGCAATCTTGAATTTCAGAATAATCTGTATGTTCCGGATCCCATTTATGATCAAATTGTAAAGTTCCTAAGATATAAAATACTAAACCTACATGGCACAATTTCTGTGAACATTAATGGTTACACTGGATTGTACAGTGAGGTGGTTTTTATGGGTAATATATTAGAATACTAAAAGCTTGAAAAGTAGCTGTTGTCATGCACATGATAAATTTTATTTATCATAAATTTATACTTCACCTTTATTAAGCTACAAAAACCTTGTATATAATTCCACTCTTGTAAAAATGTTTGAAGAGAAGCCCTGCCTTAAGTCATTTAAGCAAATACTTAAAAGTAAAATGGACAAAACCATATATCTTAGAACATCTAGTCAAAGGCACTTGTCACTTAATAAAATTGTGAATTGCTTGTTTACAGCATCAGCATTTCCTGATGCTGATATATTGATTAAGCAGTAGGAGTGTAAAACTTTTGATTGTTGAATTGTTTTAGTAGAACATTAGTTTTAATGTCTAAGAGCAGTTATTGTATACAAAGGGCTCCTAGTAGATATTTCCCTTGCATAAAGCAGTAGTGTAAAGTATCACACAGAGAATCTGGATTAAAGACTAAAGGCTACAGACTTTCTTACCAGTACAGTAGACCAAAACTGCAGGCAGTACTACCATGAATGCAGTATCCTCTAATTGTAGTCAGCAATAATAAAAACTTTTATGTCTGGAATTCCAAAAAAGTACAACATACAGATCTGGGGTCCCCAGATAAGGAAAGACACGGACCTGTTGGAGTGAGTCTAGAGAAGGCCACCAAGTTAATCAGAGGGATGGAGCATCTTTCTTATAGAGGAAAGGCTGAAAAAATTGGGATTGCTCAGCCTGGAAAAGAAAAGGTGTTGGAGTGACCTAATTGTGACTTTCCAATACCTAAAAGGAGCCTACAGGAAAGGTGGAGAGAGACACCATTTACGGGGGCCAGGAGTGACAGGAAGAGAAGGAATGGCTTCAAACTGAAAGAGCATAGGTTTAGATTAGGTATTAGGAAAAAGTTCTTTACTGTGAGGATGGTGAGGCACTGTTACAGGTTGCCCAGGCAAACTGTGCCTGCCCCAACCCTAGCAGTATTAAAGATCAGGTTGGGTGGGGCTCTGAGCAACCTGGTCTAGTAGAAGGAGTTCTAGCCCAAGGCAGGGGGTTGGAACAAGATGTTCTTTAATATCACTTCCAACCGAAAACATTTTATGATCCTATGATAAAATGATGCTAAAGTATTTTATAATAGGTGTTCTGCCTTGCCATGATAATAAAATGTTAATACCTATTATTTTAGCAACCTGAACAGAAATTGACAATAGGGAAAATGAAACCAAACCACTGATGTGCTTTTGAAGACATTGGCACCAACTTGCCTTGTCTTTCCCAAAGTGAAATGAAACAGGGGTGTCTTGGATTGAGCTGGCAAAATGCCAGCTGACCAATACAGAGTCAAAGCTTCCCTCCCCCACCAAGAAAAGGGAGGAAAGGAAAAAAAACAAACCTCAAACTAGGTTTATGCTTAAACTTACTATGTATATTTATACAGAAAAGATAAAAGACATGGGCCCATTGAGCCAGGAGCAACTCTCCCTTATGCTAGACCAGGTTTGATGTTCCTCATTAGCTCAGCTTTTGGGCACATGAGCATCCACATGAAGAATCTCCACAGATTCTACTCAAGCGGCAGTGTTCTGCAACACATCAACAGCCCACATGGGCCTCTTCACACTTTTAATTAGTCTTCTTTTATCAGTCCAGCCACCCTCCGAGGGCATTGGCTGTCATCCACAAGTCAGTGTAGAGGTGAAGCCTTGGCCACCCCTCTGTTTCAGCAATGTCCAACACACTTGGTTGTTCTTCTCCTCCTGGCTGGAGGCAGGGCAGTCTTATTGCTTTTCTTGACTCTTTTCTGGGATCTCTGCTTCAATTATGTGGACAGCTCTTTTACCAGCTTTCTTCTGTTTTGATTTCCATAACTGGGCCTCAAGCACAGACATAGATTCACAGTCCCACCTCCTCATGGCTTTTCCCTGGTCATGTAAGAAGGATCACAGTTCACTACATGACCCATCTTGGGTTTGCTCTCTGTCAAGGTGGGGCAGGAGAGAAAGATAGGTCTCTTGGGTTCTAAGGCCTCTCTCTGGAGTGGCTACATTCACAGCAGGTACAATTGGAGCTGTCTGAACTCACAAAGACAGTCAGTAAAACAGTTAAAGCAAGCATCCAGCAACAAGAAAACATTGTTTATATTCTACATGTACCAAAACTTTGGAGATAGCAAGGAAAGTTTATATAACAATGCTGCCAGGAAGCCTGCCAAGCTGCTGGGACTCCTGCCAAGGTCCTTAGTCATGGCCCGTGTTCTTCACCATTTATCTGTCTTGGGTTGAGCTGGCAAAATGCCAGCTGCCCAATACAAAGTCAAAGCTTCCCTCCCCCCACTCAGAAAAGGGAGGAAAGGAAAAAAAACCCTCAAACTAGGTTTATGCTTAAACTAACTATATATATTTATACAGAAAAGATAAAATTAAGAGAAACGACAATATAACACACACTTTGACAAGTTAGAAATAACAAGAAATCACTCCCCACTCCCCATCAAAAACAGATTCTATCACTCTAGATCCATAAGCACCCTAAAAGACACCCAACAAGAAAGAGAAAGTATAACAACAAAATGTTTCTACTTAATTCAAACAAAAGGCAAGTAGCGGCAGCAGGGCCCGGACAGCAGGGCAGCAGCTGCATGTCTTGCTTCTGCTTTGGCTATGATGGATCTGAGCAAACACCTCCCACTCCTGCACTCATATTTCAGGTTTGCATCATCTGGTATGAAATATCTCCCTGGTTACTTAGTCAGCCGATACCTGTCTCTCCCAGTCCACACAGACTCCTTCAGCCTGCTAATTTGAGGCCTAGCTAAAACTACGACAAGGGGTTTGGTGGAAACAGTCATCACATTATTATTTTGTGTGAGGGACAGATCAGCATTGTTTTGTAGCAGCATCTTTCTGATACTGTGGTCTCGGATTGAGGAACAGCATGTGAATAGCACTAAGATTACTCATAAAGGCTGGTACCAGATTTAGCTGAAAGAACAGTTGTTTCCTGACCAACAGAAACGTATGGGTTTGATGTGCAGGTGTGTGCTAGTCCTGTCTCTGGGTTTGAGCCACATAGGAATGTATCTCCAATACCAGGAGTAGGACATTTCTGCAATTGTCATTGTGCAGAAGAAATAAATCAGGTATTTAATGTAATTATTGTAGTTCAAGATTTTTGATGCATTGATTTCTAGGTAGTTTTTGGTGAATACTTTTCAAACTTCTGGCAATTTTAAAAATTTTTGAGAGTGAGAAGATGGGAGAAGACGGTTTAACACAATGTTGTAGGAAACATTCTGTCAAGACCTGTTTGGACCTTTGACTCATGTTATGATCATACTTTTAGAAAAATTTCTGAAAAGAATCTGTGTTTAATGTGTACATTATACCATTTTAAAACCTAGGAATTCTTTAAAAATATAATTTTGAGATGGGAGGGGTGAGGGGGGTGAGGAGCTTTGGATCAACTGCAAAAATTTAGTGAGTTTGGAAGTAAAATCGTAATTTAAAAAAAATGTAAATTTAATGAATCAGCCACTAATGTAAAAACATTCAGGGATTCAAGAAGAAGATGAATAAGATAAGCAGTCAGATATGTGCATGAGTTAAGGACAGAATTAATACTACAGCCCATCAAATATACTAAATAGATGGAAAGATTTGGACAGTATCTGAAGGAATTTTTGTAAGAATTTACTTTTCTATTTCATAACAAGATGCTGACATTTACCAATGCACAAATGCACAAGCATATATAGATTTATAAATAACTGCATATATATATGAATTTTGCAAGTGTTTATTGAAGATTTTTTGATGGGAAAATGGTTTTTTTGGGATTGACTCTTTGCTGCCAATGCTTTGTGCTTGCTTGCTTAATTCATGGGGTTTTGTTCCTTAATCATAATATTGGAGTTCTGTGAGAAAAAGTAATACACCAGCAATGTACTTTTTAAATGGTTGCTCATTCCTGTAAAAAAAGTTGTTCATCATTAAGTATTAATGAAACTGGAAGGTTGAAGTATGGAGTTGTCTTAATATTAACTGTGAGCCCTAACAGAGCAGCTGAATTGACAATCCCATTGTTTCAAAATATTAATAATTTTAATGAATTCTTCCAGTTATGTTGAAATTTAAACCTTTGACAATGGAATATGATACAGATGAACTGTGAAAAGCTATGGGTTAAAATTCACAGTCTATCCTTGTCTCTTTCTCCAGGCACATACAGCCTAAGGGTCAGAGTCCAGTCTGCTAAGCTGTACTGCTGTAAATTACTTGTATTATAAATGTGTTTTATCTACACATATTTGCCATGAATGTTATTGGGAATGTATCTCAGGGTTGGTGCCTCATTAGCACTGTATTAATTTGAGCCATTTTGGAAACTAGTTCATAACAGTCTGTTCCTCTGTCTTCTCCAACCCCTCTTGTAGAAGATTTCATGTCTCACTCTGCATTGAAGAGGAGCATTTCCAATCCAGCAGTCTCACCTTAGCTGCACTGAGGACTGTATGTTGTGCTCATATCACTCAGGATTTGTATAGAAAGAGGCTAAGCAGAGTCAAGTGTGGAGATTTGGAATAAACATCTTGGGAAGCAATTGTGCCTTCTGGTGGTCAAGATGAATAATGGCATGGAGGGAACAGATCTTACTATAGACTGTCTGTAGACAGGCCAAAGCTGAGGACAGCAGGCAGAATGTGGGTGAACATAAGGTCATGCAGATAATTAGGGGAATAACCAGCTGTGGTTCTGGATGTGTAAGTCCCCAGTAGGATTTCTCAGGATTTTATGAAGAGAGAACTTTAGTGGCTGACAAAATCTAATGGGGAAGGTCATAACTGGTGCAAAATGGGTTATTGGTGATATCTGGCACTGCTACTAGACTATGTGAGTTTGACACTAAAGACTTAAGTCTCAGTGCTAAGACAGAGATCTGTGATAAATCATGGGTTCAGGAAATTGTGATAATTTGTTAGAGACAACTGCTGTGCCTGAAGCAACAGCAGGCTATAAAAGAATGGGTTTCAGAAGTGACACTGGAGGCAACTGATAATATAAACTCAGAGCTAATCCTCTCTTTCCAACAAAAAAGCTAATTTAAATTTATATCTTCAAAAAATTGCTTCATCAGTGTTCAGTCTGGTCAAGTTCACTGTTCAGTATTACTTGAGATATGTTAGCCCACAGGGTATCTGGCACTTCTCTGTTGTACAGTGTTACTGTTCTCAGCAAATAAATGGTTACCAAATGTCTATGTATTTCAGCACTGCAAAGGTATAAAAAGAGTTGTCAGCCGGAGAGTGTATCCATCTAAGGGTTGGGGATTTCATTGCTACAATTTTGTTCACTGTTTACATGTTAAAAAGAGTTATCAAGAGAGAAAGGTAAATGAGGAACAGCCAATTGTCCCTTTTTCTCCTTTGCTGATTTCTGTAATTTCAAGGTTAACATTTGAAGGATCAAATCATAGAATGGAAGCAGGAACCAAACTAAAGTAAACAACATGTTTACTCCAAAAGCGCACTAGTAATAAGAGGATCAATCACCAAGTATTAAGTACTGCTAGAATGAGGGAGTGGAGGATGTGACTTGTGCTCATGGGTAACAGAAGGGTGAAGGCTGATGTGTTTAATGCTGTTCTTTTCAGGTCTTCAACAATGACCTTACTGGGGTCTAACAGAACAAGTGCTGGCATCAAGCCTGTCCCATCCTTGAAAATCCTTAGGTGAGTTAGAGGCTTTTGAGTTATATGAACCTGTTGAAAATCCCTGACAGACATTTAACAAAGTCATGAAATCTCAAAGGTGTTGGCAGTTGTATTCAAGACTATGCAAAAGACAAGTAAAATACCAAACGGCAGAAGGAAGAAAAATATTTTGTCTTTTCTACAGAGAGAATAAAAAAAATGAAATAGGGTGTTATAAATTCTTCTCTAAAATATCAAGTAAAGTATCAGAAGAAACGATCACAAAACTGAGTTGTCATCCTAGAATATAGTGAGAATAACAACAGAAAACAGAATTTGTTGAAGAAAGTTTTGTTTCAGGTCATATAAGTGCTTTGAAAACAAACCACCACCACCCCTGACTTCCCTAGTAAATGCTAAATAAGTAGAGTTCAGCATGAATACTCTATTTAAAACTCAGGGAAGAAGAGAAAAATGCTACATACAAAGTTAATTTGGAATACTCACTGTCTGGAAGAGTTATCAAGGGGAGTTCTGTGGTGGATTTTTTTTGCTTTTGTTTTGTATTATGTTAATTAGTGATCTGGATGATGATGTAGGGTGACTTACTACAGTTTCAGATGATACTTAGTGGGAGAACAGCAATGCGGCATATTTTCAGCTTCTTTCTCACAAGAAGATTCTTGATCTTAACCTGCACTAAGCTGTGATGTTCCTACTTGTGTTACATCTAAACCCAGAACCGTATGCTTAGTAAAAAGTACAAAATCATGGTAACATCAAATCAAGACTTTTTTTTTTCTTACTGGGGATGAAAAGGCAGAATAAATTACTTTTGGAGGAGACCTCTAAAATAACCTTGAGAAGGAGCATTGAAATAAGAACAGCCTGTCACTAGATTGGTGTAAATATTTCAAAATAAATCAGGCTTGTTTCCACCAGAGCAAGGCTATCTGGTCGCTGAAGGGTACTTGTGTAGACAGTGTATCTGAATGCCCATCTGCCATGGAGGAATGAGAGCACAAACTATTTATTAATATTTTTCCTTCAAACGTATAAGAAATGGAAAGAGGCTTTGGCTCTTCTTGGTTCAGTAGCTGGAGACTGTGTGCAAGAAAATATTTATCTGCTTCATGAACTGGGGCAATGTAGCAAGTGTCAGTGGTGGTGCTGAGATACAGCTTATGTGTTTTCCCTTTCACCCTGTTTTTAGGAATGTAAAGCTACTGTCTTGCATTTTATGGGAATTTCTGAGGAAGGAAAGGTCCTGACACAGACTGGCATCATAAAGTTAAATCTGGTACAGTGAGTTCTCTTATCCTTGCACTGATCTGGACTAAGAGCTGCATATTTTAAGGTAACCTTCCTGTCAGTCAAACCCCAGAGAGCTGTGAACCAGGGTCTGTGTTTTGAATGCTGCATTAAGTTAAATAATACCTTTAAGTACAATAATACCTCAGAATCTCTTTTGAACACTCCTGACTTAAAGCAGTGCTTACCATAAATAGGGTTGTCAGAACGTGTGGCTTTTATCAAAATGCTCTTTTGTTATTCCAAGTGGCAAAAAATGATAAGCCTTGCTCTAAATCATTATAGTGCATGTCTTCTCTAAATCTATGCTCCTACATTAGCCCATCCTATGTCACAACAGATCTCACATCTTTGGCTGAGCAGGAGTAACCACTCCTGTCAAATTCCCTTCAAATCTGCGTGGTGCTGACATAATGAGGTACCTTGTTGCTATGTCAGTGCAAGAATGTTAATAGCTGTTTAAAATGGCAATATGTCTCTATTCTTTGTGTCTTTACAAACAGATCCAATAGATGTTTCCAATGTCTGTCAGGAAAAAAAGAAAACAATTACCATTAATGTCTATATTAAAAAATGTTTCTTCCTGAACTGTTCTGCTTTTCAGAGGAAAACAGAGAAACATTGGTCATCATGGTCTTATTTTTAACAATTTCACAGAGAATCTGCTTTGATGCCAGTTTATGAGTTGGTATAACTGACAATCTTTTCTTGTTCTGAAATGGGTAAGGGCACACACATGTGATCATGTTTGTATAAAGGTGGCTTATATAAGTATAGCTTTTCAAAGATATTATGTGTTTAAAATATATAGTAAATCACTTTTATAATATTTTAAATAGTAAGGGATCAAAATATTAGAAAATGGAGCACTTTCACTTGGCTCTGATTTTCATATTAAATATTCTTTTGTTGATGCTAGCTCGCATCCTACTTTATTCTCCTCTTCCCATTAATTTTCAAGAAGTTAAATGTGGAATGTCAGAGGTAGTTAAGCCTACAGAACATTTTACAGGATCAAAAACAGAAGAGTTAGTGAATTAAGACATGATCAGTGTGGCTGTTCAAGTGCCAGAAGCAAAACTTAATATTTATGAATTCTTTTTGGTCAGCATTCATGGTGGTAAGCATTAACGGAGTGTCTTTAGCTAAGTATAAATAAGTATGTTTTCTATATTACTGAAAAAAAGCCATCTGCATAATTTTGCAGATGGTCTGAAATGCTTGCTTTGTAATTATGATTCTGGTCCACCATTTCTTGTAAAATGTATGCAGTTACTGATGATAATTTAATAACTATTTTTATCATATTGCTGATCAAAGCACACAAAAAGGATGAAATTATTTTAATAAAATCTACTGGGAGGAAAGTTTTGTTCTGCCCTCCTAGGTCAGTTCAATTTGGCTTATGGAGTACACATTTTTTCTTAATTAGATCCTTTTCTGAGTTGTCAATTCATAAAGTCATTTTGTGTGAAATTGCCCAAATATTTAGGAGAGGATTTAGAAATGTCATAATGTCAAGTGCACATGGAATGTCTTGTGCTGCTTAGATTAGTGGGAATGGCTACAGAATTGACACGAACCAGATGCTGTGGAGTTTCAGAATTCCTGTTCTAGCAACTCTTCTGTGATCATCTACAGCTGCATTGAGTTTAGGGATGACTGGGTGGTTGGGAGGTTCAATTACAGGTGCAGTTTCCTTGAACTATTCATTTCAAGTACAAGATGCGAATTTTTCTGGACTTTATTTCTATTCATTTTGACCTATCAAACATGATTCCAGTCTTTAATACACCTGCTTAGGCATATCTTTCAACATGTAAGATAGAAGTAGAGACACATAAAAATAGATAATCAGCATATAAATAACTATAATTCTGCAAATGAAATTTTAATGGTACAGGGAACTTACATCTTGGATTTAAAATTTGAAATCTGCTCAGTTCATTAAAAACAGTGTAGTGACTGAAAAACCCCCCAACAAAATATATAACTGTACAACTTTGGAATTCCAAGGAAATTTTATATTTCCATGTCCAACTTCAGTTTTGAAGTTTGCTCAAAATTCAACTTACTAGATGAAGTTCTAACACATAAAAGGATTTGCTTATAAGGCATCATAATTTATGAAAATACTGATGTACAATAAAAAATTGAAGTACAGCGTGGACACAGATAACCTTAATTACCATTTTCTAACTGACAGTTAAAGGGTCAAACCCACTGATTATATTATTTAATTCCAAACAATGAGTTTGGGTTTTTGTTGTTTTTTGTTTGCTTGGTTTGTTGGTTTGTTGTTTGGTTTTGGTTTTTTTAAATACTAGTAGATTTGGAGGGATAAATCTTTGGAAACAAAGATTCAGTAATTCATGTAGACATCAGATTTTTCTACTTTTTGACTCAATGAAAAGAACTATAGTCATTGTGGGTTTCTAGTGTTCAACATGTCACTTCCCATGTTGTACCTCTACAGTCTGGGTTTGGTTTATTCTTTCTACTTTCCTGGCTTGCAATCAACAAAATTCGAAGTGTTATCCTAGTAAGAAATTATGAGAAATTGCTTCACTTCTTTGTGCCTGCCAGTCAGCCTGTGAGCTCTCTTGGTTGTGCAGTCCATGCTGATTTTAACATCTTCATGTATGTACTTTCCTGTTTACCAATGAATCTCTAATCTCTCCTTTTCAATTTGTATTCAGTAGACTACTAAATAGCTATTGTGAAATGAAAACATAGTAAATTATAATAAATTCTAAGAAAATGTATCAGACTGTTGATGTTCAGTAAAAAGCAGACAACTGAAATGCCAAAGCCTTTAGAAGTAAGACTTTTACATGCTTGTTTCACATAGCAGGTTCTTCAGCAGGTTCATTATCCAGACTGTTCCAGCGTAGAAAAAAAACATAATGTCTTGTTCTCTTCTCTCCCCACCACTTTTATAGTCTTAGAAGGATTGAAATCATAGTGAAGGGAGTCGAGATCATGTGACATTGCTGGTGTATCTGTGCATTCTCTAACAGCAGTTAAGGAGCATCCTGAAGGAATATAGAGAGATTCTGAGAAAGTAGCTTAAAAGGATGCTCTTTTCTCACCCCTTTCTCTGTGTCTTTGCCTGATTTCACAGCTGTACCCACAGTAATGAAGAACAATTACTTTGCTTTGAGCATGTTGTCTCTGCTGGGACTATTATTATAAATTTAATAGCCCATATGTGAATCTTGGTTTTGATATTGAAAAGTCTCTTTTAGGCAGCAGATTAATACTTCTGTCCACTTCATATGCACTGTTCCCTGCTAGCACCAAACATACTGTCCCCTGTATCAGGGCAGAAGAGGATGAAAAAATAACCTGAGTTTTAATGTTTAGCTAGCTATTCTCTGAAGAAGAAGTAGAATTGCCAAGGCAGAACTGGCTACATCCCTAGCAGAGTTTCCTCAGAGGAAAGAGAAGTATAGCACTAAGGATTATTAAACAAATGTCCATCAAACACCCAGGCAGTATTTCCTAACACTAAGAAAATATTCTGTTATACAGATTGGTAAATGAATTATAGGCCCTTAAGGCTTAATGCTTCTTTTTCTTAAGTTTTATCTGATACCAGGTCCCAGTATCTGATAGTCGTCAAGTGTGACCTAAGTCAAAAGATCTTCCAGTATTTCAAAAGCCAACTTAATCTTTTTTCTTTTGTTTTGGTTTTTTTACCTTCACTTTTAAGAAGAGCATAGAATATCTCCGACATTCTAATGCAGATATTGGAAGAGAAGTTCAATATATGAAAATATAAGAGAATAAGCAAATAAGATTAAAAAAGCCAAGAAAAGCTAGAGAATACAGGAGTGGGAGGACAGGAAAACCAAAGGTTTTTAAAATATCAAAAGGAAGAAGAAAATTTAGAAGCTGGAGAAGATAACAACTAGCCAGGCCGAGAAAAGGCAGTGAAATAAAAAGTACTTAATAACAAGGGCTCTCAAAGTAAAGATGTAATTTTTTTTATTTTTCTTTTTTTAACACATTTGTCATAGCTCACTGTTGAATATTTGCTGTGGCTGAAAACATTCTGCAGCTGTGATCAAGAACTCACTAGATTAAGATATAAAGCTTTGCAGTTCTATGTTAACAGCTGGATTAAATGGGCTTAGAGATCTTTTCTAACCTAAATGTTTCTATGATTCTAAATAGAAACTATATATGAGGTGGTTTTTAATACACTGAGCTGTAGAACATAGATTTCATGATGGGAGCCTCTGCAGATTCCTCCAATCTTAATATTCCCATGAGTATGTTACAAATCTCTATGCATAGTGGCAACTGTATATGATGTTACGGATGAAACTGGACGGTATTTCTTGACTGCATCATTGGGAGAACTTTATTTTGGACTTTTGAGTGAATTTATTCTATACATTGTGGTTTGACAGGTTGGAATTTCATAGATGGTATTTAGTAATAGTGTCTGCAGGAGGGTTTTTAAGCTGTGCTTTCTCCAGGTGCTTCCTCCAGAATCCTTCATTTCTTAAGGTCTCTGTAATTTCATTAGTCTTTTGAGATTTTTCCTTGGCAAAATATTAGGAGGCCACAGAGAGAAGTAGGTTTTCACCTGGAAAAATTTTGGTGGGATGGCAGTTATAGATCTTCAAGGATTTTCAGAAAGAGGTTCTAACACCAGTCCTCAGAAACAGTCTTTCCTTTTCTTCTACTTCTTGAGTATTTCTTATCAGTTTCTTGTCTTGTGGGATATGGGATAGCACTTATATGGGGGGGATATGCATAGCATTTATTAAAGTCATTTTTATAGAAGGGTAAAAAGCAGGAAGATATTGTCTTTACTTTGTTTGTTTTAACTATACCAATGCTATAAAAGATGTAAAAAAGATTAAGAAAAAAACCAATCAAACCTGGATTTGATACTAAGCTCATAAAACACTAATGAAGTATACTTTTTGAGGTTGTATCTTTCTTTCTCTGTCAGCTAAAACCTAGAAAAAAATGGTAATTAGTTTTCTTTGATTTTGTAGTATATATAGTATAGGAGTCCATATCGTCACTGTTCTCTCTTGTTGAATCTGTTCTTGAGGAAACAAGAAACTGCATCTTGGTCCTTCAGTGGAAAAATTGACCTCTTTAATTAATGAAGATTACACTGAAATTAAAGTGCAGTGTTGATTAGCTCAATGTCATGGGGGTCACTGAATAATTTCAGATGCTTGAGAAAATTTTCCATACGCTTAATAGGCACCATGACCCTGTATTAGTTGAAACGGAAGTTTGAACAAGGGAGCAAAGGGCACAGCTTTCCAATCTAGTTACATGAACCAGTGTGAAACACAGAGGTGTGTCCCCTGGACTGGATAGATATTATGTAAAAGAAATAGTTAATGCTTCCACTGTTAAATAAAAATATTATCTAGTGTGTCTTTGAAAGTTTTTCTAGTCTCTTCTGAAGGTCTAGCATTCCACCAGTATAACTAGAGTATGGTTTGATTAGATATAACTAATATTAGGTCTAATGAGAATATGGAGTATTATTTTTAACACTGCTGTAGAAGCAGAGAATTGCCAATGTCAGTTAATGCCACTGAACTGATTCCTTATTAATTGGTCATTGCCAAGTAATTAATCATTGACTGGATGCATAGTTTAGTCTTTTCAGTTAATGAAAGACTGTTCATTTTCTGGTGGAAAAATCTGGGAATGCTACTAGCTTTTAAAGTTCTGCAGTGTTCTGAAGTCTGAGGCTGAAAAAAGTAAGGAGAACTGTTACTTAGAGAAAATATATAAAGATCATTTTCCATGTGTTGCAAATGTTGCATTTTGACTTTAGTATGCTTTGTACTTGTTTTAGAGTGATTTTTATTCTACGAGAGTAAAATTTGAGTTAATGTGAGTTTTTGTAGTGCTTGTATTTCAGTTCTTAAATATGTATGTTGTTTTTGTGATATTCATGGGTCATACAGATTTAAAGGACAAAATTCAAGCAAAAATCAGTCATGACTTTTAAGTGGCAGATAACCAGTGGGCCACTGTCTGAAAGCTGTTTTGACTTTGTGAGCAAGAGGGCCTTTATGGAGCACCAGGCATCAGCTAAGATCCTTGAAAGGAACCAGGATGCTGCCAGAGGAGTGTTCCAAGGTCAGTGCTCCCTAATCAAATAGCTACCAAAGAAAGCAGGGTAGTCTGTGAGCACAAAAGCCATGTTGTGAAAACTATGTTGTTCAGGTCAACAGTTTGTGTATTCGTAAGAAAGCTGAATTGAACCTAGATATGCATATCAAGGATAAATAGAACGATTTGTCCTGGGGAGCATATGATGCAAAGAATAACTTTGTTGTCCTGAACTCTTCCCAGCTTGACATTGGATCTGCCCTGTTGCTGTTGACCAGACTGTCGGAACCCTGGTCTGATGCTGACTTCCCAGTCTGGTGTCAGACCTGCCTCATGACAGGCTCCTATGACAGTCTGAACTCAAGACTGGGTCCTCTTCACCCAACCTGCCCTTGCCCCTCCCTGCCATGTGGGATGTGCCTGAGTCCCATGCTCCAGCAGTCCAGGGATCCCCCTTGGTTTCCAGGTTCCCCATTCCTTGGGGAGCAGCTAGACCTTGCTATACCAGAGAAGTAAATATACCTTTATTTACTATGTATCAGTAACACATAAATCTGTGACTTTCCAGGTAATGACCTAAGAAAGACCAAATTTAGATACACATATAGAAACACTAGAATTTTTTATCTGTTGCATGAGACATGGTGGTACAGGAAGCCAAAAGAGAAGGTCCAAAAATAGGGAAAAAACAGAGAAGGAAGTATGAGTTCAGTTGATGAGAAAAGAGGAGATGGTATTTGGAGGGCAGATTTTTGCAAAGGCTGACCTACAGATCCAAGCTCACTTGGAGGAACCACCTCTTCATCAACATACTGGACTGTAAACCAGATCTGCTTTCAAAAGACTTGGTGTAGGGGGTCAGAACAAGGAGTGATAGGCCTCCAGCCTTGTATGAGAGGGATTTGTAGTTCAATAGTGGTTGTGTGTGATTCATAGTAATTAGTACTTTTGTGGTTGTGATAGTGTGCACAATGATGTAATTGCAAATTCAAAGTAATGATGTGTTTACTAGTTAATTAGGTTATTATTAATGTGGTTGGATTTTTTTTTTTTTAATTTTGTAGTCATTTGTTCCTCAAGTAATGAACACCCTGCTCTTTTGAACAGGTCTTCTCAAGCCTACAGTCTAAAGAGGGAGAATTGAATCCCAGGGTGATGTTCTTAGACCTCTGTTGGAGAGAAGTTTCTCTCTGTTGTTGATGGCTACACATTACAACATAGCATGCAGGAAAGTCTTGAAGTCTCAGACTTCTTTGCTTCCCAAATTCCACTTGCAATGGCATGTTGCAGGAGGAGGTTAAAAGAAGAGTTTCTTTCTTAACCTCATACGAAGCTCATTTGGATGTTGATTTCAACTGAAGAGTGCAACTGTGACTGAACTTTGCATTTCCTTTCCTGAGAAGCAGAATTTGCATAGAGTAACTATTTGTTAGCTTTAGATACATTTTGTCCTTTAGGATCTTGTATACTTTTTTCTTCACCTTTTATTTTTTTTTTCTTTCTCTTCTATGACTGCCCAGATCTTTTTATTCTAAGCTTTCTGGATCCTCTAAACATTATTATATGCTCTGTGCATAAGTGTCTTCCATATATTTAAATGTATCAAACAATTTCTTTTTTGTCTTTAAGGAAAAGAGGAGAGTGAGCTGAACTTGATACTAAGATTTTCAACTTATTATTTGTACCACCAGCCTGATTTAATTCATGAAAGAATAAGGCCATTTCTGCATGTGTTCAGGTTTGGCTCATTAGGGACATTGTGATTTATTTCCATCCGACATAAATTTGTGTCTCGAACTGATATACATTCAGGGGAGAGGAAAATCATAAAAAAATAATTTGAATTAAATTAATGGATTTCAGTCCTAGTGTGGACTTTTGAAATAATTTATTTTTTTCAATGTGAATTTTACATTTTTGGTTTTTGTTACAGCTCATGCTTTTGTGGAAAATGGCAGTCTGATCAGTGTCTGATCAGATAAACTCTTGCCACAAATGATGTTGCATCTTAGAGATTCTCAGTGAAGTTTGATCTTGATGATTATTTTTTATGAATATTATTGCCTAGGGCTGTTGAAGAGTCAAAGTAATCAAAGGTAAAAAGAAGTGATTTTAGTTCCTTGGAAACAAGGTTGCTGAGAAATTGAAAATTTTTCTTAATTGATTTAAACATATCAACTCCATAAGTGTTGAGTGGTGACAATGGAGCATTTTCTTATCATTTTAAGAACATTTAGAACAGAAATGAATTGCAATTTTGGTTTACTTTCATTCTTTGCATAATTTAATTTTATAACTAATTTATTTTTATCATAGCTTGTCCTCACTACTAGTGTTGAATTGTTTAAGATTTTCATTAAGCCTGCTGTTAGTTCTTTAACCTGAAGTAAGAACAAGACATTCAACAGAGAAATAGCAAAGCCTTGTTTGAAAACATACAGACTATAAATGATCTTTCTCAGTTGTTTAATATTTATTCAATACTTTTTTCTCTGCTGCTGTTCACACAACACATAAAAAATGAAGGAACATTAATGTGAAGTTTTGAAGCCTAGCAACACTGCTGGTTTATGTGAATTCCAATAGGCTACAGAATGCAGAAGACATAGAAAGTAATTTCTGAATTCACTGTGTATACCCTCCAGGGACAGCTTGTATATATAATTCCTTTATGCAAATATTTAAAGTTTTATGTTATATCTTCCAGACTATATTTTCAGCTCTGACTTTTCTTCTTTGCTTAGTTGCATTTAGAGTGTTGAATTTTGTAGGTGTGGGTAAAATTGAAAAAATAAAGCAAAAACTAAATTCTTGGTTGCTTTGATTGCACTGTTCTTGGAAGTGTTGTTCTAGATGTGTTTCTTAGGAAATAGTGGAATTTAAATAAATTCATGCTCAATAAACCAGTAATTCACACTCCTATGAATGCATAAATTTCAAATATTTTTGTGTTGTTTTAACATAAAATTGTTGGTAGACTAACGAAGATGAGGTAACCTATTTTGTTTAAAGTATTCTCCTTAGTTTTAGCAAAAAGGCAAAGCAAATAAACCAGAAGAGCTGTTCTGTTTACCTGTGAACTTTAAAGTACTTGTACATTTCTTCTCTTTAGTTTCTGACTTAACTTACAGTCTTTTGGTAACAATTTCACTTTGTTAAGACAGTGAAGACTGTTTTTCCAAGATCTGAATAATATATTATTTTTAAATGACCACAGTAATCTCTGTATTTTTGCTCTATTTCAGTTTTCTGACACTGTGAATTGCTTCAAAATAGGGCAAAAAAGTTTTTAAAAGAGTGTTGAAAGTATGTTTTTTATAAGGAACTCCTCAATCAGTTTCTATGTTGGGATTCTTTTTCTGAATGGTGAGAAGCTGACCGTAATGTACACAAGACTCACATAAATTCAAACAAAATCAAGCACGGTTGAGAAATATGTATGCCCAGTTCTGTGAAGAGACTAACCAAGAATTGAAATATTGAGCATCTTCATGTCCTAGTTCAGCAGGTGGGACCAGATTATCACTGTGTTGGGGAGACCAAAGCTGTGTATTCAACCCGCTCTATTCATTTCCCAAGAACAATGGACCATTTGCAGCAGCCCAGGGCACAGTCGACTCCTCAGGGTTTGAGCTGGGTGTGAAAGACACCTGTGAGATAAGAGCTGTGATAACTCCCCTCCAGGGAGTCCTTAGCACCTTTACACCCAGTCTGAGGTGTCATGTCTGCTAATGGGTCAGCAACGATTCCAAACTACCCCATGACTCAAAAAATCAGATGACCCCTCCTGCCCTGGGGAAGGTACTGGATGCTCCCACCTGGACCTCAGGATACATAATCTGGGGGTTTGAAGACCTCAGGAGACCACTTATCAGATCTAGAGGAGGAGCAATACCTTGATAGGAGGAGACCACCACTTTCAACCAGACTGTGACCACCACTCCACCAGACTGGGACCATAATCTGCACCAATAGGTTTCTCACTTCCTTTTACTTTGGACTTAGGGAAGCCAAATGGGGTTTGTACCCCAGGATGCTGGGTCATGGTTGAAACAATTTTCTCTTTGTGCCATTGCATTTATTGTAATATTGTTATTAAATTCTATCTCTGACTTACAATCTCTTTTGTGTTGAGTTTGTTTCTCCTGCTGGTTTACATTTAAACCAGCACACTTTCTAAATTTGACTTTCAGGTGCAGGAATGACCTGTCTTTCAGAATATTTTTTTTTGACTGACATTTACATTTAATACACTTGTTTATAAAGGGTTATAATAGCTACATATAGGGTAAAAATCCTCTCCAAAGAAATCCTATATGATTTGTAGTGTAATCTAAACCCTAGAAATAGTTCTTTTCAATAGCAGCTTTAAGGCAAGATTAGTTCACTAGGGTGATATTTTGAAGGGAAAGGCTGATTCATTTGAAGCGCAAAAGTTCATTAAGAGGAGAGAATTCCCACTCTAGCCATAATCCCCTGGTGATTGACTTCTGCTTGGAAGAATTTTGGTCACAGGTCCTTGTTGGATGGGAAGCTGAAGGACTTGGGGTGTCTGAGGTCATTTTAGAGAGATTTGCTTTTTCTCACATCACCCTGTTGTCTTCTGGGATCTATCCTCAGGCTTCCTGTGAAAAAGGCATTTGATCCTTCCTTGGCTGGCCTCTGCTTGGACTATAGAGAGGTGGTTTCCATTATGAGGCTCCAGGTCTTGCAGCCATAAATGATCTTAACATGTCCACTCTTTTTCCCAAGCTGACTTCTTCCCAGATCCTTTGAAATTTTGTTGAATTGCAGTTCCTTCAAAAAGCCCCTTTACATGGTCTGCAATTAATATCATGTCCTGACTTTAAAAACATTTCAGTCTATGGAAGCTCATTACTGTGATCATCCAGGTATTCCGTTTGCTATGAATGTCATTTTTGCTTTTTAGATAGTAGTTGAAAAGTGTTCTCTTCCCTAAGGTCATAAAATTCTGAGGGAATGAATATATCACATAGGCATTTCAGACTTCCTCTCCTGGATACTCCACACTTCTTTGTGGTTCATCTCCTGTCTTGCAGTTGATACTTTTTGTCCAGTTACTTTTATTTAGTACTGAACTGTACCTCAGTACTGTTCTACAGGATTTCTATCGAAGTAACCTACATTTACACAGCTCAAATGGATATTTATTGGTTCACCACTGAGGTTGAGAAGTGGAGACAAGTTTCACTTGTGTTTTGAAATTTTTACTAAAAACTCTCCCTTTTTTCTTTTCAAATGTTACTACAAGACTTATTGATCTCATTAGCTCATTCACTTGAAGTGAACGATGAATTTCTTTAACTTTACCACTCTTTAGAGTAGGGGTCTGCCAGGATATATCTTTATTAGGATGTTCTCATTCAACTATTATAAAATTTTATATTTTTTATTTATAAATTTTTTTATATTTAGTGACTTAATCATCTTCCCATAAATGGCTGTAACAGGCTTTTCTTTCCTTCATATTAGGTTAGTTACCTTGGTCTTGTCTGATAGTGCTCTTTCTTTTTAGATATTGTACAGCTTATTTATGACATATTACTCTTATCTGTAACTGGGTGTCTTTCAGAATCTAATTTTAGATCTAGTTTTCTTCACTGTACTTTTTACATATGCCAAGTGTGTTCTCTTCTATCCATCCTTGTAAAACAGACAAAGGCAGCAATTCTGCTGGAATCATTCTTCATTTTGTGTTCTCTCAGGTCCATGACTTTCCTACAGTGAATAATAGAATGATTCGATATTAAAATTTAGCAATATTATCCCCATTGAGTATTGGCCCTTTTTAAAATATGAAACTGGGAACATCTGGCTGTCTGATATCTTAATGCAGCTTTTTGTGAAGGTGCTTCACCATTTGACTGCACTGACTAAACTGCTACAAAGTGATATTAGGCTGGTTTACTAAATGACAAAACTAAAAGTATCCCAAAGTGGTAGAATAAATAGAAGAAAGATGCCTTTAAGAAAAGGAAGAGAATACAGGATAAACCCAGTAATATCTGATTTGATTTTATAATTTATTTGGGTGTTAAGAAAAATACATTTTATGTTGTGCTGCAAAATGTGGGTGTAGAGTGAGTACTTTTCTATGTTATGGTTATAGTGGTACTCTGTATGCCAGTACACCTGTGATTTAGGGAAAAAAATTCCTTCAAGATGAGTTGGCGCAATTTTGTTCCTGGAGAGCTAGCTAGTGCTTAAGTGTATGTAAATTATAGCAATCAAAATGTATGATTACTGAATCTTTGGAATAAACAAGTAGAAGCAAGGCTAAAATCCATTTTAAGAGTGGAGATATACAATGTAGGGATTCCTTGTCAGTGTAATTCTTTTAGGTGAAAAAGCCACAATATATTCTTTTAATATTTTCCTCCATAGCCAAAACAGTGTACAATTAATGACTAACTTGTTGTGGTGGAATATTTTCTCAGGTTTAAAATAGCCAAGGTGGTAACTGCTTTATGAATACCAACACTATCTTTGCTTGATAGATCAGAATTTAATCAGACAGCCTGGGAAACACCTAGTTGTTCTTCAGCATGGGTAAAGGTTATTGAATTGTTTTCTATATCTTGACTATAACAATGCTGACATAAAGGCATGGAACAGTTATCTTTTGCTCATGAGAGTTCTGAGAAATGTGCTGTAAGAAGCTCATAAAAGTGTATCAGACTCAACCTGAAGTATCCATAGGAGCAGGATCACTACTTCATGTTGATTTGCCCCATCAAATGCCCAACATCGTTAATTCTTAATTTTTAATTGCCTGATTGTCACTTCTGACCATCCATTCCTGTTCTCTATTAAACTGGAGTCTCTTGTGTGTGAAGTTCATTTCCTCCCTGCAGAGGTGTTTCTGTGTTGTTGTGTCTGTTTTGATTCTTGAGAACATAAACTTCATTATGCCCTGCCTGTGAGACTAAATCACCTTATTTTTCTTACTATTCCTACACTTACATCTCAGCACTCTCACCTTCTTTTTTTTTTAACTGCAGCATCTTACTAAAAAATCAGTGAATGGCATGTTCATGTGGACCTCCAGAGACAGAGTTTTCTGGAAGATTGTGCTCATTCTTAAATATTTTCCCTCATTTTCAGTCTCTATCACAGCATAAGTTAGCTGTGCTTAGGCAGACTTTTTATTTCAAATAGCTTCCTTATGAAAAGAAACATTTTGGTTTTTCCTGATCATGACCAGCAAATCAGCCATTTTCTGTTGCTCATAAATCTCAGCAGAAGTGTTTTGATCTCTCATTTTCTTCCAGAGCTTTAATGAGCTCACAGAGCTGACACTGAGAGAGAAGTACGATACTTGTGATCTGGTCCTATGTTTTGCACAACATAGATATGCAAACCCAGGAATTCAGGTATGTGTTCATGGCTTCCTAGGAGCTGTGTACTTACCTCAGGGAATAAAAACAAGAATGTAGCCTCTCTGTTGTTGCCAGAACTACTGAGGCAGCTGATTACTCTGTGTTCTTTTGCTTCTGTTTTTCTAGGGTTATGGGAAGTGGTAAACATGAGGCATGGAAACAGAGTTCACCATGAACATGAGTTTCCTGAGGTTACAAGCTTCCAGAGTGGTTAGTTTCCCATTTTCTTTAACATGCAAATCTGTTACTTTCTGGGATTATTGAATAGCACAAAAGCTATTAATTAAATTTAAAGGAAAAATGGACTGGACTGGAGTTGGACCAAGGGTTGGACTTGATGATCTTGGAGGTCTTTTCCAACTCAATCAATTCTATGATTCTATGAAAGTATATTTTTATGACTATTGGACTACAGAAATAATGATGACTTACACAAGGTCTTCAAAGTTTCTAATTGTGAAAGCCAAGTAGAAAGATGTGTAATTTTTAGAAGTAAAGGATGGAATTGACTTCACTGACCAAATGGCTTATAGCTGCCTGCTTAAGGTCATTCTATTTATGTTGCTGCTTTAAAGCTGCTCCACACCTGAGTGGCTGTTGGGGGCTTGTGGGGGATGCAGTTGTTTCAAATTCATAGGACTCTTTCTCCAGAAAAATAGCCCAGAAAAGTATTGGTTAAGACTGTCCAGACATCAGATCTCCTGGGAATATTCAAGCACACAACATCATTGAAATGAATTTGAAATTTCATCACCATTCCTGCTGTCATCTGTAAGACAAGGGAAGTAAATTTTTCTATGCCATCCTCTTCAGTGCATAAATTTACACAAGCAGAAAGATCCCTCCTAAAGATGTATAGAAAGATTCTAGAAGTCCCTAGATAGGGGTTGCTTACACATTAGTGGATTAAAGGGTGTTGGTGGGGTGTTTAATTTGTCTTAATTTTTAGTTTTGCCATAGTTTTATATAGTGATATAGACCTAACTCTATCCTATTGTAATCCCTAATTGTGCCAGTTGTAATCCCTAACTGCATTTTAAACTACCCAGCAAATAAACTGACCATCTCATATTTTAAGGAATTATTTACAGAATGATACAAAAAGTTCTCTCTTGCCTAAAGAGATCATAGGAGTAGCATAAATGTAATAGTACGACAGGTCTGCTTGGGTGAACTAAACCTTATTTGTATTTGTATTGTGAACAGAACTCTGTGAGTGCTGCATTAACTGTCTGATCAGACAGTGTAAACAGGTTCTGACAGCAGCAGCCTCAGTCATGCTGTGCTTTGCCTCTTTGACCTCGCTGTTTGACTTTGGGTAATCAGATATGCTCTGATGCATCTCTTTTCCATCCTCAAAAGTAGAATTAGTTAATACTGAGCCTGATTCAATGTTATTATTTAAATAAACATTACCGCTACCACAATTATTGCTACCTGGCAATACTTGCATCAGTGGAACCCCATTTGGTTCATTATATGGGCACAGGATGGGAACTGTGACCTGTGTATACTAAAGCAGAAAGCTCCTAGATAGCTGATAGCTGTGGAGAGGACAGCTGGTAGTGACAGTATAGTTGGGAAATACCTATTGGAGACCTCTGTAGCAGGAATGACCTTTTTGGGCTTCTCAAGTTTTATCTGTGTGGTTTCTTGTAGCTACCTATGATGATAAAGTTGTGGTAAATCAGATTGTTTCTCCTCCTTTCTTGCTACTGTTCTTATTGCCTTGTTAGCTGCACCCCATTCCCAGTTAAGTCAGTGTCAGTATTCCCTTTGACTGCTCTAAGTCTTGATCAGTATGTTTTGGTGAAAATAATTTTGTATAAAAACATTAAGTCTCAAAATTCTGCTTCTGCATTGATATTGGAAGTAAGTACTGCAATATGAGGTTCAGGATATCCCTCACTGGGTAGAAACATCCAGCTTTTCAACATTAAAAACATTAAAATTTTTATTTAAGCTTTTAGTAGTTCCCACCTCAAGTACTGTGTTCACTTGTAAGCTCTTCACTGCAAGGA
Organism: Pithys albifrons albifrons; assembly: GCF_047495875.1. NCBI lineage: Eukaryota > Metazoa > Chordata > Aves > Passeriformes > Thamnophilidae > Pithys > Pithys albifrons. Next base: position 103,841,553 of record NC_092458.1, on the reverse strand, counting down.
AAGGGCGGACGTGCTGGAAAGAGTCCGGAAAGGGGCTGTAAAGATTAAGGGATTAAAGCATCCCTCTTATGAGGAAAGGCTGAGAGATATGGGACTGCTGAGCCTAGATAAAGCTCAAAGAGATATTATTAATGTAAACACATACACAGCATGAAGAACAGGCCCCAGTACCAGTGCCCAGTAAATTGTGCATACGCCTAACAAGCAGATGTCATGTACTCAGAACCAATGGTGATGTATGTGTTTAGTCTGCCTGCTTTCTCAGCAGGAGGTGGTCTCTCACTTGGGAAACAGTGAAATGAATCATCAACTGAAGTCAAACTACAGGGCATAGCTGGACAACTTTTTATTCAGCACTGAAAACCTGGGATGAGTAGAAATGGGAAAACCCCTTTCTGGTAATAAATAAATGATGTGATAAGTGTATATATATGTGTGTGTGTGTATAGTTGCTGAGTTTATCTGACCATCCTACCACTTCTTCTGGCTTTCTGTCACTGTATCATAAAAATATCCATTCATATAGCCATCTCTGATCCCCAACTCCCTATTTTTTTAGGGAGGTTGTGAACTAGTGTTGAATGTGATTTGTACTTTGCTTTACAGACAGCAAAATTGTATTTCCACTCATTCAAAAGTGGCTGGGGTTCTGTCCAGGGCATGGCCAGAGGGGATAAGTTCCCCTGAGTTGCCAGCAGCTTAGTGAGACTTGCTTGGAATTAAATGAAACCTGATGATTCATCATGCCAAGCAAAAATTGTGAAGTTACTTGAAAAGGAAAGAATTGTGGTGGTTTAAAAAAATCCCTGTTTGTTTTTTTATGTTTGTTTGGTTTGGTTTGGTTTGGTTTATTTGATTGGCTTTAAAGATAGGTTTTCCCTGATTCTGATTTTGTGGAGTAATTTTCATGCTAACATACAAATCATTAGTGCTCCAGTTGTAGTTAATAAACCATACTGATTTTCTGAGTATTCTAAGTTTCACTCATGTTATGAGTGCTTTACACTTCATTAGTATTCCTCATGGTTTTCTGTTTTCCCCATAATTTTTAGTATCATTTTTTATGTTTTATAGGGTGGTGAGGCTTGATGCGGTTTTCTAGTTCTTCTGTTATTAATGACTTTTGATGTTTGAACTCCTTGACAAGTCAGTAGAGGAAATACAGTAGAAACATCTGTTCTCTATGTGTATTTGTAACTAGCAAGCTGATTTGTTTTTTCTTCATTTCAGTCTGTCCCAATATAAAACAGGTAGAATGTGTCCATATCTCCATCACGTTCTGATGACAGGCTACATACAGGATTATTTCTAGAGACTGTTGTTAATGTTTCCCTTCCATATGCCTCAGAAAACAATGTTAGAGATAAATCTTCAGTTAGAATTCATGGGAGAACTCTCCTGACCTGACCATAGGGTCACAGTATTATGAATAACAGGCATTATCTTATATCAGAGTTTGAACTCACACTGTAATTTAACTTTATCATAGAATCATAGAATAGTTTGTGTTGGAAGGGAAGTTAAAGATCACCTCTTTTTGATCCACCTGCCATGGACAGAGACATCTTTCACTAGACCAGGTTGTTCAGAGCCCCATCCAACCTGGCCTTGAACACTTCTCTAGTCAACCTCTTCCAGTGCCTCACCACCCTCACAGCAAAGATTTTTTCCTAATTTCTAAACCTACACTCTTTCTGGTTGAAGCCTTTCTGTCCTCTCACGCCATGCCCGTGTAAATAGTCTCTCTCCATCTTTGCTGTAGGCTCCCTTCAGGTACCAAAAGGCCATAATTAGGTCACCCCAAAGCCTTCTCTTTTCCAGGTTGAATAATCCCAATTCTCTCAGCCTGTCCTCATAGGAGAGGTTCTCCATCTCTCTAATCTATTCGGTGGCCCTTCTCTGGACTTTCTGCATATGTTTATATATATTTAATTATGTCTGTATTTTCCTATATTAGTAATTTTTCACTCTGTAAACAGCACTTATACAAGACCCAGTACAAAATAACTCACAGTTTATTCTGCGTTTGGCTCTTAATGACTGACTAATCTTTCCTCAACAAATGTCGGTTGATGCTAGACTAAAGAGGATGATCAAATGTTATTCAAACTTGGGAGGAGAATTCTAGGAAATGAAATATGCTTGCAAACACTTATAATTCATATGCACAGGTTAAAGTCATACTAGGAAAGCAAGAAAATTAGCACAGTTGTCTGCCTATATTATAAAAATGAAATACAAGTTCTTGGTTTTTTGTCTAAACAAGCACATTTATTGCCAAGGAAAGTGGAGGAGTGTGTCATAAAAGCCAGATTTGGTTCTCATCCACTAGATATAAAGGAGTGTAGCTTTCATTAGAAAAAAGGTTCAGCTTTTATTTAAGGATGGTTGAAAAGAGAAATGTAATTTTCAAGCATATTAAGGGAATTATAAAACTAATTATGTATGAAAATTAAAATAATTGAAAATAAATCAGAATTAATTGACAGCTGCCACTCTTCCTAATTCACTTTGTTGTGTCTAGCAATTGTAGGTACTGAATGTAATGGATAAAATGGAATTTCTTTTCACAGCAGTAACAGAACAGACCCCCACCAGAAAAAATGCAGCATAGCAGCCATTAATGTCCTGTGCCAACTCATTCATTAGGGTACTTTCTGATTCACTGGACTTGAATTTTATGTGGCATTTCTATTTTTGGAAAAAAAAAATCCTCTCTAAACTCTTTTCAAGTTGCTATGTTTTTGTTTGCAAGTTGCAATCTTGCTGATCTGGAACAGAACTAAAATGTAGCAATGATATTTGTGTCACATAATTGGTGTCATTAGCAATTTTTTCACCATGAAGGAAAAAGTAATAGTGGGTCTTGGATAGTACAGTTCTCCTGGGAAAAAAGAAATCAATGTTTAATTGAGATTATAGTACTTTTCCTTTCTAGGCAGGACCAATCAAGATTCAATCCATCTGACTACGGTTCTGAAAAAGCAGAATCTTTTCTTCTGGAAAAGAGGAACAGATGTGAAATTTCATTTTACAGGTACATAAACCTGAGTTTGTCAGAAAGGACAAAATACATGTTAAACCTATTCATGGTAAAAGCAGATATGAACAAGATATTTCCAAGGACTACCCACCCTACTCAAGTGCCTAAGGGAAAAGCTCATGAATGACTGTGGTGCTTCAAAGTCAAGTGACAGATCTTAAATGACCACGCAGTGTAAAAATGCTGCATGCCTGAAAAAGCTGTTGGGTCTGAAATGACCCACAGAATCTTGAAATGGTCTGTTTTTATAATACAAGTGTACATTCTGCTGGAGTAGGGAATAATAAACCAAGGGTATCAGCTCCAGTTGCATTGAAATTATTTTGAATATTAATTTCCTAATGATTTGGGGCTGCTCTTACAGTGTGCATACTAATTTAAATATGACATTTTGGCAAGAGATGTGCTAAACTAGCTGAAGTTCACGAATTACAGAACTCTTTCCTCTATAAAGGTCATTATTTAATGTGATAGGCAGAAGGCATCTGAAGGACATACACCTTCTGATAATGATGCTGGTGAGAGTTTTGAGTTCCTTTCTTGAAGAGTAGGATCATGTTATCAGTGCTAGCCAGGTTAGTTTAAAACACCACTGGGTACTGGATAATGTGATAGTCACAGAGAAAAAGAAACTGAACAGCTGACAAGTGCCTTAGTTAACTTGCATGACAAGTCTAGGACTGTGTTGAGAATGAAGCTCAAAATTTTATTTGCCCTGAGAAACGGTCACTTTGTCATCTCCTCTTTGCTCTGTCCAGTCATCCTTTCTTTGCTCATATGTTTGGCACTGGTGGCTTCCTTGATGATCTGCTCCATAGTCTTCCCAGGACTGAGGTGAGCTAGACTGGCCTGTGGCTTTCTTGATAATCCTTTTAAACTTAAAGTGTAACCTTTGCCTATTTCTGGTCAGCATGGACCTCCCACAGTCATGACAATGACACAGAGATGACACAACTGCTTCAAAGTTGGTGGCAGCTCAGCAATTTCAGACATATTGTCTCTGAATCGTCAGATGCGTGTATGATAAGTTTATTTAAGTAGTCCTCAACTTGATTCTTTTCTGCAATGTGCAATACCTCTCTTCCACATGTTTTGCCATCACCAGGGACCTGGGAGACCTGAGACCAAACCCTGTTAGAAATGACATTTATTGAGTGTCTCAGCTTTTTGCATGGATTGCCTGCTTCATTCAGCAGCAGATAGACACCGTCCTAATTTTTGTGCTGATTTCATTATAGAAGCTCTTATTGATGTCCTTTGCTAGTTTTAACTTGAGCTTCCATTTTGTTTTCTACCATCTGGAGATGCTTTGTTTATTTGTTTGTTTGTTTTGTTTTGTTTTTTGTTGTTGTTTTTATCCTGAATTTCTGTTTTAACATATCTTAAAAAAATCCAGTGGACTGGTGGAAAGAAGGATGATGGGGGGAAAATATTCCTACTTATCGTAAAAAATTGCAGATTGTGCTTATGAGAATGGTACTGAACTAAGCAAAAGAAAACCATTTAGAGAGTAAAAAGCTTAGACTCCTCCTTTAGGGTTTCCAGTTATTACAGTACTGAAAGGGGAATGATAACACTGTTGTGTGCACATGAACTAAGATTCATCTAATTTATTTTAAAATACTTACGTTTCAGCTTCCATTATTTCCTCTTGACATTACTGAACAGAAAATATGGGCTTTGTGGGTTCAGGGTTGTTTGAGCGTCATGTGTTCTCACAGTGCCTATCTTTTTCTGTTGATTGCATAGGGGGTTTCTAACAAAAAGCAGAATAGCTACCTCAGATATGGTGCTTTACATGTCAGTATCCAAAGTATAGACAGCTGCATCATCCTTCTTGATTTTCATAAATATCCAGCTTCTCAAATGATAAAGTAAAAGTCTTGCTCTGCTTCAAATAAATGCTTAAAAAAATGTGCAAGAAAGCTGGTGGAAATACTTCTTGAAAACATAGGTTTTTTAGAATGATATAATTATTTGATTTTATGTTTTTGTTTTTCTGGATTGTGAAGATTCAAAGTTGGTGAATTTTTGTACCTGAGACAGGTGTTTTACAGACAGCTGCATGATAAATATATGCACTCTGAACATCTTACTTTTGATTAGCAAATTGGGAAACATAATTGCTTTTTCTTACTTTGCATAATTTTTCATACCTCAGATAACTTAGATTATATTTTATCCCTGCTAGAAATAAAGATTTTTGTTGACTTGTTGTGCATATTCAGAGATTTTTTGGGAAACAACTTCAGGGTTTTTTTGAAAAACAGTATATTGCATACACAAAACTTAAGCAAAACATCAGTCCCTTGAATTTAGTTGCTCAAAAGATGAATCAAATGCTAATGTGCTCATAAAAAAAATCCATTAAATTAGGTGTCATTAGTTGTTAAATGGGCAGAGTCTATTGAGATCATTTGGGCTGACTAGTAGTAAGTTTACTGTCCTCATCCACTTTTCCTTCTAACCATGATATCTTCCAGAAAAAAAAAAAAGAAATCTTGTTTGATGACAAAATAGGTAGATTAATTAGCAGCTGGTGAAAAAAGAATATGAAAGGTCAGGAAATACTGTCTCCCTACCCATTTCTTCAAACTTGATTTTCAGAGTAAAATCATTGTATATCTTCTACTGTTCTTGTTAAGATGAAAACTGAATAAATGGTCTACATACTTTGCTAAATGTATGTCTTCCTTAAGCAAGATACAGAATAGGTGATAAGTATACTCTTTAATTTATTTTTCTACTAAGAAGTACTGGGATCTAATAGATACATCCCAACATATGAAATTACTTCCAAATATGAGAGAATACCAATATGTTGACGAAAACTCACAAGATATGTCCAGTACTACACCCTTATTTGTTTTGTCACTTATTCACAACTTCTGCTTCAAGAAATTCAGAACAATGTTATGTACAAAGGGACAGGATATAGAAAAAAAATTACAAGGCTACTGATTTGCTGGTATTGCCAGTAGTCACGGGCATGAGCAGTAGACTCAGTACAAAGATTTGTCCATGCAGTATGTGACTAAAAGAAAACTCACATTTTTTAAAAATATTTTTCATAAATCTGAATCCAAGAAAAATCAGTGGAGTATTGTTGTTAGATTAGCATAGGTGGTGGTGTTGACTGTCATTCACAGCAGCTCTTATAATTTCATTTAAAACTAACTATAAAATGAGTTGGTTATTGGTACATGCTAAGTGAACTTTAGCACAGTGATAGATTTCATTCCAGTCATTAGGATCAACACAGATCTGGAAGTTATGCTCATGTTTTATTGGGAAAAAATATTGGCTTGAATTGGAAAAAGAATTTGTTATATACCTTCATCTTTTGAGGAGTCATTTTCTCACCTTTTTGCCTATTTTGGGTTCCTGCTGCAGCTGCATATTTGTAACTTGCAATTCTCTCTTTATCCTTTCTACTGTTGATATTCCATAGATTTTGTGGCATAATCCTGTATATATTAATTACAAGAGGAAATGATTATAAAGGGAGTAGAACTTGTCAGTTGTCCTCCATCTGATACAATGCCCTTACGAAAGCAGTGTTGTTACTTTAGCACACCACAACTTAAAAATTTGGATAATCTGATAATTTCCAAATATTATAATACCAGAGTTAATTTAAGTCATTAGGTATACTTTCTTTAGAAGATCCTCTCCTGGACACTTGAAAAGGAGATTAATTCTATTCCAGCCATATGCCTTTTCTGTTTCATTATCTGCAGGTTTTTAAAATTTTGATGTTTAATGTTTTGCATAGTTGATCTTAGTATATGAGAGACATTTAAGATTGGGGGCTTTTTCCTGCTTTTCTCTACGGGAGAAAAAGGGGTTTTTACCTCTAACCAAAAGCTGCCTGTACAAATGCCAAAGTTCAACAGTTACTGAGCTGCCAAATCAAAGAGAATTACATAACGGTCTGAAAAGAGCCCTTTGACATGGGAATAAAATGGACTTCTGAATATTACATGCCACTCAGTAATAACACAAATTCATAGCAGAAAATGTCACTGAGCAGCAAAACCTGATGTTTTGTAGAGATACAGGCACATATTTTCCCCAGACGTCATTAGTGGCTGGTATTTCTAAACCAGGCTAATGAGCACTTTAACAAGGAATCAGATATGTTCTTAGTTTTCAAAGGTTTGCATCAAAGATCTGATCAGTTGAAAAAGGCAGTTTTGAGCCCTGTCTTTATACCAGGATGCCCAGTCAGACTGACACTTTAAATTTGCATACAAAATACACATTGCACACCTTAAAAGTCCCCTTGGTAAGTCTGTTCCTGTTGTGCATATACAAGCAGTTTTGCCTCAATTTTTTTCTATATATTTTTCAATCTGAGGAGAATTCAAGAGAAACCATATTCCTCTGTTAATTTATAGGACCACAACAGAATTAATCACAGAGAACAAAGTTTTTCTGATATCAAAAGTGCTAAATTTATTTTTTTTTAAATTAACATCATTTTCTGTGCACAGTCAACATATTACAGAATTTCAGTGGATCTGGCTAATAAGATTATGATACTTCTTTCTATTACTTATTTTTCCATTGACAATAATTGTGATTTCAGACAAAATTCTTTTACTGTTCTGAAAAATAACTTATTCTAGTAATTTGAAAATAGGATGTATCCCTTTAGTTCTTTTTGAACTTATTTAAGCGAGAAATTATTTCATTTTCCCATATTCTTCTAATATCTATGGATTGATATAGGCTGAAAAGAACCAAAAGCACATTTGTAAAAGTACACAAATGTGTGCTTCTTTCTCCCTCCTAAATGCCCACAGGATGATTGAACAGTGCCTTGACTGAGAACAGCGTTTGGAGGATGAGTTATCATGTAGTCTGATGTTGAAAAAAATGTAAAAGTCTTTCACTTTGTGTTTCTGTCCAGCTTGTTTCATATGCCTATGGTGCACCAGGAGGTGGTCCAGGTACTCATAGATTGGTGTGAATATTTGAAAGGCCTTTGGAGTTGAGCAGGTGAAAAACACAAACGTGCAAATAGGTTGGTTGCTTTTATCCAATGAGCTGAATTTGTAGAATCAACGTGCAGGCTAAAAAGAAGTTGCTATTTTCAATGTAATAATGGGATTACATGTTATTGCTCTTACAGAAACTAAAACTGTGCTGGGTATTCTTCAGCACCCTCTACTGGTTTTGTAATTATTTCCACAAATACAACATTCCTGAAGGAAACCTTCAGATAGCAAATAAGAAGAAAACAAACAAAAAATAGTGCTTTTTGTTTTCTAGCTGGATTTTAGTTGTAGATTCATTCAAGTTTCTGCTTTTGCCACCACACAGTTCTCTGTCTTTTCAGTGCCTTCAAAGTGTAGCTTTATCTAGGTGATTTAAGCCACCTCCTTGAGGAACTTGTTTCTCTGTATAGGTTTTCCAAGGACCTGTCCTGAATGTTAACCGACGACCTGCTCAGGCAAAAAACATAGTTCTTTCTAGATCAGTCATACTGCTGTATAAGGTTAGGAATCAGAGGGGTTACGCTGCAAATGCAAGCAGACTGAGCTCCACATCTAAACAAAAGGTGATGGGACTAAGAGTTGAAGGGAACCTGCAGGTTTGGTAACATTATTGCAGGAAATCATGCACAGGGAAGTTCAGGGAAGCTTTGGAAAAGCTGGGTGACAAAAACTGCTCCATCCCACATTTTCCATTAAGAAGATTCTTATGCTGTACTTTGTATATGTGTAAAGAATATAGTTTTTAATTTTTACCTGAGAAAATCTCCATAGCTTTTGTCATGCTGTAAATGAAAAGCCTAATAATGGAATACCAATACTCTGAATAAAGCCTTCACTATAATGGAAACTATTTGCTCAATTGACTCTGAGAAAAAAAAAGGCACATAGAAAAAGGTACTGGTGCAAAAATTTTTAGAAATAATAAAAAGATTTTAGAAAGTCAGACTGCAAAGATATTAGGAATTCAGAAGGCAGATGATATTCAGGGACCGGAACGCCACTAATCCATGGAAGTTTTCCCTTTGTTTCCCCCCCTTTTTGGAGTAGGGGCCAACAGCCTGGAAGGCATTACAGGGAATGGATAAAATATTACTTCATTCTAGCCACAGACTGATGAGTTCACCTATCTACAAGGACATTTTATCAGAAGGAAGTCCTTGAGTCAGAGTATGAAGCCTTTCTCATTAAACCAACATAAATTAGGGTGGAAAATATAGATCATGATATTTCTTTTTGCTGCAAAATAAAAATGAGTGAATTGTACTTAAAAGATAAGGAGCATTTAGGTATTTGATTAAGATCTCTGCACCTAAGCAGGCATTTCAAATCATATAACAGTATTGCTGTTCTTTGATTTTATGATTTAATTGACAAGTGACACATAGTTTGAGTAAGGCTAAAGTATCTTAGAACAATTTGTATATAATATCAAGAAAAAACCCAAACTGCCTATGACAAAGTGTAGGAAATCAGTCTGCTTTAAAATGGGATGATGAGACTTAATAGTAGAATTCTAGTATAGCGGTTATGTAAAGAGTGAATTGCTCATCATAAAGATTAAATCTTCATTGTGCTGTGGCAAGTGGCAATGAACTGGCAATCCATCTGCTCTTGCTCTCTTCAAATATTAGAATTTATTACTGCAGAAAAAAAATAGCTGCTAATTTTTGAACCAACCACCTGTAAAGAACAAGTCATTGCAAGATAAGATGTACTCCCCCCACCCCCAGCTGCACCTCCAGCTAACTTCACTCCCTCAATTTGAATGAGAGCATATTTCAAGTGGAGAGCAATTATATGGCTCTGTGCCTTGTATAACCTGTTAAAACCAGTAATTTGCTGGCATAAAATTAATTCTGTGCTCAGTTTACACATCTAACTAGCTCAGAGGAAGAACATTTCTCTCTTCAAAATATAAAACCACTAGAGGATTACTTGGATGGGTTTACTTTCTATATTGTGCTTTGGTTGAATATTGGTTCTAAAAAAGATTTCTTGACAGCTGAAATGGCAATGCATTATGTATTGACAGTGCAACATAATATCATTTATTTTTCTACAGGCTTATTTGTACAAGATAACTTCCTGTGTTCTAAATGGGTAGTATTCCTTCTATCTGGATGGAGACATGAGTAGAAGGAATACTCTGTAAAAGAGGAATTGAACAGTTATAATGTACTTTTTTTGCTGTTTTCAGCTTTAATTAGTAGTTATTTCTTTTCTTTCTCCAAGGTACTCTGTTGTGATGTGTAAATGCTTGGCCAACTCCCTTTGCCATCTGAAAATATCCCAGACCATTTTTTCAGCAATGCAGCACCCCTGTAGAGTAGCTTTTTTTTGTCTGTGTCAAAAATGCAGCTTTGCATTTGTCAAAGAACACTGCATTGCATTCCAACCAACATTTCTCGAAACAGAAGGAATGTGCAATACTGTTTTCATATTTTGTTAAAACTTCGCTTTTGTATCTCCTTTCAGAAAAACCGAACACCTCAATCACTTCTCTAAGCATTCATTTGATTTAACCTGTAGTTCAGGGAACATGTCTCGCTCTTTTGGCTTGACACCTGACGGTATGGATGAATTCTTGAGAAGACCATCAAAAGTTATCCTGAAATGGTTTGGGTTGGAAGGGACCTTAAATATAATCTCATTCCAATCCACTGCCATGAGGAGGGACACCTTCCACTAGACCAGGTTGCTCAGAGCCCCCTCCAACCTGGCCTTGAACATTGCCAGGGTGAAGAAACCATAGCTTCTCTGGGAAACCTGTTTCAGTGCCTCACCACCCTAACAGTCAAGAATTTTCTTTCTAATATCTAATCTAAACCTTCCCTCTGTTGGTTTGAAGCCATTCCCCCTTTTCCTGTCACCACAGGCTCTTGTAAACAGTCTTTCTCCATATTTCTTGTAGGCTCCCTCCAGGTACTGGAAGACTGCAATTAGGTCACCCCAAACCCTTTTCTTTTCCAGTCTGAGCAATCCCAATTATCTCAGCCTTTTATCACAGGAGATGGGCTTTATCAGAGTTGAAGAACAATGAGGACAGGCTCTGACCTTCTGAGAAGATGCTATGAAAGCTCCAGAATCAAAGAATCATGGAATAAAACAATGGTTTCAAGAAGAAGACACCATAAAGATTATATGGTTCCAACTCCACCACAATGGATGAGGACACCTTTCACTAAACCAGGTTGCTCAGACGTCCATTCAACCTGTCCTTCTAGGAAAATTAAAGGGAATCATTAAAACATTTGGGTTGTGTTTTCTTAGTATGTTATTGTTGTTGTTTGTTGTTTTGTTTTGTTTTGTTTTTTTCCTTTAACCTTCTTGGTTTTAAACTAAAAGAAAAGTTTTTAATAAGTTCATCATTAAACTCTTACATCCTTTGCAAAGGCTCTTGCTTTCTTCTTAGAGATGTTAAAGTTTTCAGCCATTCAGATGACTAGAGCTGTAGGTGTAAGGGAGGATTTCAGACAAAGAATGTGCACCTCAGGAATGGATAAAGAACAGAGATATGGTCTGAATAATACTTTATCTGAGCAGATTAAGAAGCAAGTGGTATTCCTTTTGATTTCATACAGCAGATTGGAGACCTTTTCTGTGAACCCAAGCAAGGTTTCCTGATTTGAAGTATGCTTTTAGTTGGGCTGACTCACTACTTCTGTATTAGAAAAATGGAGCTATGAATATTTATCTGTTCACTTACCTGGGGAAACATGAGAGTTGCTTACCCAAGAATACTTATGAAGTTCAGTCATTTTATCAGGAGTAGTTTGGAATGAGCACAGATGGTAAATGCTTTACTCAAAACTGATGAATCCCCAGGTGATATATGAAGACTATTTTATTTTCAGGGACATCAAGAAGAAGCCACCATTTTCTTGAGGTGATCTTGTTAATTTTGTATGCAGGTTTTACGATTTCTCTTCCAGGCTCTGAAGAGCAATTAAATTCACCTATGCTCATCAAAAGACTTAATGAGTATCATAAGTTTTGATGATAATGCTATTCTTTTCTTCTTTAGATAGTTTCATTCACTGACAGAGCTATAGACTTTAAACACATACATGTCACCAGTTCAGAATGGGATGGCTTTCTTGAAGGAGTGTTTTAATTTAAGCAAAAAATTAATTAAATTCAAGTAAATTTTCATTTTACGTCCTATGCAAGATGGGTCTTCTGCAGGCAGAATGTCAGGTAGGTAACCCAGGAATGGTCTGCTCTAGTTCCTGCAAGTCCATGGTATCATGCATTATTATATCTACTTAAAAAAGGATGGCTTTTATCTGATACTTGTTTTCTAGGAGATCAATAACTTCAATAAAGCTGCAATAAATGACTTAAAATTCACTACAAAATATTATTTTTTAGAATAAAACTCTCTAAGAGTCTATTGGTAAGATGTAATTCATACACATTTTCACAACAGATGATGAAAACTTCTCATCTGTATGTTTTAATTGTGAGCTCTACTATTAAATATATATATATATATATATATATACAAATTTAGTGTGTAATTAATATTCCCATACTTCATATATGTAACAAGCCCAGTTTTGCTATCCCAATGGCTTCACATGCACTTAAATTTCTAGAAAAGCTTTTTTCTCCTAAGAATTTAGTATTAATATGTTTTATAGCAACATAATTTTCATGTCAGAAAATACATGACTGTGAACCAAAATAATTCACACAATATATTAAAATACAGTAAATATGTCTCCAAAGTGCCCAAATTCATGTTGAAAGACTTAAAAATTTCACCTTGTTGGCAATGGTGGTCACTAGATGAGGAAAGGCACAAAGTAGCATGTAAACGATCTTTCAAGATTTGCTAAATAGAAAAAGCTTTATGTTTGGGGAATTAAATGGTTCAATTGTTTCTTTTTGTACCACAGTTGTAGTGTTCTTTTTGGTATAGACGAAGGAATACTTCATTTTAGAAGAAAAGAATAGGCTGTATACAGTGCTATTACTTAGATGTAATTTCTCATACCTATAGTTACTTTTTTGTTTGCCTTGAGGTAATGTGATGGTATTGCAATGCAAAAGTGCATCTGCACAGAAATTCTGCATTAACAGTCATTAAGCCTTTTTTTGTGAGCAGAAATAACCCTTCCAGTTCATTGCTCCTGTGGCATCAATATAGCACAAAACAATGCAAAGATTGTTTTGGATATGGTACCATCATCTGTAAGACATCTTTGGAAACATTGTCTTGTCCACAGAGAAAAAATACTATTGTCTGTTCACTATGACTTTTGCTTCTTTGTTTCTCCCAAGGTCAAGGGAGGAGTTCCTGCCCCTCTTCTCTGGTGAGACCTCACCTGCAGTGCTGCCTCCAGCTCTGGGATCCCAGGAGGAAGGACATGGACTTGCTGGAGCAAGTCGAGGGAAGGCCACCAAGGTAATTAGAGGGATGGAGCACCTTTTCTGTGAGGAAAGACTGAGAGAATTGTGTTTGTTCTGTCTGGAGAAGAGAAGGATTCAATGTGACCTAATTGTGACCTTTCGGTACCTGAAGGGAGACCACAGGAAAGACAGAGACTATTTACAAGGGCCTGTAGTGACACGACAAGGGGGAATGGCTTCAATCTGACAGAGAGTAGATTTAGATTAGATATTAGGAAAAAAAAATGATTGTGAAGGTGGTGAGGCACTGCTACAGGTTTCCCAGAGAAGCTGTTGTTGCCCCATCCCTGGAAGTGTTCAAGGCCAGGTTGGATGGGGCTCTGAGCAACCTGGTCTAGTGGAAGATCTTCCTTCCCATGGCAGGCAATTGGAACAAGATGGTCTTTAAAGTCTTTTCCAATCCAAACCATTCTATGATGATGCTATGATCCTAGATGTGATCCAGTTTGTCCAGCACAGATGAACAGGAACTAAACAAAATCAGGGCAACTCAAAATTTTTCTCCACTTTTTAGCTATGAATATCGCCTTCCACATGATGGCAATGTGCATGAATTCATATGTGTATGAACATATCTCCTTTTCCATGACTACAGATGGTATTTGTTTATACTTCTCATATCTAAAAGGAAAAACAGTTTTCACATTTCCAGGAGGAATGTTGACATCAGTGGAAATCAACATAGAGTGAAAATTTCTTCCGGAATAGCTGCAGGGAATCATAAGTCAGGGAAAATGTGAAAATGTTTTGTTTTATATGATTTCTTGACTTGTGGAGGGCAAAACCTGAACATTAATGACTTTTTTTAGAATAAATATTCCCATCCTAGTTATCTGAATTACTTTTATTTTTAAATCTGTGGTATTTTCAAGTGATTGACTTCAAAATATCTGTTGCAGTATGTCTCAATAGTGGATGTGTGTGTTTATTCCCAAACCTCTGTTATTGTGAAGTGGTTAATATTTCATCTCAGGAGCTTGAACTAGATACCTTTAACCTCTGAAAAGTTTTTAGGGGAATGTTTGTTAACATACAGAATAATGTGTAATACAAGCCCCACTTGATTCAGGGAATACAGGGAGGATGAGAGACTTGTGACTGTGTTGTTGTAAGCAGCTGTTCGAGTACAGCTGGATATAGGAGATGACTCTTGATCTGATAAACATTTGCACCACCAAGGAATTTGTTTAATGTGTATGTTAGAGAAAAGGAAGACTACTTCCTCATTAAATTTGGGGGTTTGCATTTTATTTTATTTCGAGTAAAAGAAAGGTTAAATCACTCTAAATCTTACACAGAATACTAAAAAGAAGTTAACTGTAAAAGTTGGGGTTTTTTTGGCAGAACAGATTGTGACAAACTGTGTCAGGAAATCCTTCTACACCAAGTGAAGTAAGTGCGGGCATAGACACTTGGTGTTAAATGTACAGTAAATCTATTATTCACAGCCCTTTTTGCTTTTTCAGCTATGGCTTAGATAAATATATGTCAGTTTTCTCTTTTTAGATATTGTAAACAAAACCTCAAGCTTTTACTTTAATGCAGGTTGAGTGATTTCATGATAACAGAAAACTCTGAACAATGTCTGGTTCTCTATATACCAGTTCTCAGGGAAATTGATTCCATTTTAATGACTGCCTCCCTCTTCAGCACCTTGTCTGAACAATTCTAAGAGTGTCCCCCGGAGGTGATTTATGAGCCAATTTGGAAGCTGATACTCCAGAAGCCAGAAGTAGTGGAAGTGCCTCTCGCTGGCCTGAGTTGATCATGGAATACCTTGTAGGAAGGTAATGGAGTATTTCTTTGTTCTGCAGCACCAGTAAGTTTGTGATGCTTTCCTCTGCCTATAACTGCAACATTTCTGTAAAAAAATTGTCACTGGCCTTGGTGTATTTTTTAAAGGCAGACAATCTTTTTTCAAAGAGTATAAATTTTAAAGCAATTGTATATAGAATATATATGAAAGTGAACATGTTTAAAATTAATGCACTACTTTAGGATGATCAAATTTGACAAATATACAAAATCACACCCTGGTTGTACCCTGCTGACTTTCAAGATGGTACAAATACAATTATACTTTCTTGTCCATGAATTTAAATTCATCTGAATGATACTATACTGTGGTTTAGTCCAAGTGCAAATGTGAAGCCTGCACAATGGATATTGAGTAACACTCGTCAGTTTCTTCTTCCTGTACATGTTCCACTTGTTTTAATCTTTATGCCTGGATGAAAATAATATCTGAGGCATTGTCTACTTCAGTTGCAATCTTAACATTATAGAAAACTTTCATTTTACTTTGTTGCAAGCGCCTTGAAGGCAAATGGAGAGAAACAGAGATCTAAGAAAGATAAAGTTACACAATGCTAAAATAGTTTTACTTTTTATATCTCTCTTGAAATATAGTGGTTGTAAATTTGAAACAGATAACTATGTGCTTTTTAAACTGATTTAAAAGATTTTAAAGCAAAAGAAAAATCAGTGTAGGTAATGGACAGAATAAAGACTAGAACAGACAGGACAAGGGAACTTGAATACCTAAGAAATTTTAACAAAAGAGTGCATGTGCCAGCCTAGATATTCTTGAATGTCATGTTATACATGCTCATTGGATAGGGGAAAATGCACTTTATTTCTTATTATATAAGGAAAGAAATTCTAGTGTTATATGGACAGTTGAAAAAAAATTGAAAATTCATTGTTCATTATTATATGGAAAATTTGCCTTAGCAATTTTACTACTTGCTTAGGATGGTAAAGGAGAGACTCAATAAAGGCTTTCCTAAATACCAAGGGGTACCTAGGCTATTTTTAAAATCTAGTTACTCTGATTCTCTGTATAATGATCCCTTTTCTCCCCCTATTTCAGTGTTTCTTCTGTAACCAATACCCATGTAGTTCAAGGCTAAAGTTGAGTCATTCTTTCTATTTCTTGACAGAAATTCAATTCATTACATTTGTGTCTTGGTTTAAGATAAGCAACTGTCAACCCCCCCAAGCACAGAGAGAAAAGCCTCCCTCCTAACACCAAGGAAAGGGAGGAAAAGAGAGGGGAAAGGAAAAAAACCACTTCAAACCACGTTTATACTAAAACTACATATATTTTTACAGAAAGGAAGAGACAAGTAGGAGAGAGTACAAATATACACTCACACAGGTCTGCAACAACAAATTCCCCACGTCTTTGCGAACACAAATTCTACTGTCTTAACTACACATTACTTAAGAAAGAACTTATTCCCCAGGGAGACAAACTCAAGCAGAAAGGAGAGACCCAGAACAACACATTTTACTTTCCTGAGGTACCCTGTGAGCCAGTGGTGGGCCTGGTCCTCTCCATCTCCCCTGGGACAGCATCCTGTGTCCTCCCAAGAGGAAGGCTGAGAAATGACAGCCTTAACCACTCCCACACTGGTTCCTGCTTCCCTGGAGATGATGTCATAATGTGTTATGGAATACAAAATTACTGGCTAGAAGAGGTCAGCTGTTAGCTCAGCCCAGCTCAAGTCAGCTGACAGCTTCAGCCTAGTCCACACTTCAGAGCCCAAATCTAGGCCCACCTAGGTGAACCCATAACAATTTGCAATCGCACCAAACTGAAAACTTGACACTATACTAATACAATTTCAAATAACTGGCTAACAATGATAGGTTAAAGATGCATGATGGGATACTAGTTGTATTTCATAACAGGGAGATTTAGTAATGGATGAAATTTGGTTTATTTTGTGTGCAGTCGAACAATTAACCATATTTTAAATCATCCAAAATTCACTCTTCCCCGTCTCTCCCCCCACCCCTTAACTTTCTTTATTTTGTTATAGCTTAAATGGTTTACAGCATCCCCATGTGAGAATATGATGTTGTACAGGGAAGCAGCTGATTTATGCATGTTGTGGGGTGCAAAAATGCTACATCTTGGCTAGGAGGGGTGAACAAATTAGGAAACATTGCTGTTCATCTACTAATTATATAAGTCTCAGTTCATTCACTGAATAGGAAATGCATGGGTTTGGATATTAGACGTGTCTACCCTTCTGTTAAATAAAAATACTTGCTTTGAAAGCTGTTGGCAGGAAAAATGGTAGCCAATTGGTTTTGTCCAAAACAAGCTTAAGATAGAAAACTAAATAATTTTATCATAAATAGTCATAACCCTTCTTACACCACACATATGTCTCATACAGATGTTGACACTTCCAATGAGGGTGAACATTTTCTCTGACTGTTGACTTATCAGTAGACTGTAGAAAACATCAGACATAACGAATTATTAGTAATAAACTAGTGAGTATTTTTGCTTATAATACTTCCATCTTCCTTGATTGTCATGTGAACTTTTGATGAACACAGGGGCTCAAAGAAAGCCTTTAACTACTCTGATCTAAAGTCCTTACAGGGTAAAATTTCCAGATGTTCAAGTAGATAGATATTAAGAAAAAGATATAGATATTCCTTTTCCCCCCACCCCCCATGAAAATACTTTCTCACTTATCTCACTTATGGGACACACCTGTTCAATCTGTATCACAAACCTTAACCCCCTACCCACTAACAACTGTCAGAGCTTCTGTACTAACCTCATCTTCTTCAAAGTTAAAAATGAAACAAATCTGAAGACACAAGTAACTGACAGAAACCTTATTGTTGTCATTTCTTAAGTGAAAATACTAAACAATCCTGAAAAAGATACTTTAGGGAAGGCAAAAAAAAAAAAGAGGTTACACAGGTAGACTAGTCAAAATAAATGAGTCTGTGATGATGGAAGGTCAGATTTGATGATCAAAATGATCCCCATATGCATACATCCATGCCTGCAGGTGTGTGTATGTGTATGCATGTGTCTGTGTGTAAATGAAGTAATCCTGTTGGATTTTGCATAATTCAGGCAGTACCTAAACTCAACTTGGTGCTTCTGCATGTGACTTTTAACATGTTGTATGAATCTTGTTACCCTTTTCTGTGTGTAATGCAAATGCAGCTGGGATTCTGGTCTTTTGTTCACATGTGAACCAGGACAATAGGAAGAATACGGGTTTCTTTTGTATTCCTTGTGGAATTTGTATTACTGCATTGTGTCTTACTAGGGAGAAGTAAACTATTCCTAAAATAATCAAAGCAAGGTTCTGCTACATTGTAAACTGCATTCAGGAACAAATTATCTATCCTTTATTATTATCACATTTATTACTTTCTGTCAATCAAAAATATGTTGCGAAATGACTATTATATAATTATTACATTGATGTATGGGCACATAAAATGTTTAGATTTCATGTTTATAGTGTGCCAGGTTATTAAACTGTCTAAGCAGTGCATGAGCTCCATGAGTTAGGAACATTGGGAATCTTAGTAGAAAATTGGAGTATTTGATAACAACTTTATCAGATTAGTAGGTCGTGAAGAAGAGAAGAAACAGGTGTTTTTTCCAACCAAGCATAATGACCTGTTTCTATTTTAAAAATACATCAGTATTTTCATGCATAATGCTGTAGTACATATCAGTGGTACGTGGTAACAAGAAGGATACATCAGCCATAGAATATCCTGCTAGAGTTTGTTTGGAGAGGCAATCAAAAGCTTATATACTCCCTAGTAAAGTTAGTAGACTTAACCCTTTTGTGTTGTATTTGATGGATTAAATAATTTATAAAAGAAATATCACAAGGATTTGATGGGTAACAAGATCTGAATCTGTTCAGTTTAGTGATAAATAGCCCCGGGATGACATTCAGAATTTATGACTAAGCATAAGCCAATTCAAGTCACACAAGGATTCAGCCTTGATACCCCTGCTGCTCATATTCTCTTTGCTATC
Organism: Pithys albifrons albifrons; assembly: GCF_047495875.1. Taxonomy (NCBI): domain Eukaryota; kingdom Metazoa; phylum Chordata; class Aves; order Passeriformes; family Thamnophilidae; genus Pithys; species Pithys albifrons. The sequence goes on along the minus strand of NC_092458.1, from coordinate 103,822,271 downwards.
AGTAGTTTTACACTGCTTTATTCTAACTAATTTATTCTGTTACTTTAACCTATACTCAATTGTGTCTCAATTGCTTTTGATTCCCTATTCTATCCAGACTATCTCACTTTTAAAACCTGTTTGGGTAGCTGAGTTCAGGATTGCTTTATGGTATGCATTATCTGGCACAGGGATGTGTTTGCTTTGAACAATGTTTGTGTGTTCTTGTATCTCATGAAAATGGGAAATTGATTGTGTGGTGCTCTTTCTGAGCAACAAAAGGTACATGACACTTTGGAGTGATTTGTGCTTCTATGTTCAAATTGGATCTTTTTTTTTTCTTTTTCACCTAAAGCTGAGTGAGATAAAAAGGTAGGTGATATATAGATGTGCTTATTAGTGTTTAATCCACTTAACACTGAAGTCGACTGAAATGTATTTTTTATTTCAGAGTGAGTAGAACCTCCTTCCTGAGAGATGATGGAAAAGTTATTTTCAGGGTTTAAGTCCCAGTCCTTCCACTGTCTCTGGTATTCTCTCATTAATAGCATCATTTCATTTTTAGGACATGATCTGTTCCATATTGTATGGGGTACAATGCTAACTTTCTAGGTGCATAGACTGAGATATTACATTATGGCAACTTTTGATCTACTGTATATTCATCGTGCGAATAATTATTTATGTATCTTAAAATTATTTAAACAAAGAACATTATTTTGTTCCTAAGATTCTCTGCAAAGCATGTTAATTGAGTGAAAGCAGAGCAATCAAAGAAAACATAAAGGGCTTTTACAAAAAGAAAAGACATACAGGCAAGGAATACAAGCTAAAAATTCATACGGGGAAACTAGACTACTGAATATAAGCTGTAGTTATTATGGAAAGAAAGGAACTGCTGGACAGTTTTTTTAATGATGTGCTAAAGGTATTTTGCTACTCCATTTTGCTCCTAAGAAGATAGTAAGCAGAAAGGTGATCTCTTCTTAAATGTGAGACTTGTTTCATGACATTACAAATATATTATGGGCCTGTCTTTCCCTGGCAGCATGCTTAAACCGGGACTTAGGCAGAACTAAAGTATACAGAGGTCATAGCAGGTAATTAGCACAGACTGTTTCTGACCCTGAGGCGCTTGGTTGTGCAGGGCTCTCTACAAGGTGAGTTGTTTTGGTTCAGTGTGTTTACAAGTACTCTCTGCCTGCAGACTTGAGTATCAGCAATTATTTTCACCTGTCTGTGCTACCAGCCAAGTAGGCTGGCTAGTGATGTCGGGCTTGAACTTGTAAGAATAGCTCTCAAAAGAAAGAAAAAAAAAAAGAAGAGAGACAGAGAGAATTGGATTTGTTCCATCTGGAAAAGAAAAGGCTTTGGAGTAACCTAATTGCAGCCTTCCAGTACCTGAAGGGAGCCCTACAAGAAAGATGGAAAGACTATTTGCAAGGACAAGGGAGAATGGATTCAAACTGACAGAAAGGGGGGTTAGATTAGATATTGGGAAAAAATCTCGACTGTGAGTGTGGTGAGACACTGGAACAGATGGCCCAGAGAAACTGTGGATGCCCCATCACTGGAACTGTTTAGAGTCAGGTTGGATAGAGCTCTGAGCAACCTGTTCTAGTGGAATGTGTCCCTGCTCAAAGCAGAGAAGTTGAAACTAGATGACCTTTAAGGTCCCTTTCAACCCAAGCCATTCTATGATTCTACAAAATATGATAAAAGCATCTGTCATTGGTATAGGACTTCCATAATTCAATTAAATGTGTATCAGGGAGGAAGGTGTTTTGTTCATCAATATAAACATTTGTACAACATTTGAAATCTGGATTAGAAGAAATATCTGACCTGTGAAGCATTCATAGTCTTTATATTCTAAAAAGAGACTATAGTTCCTATTACCTTGGCCCTGGAGTCTGTCACAATCACTGTGGTTTCTCTGGTGTATTGAGTTAACAGTTAATTCAGATACCAGCTGGGCAATGGACAGGCCCCCAGTAATGGGTGAGTTAGTACTTGACACTGCTCTTTTGACTGTAAGTACAACAGCTTAAATAAGAAGGGTTTATTTTGCAGCAAAGTGGAGTTCTCCTCCTTCTCTGTGCTCTTACTGTAAGAAAGAGCTGCCATTGCTCAGATGCTTTGGAAAATGTGCCTCACAGTCATAGAATTGTTAAGATTGGAAAGGACCAGTAAGATCATTGAGTCCAACCTTTGACCAAACACCACCTTGTTAACTAAACCAAGTCATAAATTGGAGGAGGAGAAATTGGACAAAAATCAGGAATTCACCTTTCTTTCATGCTGTAGCAAGGTCTGCTGAGAGCACAGCCACAGGATATCAAAAGTCCTGAGAGCACAAGTGCAGGACAGTATCAGCAGCTTCAGTGATAGAAACCCAAACCACAAGTGATAAATTAGTGGTCATTTAAAGAGTGCAAGTTCAAGACGTGCCAAAGTGTATCTAGGGAGCAACAAAGAAGATAACAAATATGTAAAATACTGCACTTTTTATGGAAGGACAGAGAAAATGATAAACTAGAAAAAGCAGTTACATCCTCTTCAAACAAGGGAAGAAAGGAAGAAGGGGAAATTGCTCCTGCATTGCCACTTGGCTAAAGGTAATGCACATTACTGGTGTTTATGCTTGACAGTATCAGGCCCTTCTTCCCTTTGGAAAAGAGCACTGCTTTCTGACTTTTGTCTTCATCCTATGTTCATTCTGCAGGCTCAGTAATCATATATAAAGGATTATTTTCATAAATATGTTTAAATAAATTAGAAGCACAACAAATGCTACATGTGTGGTGTGACTTTCACACACAGGGTGAGCGATGCCACATCACTGGGAAGCAAACTTGGATGTGATGCTGTCCAAGAGACAGGTTCAGAGTCAGGGCGAGGCAATGGTCACTGGTTCAACTCATCTTGGATTTTGCTGTGGAGGCAGAAAGAGCAGGGCTGGTTGATTGTCCACTGGTTTCATTGGGGTTGCTGAAACTTTTGGCTTGCTCTGACTAAGAAGGGGGTAAGTAAATTCATAGAACGGTTGATTTTTGAAAGGGACATTTGGAGATGTCTATCCCAACCCTTCTCTTTAAGAATGGCTGCCTCGAGAAGGTTACTGAGGATATAGTTGGGGTTTGAGTACCTCCAAGGATAAAAAAGCTTAAGACTTATGTCTGTTTAATTTATAGCATGTGCATTGTAATAAGAGGTTAGGATTTAGAACTTCTATTCATGCCTCCTAAATCTAAGTCCTAAATTATAGTCTTGACTGAAATTGACAAATAATAATTTAGCTTCTCCTATTGAAACTGAGGTCTTGTAGAAGAGATAAATCAAGCCCCATGATGAGCAGGACTCTGGTTTCTGCATCTGTAATTCTACATGCCTCAGCAGCCTTTGGTCAGATAGAAGATAATCCTGCCAAACTGGAAACAAAATCTATTACCGTTCTGGGATAGTATGCTCTCCTTTATTGTGTTTGCAGGCTAATTTTAATAGTTTCTTCTTGCTGCTTATTGAAAGAAACAGTTGGGATTGTGTCCTTAGCTTAGCCTGGATCTTCCTACTGTGACAGGACTGCTGAAAGGTCAAAATGAGATATTGTGGTGAAAGGAAAGCATATGAAGAAGCTTTTCCCTTCTTCAGACTACTTCATATAAAGGTCAGAGATGACAGTAATGTTTTATTTGGCTGCCTGCTAAAATAAACCAACCACTTCTCCATTCCCTAAAGGTCTATCTATGCATTTGAATCTTGGACAGATATAGACTACTGGTTGCACGTTCATGTGTGGAGTGGATTAGAAGTGCTGGCAAACTACACCATTAGGATTGTGGGTTTAGATACCCAAGAAAGCAAAAGGAAACACCTGTGGTAAGAACTGTTCTCAACATATTTTAGATACCTAAATTTCCTTATGCACTGTGTATATAATTTCAATGCTTAAACATGATTTATTATTAAGGAAAGGACACCCTTTTCTGTTTAAGGACTTATGGACGCCTCCTAAATCTGGAACGTGCTTTGTCACGTATGTGTGAGCAGTTTTTTTTCTTTTAAAATATTCCTACTTGCTAAGAATTGTAGAAATGGGTAGAATATATATCCCCATCTTTGTCTTTCTATGGTTTTTAATGTAGTTAATAATTGTTTTATGAGGTCATGTTAAACTGGTGTATGTGACTGGTAGTGATTATTCTCAGAAGCTTAATTTGGAGATGTTGCTATTTCATAGTAACAAGTAACTTGACATGAAACCTAGTAAAAATTATGTTCTTGCAACTTAGTGAATGTAAAAGACTTTAAATTTCATAATGATGAAAATGCTTAGCATCCAACTCACCTCTTATATTGTCATGAATATGTGGTAATGACAGTCTAAGAGACACTGTGTGATTAAGATCATACACACACAGTGAATTTGAGGACAGTCAGCCTCTAGGTTTGCAGCTGTTGGGTGGCTCTTTCCTCTCATTTTGGTTTTTGACTAGTAATAAGGTGGTATTTCCCTGCTTGTTAGAAGGTCTGAAAGGGAAAGAAAGTCAAGTGAATATTCTGACAGCAAATCAACTTTAGAACTGGAGAGGCAAAGAACCTCTAGGCAAGGAAGGAGACAGACTATAGGACCAGGCATCCAGAAAGGTTAAAACTAAGAATATGAAGTTACATGTTTGGCTTTTAACAGATTACTAGGTCAGAATATTTATTTTTTATTTTTTAATGTAATTATTTTATAATGACCTATACAATGTACCTGCCTAATTTAAATTCAGCAAAATTTAATGTAGATATTCTGGTTTCAGTGTGGGAAATTCCACATGATGCAGTGAAATAATGTCATGCATTACACAATCAAATCCTAAATTTAATATTTTGTGTGTACTTTGGAAATATCTTATATTCAAATTTGGCCAAAGTCTTTAAGATTAAGTACTTGAATCAATTATAAACTCTAGAAATGTGCCTGCACTTATCACTATACACCAGAATAACATGAAATCTAGAGATGCACAATTAAGTAATGACAAGTCTTCAAAAAATCTGGATTTATTTTTAAAATTTAAGTCTCAGTAGATTTACTAAAGTTTCTAAAGCTATTTCATAATGGAAAAAGTGCTTTAACTGTCATTGAAACCAGTGCCTTAGGAACTAATGGGTCAGGCTTCAAAAAACACTTTTGATTTGTAAGGTGTGAGCAGTTTCTAAAGCCGGTCTCTGATTTCTACTTCCCAAATTTCAGCAAAAATATCCTTAATGCATTTCTGTCACATTTATGGCAGCCATTAATACATCACCCAGAAATGGAGTTATTATAATGAGGCATTGCTTATTCTATATGCTTTGACTAGATATAAGTGATAGTAACATGGTTGGAATTCTAAACAACAGAAGCCCATAATGCTTAAAGAAAGCAAACATTTATTAAAAAAAAAAAAGAGGAGAAACCAACTACAAGACACACACCTGCAAACCACTTATTACAAACAGGTGTTTCAATAAAAAACGGTTTTTATACTTTTATCATTTGACTGATTAGAAACATCCATTTGTACAAAATAGAGTCCCTATTTTGATCCAAGAGTTGTTTTTTCCTTTTCGCCCTTGGAACAATGTTGTCATTGCAATATTGTTATTTTCTTCTAACTTCCTTTAAAAAATGCAACACAAATCTAATGTTTCTCCTTCGTGAAAGTTTCCTATTTTTCTTTCCTGAGCTAATCAGCTACAGAAGACTGTCCATTATTTTGTTTTATTGCCTAAAACAGGTAGAAATTCTTTTATTGCAGCTCTTTCTAGTCTGAGCAAGCAGGTGAGACTTCACAAATTGAGAAGCAGAAAAAATAGCTTGTCTTTGTACACTTATAGCCTGGGATAGTAACTGAAAATTGCCCTCTGAAGTATTTTGCAAGAAAGCACAAAAAAAATGCCACATTGTACCTGATAAAGATATCGAATTTAATTTTTATTTACTGAATGTGTTTATATTTTAAGATTCTGTTAACCTGTTCAGTAGATTCCAAGAATTTTACCCTTTGGAGGAATTTACTGAGGGTATACTGTGAATTCAGGGTCCTTTTGAACACAAAGGGATGTTGGTGTGACTGACTGAAGCAAAAATGACTTTACAGAACTGGATACACAACTTTACAAGTAAAACCAGTACCTATCCATCCACTTCACAGTCGGAGGCAGAAATTCTGAATCAACCTATTATTTCAACTGTTATTTTTGTTCACGGTTCTTATTTCCTTTTATTTTTATAATTCAAATATATGAAATTCAGGTGCAACATATATTCATTTAATAGTTGACTAGTAATTCTTTATCTGACACAGGAAGCACAATAGGAGACAAAGAGTTATAGGTGAAAGAAATCCATATTCTTGATAACACATCCTAATTTTGCCTTCAAAATCAAAACACAATAATTTGAAACACAAAATAATATCTGTCTCTTAAATGCTTCCTACTCCTAACACTGCCTCATAAGTAGTATGATATTATGACTACTATTATATTCTTCAGAAAGGAAATCTTATAGACTCAGAGAAAGGCCATCCCCATGTTCCAGAATTTGAGCCAGCAGCAAAGGCTGGTCTGGCTGCATAGAGAGCTTTGGATGAAACTTGGGGATTAAAAAAAAATGTTTATGACCTTTGGAAGAAGGGGAAGGTAACTCAGGACGACTGCAAGGACGTTGTGAGAGTATGCAAGGAGAAAATTAGAAGGACCAAAGCCCAAATAGAACTTATTTGGCTACTGCCATGAAGTATAATAAAAATGTTTTTATAAATACATTAGAAACAAAAGGAGGGGTGAGGAGAACCTCCATCTTTTATTAGGCATAGGGGAAACTTCATCATAAAAGATGGGGAAAATGCTGAGGTGGTTAAAGATTCCTCTTTCTCATTCTTTAATAAGAACAATTGTTTCTCTGGTACCCATGTCCCTGACCTGGAGGGCAGGGATGTGGATCAGAATGAAGGCCCCATAATCCAAGGGTACATGGTCAGTGGTGCCAGATGAGTTCCACCCAAGGCTCCTGAGGGAGCTGGGAGAAGTTCCAATGCCCTACCAGCAGTCCTGGCTAACTGGGGAGGTCCCAGGAGACTGGGGGATGGTAAATATGTTGCCCATCTACAGGAGGAACTGAAAGGAAGCATGGGGAACCAAACGGCTGTCAACCTGACCTCAGTGCTGGGGAAGGTCATGGTGCAGATCATCTTAAGTGCCATCATGCAGCACAGGCAGGACAACCAGGAGATCAGACCCACTGTAGTGAGTTGACTGTGGCTGGATGCCAGGCACCCACTAAAGCCACTTTTCTCCCTCCCCTCTGCAACTGGACAAAGAAGAGAAAAAAAACAAAAACAAACCAACAAACAATGAAGGATTAATGACTTGAGATAAGAGCGGGAGAGATCTTTTACTGATCACCATCATGGAAAAAACAGACTTATAATGGGGATATTAATTACATTAATTACTAACAGGATTGAGGCAAAAGAGTGGGAGAAAAATAATCTAAAAAACACCTTTCCCCCACCCCTCTTTCCTTCCAAGTTCTACTTCCAACCTCCACAGAGGTGCAGGGAGATGGAGAGTGGGGGTTATGGTCACTTGTTGTTTCTGCCACTGACAGGGAGTGGAGTCCTTCCCATGGGAGACAGTCCTGCACAAGTCTTTCCAATGAGTCCATCCTATGGGCAACAGTTCTTAACAAAGATGCTGTTCTGTGGGTCACTTTTCCATGGGGTGCAGTTCTTCATGAACAAGCTTCTCCAGTGTGGGTCCGCCACAGGGCTGCAAGTCCTACCAGGAAAAAACCTGCTCCAATGTGGGCTTCTCTGCAGGCTGCAGGTGGATCTCCACACTGCTGGGGTCCTCCATGGGCTGCAGGGTCACAGTTGCTCCACCATGATCTGCACCACAGACTGCAGGGGAACCTCAGCTCCAGCACCTGGAACACCTCCTGCCTTTCCTTATTACCTTGGTGTCTGCATAGTTGTTTACATGTTTTTACTCTGCTCTTCCCCTGCTTCAATTTTCAATTGTGCAATAACTTTCTTTGTGTTCTTAAATATGTTATCATGAAGGCATTACTATCATTCCTAGTCAGCTCACCCTTGGCCAGTGACAGGAAGAACATCCTGGAGCATGTTGGTATTGGCTCCACCAGCCACAGGGAAAGCTTCTGGCAGCTTCTAACAGAAGTTACCCCTGTAGCCCTGCCACTACCAAAAACCTGGCCACAGAAACCCAATGTACCCAGTCTGCCTGGGCTTATATGAAGGTGATGCCTAAGAATTTTAATGTGTATTTTATAGATTTTGGTAGAGTTATATATGTTGAATAAGTTTTCCTAAGTCGTTCATATTTTAAGCAGCATTTAGAAGTTACTGAACATTTTCTCACACATTCCTGAAATTCTGTTAGACACACATTACCAAGGACATGCTGTTTTGAAGAACACCTGCAAGAACTCCAACTGAAACAATAAGACAGCTTGTAGTCAAAACAGGAGAGTAAACTCAGAGCCCTTGGAAGGGCTCCAAGGGGCAGTTGGGAGGAGTTCTGAGGGTGGGCAGCAGGGGAAAAATGGTATCACGTGTTGGGTGTAGTTGTAAAATATGTTAATTACTGGAAGTTGTAGAAACTGTAACATTTGGCTGACACACGTGCATGTACTTTTATTATGCACATAGAAGCTTCTAATAAAGGGGCTAATTTATCCATCTAACTCCATTAATATGTTTTTGAAAGGCTTTGCAGGATAAGTCAACTCCGTAACCCTGCTACTACCAAAACTCTGGCCACAGAAACCCAATATATTGAGTCTACATGGGCTTATGAAGTGCAGGTCCTGCTTGACTAGCCTGATCTACTTCCATGAGAAGCTATGCTGCTTAGTTAATGAAGGAAAGGATGAACTGTTGTCTTACCTTGACTGTAATTAAGCCCTTGACGCTGTTTCTCATGGCATTCTCCTGGAGACACTGGCTGATCATAACTTGAACAAGTGCTCTCTTCATTGTGTAAAAATTCTGGCTCAATGGCTGGGCCCAGAGAGTGGTGGTGAATGGAGCTAAATCCAATTGGTGTTTGGTCACAAGTGATGTTCCCCAGGGCTCAGTACTGCAGACAACTCTGTTTAATATCTTCCTTTCTGACCTGGATGAGAGGATTGAGTGCATCCGCAGTCAGTTTGAAGAGGACACCAAGTTGGGCTTGATTATCAGTATACTGGAGGGAAGGAATGATCTGCAGAGAGATCTGAACAGGCTGGATTGATGTGCCAAGGCCAATGGTATGACATTCAACAAGGCCAAATGCTAAGTCCTGCCCTAGGGTTACAACAACCTCAGGCAATGCTGCAGCCTACAGGAAGAGTGGCTGGAAAGCTGCCCAGAGGAAAAGGATCTGGGGACGCTGGTCAACAGCTGCTGAACATGATCCAGTGTGTGCTCAGGTGGGCAAGAATGCCAATGGCATCCTGGTCTGGTAGATGGGATAGTTACTGTGCCCCTGTACTTGGCACCGGTGAGGCTGCACCTCGAATCCTGTACTAAGTTTTGAGCCTTCTCACTTCAAGAAAGACATTGAGGTGCTGAAGTGTGTCTAATGAAGGACAATGAGGCTGATGAAGGATTGGGAGCACAAATCTTATGAGGAGCAGCTGAGGGAGCTGGGTGTGTTTAGCCTGTAGAAAAAGAGGCTCAGGGGGACCTTATCACTCTCTACCACTACCTGGGAGGAGGGTTCAGTCAGGTGGGGATCAGCCTCCTCTCCCAGGTTACAAGTACTAAGATGAGAGAGAATGGCTTCACATTGCACAAGCGGAGGTTTAGATCAGAGAGATGGAAAAAATTTCTTCACCAAAAGGATTGTTAAGCATTGGAACAGGTTGCCCAGGGAAGTGCTGGAGTCACCATCCCTGGAGGCATTTAAAAGTCAAGTAGGTGTTGCACTTTGGGACATGGTTTAGTGGTGGATTTGGCAGAGCTGGTTTAACAGTTAGACTTAATGTTCTTAAGGGTCTTTTCCAACCTAAATTATTCTGTGATTCTATGAATCTGTAATATAAAATTGAGCACAAAGGAACTAATGAGAAGCCTTAAAGAGTGAGTGAAATATTAATTAAGCTTTCTTTTCTAAAGCTGCATGTTTTATTTTACACTGGAGATAAAGAGTTGATACTGCATTAATTGCTTTTTTTGGAAGCAATTTGATACAATCCTTCATTAGAAAATTCCTAAATAAAAGTCACAGGAAGGAAGTTTTATCTAAAAATTATGAAGCTATGGTTTTCCTTTGATAGGCTCAAAATGTCAAAGAAGTATTTTTGTGCATTTTGAAGTTTTCCCAGTACCGATGTTGATTAGTGATAATGACTGTGTCTTGTGAAGAACCAAACACTTTTGCATTCAGATTCACTAGGCTTATAAATAATGTGTTTGGTATTAACAAAACATTTATTACCATAAAAATATAAGAAATCAGGCCATCTTAAATTCTGTTTAAACTAATAAGTAATTATAATAAAGAAAAAAAAACCAAAAAACCCAAAAACCCAAAAACCAAAACTGTAGACCTACTTTATGCAAATATGGATGAATATATTTATTTACACTTAGTTTACTAACTCAAGTTATGGGAATTTCAAACTTCTTTCACAGTTTACAGAAGTCAAGTTTGGATGTTTTGATCAAAAACTGAAAATAACAACAGCAATTAAATAATTTGAACCATGGTGACAGCAAAAGAGATGTTTTGTATCTTCCATGCAAAAGTGATTCCAATTTCTCCATTTGGAGGAAAAAGAAAAGGAATGTGCAGTGAATCTCCTATCTGTGCGAAATAGATTTCACAGATAGAGAAACAAAGAGGAGGAATGGTATATTCAGATGTCAATTTTTATTTGTCTTGTGAATATTTAAATGAAAGCTTATGTATTTGGGTGAAGTGTTTTGTTTCTAAACTTTATCTTGTCCCCACATAGCACAAATTAATTTATTTCAATTTAAGAATTCAGAACTTTTCCTGATTCTTTGCCCAGGAATTATTTAGGAAACCTCACTATGTAAAACAACATATGTGAAAGACTGTGACTGCACAACATGGTTACTGAGCACTGTCTAAATTTATTTCCCTTATCAATTATGCCCCCAAAGACAGGAGTATGAAACTGCTACTTTCAAATCATACTCTATTCTTGGCTTGTTATCTTCCTTGCTGTCCTAAAATGAGGAGGTCCGTTGCTCAAGTCTCATTTCAAAAGGAAAAATAAGTAGGATTCTGACTAAAATGACAGAATTGAATTGGGTTGAAATTTAGAATATGCAAATACAGAAACTATTTCTCCCTCTTTTCATGGTACTGCAGATAGTGGTCTTCAAAATGCTGAGATGATTTGACTGATAATTTTAAATTAACCTTATTAAATGAGAGTAATTATTTCTTGCCTTAGGCAAAAGCAGAACAAGGAACTGCAGTGCCCCTTCTGTCCATTTCCTTCCCAAATGTTGTGCATTTTATTTTCGTGAATAGGCAGAGTACATTTAAGTTGATGACCTGTTAGTTCTTGTACTTGCTGAGATATGAGGACAGGCAGAATTTAAATATCTCAAGAACTGCCTGAAAACTTAGCAGTGCAGGGACAAAACTTAGTTTTTTACTTCAGTGATGCAGAGATCAGACTGGAGTACTTCTCCCTTCTAAAAATGAAGGAGAGACCGGGGCAGGCAAAGCTGTCTAAGTGATGTGTTGGAGATTCAGGGAGTGCAACAGCAGAGACCAACACCCACCTCCAATGCCATCAGTAAATGCCCAACATGGCACATCCTACACATTGCTCACAGGCAGATGGGATTGTGTGGTTTTGTGGGTTTTCTGGCCTGAAGTGAACCATAAATTTTTCTTAAAACTCTTTATATGGAAAAAATCAAAACAAAACAAAAAACCAGGGCTAACTTTGGCTGGTGGGAGGCAAAAGAAGGTATGTGAACAGACCTTTCTAAATAGGGGTATTACTTTCTGAAATAAATTTCCATTTGTTTTTGTGCAGTGCCCTTTTATCACAGAAACCATCATCCAAAAGTTGCAGCAAGTACTACACTTGGGCTGAAAATATTAGTGCTGAAAATTTAAGAAATTCCTGTTGACAAACCTCCAGACTTGTGTGTGCCTGATTGGCCAAAATCTTTGGATTGTTTTATACATATATGTATGTATGCATGCATGTATAAAACAACAACAACAATTTATTAGCAACATCCTAAACAAAAGCAAAGAAAAAGGCCTGTAGCAAAAAGGTGAAAGGTGGCATTTTATAAATTTCTTTATGCCCAACAGGGGAAGTCTAATTTAATCCAATCTCTAGGATTAAATTGTATTCTTGTCTCAAATGGAAGAGTGTGATTGTGCTTGGGTGGAGTGAGAGAATTTTGATGCTTTTGTAATTCTTTGACATATGGCACAGTCTAGCACAACCAGTCATCATGCCAAAGATGATTATGTCCTACAGCACAAATTCCAGCACTAATTTATTAACGTTGTCAGAAAGACAAAGATACTGACTTAAGCACATTTCACTGCTCAGACGGTGTTCTTCAGCAGCTCAGGGAAATATATGTTTCAACATTTGAAAATAGCGTGTTGAAAGCGGGGGCTTATTAGTTGTGAATACTTAAGGATTCATTTCGACCAGCAGCCTTACATGGCAGATTTCAACCCTGAGCAATTTGTACTTGCAATGAGAGCCTTCAAACTGCAAAAAAGATATTCAATCACAAACATGATAGAGGTGATGAAGGATAGTTTTTGGGTTTCTTTTTGTTTTTGGGGTTTTTTTGTTATAAGTGAAACTCTCTTCTTAAACTCTCTGGGTTTTGAAGATTAATTATGTTTGATAGCTATTAAAATGAAGCAATGCAAGCATTAATCAAAATCCTGTAACCAAAAAATGTTAACTTCCTTGATTCCTGTATGTAATTGTTGCAAAATTAATTATGCAAAATATAAGCTGTTTTAATTCCTGAATTTAACAGTGGGAGAGTGGTATGGATTTCTCAGATTAGGAGTACAAGAAACTAATAATTTGGATCTTAGAGGTAATGTCAGTGGTAAAGTCCATAGTGGTCATGCAGTTGTATGATTTCAGTCTCTCTTTGTCCTCTCCTTACTTGAGTTGTTGCGGAATTTTCATTAAAAAAAAAAAAAACCAAAAACACCAAAAACCAAAAAACCTTTCGTTTGGTTTAATGCACTTTTTCAGTTCATAGAGTGGTAAAAATTCAAAAGCACCCTAAACACCTTGGTGTCCATCAGAAACCTATGATGCTAAAAAGTTCTGAAATTTATTGGTATATAACTGAATTGAACTCAGCTGTTCCTTGATGTTTGCTGTCATAGCTTAATGAAGCCATTCCTTTATTTTCTGTTGACATGAGAGAAAATGGAAACTAGTGTATTTAATCCTTAAAACTGAGATGAATGTGTTCTTGAGAAGGGAATTTTATTGTAGTTTTTATCCAAGTAATTTCCTGTGGCAGAGGACATTTTGAGGTGACTGTTGCTTTGCATTGCAATTGCCTTGAAACAGTTATTTCTAGTATGAAAGATCTCTAGTATGTTGTCTCAGCACTTCCTGAAAAAAGAGGAAGCTTTTTTAAACAATATCCATAACTTTTTTTTGCCTTTATCAGAGTTTCAATCTATAAGTTCACAAGGTAAGGAAATGTCAATATCTCTGTGTTTATGAATAGAGAATAGATACATACACACACACACACACACAAACATATATACGTGTAGCCTAACCTAATAGGTTAGGCTGATTCTATGTATAGATGTATCCCAATAAAATATACTTAAGTATAACCATATGTATATGATTATATAAAATGTATAAATATATACAGGAGTGTTACTGGAACACCAGAGAAAAGGATATTAGTAAGTGTTCTATTGTAATAATATTAAAGGTGGTTTTATCTGTCAAGGTGTTTAGTTCTGGGCAGTATTACTGTAGCTGATCTAATGATAACTGGGTTTTATTGCAAATAGAGTATTAAGATTTTAAATAGACTACTAAGATATTTATGGCTTCAAAAATAAAGATTTTTTTTGCACTATTTATTACAACAACATCTTGATGTGATTGAGGATGAGATCAATTAATGGAAGGTAAGATGTGTTGTCAATGTCCTGAGCTGGACATGAACCCATATTCCCTAACTTGTTGCTAGATTGGTGGTGAGATGTGGCAGACTTTCAGCTGCACCTATTTTGCTTAAATTTCAAACATTTATCTGAAGGAAAACTTGGATGGATAGAACCATGAGTATGGCCTGCTCAGAGATCTAGCAGGTATCACTGTAGAACAGCACTCACATGTTCTGGCTCCTTCTAGAAGGAAAGATCTTTTGTAAAGGGAAGAATATTCATCATAAAGTTAAGTATATTTGTGACAGAGGTAAGTGGTTCCTGCTGGGGGCGGGTGTCTCTGGACAGTTTGTTTGCCCTGGGCAGTGTAAACACGTGAGCTGATTTAGAAAAAAGTGTTTTAGTGACACCTGCAGAGGCTGTATGTGTGCAACTCCTGCCACTGACAGCAGTGAGAAGATATTTTTAATTCATGTAGGCTTAGGGTGAAAGGTTGTGATAAAATGAAAAGGAAACCTTTGGCCCAGGGTCCTATTTCCTCATCCCTGTGCTACAGGGACCTGATTTTAGACTGAGAGAGAGTTAGCTAAGTCTTGTGCCTGCAATTAATTGATTGCTGAACTCTTATAGGTTTTCTTGCAGTGCTGTTGTGTTCCCAAACACTTTGTTTTTTAGAGGGGAGGGCAAGGAAATAAGAAGCAAGAGTGCTGGTCTGTACCCTGAAATGTGGTGGAAAAGGAGAGAACCCAGGCTTCTGTTTTCACCTGGATGTTTTCATTAGAGTTACAGCTGTGAGAAAAGGGCATTGTAGCAGAGAAAGACTGTTCAGCAATTTTTTCTTAAAGCAGGTCTTTGAATCATTTTATATCCTTTTCTTAGACAACCAAGATTTTCCTTATAAGTAACTAGTCTCTTTTAAACAATAATTTCAGTTAAGCATCTCTTTTAAAGGAATGTATTCAGGGTAACTGACTGAACTCCTTAAAGAAGTAAACAGTACATTAAGTATCTGTTTTTGAAGGGCCACAGTTTTGTGTGTAAAATTTAATATACAAAAACATTCAGAAGGTCTAACCTAGCATATTGTAATTTTCAAAATTATTTAATATATTTTTTATTGATAGGGACAGTTAAGTACAACATTGACTACAGGATATGTGCAGTAAAATTGTCAATAGGTCAGTGGTTTTTTATTTAACTGCATTTTTCTCTCTCCTTTTATCCTATTTCAGGGAATTAACATACAGAAGTGTTGTCGAAGAAAAGACAAGAACTGTCATTACAAGTTGTTGGGAACTAGAAATTAGCTACAAATACACCACACTTTAAAGGAAATTCCCTGGAAATGAAAGAGATTGATTTTTTGTTCCTTGGATTTTTTGAACTAAAAAGATAAATTATTTATGTTACATAATGAATAAGTAACATTTTGATTTATGTGGAAAGCATTGTCAAAATAGTATTTTAAATTTTAAAATGGAAATTGTTTTATTACTTATGGTAATTTTGGTGTTGCATCAGACGTTTCAGTTGGTAATTTCTGAGTTGAGAGCCACAGAATTCTATGGGCAGAAATTGTTCACTTTTTAAGGAGAGAGTGCAGCTAGCTCTTCAGCATAGTTTCTCATTTTTTGTGTGTATCATTCATCTAAAGAAGGTTGGATGGTAGAGTGTGTGTATGTTCAAAAAGAAAAGAATGCCTAAGCTGGAGACTTCAGAATGAAAACAGATTGAGAGGAGGATTTCATGTTGAAATAAGTGCTTTATTGCCTATCATAGAGTACCATTAGGGTAATCTGTTGTATCTCTGGGGTGCTTTACTTTTTTCTTTATTCAGCATAATAGCACTTGCAAGGACCTATCAAAATCTATAGTGTTGCATTTAACTGGACATTTATTAACACACAATCATGTGGCTGGTGCACTGTGATGGAAGGATACATGATCTTAGGGAAGGACAAAAGAGAGATGAGGTAGAAAGATGGTCTTGTGTGAGACAGTGGCAGGAATACGTGGATCTCTCTCGGGGATAGATGGCAAACCAGTGGAGAGCAGATTGGGCTGTAAGACCCAATGCCTCATATGATGCCTTTTTCTCCTGGAAGGCAGAAAAGATCTCTACTTCTGCAAAAAGCACAACTGGAAAACTAAAACCATGCATAATTAAGATTTTTTTTAACACCTGTGACCTAAATTCTTCAGGCATTAAAGCGGTATCTGGATTTGTATTTTGGGTTTATGAATATCACTTATTTGCCTGAAATGGTATTTCAGGTGTACCTTATGCACAAACCTTGGCATGTGTGAATTTTGCTTTTTCAAACAGGAGCAGCATGTAACTTATATTTGACAACAAAACGAATTTTGATCGGTGTTAACCTCTCGAGAAAAAAGATGTTTTTCAGTCAGCAAGCACGAAATAAGTGATAGTTTCCCTCAGTCATATTGATTTTGATACAGACAGTTAAGTCCAAAGACAAGTATTAGAAAGCATATTATATTAGGAGGAAGTTGATATAACCCTTAAAAGAAACATAAGATGAGTGAACTTGATCATCATATTATTGTCACCCTTGACCCTAAATGATTTTGTCAAACAGCAAAAGCTGATCTGTACTCCCTTCATGATTGCTGCGACTGACTAGCAATAATATTTTTCTTTTAAGTGCATTCACTGGAAAAGAAGGGTTTCTTGGGTTAAATGGCTGTACATGATGCACCCATTTAACTTGAGAAGTCTACATTCCATGCTGATGCAGATTTTCAAAATAGGGTACTAGCAACAATAATCTGCTTTCTAGTTTCCCATTTTAGATGTCAGAAAACATTTAAAAAGTGTCTTTTAAAGTATTTTATAATAATTTTTTTTTATTCAAAGTTAGGAAACTAGTCTTTAATAGGGAGAAATCTGCTCCAACTGTTTCTCTAATACAAACTTTGGTACAGTTTATGATATTTAAGGTTTATTGGATTTCAGTGTTAAATAACATTAAAATTATTTACGTGTTTATGTTTTCTTCAAGTATTGTAGTCTATTTTCTGTTTTTCCTGAAGAATTAAATATTATTGTTTCTCTATGAAGCAACTTTCAAAATGCATTTATTTCCTCAGCTTTGTTCCAGTGCTTCAGATTAGGATGTAAAGTCTGGTGGAAGTAATCCAAATATTATAGCCTAATTTTTTGGCTAATTAATGCATAAGATTTCCTTTTCAAGACAGACTATTATGAAGATTATTTTTAATGTAAGTGAATTTTTCTGCATTTCATGCCTTTATTTTTGTCCCTAATGCTGGAAAATACATTATTTCCCTTTGTAAATTCATAATAATATTTAGAAAGATATATATTATGATGCAACAAAAATTAAAACAAATTAGATATCTCTTTAAATTTATTATATGTGGGGATTTAGGTATGCTAATCCTGTTATTACAATTTAAAAATATATTTCTAGTGGTATATACATCTCATTGAAAATGCATTTAGATATTGGTGCTGTGCTGTGAATGTGCTACCTCTTGTGAAGTTTGGGAAAGAATTTAATATACTTTATGCAATGTTTGTTCCCTACCATATTATTGCCTTAGTGCCAGTAGCAAATAACCACAATACAAGATCTTTACTACAAATTTGCTATACTTTACCTCTGCAAATACGTCGATACACTCTACCTTCTTTCCTGAAAGTGTGAACAGAGTCTGCCATTTCAAGGCTGCTTTTTTTTCTAGATCTCCTTCCTTTTTACTGTCTGCCAGACCTGGAGGATTTGTTCTCATCTTTTACCCTGTTCTTGAGTTGCTAATGTTATTCCTACGGCTTCAGCCCCTGATTTGGTATCTAATGGTGCACTTACAGTTACAGTCAGTGTGTATGGACTTCCCTAGGCTAAGACTTCCTTAGCACCCTGTGTGGCAGGTCTTTGAACTTCCTCTTGGCACTTAGTCTTTTATTTTGATATTTTTGATCATTGCCTTTTGCAGTACTTTGGACATTAAGTACAGTACGACATCCACCATTTTCTCATGCTTTTCTTTCTATCTTTTCCACTGCTCTGATCAGATTTATCTCCTAGCCACACTTCCATTTTTTCTTATTCAGACAAGTAAGATTCCTTCTGGGTCTAGTCAACACTAAAAAAACACCTGTGTCTTGATTTTCTTGGAAAGGCATGCACTGCCCTTCTCATGGTGTGAGACATTGTGTTAAGAGAGTCTGTGAGCTCTAGTTAATCAAGGTGTAGAAAGTCTCTGTTGAAGTGGATCTTACAAGGAAATGTTGAACTCTTAATGGGAGGTCTTGGAATACTTCTAAGGAGCAAAGTGCTCCATTCCTCTTTACTGTTGCCATGCAAATGCCCTTAGATGTTAATTCAAATGTTAGTTTATTTTATGGGGTGATAACAGCAGGAGTGTTACAGAATAAAGACTTCTGTACTCAGGAGTGAGGGACTTTGCTGGGGAGAAAATGGATGAGAGTGAGATGTTTTCTA
This sequence comes from Pithys albifrons albifrons, assembly GCF_047495875.1. Taxonomy (NCBI): domain Eukaryota; kingdom Metazoa; phylum Chordata; class Aves; order Passeriformes; family Thamnophilidae; genus Pithys; species Pithys albifrons. The sequence goes on along the minus strand of NC_092458.1, from coordinate 103,803,633 downwards.
TTTTTTTTCCTTTACTTAACTCCACTTTTCTTCTGAATGAAGCATCTGAGACTAATATTTAAGAATTGTCCTTCAGCAGCATGGTTATTTTAAGTCCTAGTGAGGAGAGAGAACAGAGCAATATGCGATACTTAAAAGAGTCAGTGTTCGAGCTTTTTTGTGAAATCTGTGCTGAGTATGGAGGTGATCTTCAGTTTCAGAGGTGCTGGAACAAAAGTGAACAAAAGTGAATCCTATACTGAAGGGAATTGGGATCTTCCTACTCCTTTTTTGACAGCAAAGGCAAGACACATTTGAAGATCTGTCTCTTTCCTGTTGAAATGTCAGCCCCTGGTCTGTTGTGACAGAGTGATCGTAGGCACTTGGGCACTTCTTGACAGAAGTCAGTGTGACCAAGAAGTTGTAACTTTTCTTTGTATAATGTGTTTCTTCTGCAAGAGCTTGAAGGGGGAGATACTCAGTATTCTAAACAGGCAGTTACACCTCATACCCTCTTTTAAACTGTGAAATGGTACTTAAAAAAAAGGCAAATAATGTTATAATGTGGTTCTCCATTTCAGATGTTGATTGCCTTGAGAGAAAAGGAACAATTAATTCTGTCCTCTGTAAAAGTTTACTTTATTATATAATAGGAAATCTGAATAGGAGAGGAAAAAGGGAGGGTGAAATGTGTTAAGTGACAACCTATCAAAATGTCCACATACTAATATACTAATATACTAACATTAACATGAATAAAGGATTTCCTCCTTGCTCAGTGCCCTATGCTGCTTTTTCATTGTTAAAACACTTTGTATGTTTTATCAAAAGCATAGGAAATTACTTAAGTAAAATGTATTTCACTTCTCCTGTATCAGAATGTATTCCACTGGATGTTTGCATGGATTGGATAGGAGGGAACAGTAAATCCATCTAAACATAAAGGAAGATGCCACTGCACATAAAGCCTAAGTATCTAACAGTGGTGATAGGATCTTGGAGACAGATTTTACATAAATATATTGTAACATGAGAAAGCTTGTTTTCAGAACTTAACACTTTGAAGTTTGTCCTGAGCATAAGATGCCACTTGCTTAATTTTTGGGTTGATTTTCCTGTGCTGACACAAACAGTATTTCTTTTGAATGTTCAGGTTCTGAGTGGTGCCTTTCTCATTTCTGCACATTACATATAGCTGTATGAATGATTATTTTAATTTTTTCTGAACATCAGTTAAGTGATCGGATTTTGCAGGAGAGAGGGAGACTGACTATGGTTTTCTTGATGCATGTGTTACTTCAGTGGAGTGTGACAGAATTAATGCTCTATTGCATCAGTCACTAGAGTGACTCCACTTAATTGCTTTCTGAAATCTGCTTTTAGGAATACCTTTTAGAAAAGGTTCCTGAGCCTCTTAAGCCCACCTCTTACAGGAGGTGCATGGTTATCATATGTAAGAAAGAAACAGTTAAGCAAACACATTTTCCCATCACTTTCTTTTATTTTTATCTTACTCTGTAAGAAAAACGTATTTTACATACCTCACAATGTACTATGTGCTTTTGAGGATGCTCTTTTCATTTGGAAATAATATTAGTTCTACATCAATTGTTTTATATATTTTTCTGATTACTTTTCCAATTCAATGTCTCCATAAAACAAAGAACAATTTTTCCTATATGTTCCTTGCTATTAGGGAAGAGGTGTAGTAAATATTTTAGAGGTGTTTCTGTATTCTTAACATTTTACAGTAATGAGATATGGTTATACTTTAAAAAGTTTTTATAATAATTGAGTACAGAGATTGGAGATGATGCATTTAGAAAGCATAGCATAATCTCTATTAACTAATTTATACTCTGTTAGTATCATGCCAAATAACTAAAAAAATAAATCCAAATGCCTTTGCTCATTTCAGTAGAATAAACCAAATTATGTTCTTAAATAAATTTCCATTGATATTACACCTGGATTACATTTTAAGAATGCTGTAGAACATTTGAAAAGCTGGGCAATTCTTCTTAATCACCTAACATCGACATATTCTTTAACTCCTAACAAATTGCAGGGAATAAAAGAAGTGATTAGAAGGAACAATAAATAATTTAATAATAAATTCATAAACTAAAACCAAAACACTACCCCCCAAAAAAACCTAAAAATCCTACCCCAAAAAACTCCAGAGGGCTCCATAAACTTCTGAGCAGTAACACAACATATTGAAATATAGATCTGGGATAGCAGCTGTATGCAGTTCAAATGGTTTCCATTTGCTGTTTTTCATAATTCTGTCTTCATTGTCTAGGGAGTAACAGGAGCAGGTCATCTTCCAGGACAGGCTCAGAAAAATAGTCCGTCTTCTGGTTTTGTTGTTTTCTTTTTCTTTAGTTACACACCCATCTCCTCTGTGTAAGACTTTGCAAAACAACAGCTCTGCTTCTAAAAATTCAACATATAAAAAAAGAATGTGAAACTGCATGAAAGGTTGTTTTCTGTCTAAGCTTACATCTCAAAGCAAAGCACAGATGCCAGGATGGAATTTGGAGAATGATCTCACTATATATTACTATCTCTGAGGCTTTTCAAAGTTTCTATGTGTAGCACAATTTTTTATATATATTTTAAATTCCTAAGTAATTTATTTCTGGAAAGGATTTTGAAAACTGTCTGTAGGTGGATAATAAATGTTGAGATCCCAGCAGCTGGATTTGGAACTTCAGGACATCTCAGTGAGTAAATCTTGATTCTTCATTGTTTCAGAAGCAATGCTTTTGGTTATTTGTTTCTTCTTATTTGATGGGGTTGTTTGTTGTTTGGTGTGTGTGTGTGTGTGTGTGAGTGTGTTGTTTATATTTTCTGTTTTGTTTAGAATTTTTTTTGTTATTGTTTGGTTTTGTTTTTATTTCAAGGGTGGCATTTTGTGTGTGTTGTTGGGCATTTTAGGGGTTTTTTGGTGTGGTTTTTTTTTCTGCCTGCGTGGGTTTGTGTTCTGGTTTTTTTTCCTCTTTGTAAGGAAATGCCTCAGTCTGTACTGCAGACTTAATAGTATCTTTATTTAATATTCACAGTCAGATTAAGTTAGGTGCCTTGTATAGCTTCGCATTTCATCCATAAAGAGCATTAATATTTAGAAAAAACAGGTTTTGAATAAATGGCTACTGTTTAAGTAAAGTTTATCAAAACTATGGAAGTCTTGTTAAGCTTTCAGTGTGAATCAGTCATGAGATTCTAAGGCACTGGTCATCACTGCCTGGTTTAACCTGTCTAAAATTCTGGGGAGTTGGTGTTAGCCAAACAGAAGGGGTCTGTGCAACACTGAAATTTGCCAGATGCAAATGTTGGCAAAATGCTAATATCTCTCTTTTTGCAGCTCTCTCTCTTTTTTTAATCCTAGGTTCAGTTTGAAACAGCATATGTAGCTTTTCCCTTAGCTAAAATTAAGGTGTGGAAAATGGTTACAAAACACAGTCACTCAGACCCATTCTTGGAACATTAATGGGGGTAGTAATATTAAGCAGAGTAGTTCAGCTTTCAAAAATGGCTCAGCCTGTGTGCCAAATTGTGATGCTCATCTGTATAAGAAAGTTCTTTGTTCATAAAATATAGCAGGGAAGGTTCTGAGATGTCAGTTGCTTAGATGTGAAAGGCTTTTAGACATGTTTCTGTAACTGAAGTACAGGACTAGAAAATGATTGATTGCACTTATAGTTGTCTATTTGAAAGTGCTCTTAACCATCTCAAAGACTTTGCTTATCTTTTGCTCAGTACAAAGAAGTTGCCTCCTGTAAAATTTTGGATATTTCAGTATATCTCTTAGTTTGCAGGATAAACTGTTGTTCTGACAATAGGATGTGAGTTAAAGGTATTTCAGGATCAAGCGCCAGTCATTCCAATAATGTCATCTCATCTCTTTAACAGTGGGTTTCAGACAGACTCCTCCTTTTTATTAAACCTAATAGACAAATTAATGTAATGTTTACAACTGAAATTTAATGTTATTTATTTATTTATGCAAGATCCAATGTTTTATAATTCAAACACTTACTGAGGTTGTTTAATTTTACCAAATATAAATTCTTATTTGATTTAAAATTGTGAAGTATAATCTTGACAGCCAAGTGAGGTAAGAAAGAAATAAATTGATTTTTTTTTCTGAATAAATGGAATCAGTGTGATGCTTAAGAGAAGTCTCAGGTTTGACCTTACTGAAATCAACTCTGTTTCCTAAAATAGTGCATATTCTTGCCCTTGAAGTTTGACTTTGCAGTGCTTTCCTTGACACAGTTTATGCCGAACAAATTCTTTTTGAGAGGGATGCACCTTACAAAACTGGAAACAGTTGAGAAAAATTAAAGGCCATTTTTAATAGTTCTCATGTTTTCAAGACCTTAAAATGTACCTATACTATGCTCACCCTTAATCCCCTCCTGACCACTACCTTAGAATGAGTGGGCTGGCTGTAACCTGAAGGTGTTAGTTCTTGGATTGTCTTGGTTTGAGATAAGCAACTGCCAACCTCCCAAGCACAGAGAGAAAAGCCTCCCTTCTAACACCAGGGAAAGGGAGGAAAAGAGAGGGGAAAGGAAAAAAAAAACACTTCAAACCACTTTTATACTAAAACTACATATATTTTTACAGAAAGGAAGAGACAAGTAGAAGAGAGTACAAATATACACTCACACAAGTCTGCAACAAGAAATTCCCCACCTCAAACTTCGTAACGAACACACAAATTCTACTGTCTTAACTACACATTACTTAAGAAAAGACTTATTCCCCAGGGAGACAAACTCAAGCAAAAAGGAGAGACCCCGAACAACACATTTTACTTTCCTGAGATACGCTGTGAGCCAGTGGTGGGCCTGGTCCTCTCCATCTCCCCTGGGACAGCATCGTGCGTCCTCCCAAGAGGAGGGCTGAGAAGCGACTGCCTTAACCACTCCCACACTGGTTCCTGCTTCCCTGGAGATGATGTCATAATGTGGCATGGAATACAAAATTACTGGCTAGAAGAGGTCAGCTGTTAGCTCAGCCCAGCTCAAGTCAGCTGACAGCTTCGGCCTAGTCCAAACTTCAGAGCCCAAATTTAGGCCCACCTAGGTGAACCCATAACATGGATATATTAGAAAATGTGTCCAGGGACGAAATTTAACCCCTTAGTATTGCTGCCATATATTTGCAGACATATGTCTGTAAGGTTTCAGAGTAACCTGAAGTAGTGAAATGCGTTTTTTAAAATTTTTTGGTTTATTTTGATCTGAAAGCCATTCTATGGTCACCCCTGCAGGAGTGAGGGACTCTTAACTGGGACAAGGACAAGTGGTGGATGTGGGAGTGTCAGGCTGTTCCTGTAGCTAAAGAAAAGTATGTTGACATTGTAGTCCATCGGTGCTTCAGCTTAAAGAGATCATCGTAAAATCACAGAACTATAGAAAGGCCTGGTTTGGAAAGAACCTGAAAAATCACCCAGTTCCAATCCCCCTGCCATCAGCAAAGACACCTTTCACTGGTCCAGATTGCTCAGATCTCCATCCAACCTGGCTTTGAATTCATTTCAGCATGGTGTTGATGGAGACAATGTTTGATTCTCAGCACAGTTAATTTATTTCTTCCTGAAATATGTTATTTTTGTGATATGAATTCTCACAAAACAGTGTGGGATACAGAGCTTCATTCCTGACAAAAGAAAACAACATCTGAATGTTTTAAGCCTCATAGGAGAGAATTAGCCTCAAAACTGCAGAGGAAGCAGCTGGAATGTGTGACCGTCTGAGTTTTGAAATTTTCGAAAAATTCTCTATAAAATTAATCTGCTTTCTACTGGCATAGAGGACTTTATAAATTTACCTCTCCTTTAGGCATGATCTATTGAAACTGGGCAGGGTAGTTACAGTGATTTAAATTAGTGAGTTGGAAAAAATGCTGCTAGACAGGCCTTGGAAAGTGGAAAATGGTGATCAACAGCAGAGAGCAAGCAAACATTGCCAGTGTTCCCTCATGCTGTGAGGCAAAAGTTGGCCTCAGACTAGGCTGGCCTGTTAATTTCTATCCTTGTGTGGAGGTTATTTTTCATCTGTTGTGTTTTCAAATGTGTGAATGGGAAGGTAAGAGATTTTCCCTTTTTTTTTTTACTCACTCTCCCTTTGGTTTTTCAGCCATGAGATACCCACTGTGTTTGACCATATGCTGGAAGCAGAAGGTGGTAAAAGCTCATGTGTGTCCAGATGCCCCATCTTGCAAACTCAAACAACATTTTGTCTTAGAAAAGAAAGTCTGGAAAAACAGTTCACTTTATAGGTGAAGATTTTTTAATCTTACGTTCTCCCATTTCAGTAGAACCGTGTTGCTTCTCCCTAACCTGTTTCTGTAGAGATTTGGGGATTCAGAACTGTTACAAACTCCAACCTATACAGCATGGCAGTGCAACCTGAATAAGTTATCAAAATGCATACACCCACATCTGTTTGCATCTATATTTACAATCTGTATGCCTATTTATACATAAGCATTTGGATTTTAAAAAAATAAAAATACAGTGCAAAAATAGAATCATAAAGTTAGCTCCCAATGATCTCTAAATTTAATTAAATCAATGGTTTGTAAAAAGGCTATTTATTTTATGCAGTTACATTTTATTCCTTTAACTGCAAGATAAACTACCTTTTAAATTACAATGAAAAAGCTATTATTAAGTAGAATAATAAAGTTGATTCAATTTTTAAATCCTCATCTTCCAAATATTTATTCCCATGGTTAATAGCATTCTCTGTGTGCTAAGCCCAGCATTAAAATTATTTAATTTAAACAAACTGAGAAGCTATAAGTATGCAAGTACAAGAAATTCATTTAAAAAAATCCCCTAACTACTATGTGGTTTACTGTAGCTGAGCTATTATAATTTGTCCTTATGGAAAATAAAATGAAACTGTGGTACAGTCTATTATACAATCTTTTTCATTTTAGATGCACTTAAAAAGAAAAACGCACTAAATACTCTTTGCCAAATTGTAAACACACCAAAATGCATTGCTTTAAGCTGTAGGATTTTGTTTCTACACTGTTTTTAAAGATATATACTGTTAATTATTTTGGACTTTGTCTGTTTTATAAAATATAAAATGGGCAGTGGTGCACTTTAGCAATGTGAAGTTGGTTTATGACAAATATGCAAATGCTGAATATGTGAACTTTGTCCCTGTATTTGTGTCATGCTCATAACCGAACAGATGTGCCATTATTGTGGAATTCTGGTTTTCTGGTGGTGGAGTGGCGTAGAGTGGAAATACACAATTAAACCTATGTATAGTGTGATTTGTTGCTTTGAGGAAAACTGGGATTAGGAAATGCACATGTTGGTTTAGTCTCTTCCTAAGAAATATATTCAGCAGTGTAAAAAGTAGTGCAATACAGCAGTGATATCCCTTTAGCTACCAGGGCAAAGGGACTGAGGGATTGAGGAAATGAGTAAGCATAAATCTGACAAGTAATGTTCAAGACTTCCACATTACTGTTGACTCAGTCACAGTGACATCCTATCAAGTCTTGAGGTAGCTGGATCACCCCTGTGTAGGTTTTACAAACCTGTGGGAAAGGAGACAGAAAGTATAAGCTGCCCCAGCTAACAGTCCAGATTAGGAGTAGAAACACATTTTCCCTGGCCAGTAAACTTTGGTGTTAGGATGAGAACAGAGGGGATTTGTTTGCTGAGGCAAGGGAAAGCAGTAACCCCCGTGGATGGAATGTCTAGACAAGTGGGAGCTGTAATATGTTTAAATATTTAAAGATAGTTTAAATCGATTGGAATCTGTCTGTCAAGACTCCTGAAACATCCTGACGTGGTCCTTGCATACTCAAGCTTGTTGGTTTTGATTTTGTTTTTTTCACTTGTCTCCTACCAGAGCCATGTCTTGTCCCAGGAAAGGTTTCAGTTCCAGGAAAAGTCAAATTACTAATGTAATAATAAGACCAGTATTTTCTGGAAAGTCAGGTTGATAATTTTATTGTTTGTTAGGCACTGGTCCTCTAGCAATCTCAACAGAATTTATGAATCCCATCCCATTAGATGGACAGGCAACCATCTACGGATTAATTATTGAAATGATGCCACTTAAAAATGTGTGTATCTTGCTAGGTAGTTATTGCATTATTAAACACAACAATTTGTGGGAATCAGAAATCTCTGATGGTAATAAACTTCTATTAGGTTTTCTCTTCTTATGCCAATAAGTATTTGTAGTGGAGTCAAATTGCAATTGTTACCATCTTATTTGAGTGTCTTGTGTGGAGTTTCTTTTTATCTTGCTTTCTAAATGGAAATAGTATATTTCTAGAACATTTATACAAAACAATGGAAGAGCAATACTATTCAGTCTGTATTTGTTTACTGTTTGATTTACTAATATGCAATTATGGTATTAAAGTCACTTAGGCCTATTTATCTGTCTATCTGAAGATATTGTGAACAAAAGGATATGCATCTTTAATAAAGAGTACTCATGTGAGTAATATTATACCAAACTTGTGCTAGGCTGGTATCTTCATTGTTTCATCCTGATTTCCCACTGTTTTCCCACTTTCCGAATGTTTTGTTTAGTGAATTTCTGTACGACAGTGACTACTACTACATATGCCATGACTCAGTGTGGGATACTGTCATCTGATGTTTAATGCATTAGAACTGAACTTATGTTCCATGTTCCTTCCACCCCACCTCTGCCTGGTTCTTCTTTTTTAAATATCCTAGGAAGATACATGGATTTTTCTTGTTTTGCCATTTCCCAGGGAAGAGATTTTTCAAAAAAAAAATACTGTCTGGTTGGTGCATTTGTATTTTGTTATGAGTATAGAACACTATTTTTCATCAAAAAAACTAACATAAAAATGCTATTACTGGGGTTGAGGGTGTGGGGTGAGCTGGGAAGGGAGAGTAGAGGAAGAAAAAGGATGTAACTTGTCAGCCTTGTGAACAAGAATAAAAGCAAACTCCATCCATACCTGGGTCTAAGACTCTACTTCTCCCAAAAGAAAACTTTTCAATAGTAAGTTTCTTAAATGATAGAAGGAAAAATGCTCACATCTGATAGTAGGATGTGTCACCTTCTTGCAGTGCAATCATACTGCTTTGTCTGAACTCCAGCAGCACAACAGGGGAATTTGAATGGATGCTGTGCTGTTTTATAGGGTTGGGATTTTTTGTATAAGAATGTAAGAGAAAAATCATTCCAAATATACTGTTTCTATGTACATATATTTATGTATATGTATATATGTATACATTTGCACATCTGTTCAACCAACTGCTCAACAATTTTCTGTGGGAACACTGTAGGGAAAAGCACTGGAAAGATTGGGCCCATCATGGTGGTTTCAAGACTATTGTAAAGTCATGCATATGTTAAGCTGTCTTATTGAATGAAGAACATGTTTAGTTAACATGATATGACAAAGGCAAAAGACAAAGGAATGATCCAGTCATACAGTAAGAAAAGGGACTCAATGAAAAGATATCATCATTGGTCTTTGTTCCTAAGAGCATTATCTTTTCTTCTAGCAGATACCTTGAAAGGAAGGTGAATGGTGTCAGGAATAAAAGATGGGAGAGATTTTTGTGTCTTCAGAGCAGGTGGTCATGGAATCCTGGGATGGTGGCAGGGAAAGAAAAAGATGAAAAAATATGTTATGCAAAGGTGGTAAGATAAAAAGTGCCATGAAGGTATGGGGTATCAAGAGTCACTAGACAGGAAAGCTACATTGAGGCTTTCTGAGTGATAGTCTCATTGTGTTGTTTTCAGCAAGCCAAGAAATATTTTGGATATTACTTTCTCTTTGGCATCGGCTTTACTTTCAAAGTATTTTTCCAAGTCCTCTGACAGTTTTGCATAACTTTGTGATGAACCTCAGCAGCTTGGGATATTATCCTAAAATGTGGCAGTATGTCTTGCACACAGACTCTTGGCTTCATGTACTTGTGCTCATGCACATACCCTTCATGAGGACTGCGCTCCTCACGGTGTGCAGATAGAAGCAGATTACTCTATCTCTGAATACTTAGCTTGTCACCCAGTCACCAGGGTATTCTGTGATGAGATCATATGCAAATTTGTCTTTAAAAGTTAAGTAACCATGGTATAACATAAAATTGGCTGAAACGCTGCATAAACTCTCAAGTTTTCTAGTAGTTTTTATGTTGTAACAGGGATTCACAGGTTCAGGACATGGTGAACCTTTTCCCATTAACAATTTTTTGGCTTGCTCACAGGAATGCCTCAAACTCAATAAAGCCCTTCCCTGCTTGGCACTAGTGCTGTCTGCCACCCACATTAGAAAGTCACATGCAGGAAAAATTTTCATTTTCTCTGCCAGTGATATTAAATTACTGCCCTCAACACCACCTTTGCTTTAAGTGGTGTGATATATGTCTTATTACATAGATTTTCTTCTGTATCATTTTCTGTTTAAACAGATCTAGCTACTTGGATCTTTCATCATACAGACTTGAACATCAAACCAATTTTTAAAGCTCAAATGTGTTCACGGATAATTAAAAAATAGATGGGCAGTTGTATTTTGTTTTCATCTGTGAAAATACTAACACAGTATTCACCAGTTCACCAGTCTCACTCCAGAAGAGAAAATGTAAATAAGCTCAAATCAATTACCTGCTGAATAATGAAACACAAAGAAAAGCTTTTTGAGCTAGGCATGGGAAATTGAGCGCTATGGTTTTATACAAGACCCATGCCAGGGTCTCTGCTGAGATGGGATGAGATTTCTGGCAACTAATTAGGAAAAGGAGGAAAAAAATCATTGGTTTTATTGAAATTGACTTTTGCATTCGTGTGGATAAGAACTCTTCCACTCCTCCCCTTTGCTATGGTGCTATGGAGTTAGATGTTAGTTCACATACAGGTTTTGTCTTAAAATAAATGGATATGGGTTTAATTACATATTGATGAGTTTATAAATGTCTTAAAAGAGTCTTCATATCCCAGGTAAATTTGATTAAAATCCAGTTGAGTTTATACAGAGTTTTGTCAAAATGGGTCTGAGTAGCTCAAAGTTTTTTACCGAAAATATTTTATTGTTTGTTAACAGTATCTAAAAGGCTTTGTTTACAATATTTGATCTCATACAAGGACAAGAGTCTTAGATTCTGCTGGTCCATGCTGAAATGGGAATGGCTCTTGGACACAGGGACAAGGTCATGAATTCCAACTGGTTCAAAGACTCATGTTTTCCATCTCTATTAAATGAATTCTGGGAAGATACAATTTAACTAATAATGAGAAAAAAATTGGATATGATAAAAGTAACACTACTAAGGAGAGAAGATCTTGTTCTTGAGCATACTTGAGTTTAGCATCATTGGATCTGTTTTAAAGCCAGCTGCAGCAGACTAATATCATTTGTGCAGATGGATCAGAAATAGCAAAATCACCACTGTGTATAATTGACAAGATAATTCAGAGATTTGTTTTGATGGGTAGCCCGGGTTTGGAAACAGATAACATGCAGATTGTGGCACAGGGAAGGTGCAGCACACTGACAGTGATCAGTGTTACTAGGTGTGTTGCAGTGGTTTACTGAAACCAGTTCACTGTTGGTGTGCTTTCTGCTCAAATCCGCTTCTCTCCTTCACCTCACCTTTCCCTCATCTCCCAAATTATGGCTATGGCAAGAATAATTTCCAGCTCCTATGGGTGAAAACTTTGACCAGGGTGGTGCTCTGCTTGATTCTAATAGCTTGTAAAGATCTAGGCTATAGCCTAAATATTTTAAAATGGAAATAGATAGATTCTTGTTCAGATCCTGACTTAGTTCAGTTTTACTTATTTATCTATGTATTTACTTATTTATAGACCCTTCACCTTTTGCTCTCAGGCCTTTGCTGCCAGAGAGATGGAAGTAGTTCCTCTAAAGCTGGCATATAAAAGGTTAACACTGAGCAATTCCAGATCCTGAATTCTAATTGCAGTCAACAAAAAACATACACATAAAGATATCAAAGATTACATCCTTGTTTTATGATTACTTCTGTCACATCAGAATCGTAGAATGGTTTGTGTTCCAACTCACCTGCAATGGACCAGGACACCTTCACCTAGACCAGGTTGCTCAAAACTCTGTCCAATCTGTCCTTGAACACTTCCAGGGATGGAGCATCCCCAACTTCTTTGTGCTGAGCTTCCAATCCATCATCCTCCCCAAGTCACTGCTTTGTGCTGAAATATATAGGGAAAACAAAATGTTAGAAAAATTTTGTCTTATGCTTTTGGCCAGGACCTCCAATTAGGACAAGTGATCAAAAAAAGGTACATTTACATACAGTGAGTTTTAGTCAGCACAAAAAATACCCAAACTGAAAACTAGAACTGGCAGACACTACACTTTGAGTTGTTTGGCAAGATGAGAACTTTGAGTTGTTTGGCAAGATGAGAATTTTGAGGTTTAGCAATCCACGTTATGTATTTAGAGTTGAGCAAGTATAAAGGTGTTGGGGAAGGTGCGTTGCGAGAGGGGTCTTTGTGCCCTCGCCAGCCCACCTCACACGGAACGCCAGGTTCGGGCTTCTAGTCGTATGTGCGTATTCTCATAGAGGTCAGAGCCCTACGCTAAGGTTAAAAGGAATATATTCAACTTTTTTCGGGGGTGAACATGTTATATAGGGTTTGGGGCTGAACACAAGCACAACAACAACTGTGGATAGGCGGAGGGTCTCTGATCACGCAGCGGTGGTCTGCTTTCATTGGCTGGGATCACGCACCAAGCAGCTCCTCTCAGGCGCCACCGGGTCTATGTTTACCCTGGGTCTTAGGTTGTTTACCTGGCTCTCAGACTGCCTCAAGGACACAATGACCTTGCCAGGCTGTCAGCTCTTAGGCAGTGTGTTGTGCAAATGGAGGCTCAGGGCCAAACCTCTTCCTACATAAAGGAATGCAATATCGGAGAACACAAAAAACCTAGAGGACTATTATAATAATAACTAGTCAACAAAATAAAAATGGCAGCAATACAGTTGTGGGAGTAATATGATATACTTCAGAAAACAAAATATTTGCTTGTTGGGTAGTGTGATGATAAAGTTGTGTAATATGTCAAAATTATGAATTGAACAGTTTGTTGGTTTTGTAATCAGATAAATTAATCTATTTAATAAGATATTTGTTGAGCTTTTCAGATGATAAGAATTTTGATAATGTAGTTATGAGGTGGCTCAGTGTGGAAATTATATGGATGAATGCTTGCTTCAGTAAAACAATTTTCAGAGTATCTATAAAATTGCATACATGAGAAAAAGATGTGTTTGGAGAGTGTTTTGGGAAAACATTATCCAAGATTACATCCCACGCCATTTGTTAGCCACCTTACTTTATTCAGCCAAAAGGATATTCTGGGAAAACAAAACAAAACAAAAAACAAAAAAAACCA